>NC_091864.1:11901250-12521666 GCF_019399895.1 Cardiocondyla obscurior | reverse complement strand
TTGCGCTGGGCGCAATGTCCGACACTATACTGCCAATTAGACACTGGGTTTTGGGTTTTATAGTTTAGGTAGAAATTACAACTGTCTTTTATAATTATTTAGAATACTGTAGATCGTTGACAAGTATAATTTTGAGTTTTAATGGAGTTAAAATATTACATACATTCCAATTTTTGCTATTAGTGTGTTTTTTTTAGATATATAATGGAAATAGTATGTAAAAAATTATTTTTTTTATTACGATTATTATTATTTACTTTATATATATTTTTAGAAACGCTGACGATCGACCATTTCTCTATTTTAATTATAAAACCCAAAAACGTTGTAGGTGTTTCATAGCGTGCAAGCTATTTATGGAAATAGTATTGTAGAAATTATTCTAGCATTGACCGTAATAGCTTTGACAAAGCCAGGTTGAATCAGACACTCCGATTGGCGATGAGGTATACGAACTGCATTCCAGACTGTGCGAAGTGCTTTCAAGACTGCATGTAATATTTAACGTCTTATAGTATGGATTCTAAATTTTACGAATTGGTTTGTAATGTGTGTTTGAAAAGTCTTTTGTTATAATACATTATAGCAAAAGAGGATGACCGTAATCGGATGCATTTTTTATTTAAAAAATTAAAAAACGCTGTAAAATCTACGATGGTGCGCATCGTTGTGTATTTACATGCAATCTTGAAAGTAAAATATTGCGAAAGTCAGTGTCACAATCCGGCTTCGACTGATTTTAACTTTAATATTGTAATATGGACGGTTACATTAAGAACTTTTAGCCGCGATCAATTTTTACTCTGCCGAGAAAGGGCCAAATCTAAATGAACGAATAATAATCTATAATTATCATGCACTTACACCTTCATTATTAACAGACACACTTTACACACACGTGGACGCGTATATGCGTGAGCGAGTAAGGATTTTGCGAAAGATAGTAAAGAATAAAGTAATATTAAAGAGAAAATTGTATATGCACTATAGTAGGTAACAAAAAAAAAATCGCAAGGCCTCAAGTAATTGTTGCTTTTGTATGTGAAACATGCTTCGACGAAAAAACCTTTTATTTTTATGAGAGTTTGCTTTTTGGTAATTTTATTATAATCCAATAGCTAATAAGATAATGCTATATGATTATTTAATATATGAAGATATTGAATATATATAAATATATATATATAGAAAGGGAGAGAGGAAGAAAAAAAGAGAGACATTATATATATATATATATTAATTATGAATTATTATGCGAGTAATTCTTAAAAAGTCGCGACGATTACAGAGCAACTATAATTATTATGACTTAGTGTATGGGATGTTAAAATTTGTTTAGACTTTTAAGTACAATTTGTACAATTTGTTTAGATAACCGTTAAGTTAATGTAGTCAATGCGATGTACAGGTTGTCTGCAAAAGTGTCGCGAGCAAATATGACTGGTACAAAGATAAAGATGAAAGATAGGTACAAAGTGTATAATATTTATGATACATATGTGCGAAGAATCACAAAGTATAGTATTCTTAAACGATATAATATCTTATATCCAACAAAACAGGATTTTTTCACAATAAATTCTTATAAAGGTCCTTGTAAACGTCCTTATGCTACAGAATCTAATTAAAATATATTTGTTACGGTCTTTTTTGCCGAACATCCTGTACAGATGACTTGGACGTCACACGATTAAGATTTTTTTTTAATTATTGGATTGAGTCATAAATAATTTCCATCCAGTATTAATAAGTAAGTGTCTTTTTATTTGTGCTGATAGTAACATGTAAAGCTAAACGGCATTGCGATTCCAGCGACGTTAAAGATTTATTACTTGAAGAAAAATGGGAGTATTGAAGTGTGGGATTTCAAAGGAATGTGAGGAACCCATGTCGTCCAATCCATATATTTCGGTAGACTAGATAGATAAATATTTTCTACTTGAAAGTAAAAAAAAAAAAAATATATATATATAAAGAAGGAATGAAAGTTACTTGTGACTCGACCCAATGCAGTATTGGCTTTTATCGTAATAAGAAATGAGTGTTTTGTACTATTATATATCCGTTATCATGTTATCACACATTGACGTTGAAGAAAAGCTTGTGTTAATTAGATAGAATATATACTTTTAGGCGATTTCGTCGGTAAAGACTGGATAAAAGTCACGTTTTCGACCGGAAAGAAAATTATTAATGCATCCGATACTTGTATTGCAAATTGTAAACTTATGTGCGTATATGTGGTACGTATATACCATAAACGAGGAACGTAATAACCAATAGTACAACTGTGCAATCTCTGAACTTGCAATCGATACCGCAATTACATAGATGAACATAATGTAAAATCGTATTCGCAGATTGATATCTGAATGTACGACTGTCAGAGCAGTGATCCGTCGAAATTGACGAAATGTATTGAATCTCGATGTCCAAGTCACACATACATAACACATGCATACGAGCGCGTTTACACATTTTTAGAGTATTTTTCTATTGCGTCAGCCTCGAATATTTACCGAAACATAGCGAGATTCGTTCATTATGCACGTTGAAACATCAGTTAAACGCGTTGAAAGCTAATGTTGTATACATATATGCATATACATACATATAAGTAACTTCCAAAAATTTCGCACGAGCAATTCGTACTTTCGTACGTTGTATTATTCTTTTATAATTTTTTTTTTTTTTATAATTTTATACTTTGTATAGAGAACCAGCTGCGTTTTTACGCAACCGTATCTGTAATAGGCGAGCGCTTTGCGGCAGCTATCAATCTCTCGACTGTTTTCGAGGTGTTTGCGTTATTACCTCAGCGGAGGAATATCTATTGCTATTCTGCTTGATATTAGATTGCGTTGAAATGGGAAGCAATTCGTGACTTATCAAAGAGTGTTCATTGTACAACGAGCACACGTTGATAAAAATACAAAGTCCCCGAAAAATGTAAAGTCTCGACTCTTTTTATAGTAAATTTTATAGCGAATCTCAATTATTTTGTAATATACAGTATTCATTCGATTAACTCAATCGTATTCATCACATCATATCAATTGTCTTACTGTTTAGTAACGTGGTGGAATAAGCGATAATAAGTCTCTCATTAATCACTGACAGTTCACGTCGAGTATTGGCATGTTTCTTAACTTCCCAGACTTCAATATTCGCCGTGCATTCATTACTACCTAGAAGTATTATGATCGCCGTTTCAGAGCGATTGCTGTAAAAAGAGTCGGTCACAGAAATCGTGAATCTCAAAGTGACGTAATCCGAACGTGTGCTCGTTTACCGTGCAAATCCTTCATTGTATATTGTCCTGATATTAACATGCCGATGGGTTTTTTCACCGTTTATACATTATATACGCAGTTGCGAAAAGCGCATCCGTACATTCTCGCATCGGCAGCGCGCGTTTTTTAGATAATTTTTCTACGAGTTATAAAGGAACCAACACAAGACAATTTGGAAATGCGGACGACGCGCAGGGCTGTCCATCTACTAGTGAATCTTCGAACGATTTTGTCATGAATCGTTTGATGCAGAAACAATACAAAAAGGCATATAATGGCCTAACTTTCATCACGAATCTTCTCGTCCACGCAAGAGAGCTATCAAAATCAGATGGACCGTCCTGCATAGAATCGTCTCCGTCTTCTCTTCGAAAGCAACGAGTTTCCGAGAGCCATTGCGTTGCGTAATAATTAAACGAATAATTGTCTTTTCATCTTTAAGTTATTGGTTCACGAACGCGAGCGCATTGATACGTATCCCGATATTTGCCCGCATAACTCCCATGTCAGTAAAATAAAAAAGAAAGAGAATAAAAAAACGAAAAAAAAAAAAAAAAGAAAGTAATGTCAAAAGTTAGTGCGACATTTACTTTTTGACTGTCGGTAGTAGTGTAAGTGCGGACTTGATATTTCGATTATTAATAGTAACTAAAAGGTAGCTGGTGGAAAGGCGATACTATTGTTCATTGCATTCCTTTTAGTTTTACTTCGAAATGTATTTATACGCGTAAAATTTTAAATATTTTAAATATGTATTACGTTCTTGTCCACTTTTTATTTCGCTTTTGTAGAAAGTTTGGACGGTAATCCGTCACGTTTATTCATTATATATTCTCGAAGACAGTTACGTTATTTTTAAGAATAGAACAATCGCCGGGGTTTAATTCCGCAAACTGAACACAGAAATCGAGCGAGATGTGACCGATAATGCGATTATGCCGGACAGGTTTTTTGCGGCCGTGTTCCCGATCTGTGAGCTACTACGGGTTCTTTCTTCCTCTCCCTCGTCGCGGTTGCAGACGAATAAAGGATCGAGGAAGAATAAAGGGCACAATCCGCGTCCACAGAAACATAACTGCGCTAACGAACACGCGTGCACCGAACGACGACTTCGATCGCTATACAATGTCATTTAGCGTCAAAAGCATCTTATATTTCAAATTTAGAAACTAAAAGTTTGTCAATTGTTCGAGACGAACTGTTCTCGTTGAGGTATAAATTAATCTGATTTTACTCAGTTGTACTTGTTAAGGTAAAAGTAAAAAAAAAATTAGAAGAGTTCCAATTTTAAGGGAGAAGCAGTCGACATGGAGTCCAGCGCGTTCAGGGGCTGTGAAGATTTTTTGAAGATGGACCGTTGACGGAAAGCGCCCACGATAAAGCGTACAATTGATCTCCGATCCCATTCGCATTATACGTGGGCTCGTGGACTGGAAAGCGACGAGTTGTAAGAGCGAGCCAAGCCGGCGGGCAGGCAGCGCCGGTTTATTCCTGATCGAATGTTTTTGTACGGCCACCGCAATCCTAATTGAATTCGCTGTCGACCGCTCCCGCGGATGCTGCACCGTAGAGTCGCGCACTATACAGACGCGAATTTATCTTTCTATTTCTCTATATGCATTTAAATGGAGTGTCGGTTGAATTGCATCTTCCTCCTTGGGGCAAGAAACGAAAGTATCTTACATTTCCGTAGTTTAAGAGGTAATTGAAAGATGCCATTTTCTTAGACTACTTTACTACTTTTTTTTTATTCTTTAATAATAATTTTTAAAAAAAACTATGTTTAGTTTTACAAAGCTGGAACTATCTAAGTAACGTTTGCGCCATATCTCTTTGTCTTAGATACATAAAGTTATGTATGAACAACCTGCGAAGGTATACAACTTCTTTTTACAATTTAAACGATAAAGAAATTATTAATTTAATTTTTTTTTTTTCTAGGAAAAACTAAATTATTAAATTGTTGTTTAACAAAAATTAATTTTTCCAGGTTCCTCCAGCTTGAAAGAATAAGTAGAGACAGGATTAAGTGGATAGTTGGAGCTGCCTAAGTGGTTGTTTTCCCAAGTTTTAATAGTCTCTCATGAAAGCCATTGAACGTGCGGCAGGTAATATTCCAAACTTTAAAGTCGAGAAAGCCAAGTGTCGTTTCGGGGTTGCTGGAACATTCACGGGCGTACCGGAAGAAGCAAGACGAAGCAGGAAGAAAACGTGAAACAGGAGAGAAACCTCAGCCGCGTAGGATAACAATGGACCACTTGTTAGGTAGCCGATCCCTCGGCCGTCGGGAACACAACGGGTACTATTGGTCATTCATCGGAGGGTCTCACTCTCGAGGCCGCCGTCTCAACGGATCGGTCTAGAAATAGATTTGATCCAGTTATTTCCAATTATCGACGAATGCAAACCTTATCATCAGTCTCGGAAGACCGCCCCGGATCTCGCGCGTCTAATATGCGCCGCAGCTGGGATTCTACGAATCGCATAACGTTATCGAATAAGCGATACGTCTATCAAGTAATAGAAATAGATTTCTGAGGGCCGCTACCAATGCGGATCGACTTCAATCGCGATTTAACTCGCCTTTTATCACCGTACCGGTTCTTAGAATTAGAAAGAGATAAAAGGCGAGTTAAACCGAGATCGAATTCAAGATGATCCGCATTAGTAGAAAACGGCATCGGGGTCCCGAAAGAAAAATGAAAGGGACGGCTGTGCGGTGTAAAGAAAAGTCTCGTTTGTTTAAAATTTGCGTACAATTACGGCTCTCGAGTAAGCGACGGCGATCCATTTCCACGATCTTTCCCAAATAACCTTCTTTGATCCGAGTCAATCTTTTTGTACGTGGGAACGCTTGTGTGATGCGGGCGCGTGATGCGGCGAATTTAAGACACGGAAGTAAAATTCAATTGTCGACGAGATATGAGGAATGGGGAGAGGGGAACGGTGCGGGAGATGAGCCGAAGACGGGAGAGAACCGGCGCGATCGGACGAAAGATGTTGAAAAAAACTGGTTCCCTCCGTCAAGATTTCTTATCAGCTTTTTCATTCGAATTTCGATTTCCGTGTGCCCTGTACGCGCGCGGCTCTCGACAAAGTCGTTGAATACATCGTTATTTTAATTAAATATTAAAATTAATTAGATACAAGCTACGTTGATTAATCCTGCCGACTATCCGGGTAAAAGATTACATAAAAATAGCTCGTTGCTTCCTAAATTCGACAGACTTTTATATTAATTTATTTTGACGATTTATAATTCAATTAAATATCGATCTCGTAATTACGATTGGAAAACAAATTTGCTAGTAGCGATCTATTTGGAATCTCGTCGCGAATAATAGATACGATCGTCTAAATCGAAGCTGAAGAGGGCAAAGCAAAAAGCACGCGTGGCGCGCAAAAGAGAGCGAGAAAAAGGGCGAGGGAGATGCTGGGAAAGCAGATTCCCAGCGCGTTGTGCACGCAGCCTTAGCTCGCGGCGCGTCGCTGACGCTCCCCGGCGTGCCCCGGGTCCGTCTGCGAGATCTCTATCTCGCTCCACGGAGAGGTTTTGCTACTCGCTCCGCGTGCCTCGACTCTCATTGAGAGTCAGTCAGTCAGTCAGTCAGTCCGCCGGAGCGACGCGGTTCACGCGCATCGTTGGCAGACAAGAGAGCTCTCTCGCGCGCGCCTCTCACCCTCGCACCGTTTCGCCCTCTCACCCTCAACCCCTCGCCTCCTGTCTGTTTTACCGATCGAGGGGGTGGACAGCCGTGCGTTGAAATCACCGCGGTCGACTTCCTCCCTCCCCCGCCGCTCCTCACGGAGCGTGGGACGCGGGATCGTGTTGTGTTCGCGCGCGCGCGCGCGCCGTGAAATCCGCCGATTTCACGCGTCGGATCGCACGCCGGCACGTTGAACCGCGGGGCCGGGAACGCGTCGAGTGCACGCACGGCGGCCGCCAGGGGGGGGCGGCTTTTCTTGCACCGCGCAACACCTGGCGGCGGCGCGCCGCGAGCGATTACTATTATGCGATCGGCTGCGGCCGCCCTGGCCGTGGCAGCGGCGCTGGCCCTCCTCCTGGACACGGCACTCGCCCGGCACCAGCAGCACCGCTCCAGCAGCCCCGGTCACAAGCCCGCCGGCGACATCTCCCTCTGGATCGACCAGCAGCAGATCAAGATGTTCAGCGGTACGGTTCTCGCACTGAGTGATTCTCTTCCTTTCTCCCCTTCTTCCCCCGCGGCTTTCTTCCCTCCCGCGGTGGCACGTGACCCTTTTTGCCTCGTACTCATCGTCCCGAAACGGTCCCGACGGTGATTTTCTCTTGATAAGTTTGCTGCCACTCGTTAAATTAAATTAAAGATAGAGGAAAACTATATATAATACATATATGTATACTTATATTCAATATTTTCGACGTCGCGCAGGCGATGAAAATTGTAAATGTTGCAATATCTGTTTTTTTTTATGGCTACCGTAGGACTGGCGATGGAAATATACGCGATCGCGGAGGGCCAGGTGTTAGCGTACCTCTTGGACCCGGAATTCGAAAGCAAACTGCCGATCATTCCCAGTGAGGTGTCGTACGTGAATTTCACGTGGAAGTCAGGAGTAAAAAAGTATTATTACAACTTTTTTCGATTAAAATCGTTCGACGAGAGCATCCTGAAAACGCCGTCCATCACGATTAAAACGCAGGGTCGGGTGCCAAAGAAGCCGAAAGGTAATAATTTAACATTAATATTTAGTATGATCTGTGTGCGATCGACGCGTCGACCTGAACTCTTCCGATTGTGTGGCTTTCATGAATTAAGAATTTGAAAAATTTGATGTATTTAATTATTTAATTACTGAAACTTTATGAGAGGAAATCTGAACATTATCTTTATTATTGAGATTTATTGAAATTTATCTGTAATAAATGTATAAAATATTAAAGATTAACAGATTAGACCTCGCGAGGCGAAAATATCACGTTGGAAAAATTATTAATTTATTATGATACTATACATGTATATATTATTTTACTAAATATAATTTATAATTATACAATGAAATTTATAATTTTAAATTAAATTAAATTGTAAACTTTTTTTATTTATTTGTTTATTATATATTACTGATAACTTTTTTATTTGTAGATAATTGTTCTCGGAATAAGTTACCTAGGAACTCGGATAAATTGTAGCGAGGTGTTTATCGTTACTTCTCGCTTAACACTAATCAGCATCAGCATACTAATAATAGCGTTTTCGTTTGCCAGTCGGCGTACATTTGGACTACGGAAGCTGAATACGAAATCGCGAGGTCTAACAATAAACTTGAAGATTTATTGCGCGAGAAAATTTCATTCCAATATCCGTTTCTACGAAAATAGACAAACTACCTCGATTCAGAACCGATTATTTCAACTTTATGGTAATTGTACTTATCAGACGAACGTGCGTCCGTCTTTATTTTTCTTTCTGAATGAATAAAAGCACTAGAAACAATGTCATCAAAAGGTTGAAACAATCGAATTTTTAATTTTTTTAGAGGAAAAAAAAAATAGGTTTAAAGTAAATTGAGCTGATATTAAAGTTAATCTCCGACATAAATGGACATGGGGTTTGTATTTGGATATCTCTTCACGCACGTTCATGCGTAAATATGTTCGTTTCGTGGCTAACTTTTATCTCTATGCGGCGTTGCATAAATGCCGGGCCGACCGTTTCTATTTACACAGAGCCAAAGGTATGCCTCTTGTCGGCACGCGGCGTGAAATCTACCTGAACTACGAAAAGACGAGGAATGCTGGTATAGAAATCGAACACCTCGCATCCGCCTTTCCCACGGGAAATTATATTTCGTTCAACTGGAGCGAAGCTATTCCGACGACTTACGGGAACTGAACTTTGACGATTTTTTTTTTTTTAATTCCTATTAAAGTACAGCTCAAATAAATATGAGAATTATATTAAATACGCATAAAATTGTATGTGTTAGAGCAATGTTATCTTATCAAATTGCAAGAGTGTGTTTGATTCTGTTTACCGACATTCTTAATCGTATACGAAAATTATTACTCAATTATTAATAATACGCTTATATAACTTTTTATCTTTGTGTACATATGTACATACAGTTTGACCGGTCATGTTCATATATTGCGTGTAACTGAAGGAAAAAAAAATATTTTATGTTAATTGTCATTAATCAATGTTAAATAGATGAATGTAAAATATACTTTAGTTTTCTCCAGATTGAATAAATACTGTATCTCGGTGCTGATGATATCCAAATAGAAAACCCTTCGCGCCAGGATCTGTTTCTCATTGCTGCTGTTGTTTTCCGAGGTAGAAATAAATATCAAAGAGTTGTAACTTATATAAACATTTTCGGAAGATTATTGGAGGTCAGAATAAAAAGTCAAAGTGAGAAAGACGCGCGATAGAGCACAGATAGACAAAAGATGAAGCGGGAGGGGGAGGAGAAAAGCATAGATACAGATTCTCACCCTGTTTGTTTTTCGTTGCAGACTTCAGCATCTTGCTGCCTTGCGCCGGCAATTCGGGCATAGCGCAATTTGGGATCAGTCTGATGATCGAGACCCGCAAGGGGAAACCTCTAAACGGGACGCCCCTCCGTCTCCGTTTGCGAAAAGAATGCACCGTGCGCGGTGAGTCCGTCAGTCGCGCCCACGATCACCACCTCTTCACTCGCACATACAGTTCTGTATCAGCAGTAATTCATCGCCTAATTTGCTGCATGCTCTTGATCGATACGGGAGAGGCGGTCGGCTATCGAAGGCACGTTTTCTTATCCTCCCGGATCTCCTCGCCCCTCGCGAGGATGCTGCGTCTCGTCGCGTAAAGCGCGCCCACGAAATCCGGTTCGCGCATCGTTCATTCGTTCCGACTGCCTCTCCTCTTTTTTATTTAATCGACAGCCGCGGCATGTATCCGATGCGCGCGCGAGCGCACGTTTTGATACTTTGTAAGAGAAAGATTGTCTATCTGTACCTGCCCGCTAGAGCCGTTGGGTCCGATAATTATGCGAGGTGAGCGCGTTGAACCTTCTCCACGGTGCCCCAGGAGATTTATAGGTGTTATGTCGTTAAACGGTTGCGCCGAGGATCATCGCGACGTGGTCCAAACGAGGGATTCGCACGTTTGTCAAGGTGTCAAACGGAGTAGCAAATCGATTAACTCTACTGGGCCCTTTTTTTTTATTGCCTTCGTAAAAGCTTGCTAATTTTATACGTCGTTCGTTTCTCATTTCACGTCATTTTGAAATAAAAGAAGGATTATCTTAAAGGATTATCTCGAAGAATCGCCTTAAAGGATTATCTTAATCTCTTTGGGACTTTTTTTCCGAAAAGAAATTTTCTCCAATTTCCCACAAACGCGCATTTGCTTGGGTAACTTTAGTTCGCGTTTATTTGCCAAGCAAAGTGGTACGTATAATGTAATGAAGGAAGATCGAAAATGCAACATTAACTCGCCAGTTTCGGACCCACCGCCGCTCGCAAGGCGGAAACGTGGACCGCTTTTGTGAAGCTTATCTTTTGCGTAAGAAACATTCTCGTTCAAAGCCAGATTCTAACGCTACCTTTATGCGCAGTACAACTTTCTTATAATTGCGACAATTGCAATTGTAAAGTGTTGAATAGCGTCAATCGCTCTTCTTGCTGTCAAGTGTGAGTTAGGCAAGGCGGTTTCTGTTTGCTAAAACGTTACTTCAAACCGGTTATTATTTTTTCATTTTACATGCTTGTATTTTCTACGTTAACAACTTTTTTTTTTAATTATTTTGTCTTGCCTGGCATTTTGTTTGTTAAGCGTTGGCCAGCTCTACGCTTCCTCGAGTCATTGTTCGCGAATTACGAATTAAGTGCCTAATTGCCTACTTAATGCAAAAGAACGCACGAGTCTGCCCTGCCTTCTCGGCGTTACTGTCAGCTCTCTCAATCTCTGTGCACTTAAATTGCTAATAATTAAGTCGAGTATGTGTTTATATTATTATTATAATTTATACATATACATTTTTTTTTGCATACATAAATGTCCCGGTATTATCAAAAATTAAAAAAGGATAAGCATGTACAATCGGCCAAATCGTCATACAGATCACGAATGAGAAAAGACTAGCAAATAACGATCCACGTGACATGTAATTATTTTTTATCTACTCGAATTTAGATGGGCGTAGCGGAATATGATTCTTTCGAACGCTCCGTGTAATCGCTTCTGCGATAATAAATCATCAATGATTCGCAGTAGGCTGAATGGGCAAACGTGAAATAATTAAATGGGTTTCAACATCGTTGCTTTCTCCCTTGACTGGAAAAAAAAAACTTAGTCGGGAAGAAAACCACGATCTGCACGTGCCGTGGAATTCAGATAAAGTATGCACGCAGAAAATATTAATTCTCAGCTTTGTAACGCGAGACACGAGATCAAACTGTATTATCTCGTATTTATCTCAATTCCACAGATTATGGTGTGGTTTTTTAAAGGAAATTTGCAAAATTTGCATGATATTGCATGCTCTAGAACAATATTATCTTATCGGTTTAACTACGAGATCGTGTTCGGTTTTGTTACCAAATCGTACCTCGTTTTTAATCGTACAAAGATAATTATTAAATAGGTATATGTGCATACATATGTGTGCGTGCGTGCGTGTGTGTGTGTGCAAATATCAAATTAACTATATATGCCATCTTCTAATTATATTTTATTTTTACAGAGCCTAACCCTGGCCCCTGTCCAGATGGTTATCTAGGGCCTCATTGTAAAAAAGCCCTTTGTTATCCAAATTGTATGAATGGCGGTAATTGCACGGCGCCAGGCGTGTGCTCGTGCCCGCCAGGATATCAAGGCCCTTATTGTGAAGGAGGTATAACAAATTACATAGACATACGACAAAATTTGTTCGGTGGAAACGCAATAGAAAGTAAAGTTCAGAAGTAAATTTTAAAGACACATCGCATCTTTAATTTAAATTTTACTTTTTAACTATTTTATTTTTATTATGTTTGCAAAAATAAGATGTTTAAATTAAAAAATTGTTACAAAGAAAAATTAATCACATTTATTTGAAATATTGAACAATGTTCTAAACACGGAATATCTCGTGTGCTATTAATTCTATCTCTGTTAACAATTCACGTAGAAAATCGACACATAACTTACTATTATTATCTATATACACATTATAATATTATAGACAATTTTACAATACATTTCTTTATTGCGCAATATGTTATGTAATATGTAGTTTAACGCTTTGAAAACACTTATTCATATCACTTTAGAGATAGAGATAGCTGTTTTGCAGCCGCATTTGATCACATTCGTCAGAGCTTGATAGAACGGCGCTTGCTCTGCACCATGACCGATTCCCGTATCGTGGTGTTCCTGTTCCTCGTCGCGGAATTTTTTGATAGTCTCGAGTATCTCTTTGTCCACGCTGTCGCTGTTCTCCATCAGTACGCGTAACTGATCATTATAGTGTTCGACGATGACGGTCTCCACCGCCACGGTGCACGCCATCGCCGCTTTCTCGCCCAGGAGAGCGGTACCGGCGCCCAGAGCAAACCCGGCGATATTCCATAGCGGGATGAGGACGGTGGGTCTGACCCGGTACTTGCAAATCAGCTCTTCGAATTTGGCACGGTGCCGCTTTTCTTGATCCCACATATGCTGTATGGTCGGCCCGACCGCCGTTCTGCCTGTGCTTTGAGAAATCGGTTAAACTTCCTCATCTACATTTACATTATAATACGAATATCACATATTTAAGTGACTATACCCAGTACTGCCATTTGTCCGGCGTATATCCTGTCAGCTCCCAACTCGCCGGCATGGTCGACCCTTATTATCGAGTCCAGCACCTTTCCAGACGCGCTCGTGCCCGCTGACGTACTGACCAATCGTACACTTAGCCCTCCGACACGCAACATTTTTCTATAAAAATTAAAAAGGTTTTTCTCACTTATCAAAGGCTGCACCAAATGATTCTAGGTATCTGCACGGAAAAGTGTTTGAATGGAGGAAAATGCATTCAAAAGGATGTCTGTGAGTGTCCGAAGGGCTACTTTGGCTTGCGCTGCGAATTCTGTGAGTACAAAGAGTATCAAAGTGTCTCATTAATAACTTGTCGACACAGAAATGAAATAAAGGAGAATATTATTCTTTTTATTTTTTTTTTTTTTTTTTTAGCCAAGTGCGTGATTCCTTGTCTCAACGGAGGCAAGTGCAAAGGTATTAACATCTGCAGATGTTCGAACGAGTATAAGGGCAATCATTGCGAAATAGCGACAACGCGCGTTCCGTCGCAGCGTTCGACGTGCAGCAAACCATGTAAACACGGAACCTGTCAACCGAACGACACGTGCCTCTGTGAGCCGGGCTGGTATGGAAAGTTCTGTCACAAAAGCAAGCCGTGGGCTTGAAGATTGACGGAGTACCTACGTTATTCTTATACCAACTGGATCTTTTAGAAAATTACCTTGTTTTGAGATTATCAGGAAACATTACCGTAACGGCAAATTATGTTTAAGAGTATATTCTGAATTGTATGGAGAAATAAAACTAGAGTTCATAGAGAAGAATGTCGCGATATTAAAACGATTTAAAGGTTTGTAATACGCGTTCTTATTTGATAAAGAGGAGCAATTAAAGTCTTCACAAGACTTTAATCTAAATCTCGTTTTGGTAGCGTGATGTGAAACTTGTAGCTTCTATCATCCCAGATGTGATATGTAAAGAGCCGCTTTATGCCATTTTGCAACATTATTATATATAATTAATTAGGTATTGATACTTTTGTACTGTAGAATGTAACAATTGTAAAAACAAGATAGGAACAAAGTACTGTATTTTCCACTGGTTTTAAAAAGCATGACTAGGAGTAATTCAGCATTGTAGTAGTGTGTCTGTGATGGACTTCTTTGCCTATCTTTTCCTGTGTGTACGTCTTAGAATATATAATAGATAAATAAATGTGGTTTTATTATAAAGTGTGAAATTACGAATGCGAGTCTGATTTATGACACATAAGAAACATTTGAAAAATGAATCAAGCCTTGAACTTTTAGAAAAAATTTAAAATCATTACTCAACAGTCAACTACTGTACTTTTTAAGTCTTTAACAGGTTTGCTCAACATGAATATTCTACTTTACGAAACAAGAAAAAACAAAACTGTAAATCAGGAATTGGCAATGATTTCTTACACTTTTACAGAATCAAGGCAAAATAATGCGTTTGGCAAGTTTCTACGTGAATAAAGTATCATAATAAAATATATAGTATAAAGCAGTACAGTAAAAAAATATAGTTTTTTTATCAGGTAAATTAATTAATCGAAACTGTATCGGACGCTTTTGCACCAGAAATGTTAACAGTCTAGTAGTAAACAACTAATATAGGTCTAGTTGATTTTTCTCGAAGGACACGTTGGATAGAGAAAAATGCAATGCATACGTGAAGGGCCACTGCGGCCAAGAGGCCGAAAAGCGACGCGAAACCAAGGACTCGACGGACGTCGAGCGAAAAGCCGAAGATTGTCAGGTGAGGCTCGTGGACAGGTTATGGGCATTACATAAAGGAAAATTCGGCGGGTCGCTCGCGAGTTCGGAACGCGGCACGGCGGCGGTGGTGTGCGGACCGTGCAGCTGCAGACGGCAGTCACGTGTCCGACGGGCCAATAGCGTGGTGCGTAGAGTGTCGGCCATGACGCGTGCCCGAGCGGTTCCCGCCAATCGCGCCGACCCGGGTCGTGTATATGTACATGGCGTTGGCTTACGGCTGGATCGGCGGTGTCGCACGTCGGATATCAACAGGGAAACGGTGAGTGCTGGCGCGGTGGCGGGCGTGAGGCCCTGGCGACGGGCCCGCAGAGGTCGGCGTCGACGTTGCGCGGCGTCCGCGTCGTTCGCGAAAACCGTGGAAATTCGCATCGTCTGCTCGGGCGGGCGTGCATCGCGCAGGCTCACCCAAGATGGCCGGTGCCGTGGTGTCCGCGTTTTGTTGTCGGTGGTGGTGGGTGGGTGATGGAGGCCCGCTCGGTGGCCGATCGATACGCCCGCCGCCGCCACCGAATACCGGCCATGGCGGCTAAGGTTGTCGCGCGTCACGCGTCCCGAGGCTCAAGGTAATCGGCAAGTCGTGGGCAAGCCCCGGCGCGTTTGCCGCCTCACGATCGGCCACATCGGTGCGATGATAAGCGCGGGCGCGACCGCGTGCGCGGGGCGTGGTGCGAGAGCGTAGCCGAGGCGGTCGCCTCCCCGCAGACACGCGCCAAAGTGGCCCTATAAGCCCTCCCTTGCCATCCACTCCGCGGGAACTACACCAAGGTGCGTACGCAACTCGCGATCTTCACTGGGCCTGCTCCATCGGCTCCGCGTTACCGAGCAGCCGTCGTGACGCCGCTCCGCTTACCCGGCTACCCGGTGGTCTCTTTTGCGTGTGCCCTGCGCATTTTCATTGCCCCCCCAAAGTATCGGCCCGAATAAACGCGCATATCCTCGCGTCTCCCTCTCTGCCTCGCCGCTAGCTGCCGCGTCCTCTCTCGCTCTCTCTCTCTCCTTCTTTCCGTCCACCTCGCGACTTACGCGCGCGTTCTTTATCGCGCGCCGCGTCGTCTTGCTGTCCGCGTTTGTCAACTTTGTGACCGCGACGATGCCACGAGGCAGTCGGACGCGGCCACCGCCAACGACAACACCACCATTGCCGTTGTTGTTGTCACCACCGCCACCGTCATCACCACGCTCGTTCCTTCCGTGATCAGTTATGTTCGCGAAGTTACGCTGTGCTGGGGACGCCCTTCTTCCCGCCTTGGGCAATAACCTCTCGCCTTCCTGGCCGTCAAAAGCACCGTATCTGCGAGCGGAAGTCTTCCCCGCGGAAGGCCACCCGTCGTCCGTAGCACGTCAGTTATGCGAAATGTACATACCCAGACTTATCTGGTTTTCTTTCCCTTCCTCTGGACTAGAGAGACCCGTGCCTCTGTCCCTTTTTTTTCTTTCACCATTCCAAGTGTAAAGTTCACACTAAACATTGTGCTGGACATGCTTGCAACTAGCATACCAACTCCAGTCTACAAATTATTAAAGACTGATTGTTCCAGCTTCTAAGTAACTTTACGTGACTGGAAATAAGTAAAGTTAATCATTTAATTTATTCAGAAACGGATTAATGGATGTTTATTTATATGTAAAGTTGTGGAAAAACTAGAACACTTGGTTCTAAAGGGTCTCAAATTTTGCAGGGTATTTTTGTGCCCAGAGTAACTAATTGTGTATGGGAATCTCACTAACGAGTTATTTTGTCTTTTCAGGCTAAGGTGATGTAGAAGAAATCGAAACTGCCACTGAGATTGACGTCGGAAAATTCCTTCAACGTGGTTGCAGTATATAGGATACCAAAACGGCAGACAAAAAACTAAAGATGGTGTCTGTGCAAGATGCAGAGACTAGTACGTTACGCAGGCTCTCGGATGACGACGATGACGAGCCTAGTAGCGGATCCGAGACGTATGAGGAGGGGGATCTGCTCACGGCGGCCATGGATGACGATGTGACAGCTCAACTCGCTGCAGCAGGTTGGCAATTCAAACACATTAATGGTGATTTCTCATTTTTTTTGCTTTTTCACCTTTATTTATGGGTCGAGCACACGACACGCAGAAAATGTTATCATATTATTTAGCATTACAGCTAATCTCCTCGCAAGATCACTAAATTTCAAGTAAGAGGATATAACATCTTTGCTACTTATATAGACAAACATATTTCATATATGCATATAAAAAAAATATATGCAATGTTGAATATAACTGATTAAGATGTTCTATATTTATTTATTTTTTTTTTTTTGTATGATGTGAAAGATAATTTTTCATGAGTTTGAGCTAGATCTGATTAATTTTATTTAATTAAAATATTAATATACATAATTGGCCATGAAATAAAATTAAGTAATATTTTATTTCATGGAAAATTAATATTGAATTTTATTTTAATATTATACAAAGAATGATAAGATAAATTTATCAAGAAAGAAATAATTGTTATTTTTAGTTACATTACAAAATAGCATGATAATATATATCTTTTTTTTGTTTTACTAATACATTTTGTTGCTTACAATATACTCATTAATTATTTAATTATATGTTAAATTTGTCATTGTGCATTTTATAATATTTGCATTATGTGTCTTTACTTGCTTTATACTATCAGTGCTAGATGATAGTGGAGTGTACTCATAATTGTAAATAATCCATAACGCACGAAATTCAAAGAAATATTGGTAACATAAAATAAATTTGCTTCAGGATAATAAGTTTGGCTGTATTTTCATGTTACACATTTGGCTCAGTATCACAAATCATGCCATAGTTTGATATAATTAACCTATTATTTACATCTAATATTTAAATTAAAAAATGTAATAAAAAATAACTTTTATTCCAAATATGTTTTATATTTTATCGTTACTTATGCATCTTTGTTTTCTTGAAGATATATTTTTATGTTTTTTATATGTCATTGCAGCTTGTTAAATATTTTGCTACATAACATTTATCTCGTTACTGAATTTTCTAATTTAAAATATATTTTTAAAGCTTTTTTTTTGGTTTTGTTTTATTGGCATATTAAGTAATGTAAAGTTGAGAAAACTAAAATATTCTTTTTTTGCGTTTAAAAACTCTAGGGCCCGTAGGAGTTGCTGCAGCTGCTGCCATTGTGTCAGCTAAGAAACGAAAACGACCTCACAGTTTTGAAACCAATCCTAGTATCAGAAAGAGACAACAGAACAGACTTTTAAGAAAGCTTAGAGTAAGTAAACTTTCGGATAATTAAGCAGGGTCACATTTTTATTGCTACATGGATTTCTGCATTTGTACATATATTTACTCTAATAGTATTGTATTTATTTTTTATTTTATGAATTTTTTTACAGCAAACTATTGACGAATTTGCTACGCGAGTAGGACAACAGGCTGTAGTATTAGTGGCTACGCCAGGAAAACCAAATAGTAGTTACAAAGTTTTTGGAGCAAAGCCATTAGAGGATGTTCTTAAAACCTTAAGAAATGTTATCATGGACGAACTGGAAAGCGCACTTGCGCAACAAGCGCCGCCGCCTGTGCAGGACGATCCATCATTATTCGAATTACCACCACTTATAATCGACGGTATACCGACGCCGGTGGAGAAGATGACACAAGCACAGCTCCGAGCGTTTATCCCGCTGATGCTAAAGTATTCTACAGGTAGAGGAAAACCTGGTTGGGGAAGAGACAGCACGCGACCTCCTTGGTGGCCCAAGGAATTACCTTGGGCTAATGTCCGGATGGACGCGCGCTCGGAGGACGAAAAACAAAAAGTGTGTAATATTGATAAGAAATAGGTTTTAACTTATTTTTTATCTTTTTGTTATAAGCTGACATATTTGAAAGTTAGACATAGTAATTAAATAATATCATTAATTTCAGATCTCTTGGACTCACGCGTTACGGCAGATTGTAATAAATTGTTACAAATATCACGGAAGAGAAGATCTTCTACCAGCGTTTAGTGAAGACGACGATAAGTCTAATGTTCTAATACAGCAAGCGACTCCTTCGTCGTCGCATCAATCATCGAGTCAGGGGCAAAATGGAGGACAGTCGCAGCAACAGCAGACGGTGGGAGTTGTTCGCCTCAACAGCACGGATTCATCTAAGGGAAACTCTTCGCCTGCACAAATCATTGCCGCGTCTCCTACAGCTCTTGCCACTGCCACTCAGGTGGGAGTGGATGGAGTTTTTAAAAATTCCATTAATATATACATATATATAGTGATGCAAATAATACGAATTTTTGGTTGTGCTATACTACTGAAAAAATTGATATAACGTACTTGAAAGAATATGTTAAAATTTTTTCTATCTACAGCTTTTTAATTTATTCAAATTTAATTTTTATCTATTTTTAAAATCTGCATTTTCTATTTAAAAATCTAAATTTAAAATATTTACGGCAGTAATACTTCTATTAACGTGTTTAGTTTCCCTTATTTGAGTTAAAAATTGATTTTCTTTATTACATCATATATGATTAATTAATTCAATCTAGTTTTATCTGGATTAGCTAGATTAATCATATATGAGACACATAACATTTATTAATTTGATTATTATTTTTAATAATGAAACATTTAAAGTATAAAACTTATATTTAAAAAGAAAAAATTTAGTTAAAATTAATTTTGTAAATATAACAGTTTCTTGATCAGAAGCTGCATTTCAACAGTATTATTTATTGTTATTTCAAAATTAAAAATAATGTACATACACAACCTATTAAAAAATTCGAAAAATTTATTTTAAAATAAAACTTTTTTGCTCTTTGCTTTTCATGTTTCGTTAAAACTGATAGTTCATAAAGCTTTGAAATGTAGCCATATTATATATAAAATTCCGTTTTAATTATCTTTTGCGATTTTGCAGGGAGCAGTCACAGCAAAAAAAATGTTAAATACAAAAGTTGTAAGGTTTTAACAGAACCGTTGCAAGAAGTACGTAAATTTTGTTTTGGAACCTAATTTGGATTCACCCGCGCTTTGAGGTCATTTTTTTACTGGATGGGTATAACTCTTGTAATGGTCCTATTGAGATTTTACAACTTTTGTATTTAACATTTTTTATTATAATCACTTTCCGAAAAATTAAGGGAAGGGGTGGTAAATTAAAGTAGAATATTGTATCCACATTCTATTGACGTGACTTATTGATGTTTAACGGCTTAAAATTGTTTTAACAGATGACGACCCAGTATCCAACAACTGTATTGCAGACAATAACCAATCCAGACGGAACTGTTTCTATTATACAAGTGGATCCTAGTACACCGATTATAACCTTACCAGATGGTACAACAGCCCAAGTTCAAGGAGTCGCTACTGTAAGTCCGCTTCGAAATCTACTAATATTTAATATAAAACCACGAGTTAACATTACCTAAAGATTGATATTTATAACAGCAAGCTCTTACATCTTTTATATTTCTAGATTATTTTTAGCTTAAAAAATATATATTAAACTTAATATAACAAATATTAAAATAATACTATTTTATATTATAACAATCATTACTAATATTAATTATAATATTATGCCTGCAGAATTTAAAATTCTTGATATGCAGTGTACTTGAAAAAATAATAATTACATTTATACAATAGCTGCATATAATATAAACGTAATATGTAACATTTATCTATTACAATTGTATTTAGATCCATACAAGTCAAGGAGATGTGCAAGCGTTAGCTGAAGTAACTGGTAACACAGAAGGTAGTGTGGCCGTCGATTTGAACACCGTCACAGAAGCTACATTAGGTCAAGATGGCCAGATCATCCTAACCGGCGAAGACGGACACGGTAAAACAGTTTTTTATAGGCTCTGCACTGTCGCCGGCCAGGAGATACTTGAGCAGTGACTCATTTTTATTGGTCCCGGAACTTTGTTTGCATGCTGTCTGCTATGCTCCAATCAAGAATCATGTTTCTATGTGTTTATACTACTTTGTATGAAGTAGGATCTGGACTAGTTTATGTATTTGTCTCGCATTGTATATATATATATTTTAGGGTAATTTTATATGAATGGAGCTGTGCACAGCTTTATTTTGAAATTTTGTTCTTTAAGAATCCATGGTGCGCTTGTATGTAACTTATGTAACATGAAGAGATGTATTAAAAGTATTAATCGCAATTGCACTGTGTAATGTATATAATATTCATGCTATTCAGACTTTCACAAATTTCTTAATAAGATAGAAGCATTTATTTGTGTACAACATGCAACTATTATATATACATATATAACATGCACAGGACATGTGTTTATTTCTAAAGTATGACAGTACATGATTTTATTACGGTATTTGTAAGAGTAAATTTGCAGAGTTTTTAGCAATTTTTGTAATAATGCAATTACTTGCGTTATTAGAAAAATTTATCGATAATATTATATATTAATATCGTATATCTATGATATTAATATATAAAGTAATGAAAAAAGAGATCACGATGTGTGAAACGTATATCGCCACTGGATTCTTAAAATTTTTAATTTTATAAACAATTACTACATAAATCCGCTATTGCAATCGCGATAATGGAAGAAAACTTCTACGATTATGTTTATTATTAAAAATTGGTTTACTGTCTTTAATTAAACGAAGAAAAATAAACATGCTGTACATAGTGTTTTTTTGTTGATGTACTATTATTTTCATACATTATGTTTCAGCAGCTTGTGTTTAAGCTACTTTAAATAAGTAACGTGTCAAGTTTAATATTTATGCGCTTTTTAGAAGTATCATGCGAATTGTATTATTTGAGATTTTGACTTCAAACAGCTTAAACACCCGCTGTTCCTCAATGCCTTAATTTTCTTACATCGTAAACTGTATTTTGATTTTACAATTTAAATGATACTCTGCGTCTTTAAGTAGGTTCGACATTTATTTACGCAATACTTGATTTTTTTTTACGTATTTTTTATTTATTAATGTTTTTTCAATTTTTATTTAACTGGCAAGCAGCGGTCTCGCAGACTCGTGTATCCATTTCTTTTGGTTCCCTTATCCTTTGGCGCGAAACTGGTACTCTCTGATTACTTTTTACTCGACAACAATATAAATTTTATTATTGTTTCGTTTGCAAATAATAGCAGCGATCTGATAGACCGCGCTCATGCCAGTGAAGAAAAAGCCTCGTTAATTAAGGATTAGTAATCCAATGTTCAGCTGTATCGTATATTAGTAGTTGTTAACTGTTAGAGGCTAAAATTGCCGAATGAAGAATGCGTAGTGCGACCGACACAACTTTTAAATTGTGCACAATTTTCGTATTGGTTCAGTTTTAGCGCTTTGCAAACAGCTTCTTGACGTTGTCGCATTGTGAGTATAATTTATATGAGATACTTATTTCTCACTGTCTAGTCTGCAGTACAGACGCAATAATTGCCTTATTATAAGCAAAGAGCAGAACGTTTATTGTACATTTGTTTCAGGATATCCTGTCTCAGTCTCGGGAGTGATCACGGTGCCGGTGTCCGCCAGTATGTATCAAACTATGGTGGCTAATATACAGAGCGACGGCACGATGCAGGTGGTGACGCCGATGGTTCAGGTGCCCAAGGTCGAGTCAGGAAATGGAGATACCACCATCGAGGCTGTCACCATTCAAGGCCACCCCATGACTATGATAAACGCCTCTGGAGAACACCAAGTTCTTCAAGTAATATCGTTGAAAGACGCCAACGTTCTGACGAAGGCCATGCAGGCCGAAGTTGTTAAAGACGAGGACAGTCAACAACAACAAACTGTATCTAGCCCAGAATAGGCACGTTAAGTGTAATGTAGTTAATCCAAGGAAAATCGTTCCGTACCATTTGTAAATGTCAGTGCATCGTGGTGATACACGGAAAGGATAAGCGTGTGAACGAATTAGTAACGATTGGTGTTGTTTTCATCTTTTACTTTAAGCCATTACACCGTGTAGCATGTCTTGCTGACTGCGTCGTTATCGAGCGGCGGTTGTATCCAAAAAAAAAAAAAAAAAATGAGAGTGGGTGTATGTGAAATTAATTGAATTAGGATTAGTCGTATTTGTACTCAAGACTCATCATAGACGCTTGAGGGTATTTACTTGCAATTCGATTCCTCGGATGTAGGATTCATTTCGGAGGTCTATTGTCGCGTCAGACGAGTGTGCCATGCAATGTCATGCGTCTGGTTTCAAAGACATTTTACGATAATTACGATTGATCGCGCATCGCTTGCCGGAAAATCATAAGTGGTGGACACTTGGATTTTCCGGCGCTACGCGAGGTAAGGTACATATTTTCTAGTCTTAGAACCAAGTTGATACATGAGAGTAACCATACCAAAGATTCTTATTTATTAATTTGTTAATATTTTCTATGAAACAATTTTATACGAAAATTTATTTATACTTAGTTCCGTTAATTAGCCAAATTTATCACAAAGCTCGATGGTTTCCGCAAAAGTGACTCATTGACTTTTGATAACAGTGTACTTTTTCAAAATTTAACAGAGGCACAAAGCTTTCCCGTAGGTGTCTAAAAATAAATTTAAAAAAAAAGAAGACTTTTTTTATTTTTAAATTGGTCATGAAGAAATTTACTTTTGTGAACAAGAAAAAAAAGAAAAAAAAAACAAAACTTATTGGGTTAAACAAATCGTATGATCAATCTGTTCGAATTGTACGAAATTCGATATCAAGGAAAGAATTATCAAGATAACTTTCTTATCACAGAGTTATGTAACAATATATATATATACAATGAGCGTTTCTCACTTATCTTGACCATTTGGAATTTTTTCTAAATAGCCAAGATGTGCAAAACAGGCTAGTACATATATAATATATAAAGTATCGCGATAGTAGAAATAATGAAAAAGAAAAAGAGTTAAGCATTTCTGACGGGTACAAATAGGATATAAGATGTATGTTTTTTCAATAATAATAATAATATAAAATATACAGTATTCTGTATTATTTAATAATGCGGAATATGAATTTGTAATTTCAATGCGCACCAACGAGAGGCGTGTGTCCGTAGTCTTATTTTATATTACTGCACCATTTGTGTATTTGCTTCGATTAACGTGTTTAATAACGAGCTGTCGTTTAAGTTTTCAACGAGGGCAAGGAATAAAAGCTGATATATCATAATTGTACAAAATATTATTTTAACGTTCTCGTGCGTGCTCTCGTAAAGTCATATTGTACGTGTTAATTTTTTAAAGAGAACATACGATTGTAAAAACCAGGATTCACATGTATTACCCTTCACTCAACTTGAAGGCAATCAAAAGTAATCAATTCTATTTTACATTAAGTAGTCGGACTGTATCGTGGTATTTAAAATTATTGCCCCCATTTTTATATATCTAAAGCGGCGAAGTGTATTTTTTGCGTGCAATTTTATTTCAATGTTACGGTACTTAAAATGAATTATTGTTTTCTGGAACAATTTTTCTTCTCTCTCTCTCTCTTTTTTTTTTTTTTTTTTTTTTTTTTGCAATTCTGTACTTTTAGCAGCTTCTGTTTTTGTGCCATGACTGCAACATATATAATTATTACTTTATTTAAATATAAATAACTCGAAAATGATAAAACGATATTCTTTAGTCGTAGAATTATTTAATTATTTTAATTAATTGAACACCGAGCAGAGCTATCCTCACCTCCGATCGTAACATTGAAATAACAAAATGCTCTCGAAATCGTGTGTAATAATACTATAAAGATTTTTATAATATTATAAGGAAAAGTAGTTGAAGTTAGTAGTAAATATTAAAAAAAAAAACTCATCATAATGACTAGATACTAATTGTTGGATTTTCTTTTTTCTTATCGAGGCCACTACTTTAACGATGTAATATATCGATACTCACGTGTAAGATAAACATGTTATATTTTCCTTCCGTTTGTAACGAAGCACATACCGAGCATATATTAAGTTTGGTGTCATTTGAAAAGCAGGAAAAAGTGTATTACGACTTTAGATAATTATAGACATATGTGTATATGACGTTGCTGATGTATATCCCAATCTCCATGTCATGTAGTTTGCAAATATCGTCATCTTCAATTTCACTTCTACACGCTTCTATCGCAATTATACCAAATTAAAAATTACTTATCCGATCGTATCATATAATGCTATTGTACATGTTTCAATCATTAACAACGCGCAAAAGAAAAGACCGGCAGTTTTTGAATGCACAGAAAAAAACAAAAAATAATTTTATTCTGAGAATAAATTGCAATGATTTCTTTGAGCGAAAATGTCGAAAGCAATCACAATTTCTTGATTTCTCTATCAACATTATAATTGTTTAAATTAAAATTAATAATTTGGTACATTTTATGTACTATATAAATTACATTTCGATTTTTTTTTATGAACAATAGACTTGATAGAATTATGTATGTTTATTTAACAATGCTGCTGATTGCATAGATACAAATAAAGCTTAGTTTCATTGTCAAATTAATTCTCTTAACATTTGCATCCAAGGCAGCAGCTAAGGATATATAAATACTAGAATTTATACAGCGTAGTTCTTAGTTCATTACATATGATACACCGATTCATAGGCTAGTTCTGGCTTGTCGTATCCTAGCTCCTCAGGAGTGTTGATACCGAGCTCGTCCAAGGTGGGCCTGATTTCTTGAAGAATGTAAGGATAGATTTTGTCAGCTTGCGAGCCGCCCTTCTCTTTAACAGACTCTAGAAACCTTACAGCAAGTGCAAAGTCATTTAGCCTTCTGCAAGCTCTCAATCCTGCGCATATAACCTTGGGCTCTGGCACAAGATCCATACCTGTGAAGCAGAACAAAGTATTAATTTGTTTTTACAGTCGATATGTGGGCATGCGTTCATAATAAGCCAAATAAAGATACATATCCAGGCAACATTGGAGGCTATAACAGAAATATAGCGTGATAATTACAATTAAATACCTTTATTTTATAAACAGAGACATTCGATCCCAAAATATCATAACTGATTCAACGTACAGCAGAGTGGTGAAATCAAAAGTATCAGACACTTTTTAACTTAAGATTTACGTGGTGAAAATACCCGTCAGATATAACTAAAGTGATGAATCTCGGGTATTCAAGATTCATCGAAGTTGGAAGTAAACAGAGCAAGCGAACTCACCGGCCAGGTCGTTCATGGCTTTCCGGATCTCCCAGTGATCGAGGTCGGTGCGGTTGAAGAAGTTCACGTATCGCTGGTCGAACTCCTCGTCGGACTCTTTGAGGCCGTCGTGGGACGCCCTGGTGCACTGGCTGCCAGAAACAGCGATCCGCGGTACCATCGCGGTGCGGGCCGCCGAGGCCACGCGTGTCGCTACGACGCGCAACATTTTTCTCTTCGCTGGAAGTTCTTACGCGAGAAAGTACAAGCCCGACGAAATTATCTATCTGTCTGTTGCGTAAACCGAAGCGGAGCGGAAGTCGGCTGTCGGGCCGACACTCGCGGCGATCTCGAAGAGAGATGACGCAACCTACTTCCGGTTGCTGCCGGCCGCCGGCGCGGATTTTCGAACGAGACTCGCGGAATATCAGTGTTACCCGACTGGTCGTCGAAAATGAAGAGCCTGCGAAGAAATCGGAAATTAGACCATCGATCGCACAAACCATTTTTTTCTTTTTTTTTTTTTTTATTAATTTGATTTTATTATTAATTCAGTTGTATACGGGTTGATCTTCGATTTTCAACTCGCAATTCTTAATTTGTAATAATTTTGATTCGACGAGAGAGCTTTGCGAATGCATCTTGTTGTAAAATATTTAATTTTCTTTTTTTTTTCTTTTTTAAGAAAGATAATAAGTCCTTTTACAACGATAAGTGTTTTTAGTGATAATTTAATTTGTTGGCGTTCCGATCGAACTTGTATTTAACTTAATCGGTAATTGATTAGACAGAATTGCGCTTAGCAAAATTTCTATAATGCACGGTTCGTAATCTAATCTGTCTTCTCTTTCGTCAAGCAATAAGATATTGATAATATTCTATCCGCGATAACAAACTGGATACAACTAAATAAAAGTTAATTAAAGTAGAGTCTTATTTCTTTTTAAATCGTACGTGTGCTTTTATTAAAAAAAAAAATATAGATATACCGGCTAAAACAAATATAAAAAACGAATAGATGAAGTCTTATAAATGTTACACATATAATGTGCATCCTTTTTTTTCCTCAAAATATAAATCTATTACAGAATACTTAAATTATCTGGCGACACTTGACTTAAAAATGGGAAGCCCGATAGGCATTTCGTTGAATTTATTGACGTTGAATGCATTTACGTCACGTATTAATTATTAATCAAAACACTGTGTATGCAAATATGCCCTCCATCATCCGTCCAGATCAAAAGTTATTCTTCTATTATTACCAAATGCGTTTAATTTAAAATAAGAACTATTATTGTGCTTTTAATGGAAAGATAATTCTTTTTTTTTTTTTTTAGCATAACTTTGCGATAGGAAGAAATTAATAACCTGACAACGATAATATGAATTTACTCTTCCAAATTGTGACATTATAATTATCAAATCGCTACTTAAGAATGTTTACAGGCGAGATATATTTGTTATATTCGAATTAGAAACCGATAATTAAGCAGCGACATATCAGCGTCATTCACCCAAACAAAAATGCGTCAGTGTATAATGGCTTTCTCTTGATTCTAAATTTATTTCTTTTTCATGTTTTTTAATTTAATTAATTTTATTTTATATATATTTTTTTTTCCCAGAAATTTTTTTTTATAGATAAATACGTATTAATAAAATATGTATGTACTTTATATAAAACTTTTTGGCTTAGAAAAACTGTGGAAAGAAGTTTGTGATTATTCTTAAGTGTCATAAGTGAGAAAAAAAGTCTTAAGTGTAGTTATTTGTCGTCTTAAGACGATAATATCACTCTGTGATTGGTTAGAAATCAAATAAGATTGTACTTAAAACAATCTTGAATATAAGAACTCTCTATGAATATCGGTCTATAAGTAAAATTTTTTTTTATGTCATTTATTTTAAGTATTGATTTATTTGAATGAAGTTATAAATTGTGTTTGCTCATTTAAAACATATTTTACATCCTTTACTGAGCGATTATCGGCTTTATCTGCCTTTCACAATCAAAGATAAAGCTGAGATAGTGGAATATATCGATTATCAATTTCATATATCGCCCAGATTTTTACGGTAATTTACGAGGGATGATATGCGAATTATGAATCATAAAGTAATAGGTAAATAATAAAAATTTTAATCGCTGAGATCTATTATTCTACGAAAAATCACGCAATGCACTGCATGCGTTTGATAATGTAACGCGTTTGATAATAACTATCTGAAAGTGGCATACAAATAAATGAACCACAAGTTACGTTATAAAAATCAATTAAAAAAGAAAAAAACCGTGTTAAAAAATTCAATTCAATTCAATTAATTTCTGAAAAAAATAACGTACAGACTTATTAAAATTTTCTACTCCAAATTTATTTCATAAAGATTTATTTGCAATATTCATATATAGCTTATAAAATTTATTTATAATATTTATATTATTTTAATTATTGCCAATAACTTCCGGTAATGTTATAAAGCACGTGATGCAAAACAGAATAGTTTTATTTCATTTTTCGATATTCCTATTTGCCGAAAGTATGTAAAATAAAATGTAGAGTAAAAAGAAAAAGCAAAAAAAAAAAATCTAAAAGGACATGTGACATTTTAAAGAAATTTTATTGTTACTTTAAAGAAATAGAATGATCAAAGTGTCATTTATTCTTCTAAATTTAAATTCTTTCTACGTGCGGCTCGGAAAACGCATTTTTTATTCGATGATAAAAATATAAGATAAACTTTTATCGATATCATTCCGGATGTTTTGTTACCGCGTCAGATGATCACCAAAATTCTGATTTATCCAAAAGAAAAAAAGGTGATTTATCTTTATGCTCATCGACGATGCAAGATCGCCAAGGCGTCGTTTACCCTCAAATTAATTCGCGCCGGATGGATGGGCAGCTTCGGACTTTCGCACGAAAATCAACGAAGATAGGCATCGCAATCACACGATTATTCAAAATCGGAAACCGAAGGAAAAGTAATGCAAAAGGGGGGAAAAAAAAAGTACATCACACATTTCGCGGAGGAGCGTTTTAAGGATTCATTCGCGGCGTCGGCGCGTAAGCTGCTGATGAAATCAAGATAACTTCGCGTTCGGCGGGCTGCACGCGGCTGATAAGAATTGAATTCTTGGGGGCCGATGATTAGCGTAGCGGGCTTCCGCGGCAATACTTCGTCGCACACCACGGCACACGCTGGTCAGTACGACTCGCAAGCTCGGTTTCACACAGCCTGCGCAAGTTTCTTCGGCAGGCCTGCGTTTTCGCCCAAAGTGAGAGATCACCGACCCGTCGAGGGAAACCATCTCGCACGAAGGAAATCGGAGGTAAAAGGTGTGTGATAAGACGCCCATTCATCAATCCCCTTATTTTTAAATTGCATTCTCCCACTTTTTTTTTCTTTTTCATCTTTCATTTTACTCGCGTGTACTTAATTATCTTATTGCAACTGTTGAACTTAGAGAGCATTTTATCGTGCTGTTATTTATTTAATCAGGTAAAATAGATATTGGGGTTTAATCTGATTGAAGAAAGCTATCAGTGTTGTCGATGTTACATAAATTCTTCTTGGACCTTGCAATATATATTTTTTTTTCTTTTTCTTTTAATAAAGCACGCGTGTTAGAAGTAAAATATACGAGCTCGCAAAAAGCACCGCGAGCATTCACCGATTAACATTTGACAAAATAATGAGATGATAAGAGCGAGATAAGTGCGATATACGTTTCCACGATTTCCACAAAAGAATACGAACTTTCAAATTCAGCGTGTAGCTTTTATTCGCACTTTACAACGTGGTGTTATTTATATATGCTTATATATTTTCTTTTTTACGATTCACCCGTGTTCTTCCTGGTCTGCAGGTTCTTTAACTTACAAATTTTATTTGTAAGTTACCTTCGGCAATGAGCCATTCTCTATAATTTGCGCTGCAATTTAGATCAAAATTCTAATCGCGACTTTGCGCAATGCGAGAAACATTTGCTGACTCGAGGATATTCGCGCAAGTAAAATTTATGCAAAAATACACACACCACGCAGACATATGGCGAATAAAACTAGATAAATGTGAGTTATCGCGTCCAAAAGCGGCGGTTGCGACAAAAATTGGCATATCGCAATTTAATATATTATTATTAAAATTAATTCGCGCACTAATATCAGTTTTCTACGCTATTTTTTGACATTTTCGATTCAGTGCGCGAAATATAATTTATAAAAAGAAAAAAAAAATGTGAAAGCAATCACACGCTTCTTTAAACATAAATGAAGAACATATGTTAATAATGTATAAAAATTAATACGTATAAAAATATACATCAATAAAATTAATATATATATAAAAATATATAAATCTATAGGTAATGTTTAGTAAATTATCCGCAGTTTGACGATTGATAGATTCACACTTTACACCGATTTCATATCAAATATTCAAGTCTTTTTTGTGCATTATCGGTCACAAAATGCGCGAGATAAGAGGAAAATAAAATATATAACAAAAAGAAAAAAAATTTACGAACCGGCGCTTTGGTAGCTGCAATTTACACATATGTGATTAATAATTTTTCAGTTAATAACCATCACGACGTTACCGAGAATCTACATTTTCCGCGTTGATTTAAGCGTATATCGACGCGCAGGAAAAACCCCACTAAAACGAAAATTACGGATGGTACCACGGATACACGCTACTTACATAACAGAGTATCGTTGCGGATCGTTGCATAAATAATTTTCAACGTTAAAGTGTATTACTCAAGTACGTGCGAGAGCAGGACGACGCTTAATTGTTGCTTGCGTTCATCAATTGTCGCGCTAAATTAATACTTTTATTAATTTCGAGTGCAAGCATGCGAAGCAGATGCACGTTATGACGTGACAAAAATTTAAGGCATTCAAAACAGTTATGAAATATAAAACAGTCAAACTTTTGGCCGACATTGCGATATAAAATATCCGTTTCTCTTAAATATCACTTTTCATAATTTGAGTGTCTCTTGTTATTTATTTAATATCGCGATATTGCATTTTATTAATTAGCTTCCCTTTTTCTTTTCTTCAAACTTATTAATTTTCTTATTTACACTTATGTACGAAAAAAAGAAAAAAAAATCGAGATAAACGGTATATAATTTAAATTGCATTAGTATTTAATTATATTTAAAATTAAAGTCGTATTAATTTTTATTTACCAATTTTAATAAATATAATTTTCTTTTTTTTATAATATTTTATATAAAAAAATGTATTTAACGCGCCATAGTTTTCAATATATCAAAGTCTTATGTGTCACTAATACATTTATTAAGACAAGTACGAGATAACGTTTAGAAATGCGCGTGTAAGCAAATAGAGTTGTGGAGAACACCCTTTTCTTAGATTTTCCCATTTTATTGTTACTTTTATCTCGCGTTACGATATCGCTTGATAATCAAACGTGCCTATATATGTAACAAGGTTCAATTATTCGCATCCTCCTTCCTCGTAAGCGGACGCTCGTAAGCGTACGCCTTATCAACTCGAATACAACATTGTTTTGAATATAAGCGCAATAATTGTGTCGTAAAATTCACTTTTTATTCTTTAAGTGCAACGTAAACGCGGAAGAACGATTCTTTTTTTTTTTCTCTCAAATCTATATCATTCTGTCGCGTGTCGATTAAGCAAATACCGCCGTCAATCGCGGTAATAAAATTCGCTAAAGCTTCGCGGGATTGCGTTTAATCCCGCAACTTAAAACTTAACCCTTGGCACTCGACGTTGTATCGCGCGAGTATCGCTCGCACGATAAATGTTACGCAATAAATCGATGTGTTAATATTTACACTGACGTTTATAATGTTGCAATAATTTGTATTGGCTTCGTTCAAAAAAAAAAAAATAAATATAAAAAAAAGGAAAAAAAGGCCGCGCTTCTGCATTCATCGCTACCGCTTCTTTCAAAACGTAATACAATACTTGTCGGAAAAATCAGGAATTATTTCTACTAAAAATTCGTATGGGATAGATTGAGACGCGCAGAACGGCGTTCTTGACCAAATAAAAAGAGAGAGAAAGGGAAAAAAAAAAGATAATATTTATACAATCACGGTCGTTAAATAATGAATATGTGGAGCGGATATCGTATCATCGATTTCTCCGATAACTTATGATAATTTAAGAAACGTGTGTCGTAAGAAAATATTGACGCGGCGTCGTTATCGCAATGAAACAATCTGGGCCTAGAGAATCGTGACTAGACGAATGTTCTATTTGTTTTAAATTAAATAACGCGCAGTAAATCAGCGCGAATAATCCCAAGTAGGGCATCGTCCACTTCGGGCGCGGCGTATCACACGCGTGGAAGTATTAATTTGATATTATCCAATAATACCGAGCTATTAAACGGCATGGGAAACCGCGAGCGAGCCTCCAGCGACAAGGGAGACGTTACTCGGGATTTAATGAAGATTGATCGCGTTCCTTTGTGCGAAAGGTGAAGGTTCACGATCCCAGATAACGCGTAATGACACGCGCGTCGAAAAATGAACTGTCCCGTGGCAGAGTCACGATCAATTTTCATGTTTTTAACGCATCGCATTGTAGTGGATCGAAAATAAATATCTCCATTGATAACGTCGGGAAACGTCGAGCTTTCAATTCGAATTAATAATAATATAATAATAATGATATAATTAATTTAATTTAAAATTATTTTATTTTGTACTTTTGTATATTAGATTAATGTTTAATTAAATTAATAATAATGAAATAATTAATTCAAATTTCATTCCCACGTGGCTTTTAAACGAGAGGCATTCTGTCGAATTCCCAGCAAAATTAACGAGAAAAACGAATATCGTGCAATTAATTGACCTGCAAAAAGCGTCATGTTTTTCTTTTTACATCACACGTGGCTTACGTAATCTGCGTTGTTATCAAAGTGCCGAAGCGGAATTATACTATGCTATATCTTGTCCCATTATCGTTCACTAGTATTTGAACTGTTCCGTGTTCACAGGTAGAAGCTTTTCTTTTTTCCGCGGCAGCTTCCGCGCAATTGAATGAGTTTCCCGACATTTTTATCATATATATTTCGTTTAATCTCCAACGGACTCTACGATAATATCACTAATAGAAATAACACAACACAATAATAACGATTTAATAAAACAATTGGAATTTTATCAAGAAAAAAAAAAAAATGAGATTGACTTTCCGCATTGTTGTGCACGTACGTCATTATTTATTAGACATCGATTTTACACAAATATAAAGAAAAAGGACTTTGAACATTGAAATTCCCAATATATCATAACTTTGCACGTTTTAAAATATCTGTTATCTGACGTTTAAATTTTTATCTACACTATTCTTTTTTTTTTTTTTTCTCCATTATGCGTCTCGCAATTGCGGTTCATTATTTTTTATGATCTTTTTCCGTATATTTTTTTATCCTTCAGTTTAACATTGCATAACTTTATATGTGATATCATTTAATAATCGATGCTGGTTTTTCTTTCGAAGCTGTTACCTAACAATTAATTGCAAAGACAAAACGGAAATGCGAGCATACGAACTTCTAGTGAATAAAAATTTGTACGAATTTTTCGACGAACAATTATTTTAAGCGATTCCCTATTTAACACGAAGTCGCACAAATTTTAATTACTACCACGAGTCTGTAACTGGTGGATTTCTGTAGTGAGTCAAACTAAAAAAAATGTTAAAGTCTCGTAAAAGAAAGAAAGAAAAAGCTTATAGTTCCATAAAAATTTGCTACGCGCCGCCACCGCCACCGTCGCGACAGCAAGTCAACGGCAAGTCAAAGCTACCGATAAAATGAGATAAAATAAAAGATGTCGATCGTTACCGTCAATTGAGGATAGCGATGGAAGTCGACTCAACGCCAAGTCAAACCCTCCTATTTTTCAGTACTACATACCTCTCAATTAAAGTTGAACTGTTGTTACTTTGCAATAACGCTAACTGCGCTCGACCACCGGCGAAGGAATGCCAGTCGGTGTTTCCGACATTTTCGAGATACGTAATTAATTTTTATATCCGCCGGTAGATGTCAAGTGCTATTCTAATCGCTATGTCGACAATTTGGTCGTTTGATAATGATCTATGGGATTTGCGGTTTTATCTTTGATACTTTCCGTTACTGCAGTGAGACATGTGTTTTTGGGTGATAAAAAAAAATATCTTGTGAGATCAAAGTACAAAAATTAAAATAAATAAAAAGAGCGTAACGAGTTGTTTATTGTTAATCTACGCCTCGGAGATAATGTGTAGGACTGTAGGACTTCGCCTGTGTCTGTTTATCATTATTGTCACCCAAGATTTCAAGTCCTAATATCACACATGTAAAATCGTTGCATTTCTTTGTTACTTATTAGTTGAAAAAGATTTCAAAATGACGAATTTTGCGTGGGATGCCGAAAATGCGGCAGCAACATGCTCAGCAGTACGTAATCTTCTGTCCTTCAACTTATTCCTTTCACTTTGCTTTGTCTCTTTTGTGAACATTTCTGTGGAAATAATATTATGACATGACGATGATGGAGACAATTTTTTAGACTTATTTTCACCTTCGTTAATTTGTACTATAATTTTACTTTTTAAGAAATGGTAATAAATTTATTGTATGAGAGAAAATGGAAAAATGTATTAACTACAGAATTGTAAATTAATTACATAGTTTATTTTAAAAAATCAGTCTCATATTGTCACAGTTTTGTATACACAGCTAAATTGTTAAAATTATAGTATATTTAATGAGGGATAGATTTTATTAAAATTAAAAATTTTATTAAAAGTTAGAATTCAGTATTATAATTCAGATTGTAACTAATGTTTCTTTTACAGACCGACGAGAACACGCCACTTCTGTCAGCAAGTGGTTCAGCCATGCCTGAGAAGATTGCTATCTCACAACAGACCTTGGTCTCTAATAATGGCCAATTTGGTCAAGCCAAAAGGTTACCACAATACTTGGCGGGTTTAGCTGCAACACTTGGTGCTCTTGCAGCTGGTATGGTGCTTGGATGGTCATCACCTGCTGGTAAAGATGGAATATTTATAATACGCGATTATGGCGTACTAATCGAGGAAGAAGAATTTGCCTTGATATCATCACTTGCCACTCTTGGAGCAGGCATAATATGTATCCCTATTGGTATACTAGCAGATTTAATTGGGAGAAAAGTTACCATGTTGCTCATGGTGATACCTTTCACCCTTGGCTGGTTACTTATAATTTTTGCAGACTCAGCGCTAATGTTCTATTTTGGTAGATTCATTACCGGTTTCAGCGCTGGCGCATTTTGCGTGGCTGCTCCACTGTACACATCGGAGATAGCCGAGAGTGAGATTCGTGGAACACTTGGTTCCTTCTTCCAACTGATGCTCACCATAGGCATCCTGGCCTCATACATCTTCGGGGACGTCATCGATAACATGAAAACTTTGTCAATCATCTCTGCAATCATGCCGTTGATCTTTTTTGGAGTATTCTTCTTCATGCCGGAGACTCCAGTGTACTACTTGAAGAAAAATAATGAGGAAGATGCGAAGAAAAGCATGATCAGACTTCGCGGTAGTCAGTATAACATTGAAGGTGAGCTGCAAATACATCGCGAGGCACTCGAACAAACCCAGCGGAGTGGCGCGTCGTTTGCAGTCTCGGTTAAATCCCGGGCTGCCAAGAAAGGCTTTGTAATCGCTTTCGGATTGATGCTTTTTCAACAAATGAGCGGCGTAAACGCCATCATCTTTTACTCTTCTAAGATCTTCGAAGATGCCAAGTCTAGCATTCCTTCGAGTAAGGCGACTATCATCGTGGGAGCGGTGCAAGTAATATCAGTCTTTTTTAGCACTCTTGTCGTCGATAAGCTGGGTAGAAAAATTCTACTACTGGCGTCGATCGTAGTGATGTTCCTAACGACTCTGATTCTCGGGGTTTACTTTTACTGCAATGAATACACCTCTGCCTTCGCTGATATCCCATGGTTTGCACTTATTCCACTTTGTGTCTTTCTCATAATGTTTTCATTTGGTTTTGGACCTATTCCATGGATGATGATGCCCGAGATCTTTGCGCCGGAGGTGAAGGGAGTCGCCGGTAGCAGCGCTTGTCTATTCAACTGGCTGGTAGCCTTCATAGTCACCACATTCTACCCCAAATTGACCGTTGCTATTGAGTCCTATGGCACCTTCTGGTTATTCTCTTTATTCTGCTGCGTCGGCATTGCATTTGTTTATTTCTTAGTTCCGGAGACCAAAGGCAAGACTCTAGACCAAGTGCAAAGAGAACTGAATCGTTGACCAAAGTTCAGTCAGATTAATAAGAGACTTTTGACAAAAGACAGAATTTGTACATATTTAAGTACATTTTGTAATTGTACATATAATATGTAACAGTACATAAATGAACACTGTTTATAAATTAAGTTTGTTATGTCGAGCTTATGTTGTTATATTTACGTACATGTATTTTATATTTAAGAATAATCGTAATCTTGTGCAATATTTTCTTGCGTTGTAATGCTATCTTTTAACTCTTACATTGAAGATTTATTGATTAGAAATTAAGAACAAAAGAAATTTATTATAATTTCTATTTATTCTAAAATTATATTAAACGCTAATACGTGCTAAAGGAAACATTCTTTAGAAATGTGACAAAATTGCAGTTTAGCTTAAAATGCTTCAATATTTTTAATATTTACATCACAAAACATTACTGTTCTACGAGCTTATTGTAAGAAAAAATTTTTAACTGACACACAGCTAGTCCTACCCTTCGAGGGTAAAATGAGCATTTTAATGATATTACGGCGATTTTTGTTATGTTATATCATATTTTAAGACTGATTCTCTTTGGAACATAAATTTGTATAAAGTTTCATATTACTTTTTAAGTTAGCATTATTATTACTATCATTATTATTATTATTATTAAATATTATTATTATACATACATTTATTTGCTTCCTGCAAAGATATCTATTGTCCAATAAATTCGCTTAAATTTGCATTTTTGTATATGTATAAAATATAAGTCGTCATTATATGCCATTGTAATTATTCACGAATGTTTTCTTTCTCACAAAAGTTGGTTTTTACTTTTTATTTTTCCTAATCTTTTTGTCACAATCCAATTTTGTATTATTCCTTGTTTTCTATACATATAATTCTATAACAATATTATAAGTATAAAAATAAAAACTTTTATGAAGAAAAGTTAGATGATCACAATGGACAAAAATTAAGAAAAAAAAAGTTAAGATATATTTCTTTGCTAAGAAAAAATTAATTGGGAAAAATGAAATAGTTTTGAGAGTAACTTTGAGAACAAAATGGTAAAGAATTATTTATATATTTAATAAGAAAAAAAAACTGTTGAAAAGCAGTAAACTGTAAACTGTTATATCAATCAGAGACTTTGATCGAGAGATAATGGAGTTATCGATAAAGTAATAATTATCTTTTTATATATTATTCGTAGAATTAACGATTGTATTGTTTACTGGAAGGCGATGTACTAAAATCAACGTTTTTTCGCCACTTATCGCGTTATTGTAAATTGCTGCACGCGTTGCACACGTGATACACTTATAATGAATGCCAAACGGATGCACCTACGCATACGAATAACGTGTTCCAAAGACAGATAGCCGATATTTTTGGTCGTATTATGTCACATTATCTTAATATATGTAGCAGAAATAGATGCGCAGCTAGAAACTTGTGGAAAAGGAATAAGAAAAAGTTACTAAAAAAAAAATATATATATATACAATGTAAAACGCAATTAAAGTTCAATCCGAAACAATTGTGTATGTTTGTATGATGAGAATGTATATCACAGATATTTGCAAGAGATATTTTTACATTCTAAATAGTTTTCAGAATGAAATTTTACTTAGGAAACCTCTCCCTTTTGGAGTAAGATATCACATACGACTTTGGAATGTAACATCACCCTTCCGAGTGAAATTACACTCCAAGAATTGAACAGAGTGGCATTTTATCTTAGCACCAACGTCAATTATTGAGCATTAACAAGCAATACAATTAAATAATCATGATGCCTTGGGTCTTTTTGCGGTTTACACAAGACCATTATAGATAAGTAAGCAAATGGATTTTTAAATGCGCCCGGCAACTTATTGTCTCGTATAGCTTTGTCGTTCTTTTTGCGATAATAAACATGCATTACAGTTCCTCTTGCGTCAAAAGAAAAAAAACAATAAAGAGCTTAGTTTTATATTACCGGTTAAATTGTCCAATTAATATACCACAATTTTGTAAAAAAATAAATTATAAAAAAAGAAATAAAGCGAGAGAAAACTGTATAAGAACATCGAAGAAAAATCTAATTTAAATTTCAAGCACTTATTAATTAATAGCTATATATTCGATACACGTTTTTCGCGTCATCGAATCAATTGATCAGCTCATCGATTAGCTTACCAATATCGTGGAAACGTTCGATACGGAAAATTCCAGCCGTCACAAAGAAAAAAGTTCACCAACGAGGCGAATGGAGGATGATGTTCAGCGATCTTTTAACGCGAAGATCATGATCTTCCGAAGTGGAATATAAATGATCATTCTGTTTCCACGTGAGACAAAGATATAAGGAGGCCATGTGATAAAAAGGCGACGGAAGGAGATGGCGATTGCGATTTTGTTGCGTCGTCGAAATAAAGAAAAAAAAAGAGCCAACTGCGCTTCATTATCAATTAAAAGGATTCGGCTATGTTGACGACGAGAACGATACAAACAAAGATCCGTCAAAACCGTCCGAACTTCCGTCACTTTGATTATGCAAAGGAATGGAACATGAAATCACAATTCAGACAGAATTAAAAATGAGAAGAACTTAATTTTCAACGTGATTAATTTTATCGTTTCCAATATAAAATAAAAAAATTATTAATGCGTGTTAATTAGAAAAAGAAAAAAAAATTAATAATTTACTGTCAAATGAAAAATTTATTACGATAATTTTTTGTACTAAACTTCTTGTTTTTTTTTTTTCTTTTTATGTATATTTTATTTGTACTTTTATATTCATATTTCAAAAGTCTTCACACTATGTCATTAATTATTTATTTGGAACTGGTTAAATTTAACAATATAAAAAAGTGATTATATTACAGCAGCTATCGCGATATTAAAGAAGAAGAAGAAGAAAAGAAAAAAAAATGTATATGCATTTCCGATGAGATAATTTATCAGGATTTGTCATTTCGATTAACGTAAGCCACGCAGTCGTCTAAAACTTTAAATAAATACCTACGCAATAAATGCCAGTTATCGCATATATTAATTTAATAACTGCATTAATTCAAAAGAATCTTTCTTAGTTTCGGATTTCGTAATACAAGCTATGCTCGCGAATGTAACTTCGTAAAATGATACTGATAAGTGAAATAACTTTTAAATGCGCATTTCGAAGATTAATTAAAGTCAAAAGTTTCCAGCGTGGAAATATCAAAGTCACGACAGTCCCCGGTGATTAAAGTTAGCGTTCACGCTCTTGCAGCCATAATTACACGTGCACGTGCAGCCATAATTGCACGTGTGGACGCATCGATCGCACCAGCAGTCTTTACAGTTCATTTAATGTTTTTGTTGTGCAACCAACTTTGTTCCTCCTGTTTGCTAAACTGACCCAGCCAGCACTTCTCCTCGCTAATCTGTTCCCGTGAATCTCGTGTGATCACGTGTCGTTCGAGTACTAAAGAGAAAGAAAAAAGAAAAAAAAAAAAGAAAGAAATTAAGCTCGATATCAAAGAGTAAAATTTGATTTGGAAACTTCGTCGTCCTGAGAGACGGAGGCGAGAAAGAGATAGGTCGAGATGTCTGTTGAAGAAAGGGTTTGATAAGATACGTTACCTGGGTCGTATCGACGAATCGATCAACGTCGGATTCGTCTCTAAAATTACTATTGCTAATTATAAAGCATCGCCTACGATCGATTGTATAAGAGCGGCTCCGGTGCGTGTACAATACGTTTCACGTGCGGCTCTCGGCGCAGAATATTCCAGCATGTAGTTGGAATATTCTAGGTATGGATTGCGAGAACGTTGCAACGTTGATGCAATATCGCTGAAATATTGTATGTGGAAGCTTCGCAACGGAATCTCCACGTCGTGTAGCATCCACGAAGCACGAGCCGCGCTATATTTACAGCGGCCGGCGGCGGAAATTGCCAAAAGAATGCTGAAATATCCGAGACAGCGTCAGCATCTGGAAAAAATATGATAAAATATGATATGATTCGCTTTCGGCGAAAATATCGCACTGAAATTGAGAGTGCACGATAAATTTTTACTTCACGTACGAAAATCGTATAAGGACGAGATGTTTTTATTTCAATATCTCAATGCGACGTTAAAATTTCTTGACAAGAAATTCCGGTTTGCTGCTCCGGATCGCAAGATTGGGAAACCTACGGCGAGTGAACTTTAACTGCGAATAGATATACGCAACGGGTCGAGTACCAAATGGCCGCGGACGTGGAATTTGGTTCTCGGATACTGCGTTTGAATATTAAATACTGATTTATTAGCAGTTTGTTTTTGGGTCGGTGGAGAAATTGAAAGCCCGAGAGAGGCAAAAATCAACGTAACGGAAATCTTGCAAGTGCCTTTTACTACGTACAAAAATATTCCCTTTCCTCCCCCTAAAAAAAAAAAAAAGAAAACATAGTGCAAAAAAAAAAAAAAAAAAAAGAACAAAATATTTCACCGTCACTTGCAGTGCATGAATCGCCGACGCGGGCGGCTTAATTGCGAGTACATGCGCGACGACGATTATTCCTCCGTTTCCCCCGTCAATCGTCGACGGCGGTCGGACAATATTAATATCAATTACAGTATTCTCACCGGTCCAGCGCGCGAAGCCGACGCCGATGATAATAATACAGCGTGAATCGAGCTGCTACGAGGAAAAGGGGAGAAGAAGACGTCGATGTCGGTTGGGGGGAAGCGAGGGAGCTCGCGTGGTCCGCGTCAGCCAATCACACGCGCGAATTGTGGTCCGACACGGAGCCGTGGTGGAGCGGGGGGAGGGGGGTGGGGAAAGAACAGCCAGCTGCCCGCAGTGGCGGCGCGGTGCGGCGCGGTGTGCGGTTGTCATCGTCCGGCTGCGTGATCTGATCTGACCCGTCTGGGAGTCGCGGCGAGCCGGAGCGGCGTGAGTCTCGCGTATCAGTCCATCTAATTAGCGTGAGTAGCCGGCGATAAGACCTGGACCACGCCGGAGTTCGTCGGACCTGGTGCGCGTGCGACGGAAAAGAGAGAGAAAAAGAAGAAGAAGGATAGAAAGAGAGAGAGAGAGAGAGAGAGACAGAGCGACTCGTTAGTGGGAGGGGCAAGAGGTATGTGCTGCTGCCGCTGCAGTTGTTGCCAGTTCCGATCGGCGATGCTTCGTATAAGCGTGCCTTGTCGCGAGTCCAGCTCTGTGTGGTGTTGATTGAGACGACGATCGCGATCGTCACCTTGTCTTAGAAAGAAGAAGCAGCAGCGAAAAAGAAGAACTTTTCCTCGCGTGACAGCGCAAGCCAGTTTTCGACCGTTTCTTCACTTTTATCCCCGGCTCTCTCGTCGATCATCTCTCGGCTTCCCTCTCACTGGGTGACAGCAAGGTGCGCGTTCCACTACGACGACAAGATGAACTACGACAAGATGAACTACGGGGACATGCCGAACGTTGATCCTGCCAGGTATGTTGATTGGGTTTTTCCCTTTGATACACCTACTTACTCATCAAACATTCCGTTGCGCTTCTTTCCCGGCGAGCGCCGCAAGTGTCGTGTCGAAAATCTCGCTCGTACGAACAAGTGGCCGCTCGGTCGGGACCGATTGGCCAACTTTTCAGCAATATGGTCGGTCCGAGGTAAATGAAATCGCGCCTAAACGTTGCGACACCGATCGCGAGGTCCGAGCATGGCGGCCGAAACTTTTCCGCGGCGGAATGTCCGTTAGGGAAAAGCCGGCAGACACGCTCTCCGAAGACGCGCTCCGTTTCCGTGAGCGTGATTCTACGGGTTTTTCCGCCCCCGTTCTTATCCCCTTCTATTGCGATTGCTTTACGCAATGCTCTCGCGAACATACTTTTTTTCTCTCTTTTCTCTCTCTCTCTCTCTTTCTCTCTTTTTTTGTTTTTTTTTTCTTTTTTTTTCTTTCTCTTTTTTTTTATTAGATTGCTTGTCCGTTACGCGACGTTATTCTCGTTTCCCGCAAAATTCGCGACGGAAGAATTAATCCGCGTTTAGCAGGTTACCTTTGGGACGACCAAGCGAGCTTGCACCGGCCGCAAAACGTGACGCAGGTTGCAAAACGTGATGAATGTTGAAACTTCACCTCGCACGAGGTGCAGCGCATGCATGCCGAGGGCTGGCCAGCCGACTATGCAATTATATACCACACTGCGTCATTAGCTACTTTCAGTTCCGGTCTAGTCGTTTTCTAGCTGAACGCGTCATTTCCGTATTCGCGTTGAAATTTTGATGGAGCTTCTGCAGCTTTAAAAAGGCTCGGGATGAACAACTCGTCGTTACGATCATGCATCTTACGTCTTGAGCGACTTTAAGCTTCGGCCTGGTCATTTTCTAGCTGAACTAGCACTGTTTCCGTGTTCGTATTAAAGTTTCAATTGAACTTAGCGAACTAGAGTAGCTCAAAATAAATAACTTGTTTGCTGTAAATAATTACAATCGTTGAATATGATGCCTGTTCAAATCGATTAACTCCTCAAAGCAAGATTTTTATTTCAAGCATAAAATTTTAAGCAATCAAGCAGTATAATATTAAATTAAATTAATAAATTAATAAATAATTAAAAAAAAATAAAACATTTAAAATGCGGAGTTAATCGTTTTGACCAAAGGGTCCGAAATTACATTGCAGCTAAAAGTGAGGTCACAGTTTTGGAATTGACAACGAGGAGTAAAAATAAACATACTTCATTGACTTATCTGAAGAGACATGAGCCAGATAAAACTTGAAGTGAAACTGGTTTCTCGTAAGCGCGAGATAATCTGTACATTCTATACATATATTTTTCATTCTAAAAACCCGGAGATATCTTCTACGATATTATCTTTACGCGCGTGGTAAAAAAAAAAAAAATACTTAACTTCAAGTCATTCTTAATAATAAGATAAAAAAATTGTAGGAAGAAGTTTTGCGAAAGCAAAAAACATTACAAAAAAAATTTTCGTCAGCGTTAATAAAAGTTCCACTTTCGATCCCACTTGAAGACCGGACAAAACTGTTTTCTAAAGAACGTAATTGCCAATTAAAAAAATGAAAAAAAAAAAAAAGGAAAAAAAAAATTAAACCTAGAAATGAGCGAGAGAAGCCGTCACGTGCGCGCCGAGGCGCGAAATAGTAATCGTAAAGTAGCGCTCGCAGGAATAAATTTGGAAAGAATCACCGGCGCAATTTTACGCGAAGCACGTCCCCGCCTTTCGGTCTTGGTCATCGTCTGTAGAAAGTCCGGTATTAGCTGCGACTTTACCCGTGACACCATTGGCCGCCACTGCGAAATCCTCATGTGATAGCGAAACCAAACGTGCCTTGGCCGCACGTGATTTCGTCTATTTTTAATTTCCTTTTTTTTTTTCTTGATTGATTGATAAATTCTTTTTTTTTTATCATTAATTTAAATTATTGTTTTTATTTAATTTTTTTTTATTACTATTTTTTTTTCTTTTCTGTCTAAATGACTTTGGAAAATATATTGACCGTTAACCGTAATCGGTTATTAATAACACAATTGCCACAAGTCTGGACAAAGTTCCTTCCCCTCCCCCTCTCCCGATCACGTTTGCACGTGGCCATGCCGTGGCCGGGATGTGCAACGATAATGCGATAACAATTATCATTATTGTAATCCACTTGGGTGTTACATAGTAATCACGTGAATAAAACAGCCACTTCTTTATGGAAATTGATACACGAATAAATGAATCATATCTTTTGTTAACGTGAGCAACACTAGTCTGGGATTCTACGATTGTTTTTATTCTGTTTTTGCGACCGTCTGATCGGTATTTTAACGTTTATGAACGCACCTTCAAAGCGATATGTATGCTCGTTTGCTATTAATATAGCTGGAATCCAACTCGTTCAGTAACTTACATGGATTATCATTTTCTAATCATTTAAATCTAGAAATCGTGGATTAACAAAATAATTACATTGCTTATCTAAATTAGAAAAAAAAACGTATTTAATCTTTTAACATGTATTGGCATCTTTAACGTCTAATTATCGCGCTATTTCGTTAGCGAAAAAATGCAAATTCTTGTAGGCATATTGAGTCTCGCATTTCTTCGAGGCGGCTGCATTGTTCAGTCGGAAAAGGTCAGCCGTGTGTTTCGGCGAACTTGAAATGCCGATGTCGTAACCGGCCTTCGTTGTGTCGTTATCGTGCACTTGCTGCAACGCCTACGCTAGTTAGCCGATGTAATTTCAATCGAATGATAAAAGTTTCATTACTCCTTAATCATTAAATTTCCTTTAATATTGATTAGCTTGAAGAAATTTTAATAAATCACTGATTCGCGCAAGGTATTAATCAAAATATAAATTTTGTATTATTAATAATATTATTAGAAACAAATTTCTTATCAAATTTTGTAACGTATATGAAGTTGATAAGAATAATTTGTGGCCGTGATTACATCGCTTCCCTTTTTTTTTCTTTAGTTATATAATTAAAATTACGAGCTCTCTTATTTCGAAAGAACTTGCGATAAATTCTGAATCGCAATTACGAGAAATTGTCGAAAAAAAAAAGAAAGAAATAAGTTTAAATGCTATCTATTTTATACGAATATAAGAATTATTTTGCTCGTTATTTCTTATAAACTTGTCACTCGATTCTTTAACAGATTCTCTGATTCTTTTTATTGAAATAACGATGTAGTGCCGTAACACAACGGACATAAGAGAGATTCTCCCTTTCAAGCAGCATTTGTTACGCTGCAAAATCACTTCTAGGCAATTCGCTCGCGCAATTACGCCCGTTACGCAACGCAAACGTAGAGAGGCACTTTTGTCGAATGCCTTGCGCACGATTTTTACGCTTTTGGCGTGTTTTATTATGGTTAAAGTCCAATTTTTGTCTTTTTCTGGCTATCACATTTTTATAAGATTGTAAGCGCGTAAATAACGATTTAAAAAAAAAAGAAAAAAGCAATTCTTCGACGAGAAATAAAGAAAGGAATGTTTTTGATAAAGGATCGCAAAAAAGGTGCAAATTAATTTCTTTACATTTGCATGGGATTAAAAGTTTGTCATAAAATCGCATTCAAGTATTTCTGCGTTCAAAGATCAGGTCCCCCCTCATATCTGTCCGTTTGCGATTATATTTACTGGTAAGATTCAATCGCTCGGAAGAACGTAAAAAGTAAACGTTTCGAAAAGTGGAAGGCAAACTAGTACTTTTGCAGAAGTGCGCAAAAAGCGTCTTCTTATAATGTAAATTTCATTTACGTTTCGTTGCAGAATTAAAGCTCAACGTGCAATCGTATTTGCATTCCTTCGCTTAGAAATCGCAGAAAAGTGTAAATTACTAACAGAGATTCCACATAAAATTGTAAAAAAATATTACGTGTGACTGTGAATTTATCGAGAAATTGTGATGCCGAGATAGGAACGCTTTTCGCGGCTGTTTTTATTTCACTTTTTCGTATATTAGTTTTACTTTATTCGTAACGTAAAGTAAGCGTATTTTCGTTTTCCTCGTAGCTACGTTGTGAAAAGATATCGAACATGAACGAAAACGAAAGTTATGTTAAAATTGAAAGAAGCCCGTTTTATTTACGGAACTTTATACTTGCTAAATTATTCAAACAAGTAGATAAAGCTTCTTACGTATATTGCTAGCACATTTAAATGTAGAAATCACTCGAGGGAATATTCATAAGGAGTCAATTCAAATTTCAATGTCACTACATTTTTACTCTTACGTTTTCATTTATGCGTAGACCGCGCGCAAGAGTCCGTAAGCTTCCATAATTTTTTTCCATAAATATTTTTCGTTCCTCAAAATTGTTTGTAAACGCATTCTAAATATTTATCGAGACACTTATTCAGAAATAGACATTCGATTTCCGTTTTTGTAATGTTAATCTTATCAGGAGGAACCCAAAGGTCTTCTTACCTAATCGAACACGTGTCAAGAAAGTGATTCTTTTTTTCTTTCTTTCTTTCTTTTTTTTTTTTTTTTAATCGCGCGATAACAAAATTTGCATACATCAGATTGCGAAAAGTTTTTATGCAACGGCTTTAGACGCTTTAAAAATATTTTCGATCGAGTTTTAATTATTGTATTAGAATTATAATATTTTCTCGGAATGCAGGACATGAAAAAGATAAAAAAAAATTTTTTTTTAATAGAGAAAGAAAAAAAGAGAAAAAGTATAAATTGTGTCTTATCGCATTTGCAAAATCCTGGGCAACGTTCACGGGAGTCTTTCCAAACACCGCCACGTGCCGCGCTTGATTAATTGATCGATAGCACGACAGATATCGTCATTAATGCGCACAATCGAGTACCTCGCGAAGTCGCTCGAGTGATGCGTGCTCGTCACGTGGATGCTGCATGCAATCGATCATAAAAGTTACGGCTGTGACTAATTGCTTTTAAATGCTTGATATTTTATGAGCACCAGAAGGTTATCCCGACGAGACAGTTCGCCGACCTGACACAAGCACAAAGTGATAGTTTGTTTGGAATGTTTGCCAGCGAGGCATGTAATTATGCGACTAGATTATACAATTTTCTTTTCTTTTTTTTAACCCTCTCCCCGTATCGCGCATGCAAGCGCGTGTAAAGGAAGAAATTTCCGGGGCTGCGATTTTTTTAATTCGACTGCACTTGAGCGCGGACAGTAATGTTTCTGAGTAACTTTGATCTCGATAACGATATAGGGATCTCTTTTATTTATGCTCTTAAGTTTCTTTGAGAGAAATAACTTTCTGTCTTTCGTAGAAAATTCAAGGAAGCCGGCGACTCGAATTCGATAGGCGAATGAGATAATTTTGCACGCGTTTTAAAATATATTCAGATTGGGAAACCGCGAAAAAACGGTGAATTATGGTCTCAGGTTTTCCGATCTGTTGACGCGTAAAGGTTTTTCCTTTTTTTTTTCTTTTTTCTTTCTTTTTTCCACGACTTTGCAACTATCAATGCAGAATACGAAAATGACCCTCGCAGCCGGTTGGAAAATCCTGTTTTTTTTATCCCATCCGGTCAGCTCGACAATCACCGCGTCGTAATCCGTCACATGCTCGTGTATCGCATGCTCGATTTCTCCTTTCTTGCCATCAGTCCGGTGTCGTGCATCGTTTCAAGCTAAACGCATTCGTCACGAAAAAAAAAAAAACTCACGTGGGATCTTTGTCATCGGGATGACTCTTGAATCCTTCTTGAATGTTCTTTTATGCAACTGCTCGCGTGAGCTTGATAGTCGACGGTGCTTATTTAAGAAGGGGATCTAATTGTCACCCGATTACTATCGCTTCTCCGCGATGCCGGTTGGTTCTCGTCTTAATTTCTATTATTTTGCGCATTTGCTATTACTTTTCAGCGTGCATTTTCCGTTATTTATTTTTCGACGTGCACAGACTTCCGCTACCTGCGCGGTACCTGCTGCGTGACATTCGGTTGAGGAATGCGATGATCCCGTCAAAATTGTGCGAAACAATAGGCCGACCGTCCTGCCGACCTTTGTTCGTCTATCCCCATACTCGCGCAGGTTAGCGCGTTACAAAAGAATTTATACACTGAATATTATGTCGAATATCACGCTGAATATTACGTCGAATATTTATGCTTTTCCGTAATTGTTCTAAAAAACTGAATATAATTAATATCTGAATGTACATTTAAATTACCTTTAATTTAATTTATTCATGCTTTATTGTTGAAATTTATTAAAGCAAAAACCTTTTTTTTTATTTATTTTTTCTATTCTTTTTTTTTGAACATAAAAGAAACATGAATAAATAAAATAAATAAATGAGTAATGTCTGGGGATTTAAATCTGCATGGGACGAATATTTTGAATATTCGAAAACAAAGGACAAAGAACAAAGAACCAATTTAACTGTATTTTCTTTTATATTTGTATTGTGCGAGCTCTTTTTCGGCTCGGCGCAAAACAAAATGCAAAGGAAGTACAGTAAAATTGGTCAAAACTGACACATGCTAAGAAATTCGATATTTCTAACCTTAGATCATTCATAACTCGAAAACTGGCTATTTTTAGACCTATTACCTGAAAGGATTTTGTTCTAAACGAAATGAATTCATATATCACTAGAACACATATCAGTTTTAACGAATTTATTCTCTTTTCAAAATTGTTTGTGCGAGCCAAAAGTTTGCTGCTTTTCTTAACAGCGATGTTGCATCAGAATTCGGTTCTTTTCTTGATCGAAGCATCACGTCTCCCGCATCGAATTGCGACAGTGGCAATCTTGTATTTGTGTTTGAACGATAAATGGTATTACATTATATTAAGATGAGTTATTTCTACATACGCATTGCGTTTAAGACAAAGATTAATTTTTTTTAAATCTCTTTTACATTGTAATCAAGTTGGATTTTTGCATCTAAAGAGGCGTCTTTATGCAAGAAGAAATTGACTGTGTTCATTCGAGTCTTTTTTTCCTAAGTACACGTGCACCGATCATGCACAATGCTTCGATATTTACTTATTCAAACCACGTCATGTTGTACACACGGCCTTTTAACTCATTCTACGCGCGAATCTATATGGTTTCCTCGTGCGGCGCTTCATTTTTTATCGCACGTTTCTCTTCTAATAAATTTACACCTGTCTTACTTCGACGATGTATTACTTCTGCATAATTCTTTTTGAAATTACATCTGCTGGCGATTTACAAGCACATAAATTCGATAAATTATAAACTTAAACTTATAGCTCTACAAATTCTTTAAGTGTGTGTTTCTTTTAAATTATTATAAAAAAAGTTTAAACGTATGTGCTTACGTCTATAAATTTAATTTTCAATTAATTTATTTAATTTTGTTAATATGGTTTTGAATATTGGCACGTGATACTTAATTAAATGTTTAAATCTCATGCGATTTAAATTTGTAATAGCTTATATCCTGCCCGACATTTATGCACATATTACAATATACGTCATACATAAATTGATAAGCAAAGTTAGATGTAAATATTAATAACGGAAAATTAATATCAGTATGTGTATCTATGCGATACAATATTCTACAAATGTCTTATTAACTCTGATTACTTACAATAAGTTTATAATTTTGATTATTTGAAAAATATTTTTACGCGAGAATTGCTTTAATATCTTTTGCATTAAAAAAGATTTTTTTAAATTTATTTTTCTTAAATACATATATCTCGTGTATTTAAAATACATTTTTTTTTTTTTTTTTTGAAAAATAAACTACGCGGCTTAAACTTATAATATATATATGACGTAATAAATCACTTAATAAATTCGTCGAAAACTCGAACATCGTGATGTTTAATTACATGATATCAACTTTAATTTGCCTCTTCGAGTGCCGATTGTGGGCGTTGACGATAAAATCAAATTTAATTCCTGGATGGAAACGCGCGTGGCGGAAAATCTCACAATCGGCGAAAGCGGTCCGACAATCTTTCCATACTTTAACCGTGCGCTGTTATAAGTTTCCGGTAGATAGCGGCGATTGCGAATCGCGTAATTTTCCGATAGTAACGGTGTGAATCGCGCGAACTGGCGGAAGTTATGTCGGCTCTTGTTACGTCAGCAAAATTATGATTTTTCAGTGGAATGCGCGCCTCAAACGCGTGCGTTTTATTAATTCCAAGTCGATTTCGCAAATCCCGCTCGCGCTTAAATAAATAGTAAAATAATTTGAAATATTTTTACACTTTAAAAGCTTTCTATACAAATATCAATTTAATATCGATGATAAAAATAAAATAAAATAAAATATTAATTTTTTTTTTCTTTTTTTTTTTTTGGAGAAAATTATACTTTTTAAAAAAAATATTATTAGAAATATTTCAAGCTTTTAATTTAAATTTTTTAATTGAAGTAGCACGGTTTAGGAACATTATCTACGAATGCCCTGCAGATTCGATATTTCGTGTTTATAAAATTTCGTTCTATTGATACATTCTTGCACGAAGTATTGGCGCACGTTTTATCACCGGCATTGACAGATGTTTGATAAGATGACAATTGGTCACGGTCCTGTCCGGGTTGTTACGTGATTTAACCGCGGCACATCTTTTTTTTTTTATTTTTTGGCATAATTATACGTGATTTTATATGTAACACGTGCGACCTGCACGTGTCGTCTTACAATTTTTATTACAATCTTAAAAAAGCGTCGCAATTACACACGTTCGAGCGATAAAAATTATGGATAATATCTACGTTTATACATCAATTATTTGTGACGAATAAAAAAAAATGAGTAAATCTTAATAAATTTCGCCGAAACAAACGCGATGACGAAGGAAAATTGAATATATTTCGAATTTCCATCGGTCTTTAGACGGCGCGTTTCACCGAGAAGAATATCGTTCCTTTTTTTTTTCCACGGCACTCTTTGATCGTGATGTAAAGGTGCGTTTCCTTTATGGAATATTGGAGAGAGCAAGACAACGAGAGAGTGCCGGATGATGAGGTAGAGCGTTACGTGTATCAATCGTCTTAGAAAGTCCCACCGGTGGCTAGTGCGCAGAAAGTGGACGGCGATTTGCAAATGAAGTGCTTGCGAATCCCACTTATTTCGGCCACGTGTGAAAACCGACATTGCGGCCCACTTTTGAGGACCTTTGGCTTTTATTAGACATTTATGAGCGCGCTAATATCCGCGTTAACAAACGCTTCGTTTAATTCGCGTTCCTTTCTTTCCCATCTCTCTCTCTCCGGATCGAACACTCTCTGAAATAATTTTTCGAAATAATTTCCGAGAAATCCCGCGTCGTGAAAAAGAACGCCGGCTTTAATAGCTCCTTCTCGCATAAAATTAAGCAAACACCCGGATTGCACTTCGTCAGCCTCGCGATTTAGAGACACGGTATTGAACATATACGCGAGATACCCGCGAACAATCTCGCGGCTGTGAGATGTTTGCTCTTCGGCGAGGGAGCCCGATGTTGATCTTGCTCGATCCGAAGTCCACGGTGAATCCACGGGAATTCTTTTTTTTTTTTCCCGCGGCGTCATCGGCGAGCTCATTAAATCGCAAATAATTATACGCTTTCTGAGAAGACCGACGACGTGCTTCGCACACATTGCGTATTACCGGGAATCTCGATGTGTGCCCTTGACGTCACGTCTCGCGACGTAACCGCGGGTAGTTTTCACTTCACCTCGTTTCGTATCACTCGCATTTCCGGCGTATATCAAATAAATCACCTGTCAAGCGTATAGTTTATTTAATTTATCTACTCTTTTTATTTAATTCTTTTTTTCTTCTTTTTTTTCTTTTCAAAGAACAAAAACCGGTTGATGACGGCAATTAATTACTTATTCAGTCTAGCATCTTTATGTCGATTGACGTCAACGTTTCCGAATGAGGCATAAAAAAAGAAACGAAACGCGCAGCAGGGTGCTGGATCGGTTTTGCGCGACTTTCGATAACCGGCGGTCAAAGGTGATGATCGTGGAAGGCGGCCAGGGGTAAATGCTGGAATAATTGCGGGGGGGCTGGCCGGTCGGTCCCACCATTATCATATAATACGCGCTCGGCGTCACGGGGTCATCGTGCAGAGAGAGCTTTGCATAGCAAATACGCGAGCCGCGAATATTCATCAGCTCCCGGTTTTTTCCTTCTTAAACGGACGTCCGCGAAGTTCGGTCTCTCTGTCGGTCTCGGCAGCCTCGTCTGTGAAGTAGATAATCGCGATCGCGACCGTTTCCGTCCAACTCGATCGTGGACCACGAAAGGATATCGTTGCAGGATGTATTCCAAACGGTACGTAGCCCGTTTCGCGACGGGGGCCTTCTCCCCGAAATCAAAAACCGTCGAGCCCATTCCGCACATCTCTTTCGACTTTGATTGACGACTTTTGCGACTCGTCGGCGGGAAAAAGTATACCGTAATTCCGCGCCGGCGGGCACATCGAAAGCAAAGTCGTTTACGGTCGCCTTTGGACCGGGAGCAGGACTTTTATAATATCTCTAACGAGAAATGCGACTGACTCCTCGGTGACAATTATAAATCGAGTCGGTCGATATTTTTATTAGAAGTATTATAAAATTATAGTTTGGCTCAAAGGCAACTATTTTTCTTTTCTTTCGGTGTAAGAAGCGCGCGAGGATGCTTGCTTAGAAATCCGAAAACGTGTTAATCTTTCGCAATCTACGTGGGCCTTCCCGGTGAGAATTTATGGGTAGTGTCCGTACCTCTCTTTGTGTTTTCGAGCCGATTCGCGATTTAAGCTGTGGAATTTAGCGTGTTCGACGCCCCCGGGCGGTGGCTCACTTCGAGCACATTCCACGTTTCCCTAAACGAGGCGCCGTCATGAAGAAAAAAGAGAGACACGCGAAACGGTACCTCGAGTAGGATATCTCGACGAAAAAGTGGCACGGGTTTCTTCTTCGCGCGGCTCGGAACGAGGCTCTACATACAGGTGGTTCTCGTATCGGAACAACCTAGTTACGAAGCCTTTTGTTGAAAAGTATTGGCTCGCGGTGACATGATCTCCATTTCGGTCATCTCGCTCGTCTCCCCGATGAGGAAACTATTCGAACGCAGCTCCGTGCACTTTGCAAAAGAATTTAGAAAGTGATTCGGTTAAAAAATTAAAAAAAAAATTAATTTGTCGATTTTACTAAATTCTGTAACCATTTTTTCTTTCTTTCTCTCTCTTTCGAATTACATTTATTTATGTATATATCTATTGTTGAGTTTGGCGTAATATATAGTTTTACGAATAATAAATTAAAGAGAAAATACGTCGAGATGTCACTCTCATTATTCACTGAACACGTGATGTATGTTGCGTGATGTATTAAGCAATTGATAACGTGTACAGTTGTAGGAAACAAGATTTCGGTAATTTACCTGTTTACAAAAATTATCATTTGTATTTTTCACTCGCCCCCCTTGCTGTTATCGTATAACAGTAATATATTTATCTCGCGTCATTATCATATTATCAACTGTGAAAGTTGAAAAGCTAAAGAATTTCGAAAGATAAAATAAACGATAATAGCGAAGTAATAAAATGGAAAAAAAAAAGAAAAAGAATTTATTAGTATTACAGCGCAATTCGTGGAAGTCTCAGGTTCCAGTTTCGATAAAAGGAGCGATAAAGTGCTCGATAAATAAGGAATGCTTCTTCCTGCTCTCTTTCCCTCCTTTGATAGTTGATTTTCGGCTGCACGCTGGACCGGGTCCGCGCAAGTAGAACGCAGAGTGAACCTGTAGCATATAAGTGGAACGCTGCACAGCGACTATTTTTAACCCGACACCTGAGACACCTCGCTTAATTTCGCTTGTCCTTAATCAGTCGAGGATCGATGTAACACTAGAATGATTCAATAGAGTCATTATATTCTCCGGCGAGCTCTTTGTCCCTTTAAAGGGTTGTGCGCGTATCTACGCCGGACTTTGCTCTGATAAGACACTTTATGCCGGACGAAGCTGCATTACGCGATTTTTAAATTCGAACCCAACAACTTTATACGAAAGTAAATCGATTTAAATTTAATCAATCAGTTTGGGTTTCCTTAATTTTTTTTTTTTTTTTTTTTGCGGAAAAATTAAATTAAAATAGCGAATCTTGCTTAATAGGATATCGTACAACCTATGCGCAATGCGCACTTTTCCGAACTTCGGTCCGGTCAATGCATTTGTATTACATTTGAATTTTACTCGCGTACTTGCTATGCAAGTATCAACGATTAACATAACAAAGCAATTTCATGAATTCGGCCTAGAGGCTGAATATTCATGCGTAAGCGAGCAGTTGAATTTTATTGCGAATGTCAGCGATCTTCGGTTTGTGCATAATGACCGTCGGCCATTAAGATAAGCTTTGTCGCAGTTCATTAAATTAATGAAGATCGGGATAATTAACGACAAAAAATTTTTATCTATTCTTATTTTAGTTCACTTTTTTTTTTGTTTCTTTTCTTTCCGATGATATAACGAGATCGTGTTTACGGTGCCAATAATTTTATTTGAACACTTTCGCACATCCTCAGTCGATGGAATTGAAAAAGATACTTTATTATTAATAAAATTGGTAATTTATAAAGTTTAGACTGCTGAAGGTATCGTTACATTATACATATGTATGTATTTGTGGACCATTATAAAATTGCGCACACTTTTTTTTTTTAATATAAATTTTCAGTCATTGGTCATCGGTGAGGTATTAGATTTTTCGAGACGAAATCGAATTGCAATTTCATAACATACGAGGGCATCACCGGATATTCCTCCTCATGTATCACGCTCGTGCAACGCTACTTGCTCGATGGCGTTGCATCATATTCGTTTATTACGCCATTGTCAAGCGCACGCATACAAATCGGCTTGAGAAATCCTTCTTTTTCGCAGCAAAACGCTGAAGCAAGACGCTGTTTAAATAAGCTTTCGGCGTGGTGTTTTGACTCGTTGAATCTTCCGTCATCGAGCAAAGATGCGCAGGCTACTTTTACGTACGGTTGATTTTAACGAGAATTTTAATGCCAGTACCGTTAATAAGGAAATACGGCGACATCGCGAAGAAATAATCTTTGATCGTCGATATCGAAAATTATAATTAATTTCGCGTTGAAGATTGCGAAATAACGACTTTATGAAATTAAGCTGTGCTAAAATTGTATTTAAAGAAAAAAAAAACAGGTTACAGCTCGATAGTAGATTAATAACTTTGTTGACATAATTCTGTTGGTAATTAAATTTTTTTTAACGAATTAAATTTTATTTCCTGTAAACACGCAAGTGAGAAATAATATTTACTTGCTTTTAGATAAACATGTCTTGACAAAATCCCAAATTAACATTTTAATTAGCTATAATGTTTTTTTAACACTCGACTCACCAATTATTACCTACACGTTCAACGTAATTAATAATAGAAGACTGCGGTCTCGAAGCGCGTGGCTCATTAAAATAACGACGAATTTTTTTGCAGGAGTCTGCGGAGGATCGCCCGACACGATGAGCCGGAGTTTAGCAACGCCAGTATCTTGAACAGCATGGAGAAGTTCGTGCGCACCGTGAGCGAGATGGAGGACACCATCCTGGTGCCCAGCCGCTTGCTGGACCTGTCCGTGGGTGACGGAGGCGACACGATCTCCATGAAGGGCAAGCGCGGCAGTACGGTAAAGGACACCCTGGCCAACACCGACCTGTACCGCCTGTACAATATTATCAACCAGATGAAGATCGAGCTGCTGTGGTCGCAGGAGCCTACGACCATGGCGGACGACCAGACGATGGCGAACAAGAGCCACCCGGTCGGCAGCCCGTCCGCCGATCTGACCCATCATCACTCGGCAGCCGTGACCAACGGCAGGCTTGGCCACGTGCGTTGCCCTAGCACGACGTCCATGCAGAGCGTACAGAGCGTCCAGAGCGCGTCCTCCATCGCCTGGACCTCCGATTCAGACTCTGAGAACGGTATCGAGATCGACAGCGGCCTAGAAGGCGAGGAATGCGTAGTCGACCTGGCGAGCATCGCCGCCGAGAACTTCAAACGTCACCTGCGCGGTCTTCACAGCAGTATCGCCCGCATGACGGAGGCGGCCGAGTACCTAACTCTGCGGTACCAGGCCGACGTAGGCGGGCAGGTCTGATTCGCCATTGACGTCATTGTCGTCGTCATCGTCGCCGCTCTCGCGTCACTGACTGCGAGTGGACCCACGCCTCTCCGTCTCGTGATTTCGACACCTCCGCGGGCGCCGATCTCCCAGAATTCCGACACTTCGGGTAGCTCCGTTGTCGCGAGAAACTTCTGCTGTAGAACTAGTACGGTATCGACTCAACGATTTCGTCGTGGAATTCGCCGCGGTACAAACACGCTGTCCACGTGTTTAATTTATGCGAATGCCGAGGGCATGTTTTGAGTAATGTATTCGAGAAACGCACTGCGAGACAATAAATTATCGTCGAATATGCAAAATTTCATAATAGACAAATTTCTTTCGTGGTTTCTTAAGCAGAATTGAGACTGTGAGATAAGATATCTTGAAGCACATTATTTCCAGCGTAGCTATGTGAGATAACGGATGATTCTGTTCTATTTTTAATGAGTAGTTCTTACATCAGCCGTTAAATTTAATGAAAAAGAATGAAGAGGAAAATCCAGGGGATGCAGTTATACATAATGTAAATCCTTTTTTTTTTTTTTTTTTTTTTGCACATGGAGTATATTGTTTTTCTAGTAATAGACGTATGCGTATGTCTCGGTTATGGGAGATTTGAGAGAATTTAATATTAAATGGAAATATGTATAAAAGACACATTTAAGATTGCATATTATATAATTTAGATTGCATTTTTTTCAGTCAATTTTCTTTTGATGAAGCGTCACGTTATTGAGAATAACTTTGTATTACATATTATTTCTTTTTGTTCTATTTTTTTTATATTAAAACAAATTAATTCAAAATTAATGCAAATTGGCCGTCTTAATTTACTTACGTTTGCAAAAAATGTTGGTAATATATGTTTTCTATTAAAAACTGTTAACAACGGGGGAAATAGTTAAAAAAGAATTTTTTTAGATAAAGTTCAACATTTTGTTTTTCTATGAATAAATAAATATATACATATTTATTTATTTAAAACTATCAATATGCGGCAGGTTTTAGATAAATGGTATATCAGCATTTCGAAGATATAAAATATAAAACTACTGTTGTTAGACATTTGGACATTTTTAAAAGCTATTTATAAATTATATAGAGATAAATGGGATGAAGTTACAATAGAGAGAGTTCTTGTACATACATACCATTGTTGGATGTTATTTAATAACGTACACGATTTATTGTAACATACGTCATGGCTAGCGTTTGTATTTAAAGTACCGAATTACCTCTGAATTGTTGTACATACCGCTACATCGAAAGAACCGAGTGCATTTTCGACATAACGGAATGAAATTGTACAAACCACACGTCTTGGAATTCGCGTACATCCGCGACAGAAGTTGTATCGGCTAAAGTATCTCTTTCGTTGAAGTATCTTTTTTCCTTCCCCTTAGATTTTTTTTTCTTCTCATTTTTGCTTTCATGAGCGAATCGTTACCGTTACGGAATTGTATCTTACTGCGGCGGCGATCGACATTAGCGTGTATATATTATATACTTAGCGCTCTACAATTATTTATTTCTGCGTAAAGTTAATGTAAGGTATCGTTTAAGTTCTGAGTTGCGCGAGTTGTGAACTTACTCGTTAGTGACAAATCGTTTTTAAGTATCGCGAGAAGAAACTGCACACTGTGGTCGGTACGTGTTTCCAAGTCGATTGAATTTGGAACGCTGTATGGTACTCATTATCTAGTTTGCAGTGTACATAGAGCCGATGAGACGCTTTCCCGACACTATCGTTAGAATCCGAATGCTTGTGAATTTTTTTCATATCGGATTTATATAGTTTGTAGTTGAGAATGTTTTTAAAATTTCTAAAATTATGGTTGTAGAAAACGGTTGAGGAAGAAAAGAAAAAAAAAATAATAATGTGACAGAGGAAAATTATTATTATTATTATTATAATGATTTTCGGACAACGCAAATTATTTCCAATAAAAATTACAATTCAGAAAAAGGTATATATCTCTTTGTGCTCAGATGCACTTAATTTTTATCTTGTGCTTTTCTTTCCTTTGTATATACTTAGTGTACATATAAAAGTAAAGTAAATTGTAGGTATGGTGCCATATCCGCTGAAGCTCGCATTTTAACGTAATTATGGTTCGTGAACTGCGCGAGTGGAAACTTTAAACATGCAATACGAAAACCACGATCGGACGACGATACAGGCTTACACTGCGGCATTGATTTTAAAACTCATCTTTTTCACGTAAATTTGGTTTTTTGTGTCTTCTTTATGAGATAAAGTAAAAGCGCTTTAAAAATATATATATCTAAAACAATTTAAGCTTTTCGTAATTATGCAATTGACTCGCTTATGCGTAAGTGAATTAAGTTAAAAATTAAGTTACAATAAGGATAATTTTTATATTCATTCCATATCATAAGTCATATACTTTTATGATTCTTTTAAGATACAGAGGTCTTAGGAATTTTCAAATATTTTGGTATATTTTCTATTTAATGACGACTTAATTAAAAAAAAAATTCAAAAAGAACATAGAACAATTTTTTTTTACGTCGCTTAGTAGGAAAAAGAATATTTCTTATTGCGTTAGGCGATAACTGATTAATCTTTAACAAGTATTTGAGAGTCCTTGAGATTATTTCTGTACAAATTATTATTATTATTTATAGATCATAATTGATACGTGTGAAATATAATAACGTAACCGTTTAATACAAATACCGTACTGCTATAATGGTTCGGACTTTGCGTGGAATCATGATTGATATTAAAAGATCCCGACGTAAATTCATTATCGGTAAGGAATATTTGATACGCGAATGCAATTCTGTGAAAGGAACGTGCCCATGCGGAATAATACTTAGTCTGATTTTTATCATTGTATTGCGATGCAAAGAAATCGTCACTTTCAAATTTAAGAAATGTACATTTAAAAATGTTGCTTCGTGAAACGTTCGATGTCAATGCAAAATTTTTCATTTTAAGAGTTCTTTCTGTGCAGTTCTTGTCAGAATGCTTACTACGCTCTTTCAATGCGTTACAACGAAATGATTAGGCGTTGATTTGATCAATCAAGTTTTATTGAATTTGTTTAACCTGATATATTTTATGTATGCGCATGGCAATGATATTTCGATGCCCTTTAATTCAATGTCTTTACGTCGTGATTTAGCTGGTACACGAACTGCCTTAATTATAGATCACGATAAGACTAAAGCTGTTTAAGAAAAAAAAAATGAAAAGCTCAATTTCAATGAAACATAGTTAGCTTTAGTGATCGATATTAAGATGTACAAATTAAATGCATGTTGTATTGTATTTAACATACGTTGTGCGGTATTTGTAAAACGTTTGTGCACTTGGATAATCTTGTAATGGTAATAAATTAATTACTTCCACATCCGTCGTTTCTTCTGTTTTATGCAATCGTAAACGCGTAGGTTATCTACTTGTTACTGAATTTTCTTTAATCTGACAAATTTGTTATCAATTAATACTATCCGAGATGTAAATTGTTTATATTTAATTAATTTAATTTTAATTTGATTTTGCTGTATTTTATCTGCTCTTTTCTTTTTATCTTTTGAATGAAGTCGATATATCTTGATGGTAACGTCGTCTATAATTTTATACACCGTGCTAAATCGTAATTACGTTATCTATCAAGAGAAAAAAAAAGTCTTTTACATCATGCAGTAACTATCATTAATGATGTAAAAGACTTTTTTTTATAGGTAACGTAACTACGATTTTGCACATTGTGCAAAGGTTTTTTTTAGTTATTTAACAAGCCCGCGAGCACACTTGCATAACGTATAACGCGTATGCATTACAAAATACGATTGGTTCAATTTCTTATGTATTTACTGCATAACGAGATTGAATTAATATATCGTATTTGTTATGCATGCTACGCATTATGCGTTATGTAAAAGTGTGTACGTGCGATTTAATTAGTATGCATTTTTTTTACATAGCTGCATTTACGATCAGACTATTTTTCTATATATTATATAATTATTATATATTAAATGTGTGTATAATTATTATAAAATTTATCTTGTATACGCATCCGTATGTTATATACATGTATCGTATTGTGTATAATCAACCGGGCTAAAGTCGCCAGCGCCACGGCGTCGTTACGTGGACATGAGAACTATCTGTGTGTCAGGGTGTCAGGGTGTCAGGAAGACTGGGATAGGTGCCATTAATCAGAAGAAGAAGAAGAAGAAGAAGGTGTCAGGAAGATGCACCGGACGGAGGAGGTTAGAGCATTGGGAGCGAGTGACAACAAGTATATATATATATGTATATAAAAATAAATCATAGTTTTCTCGTCCAGGTGAAATCTATCAAAGCTCTGTCACTTGGCCTTAACAATGCTACGCTTTTAAGTAAATTAAAGTAACACAAAATATGTACGAGCAAGCTGTGAGTAGCTGGGCTGTTGGCCTGTACTCTTTACTCGACCCAACGAAGTTCCTACCGTTCGTCCCGAATTTGTGGGACAAGCAAGTTATAGGCTCGCATTATAAAAATGACACGAAAATACAAGAGATCGACGTACTTGTTGGATACCTCATTTTGTTCTGGGTGATACTGTATCTGGTATATGAAAAGAGTCTTAATGTAAGTGGAATAAGTTACATTTTATATGTTCTGCGTTCGAAAATTATATTTGTCTTGTTTTTCTTTTTTTTTCTTTCATGCAGTCATTGTTTAGGCGAATGTACTTTCCATTGCTCCAACGAAACAGGATAATTGAGGCTGTGTGGAACTGTGGATTTTGCTTTGGCAGTATATGCTACATGAGGTCGTCCACTGTCCAGATCTTTGCTTCTCATGAGCAGGGAATAACATACCATGAATTGGGAGTTGCTCTCCACAAGAGCTTTTATTTTCATCAAGCTGGAGTCAACATTCTGTGTCAGGGTGCTTGGATAAAGGGCTGTGCTAACTTGCTCTTTGCATCCTTGGTCTTGAATCCATACCAGCAAAAGTATTTAGAAAAATTTTATTTGCCATTAAAGATTTGCTCATTTGCTTTTATTTTTTAATTTGGTTTTTACTTGCTTTATTTTTTCTTTTTTCAATAGTATTGTCACATCATTAAATCATCAAAAATTATTTTTATTAAATACTGATATTTTTATTAATATTATTTATATGTTTTATAGTTACAGATGGTGTGCAGTTACTAGTACCTTTTTGATGTATAAAGCTATTGACATTGTGATAGTTAACGTTTGCCGAATTCTGTTATGTATTTTTCCAACTGTTGGGAGGCCAGTCTCTAAATTGTTGTTTCTGCTGCACTGCCTGACTTGGTTCGTAAATATTAAGTCTCCAATTTATTTCTTATTAATTTTTTTATATTTAAATATTACAAAGTACGTATAAAATATGTGTTATTTACTCTCGTGGTATAAAGTAAGCCAAACGAAAGAATCAATTTACAATCTAACTAAACTTTATTAAGACAGAATAATATAAATAATCCTTCACAGGGTCTATTTATACTTACATTATGTGCCTACATCATTGCTATGGCCAGAAGACGTCAAGAACACAAGAACAGAGCCTGGCTTGTGGCTTTGGTTCACAGCAGAGTTGTTAGATTCAGTAGGTACAGGTATTTCTTAATGAAATGAGTTGCAGTGCTAATATTTTGACACTATATATGCATACATAAATAATACATGCTAATAGAAATATGTAATTAGGTATGGTTAAGACTCATTGGACACGCGAGGGCTACACATTGGCTCGAAATCTGCCTATTTTCGCCACCAACGCAAGAAGCCACTGAGTTGGCTGGCATTCATAAAAGGCACAAAGAATCTTTAAGAAAGTATCGTAACAATACATCAAAGAAAATTGAATTGTGGCAAACGTTAGTTTGTAAGTTCTATAACATTTATTTTTTATTTTTTTTTACTTAAATTTGAAATTAAATTATAATTCGGATAACATATTACTATATGAACAGGCGCAATGGCAATTAAGAAGAAAATTAAAAGGCTTCGCGAAGCAAGAAGTAATACAGATGCATTGACGAGAGATGTTGAGGAAATGGAATCGCAAATAGATAGTGAGCTGGCGGAGAATTAGCGAAGCTGCACAGAAATACTTCTTACAAGTAACACTTGCAGAGTTTATATCACAAAAGCGATGAGCCTTTTCAAAACGAATTTATTAGTGCGATAGAAAATAGATTTTTTTTTATTGCGATGTTTAAAACACCAAATGCGAATTATTTTTTAATTGTGATGGCGTACATTTCAACGATTGTTAATTCTCTATTGAGATTACTCGTAGTTATATTTATACATAATTATAAACTAGCAACGAAACGAAAGAAGCAGTTAATGTATTTTAGCATATTGGAAGAGATTAGAATTAACGCAAGAAGACTGTGCTGCAATTTTTATACAAAAATTAAGTTTATTTCGTAATTTCGTAGATGTACACCCGCTTACGTAGAAAATTCATCATTGATTATAATTTACTTTAGGATGTCTCGACAACAGTTCGATGAACAAATCCAATAACGTTTATAATCGAGTCGGAGATGCATTTTCGGAACGAATGTTTGCGATTACCATTGCTAATCACTTCGTTTAACGTCTACGCAACTCAAAGCACATAAACATTACGCTAGTCATATGATGTAAAATATATCGGTTCGTTGAATGGCACTTTTATCCGAATTATATACGTTCCTCAGTGTGACATATTTGCATATTAATTTTCAAAGTGGCTAATTTGCGTTTGCGAATCTGTACATGTACAACGAAAAGCAGATATGGTATTTGCTGCGACGACGGCGGCTAGCATACGTGACTTCCTCTCTTCCCTCGGCCGCCGAGGACGTGGGAGGTAGTGGTTCCTCCTCAGTCCTCGACGTCTGGCGCTTCACGGCACATTTACGTACGCGCTTTATGTGAGATTCGACGCACACCACGGCAAGGTCACGTATGCTAGCCACCGTCGCCGCAGCTAACGCCACATCTGCCTTTCAGTGTACGGTATGTGTTAGTGTTATGACGCTGTATTGTTAATACGGAATTATGTTATTGTATAGTTTGCGTTGACAGGCGAAGTAGACGCCGTCGCCGATTTGCAGTAACAAATTAATTCCGAGTCACGTCATAAATTCGATTACAGCGACTCTGTTACGGGTATCGTCCTCGTTTATGGCAGTAAATAGGTAATGTGCAGTGTTGAGCAACAAAATTGTTATCGCAGTAATTTCAGGAGCGACGCCAAAAGTGTACTTAACATACGGTTTTATTCTTAAAAGACGAAGTCTCCGAATTTTTATAGAAATGGAACATTATTTGGTACTACTTTTTATTTTTTTATACTCTAAGAAGAGAGTTCGTATATCTTTCAAATTATTTTATTAAATTATTAGATTACGTCGTATTTTCTAAACACGAGTATGTGGTGTCTATCGATTCTGTATGACTCGAAAATATTGTCCTGCCGTAATATGAATTGCTGATAAATACGTAAATGAAGACAACGACAATTTATTAGATAAGTTTAATCTTATAGACACACTTACAAAATATCTTGTTATATTGTTTTATATCGTGTATGTGTGTGGGCTATTTCGTATGCTTACGGATGTACACCGCCGAAAAAAGATGCAACTTGCGGTATTTTAACTATCACTGCGCTTAATTCGATAAAGTGTAATCGTCATTTTCGTTATACGCACGCTTACGACTCAAAAATTGAACGAAAGAAGGGAAAAAAATTTATGTCAAAATACTTGTAAAATTTATTTCGGTGCTATAATAACGAGAAAAATGCATTTAATGCATCGTATTTAATTTTATGTTAATTTTATATCGCCGCAAAAAGTAATAATAAAAAAGATAACGGCATCGGTTGTCATTTTTTTATTTTTTTTTTTGTTCGAATGAAACCACGCAATGTTAAACGATTTTTAATTTTACTATTGTAATTAATTTAATCCGAGAACACGAACTGCGGAGAGACTTTCGTGCATCATACAACTAATGAGCAATTTAGAAATGTTAATTAAATTATAACGTGCGTGTTATTTATCGACAAAATTATTATATTTCGGTTCCAAAATGATACATCGTAGAATTAACAAAACTTACAGTTTACATCCACCAGGTAAATTATCTATCTATAATTAAAGTTATTTTTAATCTCTAACAAGTTTCTCTTTTGTACTAAATTATATCGAAACGTACAAAATATCAAACACGGTGACTTGCTATCTCGTAATTCACGATTACATGTGTCGTACACTAATAATAAATTATCGCGTTCGTAGTAATCATTATTTTTCTTTTTTTTTTTCTTTTTGGCAAGAATGGCGACGAGCCGCCGTATATCGAAACGAATCGAAATTCAACGGTGTTCGGGACGGGAAGACGGCAAAAATCATTACGGGAAACACTACAAAACAATTCTCGTTATCATCGTATTATATATGATTCCATCAAATCCGTTTAATAAACGTCGGCCGTGTGTGACCGACGCGAAGATGGTGCCGGAACGAATGCAATTACGAAAGTCACCCTTATTACAAACATATACGTTATGAGCAATAAAAGTTGAGTCCTCTAAACTTCCTCCCTTCATCACCTTTCCCTTTAGGCCCAACCCCCGTTTTCTGCGCCGTGCAATCGATGCAGATATTTAGAATTTCATTTTTCATTTACTTTTAAGGTTTTTTTTTTCTTTTTTTTTTCTTTTTTTTTCTTTTTTTTTTTTTAATACGAGAGAACACGCACTTTCGTTCTTTGTGAAAATATGGCCCCATTGTTACAGGCTCGATGTAGTGTCGGGAAATTATAGCATTCCTCTTATTTTGTTCCTGAGTCTGCAACAGGCTTCGCGCGCCTTCGTGCCACTTGCATCCTTCGCGTTGCCATTTCTTTTTGCCGGTTTCTCTGTCGCTCGCGATAGACGCATCTTTTGTGCGAAAGCAATTTAATAATGCACTCGGGGTATCAGTTTATCGCTTGAGTCTCGTGTGCTCGAAGTATTCTTTAATGGAACGAGGAAGATACGGTGGCCGTTCACGGCCGCTGCGTTTCTGCAGATGCACCTGGCATGAAGTTGCGCTATGTTAAGATCTTCCTGAATTAATTCTACAGTATATACGTGTTTTGTCCTCCCTTTTACCTACTATATATTCATTTCTTTTTATTAAACTTTATTATATATTTTTTTTTTCTAGTCGCGAAACAGGCCGCATCTGAACCCGATGACGATACATGAGCTCTTCTTATTACTCGAATTTATTATTTTGTACGCGCATAATAATTTAAGAGCAGCATTAAGTGCCTTAAACAACTCTTATTTTTTGAAACTTAATATTTATAGCATATAAGCTATAGTTTGTGTAATAGAGTTCATATATTTTAAGTATTTAGAATGTTAAAAACATTGTATGAAATTAGAAAAAAAAAAAAAAAAAAATAAAATTAGACGGATAGATGAAGCCGATGATGGTCGTGAATTCCACGTTGTATAGCTATACGTTCTCGCTTTACAATTGCATGTCTTATCAAGTAGCGCGATAAGCTCGGTTTCTTACCAATTAATTCGAGAAATAGAAAGATCTGTCTTGCATTCATCGGATTGCATTACCTACAATGTTGTGAACTTCTTACACCGTCCATGTGTTACACGAAATCAAACGCGATCAGCGTGCAAATGATTGAGACATATTTCCCTCGTCGTATTATTCTTTTCCTTATTATTTTCTGTGCGCGGAAGCTCATTCTCCGCTGTGGTTCGGGAATTCTTAGTAAAAACAATCTCAACGTAATTGTTTTACTCCGTAGGTACCATAATTAACGTGTTAATAGTATTTCGTTTACTTGTCAACAGCTAAGTGTCAGTTTTAAACAACCCTAAAACAGAAAGAAACTCAAAACTGTTGAAATCAATTTATAATTAAGCATTTTTCTTTTTAAATAACCAAATCAATTAATTAGGAATTAAACAAAATTAATTGGCTCTCGTATCGTTATGCAACTTTTTTTTATCACTAAATATCCTGTACGCGAGACATATAAGTAAACGTATCAACCCACTGACTGTCATATCATTGTTATTCGTGGACCAGCGATTCTTTATCTCTTATAACGTTAATTACCCATTTAATAGTTTTCTTACGTCGTTAATTAAGAGTAGAAAATAAGAGTCTGACGGTCAATGGGTCGCTATAAGAATTCCCCGTTCGACAGCGGCGCGAAGTCGAAGCCCTAGAAAGGCTTCAGTCTTTCGGACGTTTCGCTCGCCGCCTGTGTCGATGTGGTAATTAGTAGCGATAGGTTCTCGTGTATATGCTTGTATACGTGTTTTACGCGCGCGGCATTAATGCAATTAGTAATTGTCCCTCAGAGGCTCGTGACCATGTGTGGCTTGGCAGTGGTGGAGGCGATCTCGGAGAGCCGCACGTCAATGGGGATGCGATCGTCGTACAAGGTCGGCGCCTGCAATATTATCCCGGCCGTGCCGACAATTACGGCCAGCGTGAAGATCCAGAGGAATAGTCTGTCGAGCACCATCGCGACGTACTTCCAATCCTCCTTGACCTACGACCAAAGTCGTCGTTAGCGACAATCCGAACGTAAAGTCTTGAATTATTTCTCAGAGCTACACGAGAAGGTTGATTTGTGGTTGCAAAATGTATTAAAAAGAATTAAATTTTGCTTAAGTAAAAATGGTTTTAAATAAGTAATATCTAATAGAAGTCTTTGCAAGAGAAGATTCTTAATAAAAATATGTTATTTTTTTTTTACACTCTAATTTTTGTTAAATGAAAATTTTTTCAAATGTGTACGTTGATATCTCAGTCTGATTTTGTTATTTGAGTTGGACGAAATTTTTATTACTCTAGTAGAGTCCTCCTCTCGTTTTGTGTGATCGGCGATGAAGCGGATGCCTTCTATGGCCTTGTATAGTTCTGGGCAGTGATGCCAATGATGAAGCGTGTTGCAGAGAGCGTCGACGCTCTCTTCGGTCGGAAGCTGCGGCGGCGGCGCGGCCGTTGCCGCCGGCGAACCGTGGATACGACACGTGCTTCCTAAATTTACTGCTTCCAGCTCTCTAAACAGATAACGCACAAATCATTAGAAACAAGAGGATCAAAGACATACACCTCCAAATACTTACAAAATTAATAAAAAAGAAAATAAATAAAAGAACTTACAACGTTTCGCAGACATCTGAACAAAGCAGCTAAAAGTGATTCGTTCAAAATCCAATTATAAACATAATTCTTTTTTTTTTTTTTTTATATAATTCCTTTTTGATTTACAAAACAGTTTCACCCAAACGTGAAATGCAGTAAATGCGTGGTGCGTTTAAAGCTCTGAATTACAATGAAATAAATTCTATACGCTATTCGACACCGCGCGGCCCATCCGATAATACACAGACATTATTTGATATGTTTCGAGAGTAATATCGGTGAAATCGAATACCGAGGATGCAGCTCGTCCCGTGAGTCGACACTAGGAAAGAGCACGGAGGACTCGACCAACTCCGAGGCCGAGGACTCGACGAACAGTGATGGGTCTCGCAGCTCGAGACCGTTGCACGTCCGGACCATTACCCGGTGTCCACGATGCCCGCCCATGCTATGCCTATCCAGCTGATACTGCGGCCTGAAACGGTACAACATGATCCATCTGACACGGAAGCTCGTTTCGTCCCACTCCCCAATTCGGTTTCGGAGCTATGAAAGCGCAGAGTCTCGTGCGATCGTAGATCAACCTCGATCTCGATTTTTTATTGTCTTTTATTTCTTTATAATTCTGAAAATTAGAACGAGATAGAAGGCAAGTAGAAAACGGAGATCGTACGATCGCGCGAAGCGTTACTTGAGAATCCATGAATCCGGAACCGACGTTCTTCTACAAATAATTGAAAAAAAAAAAAATAATAATAAAATTCGCTGACTGGCCTGCATTATAATGGCTTTAAGCTTAGAGTGCAGCGATGAATAATTTATTGCTTCGTAATATCGAGAGCTTGCGAGTATCTCGTACCATATTCCGACGAGATTGTGCCTACACATGCTCGTAACTTCTATTTAGTTCGGCAGAGTTGCGAGTGTTTCGGGAATTCGAGTAATGTCGAATAATGAAGAGCAAGATTCTGTATAAAGTCAGTATCTGGCGGTGCGATAGTGCCCAATTTAACGGCAGTATCAATGAAGCATTCAATATTGCGCATTGCACGAGCATGTAAGTCGCAGTGACATCGCGTGACGTAAAAGAGCGTTATGCATCGTGAAATAAAATTTCCGAATAAAATAAAAAGATACAATTATAAAAAAAATTATTCAAATTTAACTCTGTCGTTTTACGTTATTGTAAGAAACTTTAACTTAATTCCATATTGTTTAATAAAAAAAAAAATAATAATAATAAATGCATAATCTAGAAAGATTCATGCAGCATCTAGACATATTTTTTTTTGTGCAGTTTTTGTTTTATGCGATCTTCGATCGAAATAAATAATACGCCGACGTTTCGTCGGATGGTTCGGCGAGTTTTGTTTGTATGACAGTAGACAGCGAAGAGAAGATGCAACGAAAGGCGAGACACATCACTCACGATGCAGCGCGATGCAGAAGTGTGATGCACCGTGGTGCTAAATGCTTGCAGGTACGGACGCGACACTAACGTCACGTGCACAGGGAAACGCTAATGAGTGCTCTAATGCTCGCTCTGGCGTGGTTCCAGCGACCGGGCCACAAATGCCAGAAGAATATATCTTGCCTGGAATCGTAATCGGTTCTCTGCGACGGCGTATTATACCTGCGCATTACCAGCAGCCTCGGCAGGACGTGGATGAACACTCGTCGGACCCACGGCGACATTACGTGGGTCTGCGGCGAACGGAAGTGAACGTTCAGGACCACCACTGTTACACATATGCTGCAACGGACAAAACACAAGTGCCAGGATAGATCGTCGCACAAACTCGATAGCGGATTATCATAAATTTAAAATAAAATAACACGCGTTCAAAGTTCAAAAACAGCCTGCTGGCGAATTAAAGACATTTAAATAACGTGAGCTTGATTTAATCTGTATTAAAGAGAATTGTGTATTCTTTTGCAGCGGCGAGTATGCGTATTTATTTGTACCTGAAGGTGTCGAGGATCATGGTGAAGAGGACGAATTTACCGAGAAGCGGTACCACAAGCGACGTAGGCGGGATTATCTCGGCCAGCAGAAGGAAGAACACAGTCAGTGACAATAGAATCGAGATGGACAAGCTGACCTGCGGCAGAACGGGACAGAAAAGAGATTATTTGTAGAAGGCGTCACTAGAATTGATGTTAAAATTATATAAAGTGTTATTAGATTCTCTTAGGTAATATACCTTTGGTTATAAAAAAAAAAAAAAAAAAAAAAAAGAAGAAGAAAAAAGAATTACAATTGATGAACAGAGAAAATATTCGAGACTTTTGTCTTTCAAAATTCAGATTAATTAACTCTGTTTTTTATTATTTTTTTTTTACACATAATAATTTTAATAACTCCAACAAACTGGTTTTATAAGTTATCTATTTTTTTTTTCTCTCTTTCATATTTTTTATTCCATAAACTTAATCCTCTAAAGTTTGCTTTCTAAGAAGCTTATAAGATCACTCCAGAGTATTTATAAATGATTATATAACCGTGCTGCAATCGCAACGTCTCGAATTACTTTATTTGCAACGAGAAAGAAGACTTACAACTTACGGGCCGTAAACAGTTTCGTCGGAAAATAATTATTTCTTGCTGCGTTCGAGAGAAAAGAATCGATAATCAATTCGCTCGGTTTCGATCTTACAAGTACGTTTCGTCTCGCGGTACGCGGAGATGAGCTTTCGGCCGCGAATTTATACGGCCGCAAACGAGTTTCGCACTCGAGAAGTGTCGATTGGAAAGGGGGTTTTTGTCCCGCTCGCATTGATTCACGCCTAGCCGAGGCATGCTTTCTAGCCCCGGTACCTCTTTCCCGACATCATCCCCGTCCGCGTATTCCCGCCGATCGCGAAAACGACCCCGACGCCCTGACATTTGACATTCCCTCCCTTCGTTCTGGTTTCGTTCTATCCGCCTCGAAGAACGGCCCCGGCGGCGCGCACCGGGCTTTTCCGGCGACAAAGCGGAAGAATACATCTGAATTATGTAAGCCGATAAGTGGATATCGGCGCCCGAGGTCGGGCGTGCCTTACGAGGCGTTTAAAGACGTAGCACACAGGCGCGGTGAAAAGGTCGCCTCGCGGGATTAAACCGTAATGCCGGCGCGACATATTTCGTACACCCGAATCTAATCGTGCCGAATCCTCCCGCGCGTCTGCAAAATTAATTCCCGCCTGACAAAGGCACTCCCGAGGGCCTGTGTAAGGAGAAACGCGGCCTCGGGACAATAAGGTCGTACGCGGATAAAATTGTAATGGAGAATATCGTTCTATTCCGACGAGATTCGATCGCGGTGCTATTTTTCCTACCGTTGCTCCGACTCGGTCCGGGTGATTCCACGGTGTTTCAAAGATTGACCTGCCGGCTTTCGAGGAGAGGCTTTTTTAACGCGCCGAGCAACGGGACCGATTCGGCAGGCGAAACACGCGAACGTTGATCTCGAAACGCGTCGCCGGGTTCTACGGAGCGAAACGTTGATTAGGGGAATAAGTGGGATTAGGGGAGTAAGTTGCTTGGGAATTAATTACCTTCTCTCCACTGTCGCTTGGCAAGTAAAACACCAGCACCGTGAGGAATGATATCCCCATGCAGGGTATTATGAGATTAACAGTATAGAATAGAGTCTTCCGTCTCATGGTGATGTTGAAAGTGATGTCGAGGTAAGGCTCGTCACAACACGTGTAAAACTTTTCGTTTCTGCAATTTGCACATTTGCATGCTCCGCTTAATTAATTTCACGGCCGATTTGTGGCGACAAGAAAGAAAAAAAAGAAAAGTTAATATTAAGAATCTCATGCGTATTTCGGCGACCTTCTACGAGCTATGAAATAAAAATCGATGTTATTAATATTGTTAATTATTGACAAAATTATTATTAATGCTCAATGAGACTTATTGAGCTAAATGTCAGCGATTGCCAATATATTTTAAAGCCGTTTATGAGAAGATCGTTGTTAAAGAAATATAGAGATCCCCGCCGATTGCAAGTTAATGTTAAATCTCCAAAAAGTTTAGAAAATTTTTAGAAAATCTTTAGGAAATATTTCAAAAGGATTTAGAAAAGATTTATGAAAATTATTCAAACGTGTATGTACCTTACAGCAGGGACTTCTAGTATATCCCACTCGACGGAAGTATAAAACTCCGACAGATCGACGCCGATGTCGACGACATTGCTGCCTCGGACCTCGTCGATGTGTCTAAGATCGACCTTAACAGTAAATTACTAAATTTTACAATGCATTGTTAACGTCGCGTTGTCTGCCATTCGATGTGTCAATCGATGTGCAGTATAAGTTTAAGTATTAACACTTGAATTTTTTTAAATATTTAAATTAATGTTTAAATATTTCAAGATGAGTTAAAAAAAATTAGTTACAATGTCTATGGTTTTTTTTTTTTTTTTATGGGATCAGAAATAGATTACATAACACTATAAAACGAGAGCACTCTTTAGACGACATAAATTCTTAATATTTGGGTTACCAATTCGTCTCACTATTTTATTTTTATTTCAAGTTTAGTTCCGTTCAGCCACGTTTATACTCGATTGCGCTTCTAACAAGCGACATTTTACTCAATAAAAAAAAAGATAACAAGCGAGATATACGATCTTTCACCGTGTGATGTCTAACAGCCGGCGGCAACAATACTTTCGTTATAACGTGCCGCGAAAGTCGCTTCGAGAATATTTATGATTGCCCTAACAAGACCTACGTGAGATATTCTCGCTGCACCGACAAATTGAATTCTTTCAGCCCTCGAGATTAATTGAATAGATCATCTAGAAAGAACATATATCGCGAAAAAAAAGGGAATAAAAAAACTTTAATTATTTACTACCGCTATTTTGATTTACAAAAAAAAAAAAGAAAACAAGCGCGAAAAAAATTAGTTAATTTCTTTTTAAACTTGATAAAGATAAATATCTTATCCGCGATGATTAAATTAGTGTTCGAAAAAGATAAGGAAATTTCTAAAATACATCTTGAGTCCGTATTATAAAATTTTAAATTTTAATTGCAATTATTTCATTTTCCTTAAAAAAAAAAAAACAAGAAAAAAAATAATAGAATTTTCCGAAATCTATTTCAAAGTATTATAATGCGGTGTCTGTGAAGCACCCAACGATTCTCACCTGGAAGCCGTCGTAAGTCCACGAGCCGAATTTCATCACGCACGTCTGCTCGTCGAAGGGAAAATATTCGACGTCGATCTCGCAGGAAGACTTATAAATCGCCGGCGGCTTCCACTCGACCCTACCCGTGTAGTTGAGGGTTGCCTTCGTTGCCAGCGTCACCTCGAAGTTACCGTCGGCGCTGTAAAACATAAATTTTTTAATATCGCGCCTCCCAAAAGAAAATAATCTCGTTTGAAAGAAAGTAAATAATTGCTTTTCTGAAACCAACAATAAATTAATATATAAAAGTTGGACTAAAAGAAAAAAAAAAAAAAAAGAAAAATTTGTTTTTATACCCAAAAATGTTTTTATTACTTTGGTATTAAATACCAAAAGATTAATCATTTAAAAGTTATTTTCACAAGTTTTACAAAATCTCTCCACTCATTTTTACTTATTCATAATGTTATACTGTATTTGTGACCGTAAATCAAAATAACACAAGTTCTTATTACTCTGAAATAAGAATAGAATATAAAAATCAAGACGTTTATCAGTTGTAAAAGAAAAAATAAAAAAATTAATTACTCGTATGTTTAAATTTGAAACGTTATAAATTTTTTAGATAATCGATATTCAGCAATTAATTAAAATTAATAATATTTTTTAAAATATTTTATTTTAAATAAAGAAAATGTCGGTCAACCTAATCGTTATTAATCATCTTACTTGTTGTATAAAACTATATCGGGCCTCCATATGTGATCTGACGGTACATGCAGCATCTCCACCCCGCCGTACTCCTTCGGATCCCATTTTAGTTTGTAATCATACCACGACTGCGAACAAAGAATTAATGTACTGTAACATTATCATATATTACTCTCCCTGCAAACTTATAATTTCTATTTATTACGTTAGTCTTTTGAGGAATTAGGCCACTGTGGAAATATAAAGAAATAACGTATTTTTTGTTCCCGATAAAACCTTCAATTTTTTTTCCTTTTTTTTTCTTTCTTTCTTTCTTTTTCTTTGATTATTGACGTTTTTCTCGAAGCTATTGTAGTTCATAGCAGAGTAACATCCACCGTCGCAATCTACGAGCATGTTCTTCGAGAACATCGCGCCATTATTGTAACAGCTCCGGGACAAGCTTCCGAAATGTCGCCCTCGATGTCGATCAATCTATGATACGCGGTGTTAATATTTGTAATCGAAACATGGATTAAATATAAATTATTAAATGCGTCAAACAATTACGCACTCTTGGGTTTATAAAATTTGCAATACTAAAACATTTTCACAATAATTGTATGCATAATCATCGTCCTGGATTATCACCGATCGTGCAAACGAGCTCTCTATCTTTTGTTGAATTATAAAGTTAAATTATAAAAAAAAAAAAAAATTAAAAATTCTGTTATACTTCTATTTAATATAAAATTATTAAATTATTTTATAAAGAACAAAAAAAAGTTGTATCGTGGAAAATTTTGCGTTGAATGCACCGACCCTTCGTTTTTTTTTTCTCGTTTTATTTCGTGCTTCTTTTTTCCCTGCACTTTCGAATACACCGCGAGAACCGCGCTTCATCCGTCTTGTCTATTGTGAGAAATTTTCAATAGATCAACGTTAACTGGGGTAACGATGTCCATCGAAAATAACGTACGTCGTAATACACGCTGGCCCTAACGTCCGCGCGATGTGGATAACTTCGCGGCACGAACGAACGATAATTATAATTATATCCGTAAATCAATAAAATTCACAGGAAGAATCGCGACAAGCTCGTTCCTCTTTCCTTTCAGCTGTTATTTATTCGTTGACCAGGGAAATCACGCCGGTCATCTGCGACGCGGTATTGATTTCTCTCCTCTTGATTAAACGCAGATGCAATATAGGGATCGATTCCATAATTTCCGTTCTGGCGAACATAATTACATGTTACCCCATTAGTAATAATTATATTAGATACTGTAATTAGAAGATCAATTAGATACATCCCACAAAGCTCGCTAAAACAATCTTTAAACCTCCCGTTTTACTTTCTTTTTTTTTCTCTTCTTTTTTTTTCTAAATGGGAAAGTGGGACAATATATAATTTGGTAATATATTTTCCAATTAATCCACTTTTTAAGCTCATTACAATGGCCTAATCTCTCAAATTGGCATTTGCAAACTCGGCAATACGTCGGTGACGTTTTTAATTTCGCGTTACGTATCTGCGAGCGATGTGGTTTTTATGAACAAAACTTTTCTTCGGCGGTGTAATCTCTTTTTCACTCCCGCCGGGTAGCGGGCTCCCATATTTTTGCATGCCAGAACAATCGATTGAATAAATCATTGTGAGAAATTGTTATTCGAAATGAAAAAGAAAATGATATATCGCCGCGTCGAACAAAATACCATAATACCGCGCTCGCGCGCGGACACTTTTCATCCGCGACCGCTCCGCGAATTAATCCGCCGTTAATTCATGTATTTAGAATGGAAGGCGACAAAGGATACAGCAGATCAAGCCACTTCGTGAGCGCGCACCGCGCACAAAGGCGATATATTTTGCAACTTTCCTCATTGAAAGTTGCAAGGCCGATACGCGCGGATTTGCATCCGGTGCAACGAACTCCTTCGTTAAGTTAAATTTTTATTGAAAAATTTCATTAATTCATCTGTTCAATTTCGCGGACGATACAAAGCCCGTTTTTCTTCCCGCAGAATTTTGCAATAAGATTTAGAAAAAAGAAAGAAAAAGGGGAAGAAGAAAAAAATATGCGTGAGATTAACATTGTTTATTTCCTCCGCGCACCGTGCATCAAAGAAATTTGTAATCAACCGTCTTCGTCGACTGTGCATTAAACTTTTATAAAAAGTATCCTGAGATAAATGGGCGAAAGTTTCGTGATGAATTTTTGGCGAACTCAAAGTCAATTCTTCCTCAATAAAGATGTTAAGAGAATTTTTAAAGAAAAAGTTTCCTTTTCAAATTACAATCTCTTTGAGTTTCAGGTTTAAATCAAAATCCCGTTACAAAATATTTATTTCTAATAAATAAGAAATACGGAATAAAAGAACGATACAATGGAACTTGAAATTTTAATTTATCATTTAAAAGTTATCGGGAATTTTTTTTTTTCTTTTAAGGAATTAATATTTCTAAAGAAAGGATCTAAGAAATAAGAAATAATCTTACATTGATTGCAATTAAACTGCAAAATTCGCAATTAAATACGAAGGACAAATTGACTTTAATTAACGCGCGATTGCTGTAATTGCTCGTATGTCAAAGGAACGTCAGACTAGATGTAGCTCTGACACTGCCGGCCACCGGGAAACAGCGCTTCCTTCGGGCGTGGACACGGGCTTTCTGCGCGAGCCCATGTTGAATATTAACTCACCGCCGGGGCCCTTTCGTTTACGCATTGCCATATTTGCCAGAATATTATGTAGTTGCACATTACGATATTTCGCGAAAACCCGGTCTGTGTTTAACCGAACCAAAGGTAACGCTTAGTTAAATAGCGACCGGGCGCGCACTCCGCGAGGTAATTTATTAAACATTCATCGCGAAATTGCATAATCCTCGTAATCCATTTGCAACTCCGACACGCTTTAAAGCGGTAAGGAGGGGGGAATTAAATTTGACTACGGTATATAGATCAAATGTTTCATCGCGACAAATTCTACATTGATCTCTCGCTAAAAGCGTTTTTCAACGCGTTAATTTTTCCCCCTCCCCTTCTCCCTTTCCCTCCCCGCGATAATTAGATGCGCGTTGGTCGCGATCATGATTTCGCGGAACAATTAAACGAGCGTTGGTCGCGATTTCGATTTTCAACATAATTTAAACGCATGTAACCGCGACAAATGGAGGGCTTTATGGAAATTCTCACGCGAGATCGGCCAGAGATTAACATTTGTCGCGTGTAAATAAAATATTATTATACAAATTACGAATCGTTACGAAGTTAAATGCGGTAGGTAATGTGAAAAATTGACGGTGGATTCATTGAATCGTTTAAATGTTTTCGGTCAACTGGGGCCGGGATGACGGGACTCGATTAATTCCAGGTAGCGAGCCGTGGCGAAATCCGCAATTTTCGTGGGTGAACTTCGCGATAACATTGATGCGCGACGCGGTGGACATCCCGAACTTTCGGCCGGCGTGATGTCCGTTCGTATAACTCTCTGAACTGTACGCGCGAGCATTAACGACGATGTGCCTGGTTTATCGCGGTGGCATTAATATTCGGCCCCTTTTCACACCAATGAAATTTCAACGCATATAATAAACTAATGGAAATTATCAAACGTGGAAACGTTCTATTCACGAAACTTCATTGTAAATTACGTGATACTTAATAATTAAATTAATAGTTAATTATCATGTTAACGAAGCGCATCGCGACAAATCGCAACTATATACGCCGTTTTTCTTTGTTTTCGAGTTGATTTTTATATCAACGATTAAAAGGAAAAACTTAAACGAGCATGGACTTAATGCATTCATGAGGATTTAAACGAAAGTTGGAATAAATCGAAATTTGTAATGAAACTGGAACGCTTCAATCTCAGCCGCGGTATGAATTTCCATTTACTCTCACTTGATTTCTATTATCAATCTCGCCGGCCCGTTCCCATTATGTTTTTTAATTGTTTGCAACTGCAATAATTAAAGCTCACAATATGTGAAAATATTTGGTCGGGAGAAACGCGGTGATCTGAAACGCACGTGAGGGGAGGAAAAAAAAAAGGGTATCGCGGAAGGTAAGTTCGCGTGAATAAATTCGAGATCAATTCCAACGAGAAGTAATCAGAGATTTTTATAGTTCCTGCTGGAATATCCGGTCGATAATTAATAATCCACGTCGCTAACGTTTGTACGCACGTTACTTTTGTTTATTCCAGTTAATTAAATAAGAGCTTGAGAACTTAATAAGAAGTTTTTCAAGACTTCCCAGGCGACACCCTGCCAATCGTGTCACGAGGTGTCTGCTCTTTAATGACCCGATTTTCCGCCGCGTATTTATTACACGAATCTATTTCGTGCCCGCGATATATCCTAGAACGGAAAAACGGTCGCGCGCACGCCGGGGCGAATCTATCTATCTTATATAATCCAGCGTACGAAAGTGGGTTGCACGGTTCACCGGAGTTATTTTCTGGCTTCTCAGGCGGAAGCTGCTGTCCGATCTTCTGCGTACGAAAATCTGCGCATGTAGACACGTGCTGAAACGTGTCAACGGCAGGACTAGGCCTTCCACGTGGACGGCGGCCAACAATGAAAGTTCTGCGGACTTACGTAATCGGCAATAGTTGCGGTTCCCTTTTCTTTCTTTTTTTTTTCTTTTTTTATATGTATTGTTATATATTTATTAATATACACATTAACTATATGTATTAATTAATTCTATATGTATATTTTTATGTATATGTATAATATATATTATATTAATTTTTAATAATTAATATTTATATAATATATAATATATAATTGTAAGATAATTATTATTTTAATAATTATAAGATCACAATTACCCCCGATCAATCCCCCTTTTTCAACATCTACGTAAACGTTTTGAGGTAATTACCTGCTCGACCCAGAGGTTCGTCGTCATGATCTGATTCTTCAAATTCTGCAAGAGAACAATTCTGTGTGAAAAATACATCGGTCCTGCCTGCTCTGAAAAAAGGTTCGTTACTGAGCCGAAGCATCTCGTGCCGTCACGAGATGATTAAAAGGCGGACACGTCAACATAGCATCCCGCCGTGACAATTTTTATCGTTACAGGGCGTGAGCCTAGAATTAAAAATCGCCCTCGATATCGCGATGTTAACTCGGAAAGTTGATACCGCGGTAAAATATTAAACGCAGAGAGACCGTCTATATTGATCTTTGATTCTATTCTCGAGCGCCTTATCTCGGATTGTTGCACGAATGTACGATTGCTTACCACATCGATGAGCTGCGAGAGCTTGAGCTTGATTTTAACGGTGAGGGCGTCTGTGACGTTGACCACTGGCCGTACCAGCTTGTTGTAATTCGACAGGAGGTCGTCGTATAATCGCTTCGCGTCTGGATTTCCTGAGCATCCTGCAAGCACAGGAATAAAAGCATGTCCTAAAATCGTTGCCCGAAAGAAAATCTTATATCGCACTCAGCTGGATCGATCTCGACGTGTTACACAATGTTCATTGTCTTTACCTGACGAAGGGGAGGGGGTTGAAGTTAAATTAACAGATCCAGCGGAGAATTATCTCTCGTATCGTCAAACTTTCCCCGATACCACGGAACAATATACTGTTATATCAATCATATCACGAATGCAGCTTCGAAAAAAACGTTTAGCTTTTATTTTACTAATTAATCAGAACGGATATTCTGATTTAATCACTCTCCTCGGGTTCGGTGTCGGTTTTGCTCCTTCACTTCAACGTGACTTCTCCCGGCACTTCCGCGATATTTAGAACTAATATCGCGATTCGTGACGGCCGTCGATAAACGAAGCGAAAACAAGGGGCCGAGCCGGAAAGGACCCGAGGAAGGGAGGGGTGGAAAAGCGAGAATTATTTCGCCCGAAGGGCAGATATCAAAGGAAGGGAGACAGCCGTGGATAGTTTGCCCACGTAACAGGACAGCCCGGTAATTCCGCTCCGTAGTTTTCCCATTATCCGTGCCCGTGTGAGCGTGCCGTGTGTATTTCGCTTTGCGCATATTTAACCCTTTGCCGTACGGCAGCGCATAAAGTGTTGCCCGTCATTATAAAGACTAACACACGAACCGAAAGATACGTACCGAATATACTCCGCGCCGGTCCCCGCTTATTTGCAATTTCAAAGTAAAACGTTGAGCCTTTAGAGTTCAGGCGCGACGCCGCGAATCCACCATTAATATCGGGGGTGGAAGCGACACAAAGCGAGGCCTGAGAAATCGCGTTTCGCTAAGCATCGCGATTCGCGTGTACACGCGCGGGTCGGGAGAACGTATTTCCCATTTATGCCTCTCCTTTAACGTTTGATTACCCCGTGCCTCGAAAGCCGCAGTATTTTATTATTAAGCGGACTTTTAGTCGTTGTCGGCGCGGTCGAGGCACTCGAAATAAATACTTAATAACGTAATAATGTCTCTCGAGTCAACATTAAACGTAGTATGTGTCGATATCTCGTCGTCACGATAGAGATGCCGACGAAATTTGGCTTGCCGTTGTGCTCGATGTTCGCCACCCTCGCGCGACGTTTTATTACAGTTTTACGAGCTGTCGTCCGTCTCAACTAACGCGTGCGTGGACGCAGCATCACCGGTGATTTTAATTTTGAAACCGAGCCAGAGGGAGGTAAGAGGAGGGAGGGAAGGGTGCTTCCGGGAGACGGCACCGGGAAATTGGATTCAAGACTAACCGGAAAGATCACAGCCGCGGAACGGAGGAGTAAAGTTGCCCGCGAGAATGTCAATAGCGATGAGGTCCGATATTCAGTGTTTGTTCTAATTTAATGCCTGACGTACCAGAATAATCTTGAACTATCGCTAGCACAAGCTAGCACCGCGAGCGATACGTTGGAATTTATCTGCGCGCATTAAAAAAAGTGTTATACCGCGCCATTGGTAAAAACTCACCGATAAACTTTTATTACGATGCGTTATATATATATGTATATATATATATATATATTTTTTTTTTTATAGTGATTTAACTTCGACGGTATAATTCCGCACGAAACGTCCGGTAACGTAATGAAAAATCGCACCCAACTTGTACATTTATGCACTTCCAATTTGTACATTTTATACATTTACGACTTGATACATTTTAATGGCGTGTGTCGTTACGCGCCGCGCATTTTAGCATTTTACAATTAAACCAGATAGGCGTTTCGACGATCTCGATAATTGAGCGCGAAAAACATTTTATCTAGCTTGAATTATAATTACTATAACATATTTAAAAAAAAACAAAAAAAAACTGAAAGTTAAAGTGATTAGTAAATTAACGAGAGTAGTATTTAATTAACAATTTTCACAGAAAGATATTATATATAAATGATAAAAACATGAGTTAGTTTTGATCAAAAAAAAGAAATAAAATTAAATCACCGAAAATTCAGAGAACGATAAAATTAAATCGTAATAAAGACACTAAATGTAAAATAATTATTAATCAACTGCAAGAGTATAAAAAAAAAAAAAGCAGACGTAGTAGTTAATTTATTTGTCTAATTAATCTTAAAATTTTTAACTTTTCCTTATTTATTAATTTACGTATAAACTAGACATTACAAAGCGCGCGCGTTATTTTACATTCGTTCTTTCCCATTACAATCGTTCTTTAAAAAAAGCCGTTTTACATTTAATAATTCAATAACCACAAATATATTTTCACGTTTCACACAGCACCTACTTTAAACACTTCTTGCTTTTTTAAATCTAATTAATTGTAAGTAAATGTATTTCAATACTAAATCTGCCCATTTTATCGCGAATTAGCTTCAAGATCGCTGCCTTTAACGTATTGAGTATGTACATTGAAAAGCAGATATGGCATTTGCTGCAACGAGCGGCGACGGTGACTGGCGTACGTGACTTCCCCCTCTCTCGGCCGCCGAATGTGGAGAGATGTAGTAGGCCGCGTTCCCCCTCAGTCCTCGGTGACCGATACTCCACAACACATCTACGCGCGCGCTTCGTGTGAGATTCGACGCACATCACGCCAAGATCACGTACGCTAGCCGCCGTCGTAGCACCACGAATGCCATTTCTGACGGTGAGTGTACGACGCGAATACTACGCACAAAACACGTGTGATAACCTTCTATATAGTAGCTGTTAGTCGTCGCGTATCTGACCTCCACATTCTTCTTGTACAGAGTTTCCTTACGCAAAAACGGTCTTGTCGCGAATGGCTGAGCTCTCCAGGACAGTGTCTAATCGCAATTCCTTTTCTGTTTCAGATTGAAAACCTGGAGGAAGGTCAAAGCATCCCCCGTCGTTGAAATCAGTGAAAGTGCGGGCGTGAAAGTCGGGAGTTTTGCTTAAGTAAATGAGCGGAAAAAGTTTATCGCGTAAGTTTTGTGAACCGGAGTGTTGTAGAATATCGCGCGAAAGATTTCAGTACGTAATTAGCTTACGCGCGACTATAGCTTAACAACCGTTTAATAACCGCTTATTACCCGCAATTCTCGTGAGAGTCGTGTGTGCCTGTGAAGGAAATTGTGCGAGAAAGAAGGATCTAAGCTGACAACCGACACCCTGAGAGAAGGAAAAGACCCAGGAAGGGTTCCTGCTTCAACGGAGCAACCCAGAGGTAAGAATCACTTTTTACTTGAAAAGTTCTTTGCTGTTTAACGAGATCTCTTTTTCGCGCCGACATTGAGGATTAATTACAAGTAACAGTAAATTTAATAATTAATATGAGAAGAAAGTCAAATTTTTGAATTAATCGCCTCGAAATCACGTTTGGGCAGTAACCAACGTGTCTTTTAATTGTCGAATTCAAAAAAAGTAATTAGAGACGTGTAATGATTTTTTTTATAATGAGTGTTAATTTAATCTCTCTACAATTAAATTTTTTTATTGATATGTTACAGGATCGTCGTAGCTGTACCTCCGTTGCCACGCATCGATCGGTGAGTAGCAGAATTTTTTTACAATACTAGCTAGGGTGTTTATGAAAATTATTACACGTAAAAAAAAAAACGACAAACATTAAAATTAACTAAATAATAAGAAGAATTAAAATTAACGGAGCAATAAAAATTACCCTGACCCTTACTATCGTGGCTTGAAAGAAACCAAGCGAAAGAGCCTATTAGGAATGTGAAAAATAAAGGCAACAATCGGGCCAAAAAGTATAATATTCGAATTTTCTTTTTAAACAAGAGAAAGCCTCTTTTAGTCACTTGTTCATATTTCTTCTTTTTTTTCTCTCAAAAATATAACAAGTAATATTCTAGAAAATTTGTATCACAAGATTCGACGGTTTCACATAAACGCGAAACGACAGTTAATTCCCAACGAGATTGCACTTGAGGGTCTGGTAATCGCGCTGTTTGCTTCGTTCAGCTATGCTCGTGCATATTTTTCCCAATAAAAAAAAAAAAAAAAAAAAAGGGAAAAAGGGGGTAAAGAGAAATAGAACGACGACATTATGGCCGTCTCGCGAGTGCACTCCGCGTACATGGATACGCAAGAACAACGGAGAAATGCAATCATAAACGCAGAGAATCTGCGTGTGTACGTATCTCGCGGTAATGCACACATTTTTTGGCCGCAGGTGTGTGCGCGGCACAACGTGTAACGACGCTCGTTCGCGTAGATTATAGCGGCGTCGTGCCCGCAAACATACTCGCGGGACACGGAAAGCGCTTTACGAGCCTCGAGTACCTCTCGCGTCCACGCGCGCATTTGCAGCCGTTACTCGTGTATGCATTGCAAAAATAATACTCGCCAATATGCACTCTGCATTTTCGCGTGGGCACCTTTTCCAAGCGAAATAAAAAGAGATATCAACGGAGATTTTTCCTTTCCGAAGATATTTATTATATCATTGGGACGCGCGATGTGCATCGTAAATAAAACGTCGCGTGTCCGGTCTTTTGCAAGTATATTTAATAGTTTCGCGTTCAAAAAGCCGTGAGATAGAAGATCAAACGTTTCTATCTTTTTTTTTTTTTTTAATAATTTTACTTATTTTAATTCGTTGCGAACGCGAACCGTAAATATTATCAATATTTATTATCTTCGGTTTCAAAATTAATTTAGACAAAAATGTCAATTGATTTTTAACTGTTAGACGTTTAGAATCCGAGTTTGAAATTTATTTTATAAATTAACGGACCTTGATCTGTGGAAATATTCAACGGATTATTAAAAATAATGAATTAAAAAAAAATATATATATTTCTTGTGACAATTTGGATTTTAAGAAGGAAATAAATGACAATCGCGCTGTATATCTCGCGGAAATGGAGGATGAATTGGGAGGGAAAGATAAAACTTTTTTGCCGATCAGTGTCGGCGGTTTAGTGTGAGTTTCGGGCATGCGATTTCTAGATTGATCACACGTACCTGATATGAGCACCAACACTATCCACATGATCCCCACCAGGCTCTTCATCATGTCATTGTGTCACGTCCACCTCATTTCTTCTCGCCTTCGTGCGCCCTAGACCCTTCAGTTTTTGCACTGCAAAAGAAAGATGATCGGTCGATTGTAGAAACGCCATCAGACCTTGCGTCAATGTACTTTTGTCTCCACTTACGGTACGTGTAACTCATGTTATTCTCGGTAACAAAAATTCAACGACAAACAAAGTGAACGTATTAATTAATTTTTTTATTATAAAGTTATTAATTGTTTATGCAAATTGGTTGTATACGAGTATAATATTATATTCGTGGACAATTCGCGAACAGTTTGTCGTGTTCATATATCTGTTTGGAGAACGACAATCGGAGGGTCGATAAATTTAATTAACTTTGATAAGTAGTCAGATTGCGTTGGTTTATTGTTAATAAAATGAGTTACACTTATTTCGTACCGTCATTAAAAAAAAAAAAAATTTTTTTTACATTATTTCTATATCGTGTAATATATAAAAAATTAGTTTTGATTTCAATATTTAATTCGGGAGTACACAAATTTATTTGGCGCCACGCGTCTATTACAATTGCAAAAGCGAGTTTGTAAATTTGCTGAAAAGCCGCGATGGATTCAAATATAAGTCGCACGCAAAGAGGACGAAGGATGTCAGCCCGTGAATTATGAATAGGTAATTGCGGGCTATCGCGAAAACTTACGATCGTTTTTACGCTCACGCTTGTGGTATATTCAAATATGTCCATGTCGATGAAACACGCGATAAGTCGCAATATTTGCTTACGTCGCGATTAAAGATATGCAGTTTTCCGAAAATTACTATAGTCTTTTGTCGTAAAAATTCAGACGTCGCCGCAATCGCAAATAATTTCTGAAATTTAATTACTCTCATAAAGATATTTTTATTTCTTAAAAAAAAATAATAATAATAATAAAAAACCAAAAAAAAAGGAAAAAAATAAAAATAAAAATATGTAGATTATATAACTTACAATATACATACTATTTGTAAATGCAATTCAAATTTGACAGAATAAATAAATCGAATAATCAATCGCGTTATTAATATTGCGTTAATTTCCAATTAGTTTCTTTTTTTTTTTAATTAATAATCAAGAGTGAACGTAACTCAGAAATGTTAATGGTTATCGCTCAGGGGACGATTATCTTAATGGACCGGCAATTTAAATTCTCCCAAAACCACCTCTTCACCGCGACTATAACCCAGGCGCATAATTTCCAACGGTAAAATGTTTACTTTGCGCGAAATAGATATTTGATTCATAGTTTTTACGAGCGGGCCGGAGCTTTGTGCGCCGTTATCGGCGCTAATTTTCGCGCCGGGAAAATTTATGGCGGTCGTAAGGCTCGACATTACGCGATGTCGAATCCTTTCTGCATTTTGATACTTCCGCAGATGGTGGATCCGCGACTGTTGGCGTCAATTATTCCGCCGATCCCAAGAAAGATCCGCTCCGGATCTCTCGGATTCCGATAAATCTCGCGTCGCGAATATTCCAATCTTTACGTCGGGACCGCGAGAAGTCGTCAACCGCGTATCTCTCAAAACTTTCCTCCGGCACCGATTTACGATTCGCATCCTATCGGCGACGCAATCACTTCAGCGCTTTCTCGCGTTAAAATGCAAATCTCGCAATGCTGATTACAATATTTTTTAATACACTTTGTATTTTGTACATTGGCAAATAATTCAAAGACCAAGATTGAAATAAGTTTTTGTACAGACATTTTTGCTTTTCAAAATTAGAAATAACACTTTTGCGACTGTTGTAAAAATTCTGATTTTTAATTAGGCTTTTAGTTTCAATCGAGATTAGGAGCACACCGAAATCGGGTTAACCGATTTTTAGTAATAGTCGCGAGACAGCTATTTTTTTTTCTTTCTCTTTCCGCCGAACGCGGCCAATAATTCTGCGTCTTCGAAGAGATAGTGGATGGTGGATAAGTCAATGGTGACGCGAGCGTGTCAATAACACGAACCATATTCGGACTTTTTTTCATTTATTGATGCCTATCGGCATGCGTTTTGCCGCTCGCGTACACGTGTAGCTGTCATCCGACGGAAGTGGGTCCAGAGGAAAAAACCGATTCGGCCTTTAAATTGCAAAAAGTCGGACGGACAATATCGTTTGTACGTGGATGCAGAATCTCTCTTTCTCTTTTTCTCTCTTTTCCTTTGCTCTTCCCGTCCGCTGTATATCTATTTCAGCCTTTCTGTATTTGTCCATCTATCTATCTGCCCGGCTTCCGTTCGCAGATTCATTTTTACGCCGACACGAATACCGTTGTCCCACTCTTTCTTATTTTTCTTATTTTTATCCGTATTTCCTGTTCGCCATTTTCACGCGTTTCTCACTCGCGAACGGTTGCATGAGCTTCGCGTTGACCCGATTTTTGCGATCACCGACAGAAAATCCTCGAGAAAACAATATAACAGCAAGGATTACGAAACAATTCTCAATCATTCCAGCACCGCTTCTCGTCAATTAACCTCCGCGATAATAGCGCGACTTGATCGCCTTACGAACGGTTTCGTATATAACTGTTTTTCGTAATTTGCCTGTTTCACAAAAATCACGAGAAATATATATTTTTTAAATATATTAAAAAGAGCCTTATAAAAACGATTTTTCGTCTGAAATTAAAAGAATCAATCGCTCGTTTTCCAGAAAACGGAGCCGAAATTACCATTGAACATTATTCTGTAAGACCTTTTCATAGAATATTCAACGCGCATTTGTCAGAGGTGGAAGTTTCGGAAATCCGCGGAAATCCATATTGGGTAATCGTTCGCGAATCTCGCGCAGGAAAAGGGAGGAGGGAGCGGACCCTTTCAGGGCGCGAGATAGATGACGGGCGATCGGGCGGGCACGGGCAACCCTGTGAGTGGCAGGCACTTATTATTATCGGTTATTCGGTTCCGCGAGTGCCAATATTCTGTTATGCGCAACCCGGCGCGTCAGTCCAGCGGTCGGCTGGCTGTTTGGCCGGCTGGCAACATCTCGCCACCCGGTTCTCGTCCCTTGTCCGTTCCGCATCCATTATTCGGCCCGGCCCGGTCCGGCCCGGGAGTTGCATTTTTTTTTCCAGCGGGGTAGAACCGCTGATACGGCAATATCACCGCGAGCAATAAAATTGCATATTGCACAGACCGTTTCCGTTTTCAAACCTAACAAAACCGAAAACGTCTCGCGCACGGACCCTTCCGTCAAACTCGACCTCCCTTTTATCAAAAAGCGCCGGCGAGAAAAAGGCATTTTTATCTGTCGCAAGTTTGACACAAAAAAAAAGAAGAAAAAAAAAACTATCCGTCGAAACTAGCCGAATTACTCGCGGAAATTAATACATGCAAAATATATGTATATAAAATAATAATTATATAAAAAAATATTTAAAATATATATATATAAAATATAGAAAAGATTTAAACCAAAATTGCTTATTATTAAAAATTATATTTTGTCGCGATAATAATACATCGTTAAACTACACATTTTTTTTATAAATTAAATATTTAGAATTAAAGACATTTTTGATATTGAAGGAAAACTTCTTTCTTTGTTCAAAAAAATTTTTTTCCTTTTTTAAAAAAAAAAAAAAAAAAAACATATTTTATTATCAATCATTTATGATTGGTCTATCATTTCTCTGGTGAGGTAAAATCAACTTTGGTTGATCGAAAAATCCGCGCGTAAAAAGTGGCCCGACGAATCTGCGACGATTCGTACATGTGTACGTTCGCAAAATTTTTACAATTGATAACAAAAACTTCTGTGCCATACGCGAGACAGAATGGAAATCCAACGGGCCATTAATCGGCGCGTGATCGAACTCGATCTATGCACCGAAATTTGAAAAGCTTTCAGTAAAAACAATCCAGCAGTCGGATCTTCATCAACGGCCGTATATTGCACGGTGTATAATGGCCGGCGAGTGCGCCAACGTTTATTTCGTTTGCCTTATTTCCATTTGATGCGGGAAAAGTTCATTTATCGATCACGAGCGCATTTAATGCTGAAAACACGAGCGCGATGGAATTCCGCAAAAATTCCGGCAAAAAAAAAATAAAATAAAATGAAATAAATAAGTAAAAAGATAACGTGTAGAAAAAGATCACAAGAAATCCTTCGGTTATATTCATTTTCTAATATAATTCTCCTCATATAATTCTTTCAATTTTCTGCATGTAAAACTACAAAGAAAATCTTTTTTAATAAATTAGTAAATATTAACTCGCGAGATATTCTGCGCGTTATTTTAACAAATTTCGACACAAGACGCGAAATAACTTTACACACTTATTTTCCTATTTCGGTTACGCGCACAGAGAAAAATAAATGGTATACAAATAAGCATGCAGTTATTTTTTTAAATAAATATGCAATTTGCAGTATTCAATCGCGCGGCTCTTTTTTAAATACAATCCCTGTATACTTTTAGCGAATTTCAATTTCGATCCTGTAGACACGAGAGACGAAGCGCCGTGTTTATTCATCAAGATGAAAAACGTGATTTAGATATATTTTTTATGCATCCACATTTGCAGGATATTCGGAAACATTTTTTCACACGCACATTATAATTAATTAAGAATTATCTATTGCAAAACTTAATTGCTGATGAGTTTTAATATTGAAACCACGTAGAACAAAAAAAAAAAAAAAACAATGAAAGAAATACTAGGCGAGAGCGTGAAATATTTAAAGTGCTTATTACTTAATTATTAATACGTGAAATTTGACGGCGAACACGTATCGTAGTCGTTGCGGAATATCGCTTGGGAAACTTCGCGTTTCCTTCACTCCCGTCGGAAAGTTATTTCTGCAACGTGGCATGGAGATCGATAAACCCCGAATCCGTCCGTCGCACTGTCCGGCATTCTCGCGGAGCTTGAGAGATGGATAATTATCTCCGCTACGTACGAACGAGGAGCCCTTTAAATGGCTTTCTTTCCCCGGCGGCACACGTCGGCCGACAAAAACCCAGCTAGTAAATGAGTTTTCCCATCAGCCTTGATATAAAACGGGGAAACGAAGCAAAATTGCACGTCGCGCAATGTGCATCGAGAATTAATTATTTAAATCTCAGAAACACGCGCCGGACCGCGAATTTTTCTCGACGCTTTTCCGCGAAAGTATATACGGGATAAAAATTATTTCCCCGACGCGACCGACTTGATCCGCGAATCGAGCGTCCAATTTTTGTTTATCGCGTCCCTCTGTTTTCAGCGGAAAAATTTATCGTCGCAAATTCCTGCCTGACAAACGGCAGTTCGACCTATTTAACCGGGAATTATGTAAGCGAGTGTTTCCACAACTGCGACGCGCGGACGTTATTGGATTCATAAATCTCGTCGCTGCTGTTAAGAAAGCAGTGACTCCTCCGCAATTAACTTCCGCTGATTAGTGATCCACCCTCCGCCCGACCCCCGTGGCGATTCACCCCCATGGCGTTCATCGACGCGGCACGCAGCTTCCCCCAAGCCTAAACGTGATTAATCACGATTATTAAACCGCGCGTAAAATATCAAAAAAGAACCAATTACGATCCTGCGGGTATTTTTTTTTTTAACGTTGTATCTCGAGAAAACTCAAAAACGCCGCTATCAAATATAAAAGAATAAAATTCTGCTTTGCGACTTTTAATCTCATTTAAACAAATGAGTTTAAATAATACATACGATATCGATAGCGATAAACCATTGCACAACGATTAATTTACACCACGCGAACTGACCTTATTAGCGGAGCCTACCTGCAGAGAGCACGAACGCGCTTTGTACCCAGCATCGGTTTTCAAAAAGATCACTATTCATTACGGGAGTATTATAATAACATTATACGTAATAAGTGACGATTTTTGAGCATTAATACTCGGTGCATGCGCATTTTACAATTTCGAATCCAGCCAGCCTGACGTGCTCGATAATCCGGATATCCTCTCGCATTAATTAATCGAAATACGGGACTGCGCGCGCTTGCATCTAAAAATCGCGCTCGCGGGAGTTATCGGATAGATATATTCGCGGGAATGAGGCGGAAATAAATTTTTACAAGCCTGCCCCGGCGTGTGTCGCCGGAGCGACGTAAAACCCAGCGCTCTTCCCCGATCCTGAGGGAGAGATATCTATAAATTCAGTACGTGCACCGCGAACTTCATACTGCAATCGGTTTACAAACGGTCTAATAAAGCGTCTCTCTCTCTCTCTCCTCTCTCTATCTCTCTCTCGCTTTTTCCTCTCCCGAGGATGGACCGGTCGGAAACGGGAGAATTGATAATTAATCCGCCTGTCGCGGTTGTCCGCGGAACTGTCGCGGTCGATCGGAATTGCGATAGCGGGCCGGAACACCACGGAAATAATAATACACCTGGCCGAGGGAGCGAAGTTTCGCGTTTTTAATAAAAATATATGACGCACCATAAAGAGATTACGATCCATGGCGGGCGAGTATAAACGAGCGGTCGCTTTCGCGGAGCGGAAAAGAAAAGAAAAAAAAAGAAAAAAGAACCCCCCTTCGAGTCTGTTCGCGGCGCGCGGTCTTTATTTTTCTTGCGCGGACACACGTACGATAAACCGACGACGGCAAAGTGATCAATTGTACCTAGAATAACGTACTAGTCTTTGACGAGCAACCGGCAGGGATCGTTCGGGACCGGAAAATACTACGAGCGTTTAATTAAGCGTCGACGGTGTCTGCCGAATTCGGTGAAACTACGATCGACCGAAGCGAATTCGAAATAAAGAATAAACGCCGGTATTATCAGTGGAACAATTAGGCCGCGCCCGTCTGTCGGGAGCGAAGAAAACAACTCGCGTGACATTATCTTCTTCCAGCTTTGTCGCTTCTGCGATCGTTGGTTACAATAAACATTTTTATTTCAAATTTTATTGAATTTATTTCTCTCTCGAGAGAGAACGTGAACAATACCTGTCGATTTTTCGTAATTGCCGCGACGAATATATTAATTCTCATTCTTCGTCCGGTGCACGCTTTCGAGAGCCGCGCGTTCTTTTGTAAAAAATCGCTAACATTGATTTTCCCCCCCCCCCCTCTTTTTTTTCCGCGGCGACTCATCACCTTATTACCGATAGGGATTCATTCATCGATGGCCAATGATTTATTGCCGCCATGTCGAGATGCTATCTATCAATGTCTGCCGGTGAAAGAGCCAACCTCCGACATCTAGCCGAACCAAGACCGATCGTTCACGATTATCATAAAAGTAGAAGCCAAGCTACGTCCAGTTTCTCGCTTTTCGCCGGCGTATAATTTTCCCTGCCGTTTGTCTCCACCGGTTCTGTCCTCCGGTCTCGTTTCCCATGTCGTTCGCGATCGGTTAAACGCAGAGTCCAATTTTCGCGACGGCGCGACTCACTCCCCCTCCCCCCTCCCCGACAATCCGGCGAAGATAATGATCGCTTCACCGACGTAACTTCGGTGAATGCGGTCGATACCTCGCCACAGTAATTGAGACCGGGAATAATGAAGGAACGCGATTCACCCGCGGACATAAAAAATTCACTCGTAGATCGTCGCTCGCGGAATACGCATATTATTAATACTTGTGTCCTCGAAAAAAAAAAAAAAAAAAGAGGCGACTAACCTCAGTCAACCGATATCGAGCTCATCCGAAGCGAGGACGATCCGATTATCCCGATTACGGGCAACGTCTTTCTCTTCTGTTTTCAAAAGCAGGTCTTTTCAAAGTCTTCATATATGTAACTTATATTAAAAAAAAAAGGAGGAAGATATATCGATGGTTTAAGTCTAACGGACTTTCATTTACCAAATTATCCAATTAACTATCGTACACTGAGAAGAAAATTATGTAATTAAAAAAAAAAAATATTTAGTTATATACGTTCAAACGAGTATTAATTTAAAGTGGGCAAAAATATATTTAAATTAGTAAAATATATTGTCTATTTTAATATATGTATTTTATTAATTCAAATATATTTTTGCTTACTTTATATAAATAATCGTTTTAACGTGTTCAACAAAATATTTTTTTTAGATTAAATAATTATTCTTCTCAGTTTACAAATTATCAAAAAATAATTTAAACGAATAAAAATAAATTTGCCTGTAAGCAAACATTAATAAGCAATTAATTTTAAAAAATATTATCAAAATGAACAAGAACAATAGAAATGTTCGTTGCGATTTGGTATCTTAACCTGATAATTATTTGCGTTTTTAATGCCGTTTTCGCAGCGAAAACCGACGAGAGATGGGAAAGATGTAGGGAATAGCGAAATTTCGTGTTTGGGGCTAACGATACCGCGCATGTGTGTAATTATTAACCAGGAAAAGGGATGCTGGAGAATCTCCCAGCGTTTACCGGGTCTCGTGAGACGCCTTTAATATTGTATCGCGCTACAGAAACTTCCGCCCTCGGATGATGAAAGATACTTTCCGAAAGTTTCGATCTGAAATTTCACCTCTATTGCTAATGAACTATGTATCAAATTACTCTTTGCAGACGCTACGTACAATTACGTGATAAAGAATACGAATTCCTTACGGTAGCTCTCTGCTTTACTTTCGTGCGCGGCAATCACCGTTAAGATCGAAGAGCCCGAAATTTTTCCAGCTCGCTTTTCTATTGTCTTCTTTTTTTCTTTTTGGCGCGTTGAGTTTAGGAATTCCGGGGGTTGTGTACCGCCTGCGGGTATTAAATGCCTTTAATTAAATGCACGTTTCCGCCCGGCGTAATGTACGCGACGCGTTAGATCAACGAACTTGTCGTGGCCGCTGGTCGAAGGAAGGCGGGAATTCCTGGGTGGTCCCCGTCCGACTGGATACGTCTTACTTCTCATCGAGCAATCCCAGAAATGCCTCGCGGAATTCCGGAAATTCCAAGAAGAGTGAGAGAAATGAGGTCCTGTAATTGGAGCCTTTTCGTAAAGCGAAAAGTCAAAGACGCGCCGGCGAAACAAATTGAATAATTCTTTGAGACCTCGAGGATATACATATATAAGGATGTATGTACATTTAAGAAACTCGTACGATTCGTAAAATTCGCTCGATGGGAATAAATCTTTTAACCCAGAAATCAGCCAGCGGTATTAAAAATTAAATATAATTAAATTCAATTAAATTTAATTGAACCTAATTAGATTTAAATTAATTTATTAGAAGCAATAGGGTTCTTTTTTCTTTTTTGTTTTTAAACCATAATTTACGCTGGTTTATTAACAGTTAATATTTTTAGCCGTTGCCACCGATTAATGACAATTATATGTTTAGACAAAAAGTTTAACGCAACAGGTGGAACTTAATGCTTTGTCAGCGCACACTTTACAGTCTCGTTAATGCAATTCGCGTAATCCGTAATTGTTTCGCCGCGAGCGACTCTCGCCCGCTTTACGTTTACCTACCCTTCCTTAGTTACGGTTCCGATAATCGCCGACGCTTCTCGTCGCGGTCTCGATTAAAATCGATGGGATTTATCAATTCAAATCGCGGACGCTCTCGAGACTTCCGCCCGAGATTCGCCGAACGAGCGGCTTATTCCGGGACTCGACGGCGCGGGACCATTGTTATGCGATCGCACGATTTGACTAACAATTCCGACGTGTACGCTGCAAATACAAAACGGCTGACGACAGCTGAATCTCGTGGATGCACCCGGCGGGGGTAGGAGGATTCGCCGGGTAATCGAATATCGGTACGCTGGAAACGTGCGTCTGAAAGACATCGAGGATTCTCAGAGAGGATTCGCGAAGTACGCGACAGTTTATCTTCCGTGTACGAGGTCGTGCGGTCGGTATCAATTCGCGCGAAATCGATCCGCCACTTCGGCCCTTTCTCCGAAAAGACGACGCGTCGTCTCGAGATAGTGTTTCTTGATCCGCTCGGTGCGACCGGCTCTCGAAAATTTCTGAGACGATCGCGTTTAACGTCTCGTTCGTGAGTCCGATGATGCGTGCAAGGAGATTCGAGAATGATGCATCTCCGCTTTCGATGGGGAAAATGGGAGTGGGAGAACAAACTCTACTTCAAATATCGTTCGTCGAATGAGTTTGAGAAGTTTAAAGTAAACGTATAAGACACATGTATATAATATGCATAATATTAAAAAAAAATATACACTGGGGAAGAAAAAAAAAAGAAATTTGTTAAACAGATTAAATCTTTCAACTAAACCCAAATTTAGTTGACACAACAAAATTATCATTTAACTGAATTAATTGTTGTTCGTATAGACCACAATTTATTTCAGTTTTATTAAAAATTTTTTTGTATTAATTAATTTTAAGTTAGTAGAAAGGTTTGGTTTGTTTAACAAAATATTCTTCCTCAGTGTAATAGAAAATATAATAAATTGTAGTAAGTTCCGCCGAGTGCGATTTTAAGTCGCGTGTTGCTTTTATCTCCCTCTCTCTCCTCTCAAGATTTTATTTTTGAACGCGCGAGAGTGACGTCGTTTTCTCGACGCGTCGCGCGGAAATTCTGACGTGTTTATGTCTATGAAGAGCAACGACGATCTCGCTGTAGTTTTCTAGCCACGGGTGTTCGCGCTTAAAAATGCACATTCGCACGCACAATGAGTCGAGAAATGTATGTACGCCGGGTGCATCGGCAGACTGTATACGTTCAGCGACGTAGAAGACTTATTCAACCGCAACAACGGCGATAAAACAATCACGCGGTGAAGATAAAAGGAAAACGGAGCCGAATAGAAGCTGCGTGAAATCGGGAGACGTGCGAAATTTTTTATTCCGTAATGCAGCTTCTACCATGAGCCAAACGAGGGAATCAATCGGGATCGCGAAAAAAGCGGCAACGATCGGATAACAATAAAATTTTTACATCTTTTTTTTCTTTCTTTTTTAATAAAAGAAAGAGTAACGTTGTATTTTGATGGACCTTCTCGGACGACAATAGATAGATAAAAAGAAGAAAAATAAAAAAATTGGATCGACTTTCTAGTTGCGTTGAATTAGATTTAGAAAGCTGCGTTTATTAATTGGCATAACTACGAAATCGTAACAATTATAAATTATGGAATATATTTTTTAATCGTAAAATGTACCCGAGTGGAAATTGATTCCCACCGTTACCTAATAATTAGCTAGCCAATTCGTGATTCATCTCGTGGCTAGCAAAACTGTTCAGCACTGAGCCAGAAATGTAACACTCAAAACGTCCTAGGTACTAGATAATTATTACTAGCTAATAACGAGCTAAAAAAGCTAGACATCTCAACGTTTTTCGCCGCGTACTAGTCTACTGTGCGTTCTGACCTATTCAACGCGCGTTCGACTGCCGAGACCGCTGATCGCCAGTCATTTTTTAAATGACAACTTCATTTTTTGAAGATAGTCATTAAATAATAAATACTTTCTTATAATTTATGACTATTACCAAGCTAGTTGCTAGTTAAGAAATATATTTAATCTACGCGATCTAACCACTAGCTGCAAAACTAAATTAGCTAAATAAATTTCCACTCGGGTATACGAGTATAATTGAATTTTGCAGGTATAAATTCTATTTCTGGTAAACATGAATAGCGGCCGGGAGGTGTGTAACTTATTATTATAAAAAATTAAATTAAACATCCAAAAATATGAGAGAAATATTATTTCGTAATCCAGCAGTCGTGCGATGCAGCAAAGAAAAAAAAAAAAAAAGATAATTTACACGTAATTAACACGCGACTAATTATGCTGTATAAATTAATGGCGGGTTTTCATTAAGCGCGATTCGGGCCTCTAAAATCTTTCCATACAAGGTTCGAAATTCAAATCCTTGATATACTAAAACTAATCATATTCGCAAATTAAATTAATTTAAAAATAAATTACAACTTGGCAAGAAATTTTGTAAGAAACTCGTTAAATTTATTTTTCCCAATTACACGTTACAAAAGTAATTGGCTTCAAGTTTTACATTAACGAGTAATTGTAGTATAGCCGCAATTTTCAAGAAGCCCTCAGAACTATTCGCAAAATTTTCTATACTCTCAAGCAAAGGTACTTAAGAAGCGAGCGAGAAAAAAAAGTGTAAAAAAAAGAGAAGGAAAAAAAAAGAAAAAAAAGGGAAAGAAAAGGCAGGGTGGAAAAAGAGCTTACCGTGAGAGTTTTTCCAGTGTACTTATCAAACATTCCTTTCCTCTAAACGTTCCCGACGTATCCTCGACGATTCGGTGTAATAGAGATTGACTGCAGCGATCGCAGGGTTAATAGAATCACGGCGCGATGCGCGTAGGGTCTTGTAAGGAGGAACGGCGTTGTCAGGGATTTAGAAAACAAACGTACGTAGACACGCTCGTAATCGGGGCTGCAAAAGGACCGAGGTGAAAGAACTGGGCGGCGTATAGGGTAGCTAGGTCGCGGTGGGGAACGGAGAAAAAGGTAAGGCAGGAGAGAGGTTTTCGCAAGTAGGTCGGCACATCTTACGGCTCGATATCGCCGAACGCTCTTTTGTGTCCTCCGCTAAATTGGGTTACGGAAGTGCTGTCTGCTTGGAAAAGGGACGCGCGGGAAAGAAGAGCGGGGAGGAAAGGGGAAGCGCGCCCTTGACGCCCGTAATGGACATACCCGTGATCATTGAACGACCAGCGATATTCTCGGATTACCAATAACTAACGAGCCGACACGGAATACACGTTTCCCCTCCCCCGCTTCCCCTGTGAGACGCGCCACGAAAAGACGTGTGTCTTCCCATTTGAGAAAATCTACCACCGAGGTCGGAAATTCCGAGACGCGATTAGATCCGCTGCGCGTTGCAATTGAAGAACGTTTGCGCGAGCTTTCGCGATTTTAAAACGCCAACTTCCTCAGTGAAATTCTGGTAACTGAATATAAAAAGTTGCATATATGTAGTACGTATACAGCATATGTTTTAATTGTTTTTAAAGGGGTGCGGCAATTGAAGGTACATATCACAATAGAATCAATAAATTTGTTAAATTCACGTTAAATAATTATTCGAGTTATAAGAATTATATATAATATAAATATGCGATAATGACGAAGGAGAAGACCTTCGCGGTTCTCATGAGAAAAAAAAAAAAAATTAAGTGCACCGCAGACTTTTCTTTGAAAAACTTGAGATGCGCGATCTCGTTGTGAAGTAACAATGGTTGAGAATTCGCTGCCCTCGAAACTTCCGACCGCTACACCGAAAGATTTTCCGTCGCATTTGCAACGGTCTCGCGATTCTCGACGGTGCGTTGTGATATGCATTCATTTAACAATGGTGGAGCATAGTTAAAAAGACTGAAAGCAAAAAAAAAAAAAAAAAAAAAAAAAAGAAAGAAAGAAAGAAAGAAAGAAAAAGAAACGGAGGTTCAGTTCATTTCGCATCGCAAATCCAACGCAGCGTTCAAATTGCGCACGTAAATACAACTCTGAAATAAAACGCATAACGACTAGACCGATATGTGTTTTCTCGATCGGGAAATAAGGGCGTTCTTTTTATTTTAATAAAGCGCCGGGGGGAAAAAAACGAAAAAAAAGCGAGAATAAGCACGAAATCGCGTTAGAAAGGCACACGCGCGTTTTATCAATATGGCAAAAGGGAAGCGTTCCGCCTCGGGAGAGTCTTTGAGGTAGAAGAGACGATAAAAGGCGCCGGGCGCTTTTTAAAAAATTGTTTTGAAAGTAAGTCACGCCGTGCCGGCGCCGAATGAATTCAAATCGCCGGGGCGATACCGGGAAACGTGCAGAAGCAAGAGCGATAAGATGCCGGATGCTGACAGGTATGAAGTTTCCAAACCGTAACAGCGCTTACCGTCGAACGTCATTTGGAGTTCTAGTCTCGCGCCACGGCGGAAGTTTCGGAGGCTTTGACGCTCGACGGCCGCGCGTACCGGGGATGAAAACGAAAGGCAAAAATGGAAAACGCGCGAGGAAAGAATCTCGGCCAAGTGCTTACAATGCATTTCGGGGCACCGCCTGAGAGCCATTCGCGCGCGATCCATCATTTTTCGAAAGACGGATTCCCCGAAGCACCTCGACACCGAGCTCCCGTATTTCTTAATAAAGGTCCCTCCCGCCGAAGACGACGTGAATTGAACGAAATTTGTAATTTATTATTTTACTTATTGAGCACTCGGACGATTCATGTAATTCTAGGTACATTTATATATTTATATACGCGCCATGTTAAACAAAAGGATTAACAATCCAATGTGCGATATGTGAAATCGTCATCGATCGTTTATTCGAATATATGTATAAAAGAACAAATGGGATCCCATTATATTACTTTATTATAAATTATAAAAATTACAAGTCCAAAATCGACTAAATTACACGAAATCCATTTCTCTCTAATTAATCTTTATTAAAACATTTTTTTATATTTGTCAATTTTATATACGTGTATTAAAAAAATTTTTTTTCTTTCTTTCTTTTTTTTTATTATAATTCTTTTTTAATATTTTAACTTTCCAAGCGATAAGTATACTTCACGTTACATATATTTTTCCATCGCGGCCGGCTGTAGGGTGGCCACGCCCCAGTTATTTCGGCTTTCTCGGTCAAAGTTTGCGCCGATCGTCAACGTCCGTATCGGCGAAAACCGGCCGGTCCAATTATCACGGTAATAATAACGTGTACGCGTTACAAAGTTCCCTATCAGGATAATTCGCGCCCCGAAATTGGCCGCTCTCGGTGGCGAACCGCGGGGGGACTCGAGGGCGACTCGCTTTCGATCGATAGGTCGTTGCATTCCGTGCGGCGGCCGTTCGTTTCGCGACCGATGCAATTGCGCATACACAAGCGTCCTAATCGGCGGTTCGTGCGCGGCTCTCGGCCACGGATGATTGCACGAAATCAAGGCACGGAGCTAATTTGCTCCCGGGGCGACTTCGGTACGCGCGATAATCTGACAACTCGAAGCGGCCCGACAATCCCCTTAGCGATAATTAAATGCCGCTCTCTCGCGCCGATCGATCTGGATTACTCCCGCATTCGGCATTCGGAAAACGCATGTCGTCCGCCGGCCGGCCCGCGGAAATATCGGTGTATCGCGTGAGAAATGTGCGTTATCGTGAGGTGGAGCTTGCCGGGAAGAAAAAAAAACCGATTTCAATCTTTCGTCAAAGAAGCCAAAAATATTTTTTTCTTTTTTTTTTTCTTTTTCGACAGAACGTCGAAGCGATCTTTCGCTATTATGTTCGCGCACGACACAAAGATTAACGCGATATAATGAAATATTTTCTTATCGTGCAAAGACGTAATATAAAAATCTTCTCTTTTCGGGGTGGAATGGTATTTCGGTAGCGGCATCTCAGACGAGAGATCCTTTTCCATTAGATTTATTTCTGCGCGATCCTTCATGCAATATTAATATTTCTGAAGAACAACTCGGCGTATATATGGCCAGGTTTACTTTCCACGGTTTTATTTAAAAATGAATTGTAATGTATTGTAATCAAGTACGTTTGTTTTAATTTGACTCTCGGCGTAATTTGTAAATCTTGCGCGCAGTATATAAAATAATTTTTATGTTAAAAATAAAAAAGAAAAATATAATGTTAATCAGAAGGTATAAATTATAAACGAGATTTATGCTCGATTCCTTTCCAAGGATAGAGTATTTATTTTACCTATCGATCAGGAAGATATAGGACACTAAGGTTTTATGTATTAAGGGCACAGAGATCATCTAATTTTACAACTCGCGATTATAAAATAATTCGGCAACTGTATATATTTTTTTAAATGTTATATAAATTGGCGGCTATATACTTTTAATACGAAAATAAATTGATATCTATATACTTTAATATAAAATTTAATATAAAATAAATTGACAGCTAAATTTTTTTTTCTTTTTACGCGTGAGTGACGCGCGGGATATAAGGTCACCCACTTCACGGAAATTATTTCATTCCCGGACTTTCGACCCGCGTGACATTCCACAACGTCCTACTGTTCAAATGAAAATCCCGATATGTCGACCGTCATCGACACTACCAACGTATTCCCGGGCTTCCCTTCGTCATTCCGGCGTGTTCTGGAATCCGAAGGACATGCACACGCATACCCTGTGACCCAATAAGACACCCTTCCTCCCTCTCGAGACAAACAAAAAAAAATTTTACAGATAACCGTGAAGGGTAAGGCAAGTTACGATGCGCGTGCATGTGTAGAAGGACAAAGAAGCTTCTTATTATCCTATCTTATTTTCCTATCTTAAAAAATTGGTGTAACGCGTAAATTAGCTGTTAATTGTTACCGCTTAAAACCGACGCGGATTAGTTCTCTCTCGCTTGGCTTGCTTTACACCAAGCAAGAGTCAACGTCGGCTGGCAAGTCGGCGATTTTGAGATTAGATTTAATTTTAATATTTAATTAATATGTCCAGGCAAAGACGGTCTTCGCGATTTTCGAGATCGAGGACAACCTGGGGGAAGTACCGTCTTTGTCTGGTCATACTAATTAAATATTAAAATTAAATCGAACGAGAATAATGAATAGATAACCGCGGGGGGCGCGGGGGGGGGACGGGGTGAGAGCGAGCGCGAGCCTACATGCCGCGCGCTAGGTATATTCCTCCACTATTCCCACTCTCGCTTTGTCCTTCTCCAGCGGTTGCGCGAGCACACACGTACTACGGCACAGCAAGCACATGTCTCCGTACCGAAAGTAATTCGCACTTCCGTTTAACGAAAACCCTTCCGGCACGATAACTACAATTAAACTTTATATTTCTTTATGTTACAGATCGACGCAGTTGCATCCGCCGTCGTCAACAAAAGTGTCGTCACCGCCGATATTAAGAATTATACGAACCGCAGCCGGTTCGTCGGTCGTTCCGGGAATTCCGCTAAGTATTCGGGCGTAGTTTTTTGGCTTTATTCTAAACGCGAGTGCCAGACAGAAACGCGCGAAAGTGATCGATAATTTTCGCGATTGTAAAATCACGGTCGGGGTGTTCGCGAGTGACTTGTGCGCGGAAGGATGACTCGACACGTCCCATCTGAGAGGAGGAGCAGGCCTCGGATAGGCATCCTGCGTCAGCGGAGCAACTTTTAGGTAAGCATACATTTTTTAAATAAAATCTTTATTAAAAAAAAAAACTTTTACTTTTTTTTAATAACTAATATACTGGCACGTCTACATTAATATTTTCCATTTTATGTTACAGGCACCGGCAGAGTTCTACAACTCCGCTGAAGTTCATGCAGATTGGTAAGTCGCATGATTTTTTTTTTTCGTAGTTTGTAATTGGGGTCTATTAAAAAATAGCGTGCGCATAGTTTTTTCTAGTATTTATAAATTTTGCCAGCTGTGCAAGCTGAACTTTCTAACGTCCCGTACCCTAAACATAACGCCCATTCGCGATATAATAATAAAAATATATACGTGATAAATAAAATTAAATACGATTTTATCTCGAGCATTTAATATATAATACTTTCTGAACAAATAAACTCCGCGCGGTAAAGAATACGTTAACAAATTAATTTCGCTACTTTCGTCGAAATAGATGTGTTTGAAAATATTTTACTGTGCTTTGTAATTATTATTTTTATTTAATTTTCGTATATATATAAATATATATGACTTATCGCAAATCTGTATAAAGCAGTAAGCAATAAACGTTATTGCGGCAGGTCCGTTTCAACGTGACTCCGCGCGGAATTAAATCCTATCTCGCACCTACTTGTAAAGCTCTCCGGCGAACAAAGGCTCTAAATTGTCTGGAAACATCCACCGCGTTCCGTGGAGTGAATGCCGATTCGCTTAGAAATATCCGGCGGGAATTTATTTTCGCGCGTCGACGTTAACGGGAGGCGCATCCTGCGTGCAACAGGTGATTACATGCGTTCGGCAAATATCGTCCAATTAAACGTCATCGTACCCTGCCGGCTCTCGACACGATGACACAATTTTGATTACGTAAAGCGATTTCGAGCGCGTCTGATAAGCAGAGACAACACGCATTATGCGCCACAAACGATCGCGTTTCAAAGGCTAACAGAGGCAATCGTGTGAAATACCGGTACGCGGAAGCACAAATATCTCTTTCAATCCTGATACGATTATAATTTATGATTATTTAAAACAAAAATTTAAAAAAAAACGAATAAAACAACAGAGTTGGTCGAAATAGACGAAAACTAATTTTAATTAATTTTTTAAATTATTATTTTTATGAATTTACACGTAATTGTTATTCGTTAAAAAATGTTTATTGCGGTATTGGCTCACGTAAGTTAATTAATTCTGAATTGTATCGTAATCCTAATTGTGAATTGTAATACGTATGAAAGAATCGTCGCCATCTCGATCTCGCGAAGTTTCCGAAGACAATTTCGATCGCTTCTTGGGAACGATTTAATTCAACTTTCATGGACTTGTGTTCGCTCGAAAATATATATTCGATGCGCATATAAAGGACCGATTGCTCAGTAAACTTGATCTGGCGTCTTGCATTAAACTTTTAGATTTTTATCTAAAGATTCAACTTAAATATCGCTCGAATAAAATATGAGCTCGTGCAAATTGTCCAAATGTGAAAGTGCATTATTGAAATATTAAAATATCAAGTCGAGCAAAATACATATTCCGTGATACAAAGTTGATTTATAATCGTGTGAACTCCACGTTGTTGATAACAATTTGCTTGGCGCGTTGCACATATTCCCCCAAATAATTAAAACAATAAAAATGTGACGCAAAGCAGCCCGTTGTCTCGCGCGAACTTCGACGTTACCGCCACATTCCATAAAATCTCTACATGCTTTTAAATACGGAAACGTCATGCCGCTATTAATTAATACCGTTAATATCCAAAAATAACATTAATCACACATAAAACTAAAAACATAGTAATACGAATTTAATTGATAATACCCAATTAATAACATACATAAATGATACAATATAAAATTCTAATTGACAAAAAAAAAAAAAAAAAAAAAAAAGAAAAGAAATTATTTAAGAATGCTGCAAATTTTCTATTAAAAAAATATTCTCGCCTTAATTTTAATTCGGATATTTTTGCGATATCAAGACATTTAAAGAATAGTTCTATTTTCTTTTTTTGTCTTTCTGAAACGATAAGTAGATAAAGATCGCCACTAGTCAACGTAAGTGTGGTTCGGCATCAGGCGTGTTCGAACTATTAGGGTAGGCGTCAAGGGAAGTATTTCTTAATTAGTGACGGCACTTCGAGCGAGGGAGGGGGAGGGGGCTATCTCGGGGTGTCTTGAGTCGGGTTGAGCCGCTCCCTCGGAGCCGTGCCCCTCACGGTTCGCTCGTAGATCACGATTTGCCCTAAGTGCCTTAAGTTCCATGTCGACGTCGGCACCGATAAATGATCGTAAACGGCTCGTGATATAAACCAGTGCCAACGACGTAAATTGACGGGAAGCTCGAGAGCCCCGTTGTACGTACATATATGTATATATGTATAGATATATAATACATATAAATAATACACCAGCTTAGCATCGAAAGGGAAGTTTAACGAGAGAATTCGAACTATATCCATCATTATTACCTCAACGTTTGCACGATACGTCTGAATATAGAAAAGTTTCGACGAAACCTTTGAAACGACGGCCGCGCCGTCTAATTTAATAACTGATAACTGTCTCGAAACTTTTGTACTTGCTTTTTTACTTGGAAGCGGCAGTTTTCTTAATTTTTATCAACACGAAACTTTTCGTATAAAAGGTAATTAATAATGAGAGATGTTTCTTAAGATATTCCGCATTTAGATTTTCGTGTACTCGCGATGGACGCCGGTAGGGAAAGATTAAATCAGTCGAGAAATTTCGTGGGAGTACTTCAGCGAGGAATTTTCTCCATTTTTTATCGCTAGCGGATCGCCAAGCTTGGCAGCCTCTGCGTTTCTGAATTTGTATTATTTGGATTTGAGTATCACGCTCCGGCAAGTTGCGCAGGCAAAAATATTTTCATGAATATTATTTCGCCCGCGCCCGCTTCCCGGGTCGGCTTTTACCGCGAATGTTAGCATTCGTTGCATTTTAATGTTACTGCGAATCCCGACGCAAAGAGAGAGATTGAGTCCACTGATATCGACTGCAATTTTTAGTCGGATGTAAATACATATTTAAGTCCGCGACGAGTTTGCAGCGCAAAAATATCGACCGTTACTCGATGGTGCGCTTGCAAAATAATCGTTTCATTTCCTTCGACAATTTTAGAATTTTTTTTTTTTCCTAATAAAACTTAAAAAAAAAAAAAATTTAACTTATAAGTAAAAATAAAATTAAAATGCGTAATAAAATATTTATTTTTCGACGATCGTACCTCAATATTTTTATCTTCAAAATTGTTAAAAGTATTATCCGCGGATCCATGTACGAACAAGTAGTGTAGGTATATTACAAAAAAAATTTTTTTTTTTAATTTAATTAACAAGTTCTTTTTTCTTTTATTTTGTTAACGTAAGAAAATAGATATGAATGATACTATCGCACTTTCATCAGCACGAATAAATATGGGGATTCGGTTCGTGTCTATTTACAGTGTTAAAATTGAAATTCACCGAAAGTACATCAGTTTCAATGCTGCATTCAAACACTGTCAGTAAAATTGCGAGAACATGCGCTACGCGTTTCGTGCAGCTTGATTTTATTCGCAGCCGACCGGCCGACAGGTCGCATTTATTTTTGCGAAACACGCTTTGATTATAAAATGACGATGCCGCCTTCGAGCTGTTATCTGACAATCAAAAAGACACTTGCTCTTGCGTTTCTCATCACGGATTGACACGCGATCGATGGACAAAGATAGTTTTGGAAACGTATTATTTTTACCCTTACAAATAGACTCAAAATGCATTATTGAGCAACGTATTAATTCATAATGCAATCTAACAAGTGAGCTCGTTTCATCTTTTTCTTTCTTTTTATTTCAAATTATCTCATAGTTTAACGTGATAATTAAATAATATAATTAGCTTCTTTTATAATTTTATTTATATTTTACAGAAAATTGTAATTATAATGTTTCTAGACCGCACAAATCAAGTAAATACATTTTTATTAATAAATGCATACAGTATAATTTTTTTTTAATAATTAATTTTTACTTTGTGAGAAATTATAATTAAAAATTTTTTAATGGCACTGATTAAATTATAAAAATATTTTATTTATATATATATATATATATATATATATATATATACACACATATATTTATCTATGTATGCACGTATGTACATATATATAAACTCATGTAACGAAGGGAGAGACATGTGCCTCCGTGGCGCAATCGGCTAGCGCGTTCGGCTGTTAACCGAAAGGTTGGTGGTTCGAGCCCACCCGGGGGCGTTAATTTTTTGTACTTTATTTCGTTAACAAAAATATAATTAAAATTTAGTTGTAAAATTAAATAAAGAATATTTATCGTTTAATACAACCGTGTATGAGTCTTTCAAACCTGATAGAAAAAAAAAATCAATACCCTTTTTTACATTCTTTTCACACAAAAAAATATTTAATAATCAGTTTTATAAAAGTGAAGAAAAACGAAAAAGTAGAACTGTATTAAAAATCATACCACAGTGAAAAAAAAAGCAAATCTTTTTGTGCAAAAATATATATAAAAAAAATATAGCGCGATGTTTTTTCGAGATCATTTGTTTTAAAAACTTTGAAAATAGGAAAATAGATAACATTTATTACTTTCTTTTTTAACATTTTTTTTAATGTAAACTTTTGCACGAAAGCCAGTTTGCCTTTCAATGCACCGTGATTCGCAATATATATATTTTGCACTGCTTGCGATTTGCTTAGAAGATATCGTTACGTAAGAGAATACGCAATCACTTTCTCTCTATCTCTCTCTCTCTCTCTGTCTTCTCTCCATTGGTTCTTTCCGAAAATATTTCACTAAAAATGCAATGATTCAGCATAGTCAGCACGTCAGAAGAATTCATGAAATATTTACGCGAACGCGGATCGAGTCTTGTAAAATCCATCTACTCGTATCTCAATCGCGAACACGTGCGATACATCTACAAACGTATCTGTATACACAAACGAAGCAGGTGGTTGCTTCTTTCGTTACTAGATGTCGCAGAGAAATTCAGTAAACTCGTAAGAAAGAATCATTCAGCAGTGCTATATAAGAAAGTGCGGTGGACTTGTGAGCTAGTCATCAGTAAGGATATTACTGATCGATACAGCAAGTGATGAGTCACGGGAGATGATCCATGATTACACTCCACCCTACATCGTAGAGGTATCGCAATTCTACGGTGTCAGGATTTCTGATGCTGTTCATGACTCAATTTTCTTATCTCTCATTAATTTGACGATCAAACAATAATGATGATCCAATATAAATTTGTAATGTTATAATACAACGTTTAAAGTTTTTTTTTGAAACGTAAAATATCTTTGATTGAAATTAATTGCACTTATAATTTTTTTTTCTCGTAATCTTTAATTATAATTTTTAATAAAAATTAAGATCACTTTTTACTTTAACTGATTAACAATCTTGTAATTATGGATCGTATTTACCGCGGCTTTACACTTGCTGTATGTACTTTCATTTTTCTCGCACTGTAAGGGAATTGTATTCAGCTCTGGACCTGAAATCACTTTAATGCGAGACTAGTAACGTAATGTACACGTTCGCGTGCCGGCTGGTTAATCGGAACTTATTAGAAGGCGTCGCGTGCATCACGTGCGTCACGTGTCCGGAACACGCGACGTGTTCGGAGCTTATCGCGACCGGAAATCGGGACAAAAAAAAATAGTAGAGACAATAGCGAAAGTTCACGTGCCCGTTGTCCGCGAAATTCGAGAGGCTGCAGAATCCGACTCTTTAACGTCTGCAAAAACAAATATCCCCGCGCTGCACAATTGCAGCGATAAATACGGTATCAAGCGCCCGTCAGATTTGCGTCCGCGGTTTCGCCCGCAGGTCACGTATCTAAATATCGAAAATTTTTCAACGGCCACATTCGGCCACCTTTGTAGAATTTATTTTTATTCAAATGCCGGCTTAGTTCCGTTTCCTTTGGCACAGTTCTTTACTTTTACGCGACTGAGCTCTTAAAACCGGAAACAGAAAGATAAAAGCGAGATAAAAAAAAAATGGATTTTTATTAAATACCGTGACAGTAAATTTAATATAAATGCAATTTTCAACGCGTAATATACACAGTTTAGTGATAGTATTTTAAATCTAAAAAATCATAAAAAAAATTTGTTACATACAATTAAATAAATGTGTACATTTATTATCGTCCGTATAGATTTAATTAATTAATTTTTTTTTTTTGCAACAAAGAATCTTTTTTTGTCGCATTCCTATTGAACTGTAATAAAAAAGGGAAGCCTAGCTATTTTAGAATTGAACTAAATACCTATCAGCTTCCGATCGTTCGGTAAACTTCATTTTGGGATTCCGCGCGTTTGATCCGGTCAAAAGATTCGGCCTACAAAGAGAATGGCGGCCGATAAAAAGGGATGCAGGAAGCGAACGAGAAAACTAATTACCCGTGCAAAATGGAGACGACTGTAAAGCGCGCATGCAAACCTCACAATAGAAAAGAGATTGGATTAAAAATAGAGAGAAAGAAAGAGAGAGAACTGCTAAAAGTAAAAGGTTGTGTTTTAAACCGGAAGCTTTCTTGCACACGAAAAATTGAGAGCGGCGAAACAGAGAGAAGCGGAAACGTTAAAAGAAAGTGAAAACAAATAGATTGTAATTCCGTCTCTGTTCTTCGCAAATCCCTCGGGGCAATAATTCTTCTCCTTCGCGGGATCTCGTCTTCGGAGCGTTGTTTGAAATTCCGTTTAACTTTCGGCGATCCTTCTCTCCCGTTTACAACTCTTTCGAAATTTTTCCTCCCTGACAAAATCGTTTGCGTTTCGTCCGAGTTTTTTGAAAAATCTGACGTTCCTCAAAAGTAACCTGATCGTATTTAATATTCGTTATTTTGTGAATTTTAATCACTTATTTATTTAATTCTTTTTTTTCTTTTTTTTGTTGTTAACGTAAAAAATTTTCTTCAACGTAAAAGAAACAGGATTGAATAACGCACGCTCTGTAACGCCGAAGAGTTATTTCAAAATTGAATCTCCGGTTATATATCGCGACGCAAAGGTAGCCGATCCTCCCGTCCTTTGTTCTCTCTTTTTTTTCTCCCCCCTTCACTTTCGATACTAAAAAAAAAAAAAAATCCAGCGTCTTCTCGGTACTTTTCTGCCGATTTTTCGAGTCGGGACGGTTCTTTCCCCCTGGGTGCCACACTTAAATCGCCGGAAGCTTCTTTAGTCACGGCTGAAGCTTACTGATAGGCTTCTTGAACTAAGCTCGATTGCTCCGATCTTCTTTGTCGGGATAATGACTTTCCACCTTCTCTTCCCGGCGTTACGACGCTCACCTACGCGCGGGGCACTTTCGTCCCGCCGCCATTCTTTCCCGCTCTCCTATAATTTTTTTTAGCATCCACTTCTCGAGTAACCTAATTCCTTCGTCATGGGTGGATCTTCGCGACCTAGCGCGCCCTCGTACCATCGATCTCCGCCGTTTTCCTGCCGTACATCGTTTCCGCGTTGCTACGAAGACTCGACTCGGAATCGAATAAGCACGATATCGCAACAACGATCTCGCGAGGTACATTCTCGTGGAAGTCTTTTTACCGCGACGACAAAGCTTTAAAATTTATTACACCTTATTATAACGAAGAAGAATTTTTGCCAACAGTTTGTTACGCTTTAAAATTCTGCCGAGCGCGAAGATTTTTACCGTACGATTTTGAATAAATGTACAGAGAATGTAAAAGTATAAACGCGAAGGAAAATATTATTAGGAAGTTTCGCAATATCGATTTTAATTATTATATTATATGCATTTAATATATTGAACCTTTCTGTCATTAATTCTTACATCGCTTTTGTATTCGCCAATTTCAAAGGAAATATTAAATGATGTTCTTGAAGCGCGAGATCGATGTCTGCGAGTGGAAAACTTTTTCGTTCGCGATCGCTTTCGACTTCAAGCTATTGCCACAAAAATGTTTTTTTTTCTCAAAATCCCGGCAATTTCAAAATCCCGAATCAATTTGCGGGGTTAAAAAAAAAACGGAGAACTTCTCGCGGGAGCGGGCGAAACGCGAGGCCCTAAAAGGCTAAGGCGGTATTCTTGAGGATCCCGAAAGCGACGACACGCTGACAAATTGAATTTTAGACTCAGCCGGCCCTTCTAGTCCGATAGATTTTTCCCACGGGTCAATAAAACGTTCTTCTCCCGTTCGATCTTTTCGGGATATCACGTGCAGGCCGCGTCCCACTCTTTCGCGGCCTTTTTCCGAGAAACGAGCGACGATTACTTTTCCGAGCGCCGCCCCGGTAAGTCATATTGTTAAATGGAACATGATGGAACGTAATGATCCACCTTCATCTTCAAAAAGCGTAGCGTAATATTGTAATAAAACTTGAAGGCGGGATAGGTGCACGAATAACAGCTCGGGGAATCGTCGCAAATTGTAATATAACGTTAAAAAAAAAAAAATAGCAAACCCCAAAAATTCTGCAATTGAAAGAATCATTAAACTCCCAGATATTCGATCACTTACTAATTAAAAAAAAAAATATATCTCGCGACTTGAAAAAATTCTCACCAACGTGTTTACAGCGAGGCGGTAACGATTGAATAATTTTCTTATTATCGCTATCAACACGTTTTATTTTATCGTCGCACCCTTCTCTTTCTCGTTTCAAGTCCCAGGGATTTAATAAAATCTTCAGTGAAAACTTACGCGTCCCGCAAGGTCTGGTCGGTTTTAAAAACGATGACGTTTCACTTCGAACCGATTAAGTTATACTTTATCTCGTTCTGCGCCGGTTAGACCGTGACTATATCAAAACGTTACTGATTTGCCACGGTGGCGCGATAACAGGATGAACTTTCGGCCGCGCTAGGTGGTGATACATGGATCATTAGGGAGCCAGGTCGCTCGTTATTGCCGGTTATCGGACTCGCTCCGATAATTCCGTAACCTTTGCGCGACGGAATACCGCGAAAAGACGAGCACGTGGCGTTACAGCCACGGTCTTGTCGGCGAAGTACCTACGCTTCTCGAGATAAATTTGTGAACAGGGCTCATCTACGGGATCTCAACTCCCGGGTAGTTGTTAAATCCGCCGTGCACCGTCAAGGAGGAAATTCTGCTCCTGTTACCCGATGAAGTAGATCGCGGATGTTCGAAACTTCGAAACGCAAGATAGACATCATTATACGTTATCGTTCTCCGTTGCTCGAGTTCGCAACTTCTCGTTTATCGTTAAAATGCACTCCGCGTTTCCGTCGAAAAAGAAAAAAAAAAGAAAAAAAAAATGCAACCGCGTTTAGAACCCTTTTCTCGCTTTCTTATTTTCTGTTTTCCTTCATTCTTTGTTCTGTTTTTTCTTTTTAATAGATATTTTTATATGTTTTGAATGAAATAAAAAGCGAGTTTTAGAGAAGCGATAACAAAAGCGGTTAATTCGGTATTTTTCTAATTACACTTGAACCATAAGGAAAGTTCCTTTCATTTATCAATCGTGATGAAGTTTTGCTGAATGTCGAAACTTTCCTTCGTACTTCTGGCTCGTTCAAAAAGTCTCGAGACCCCATTATGATGAATAAATGTTCTCGATACGGAGATTAATTACTCTCAAGATGTGCAGAAGTTTTTCAAAAGTTCCTTTATCCGTCAGATAGCTCATCGAAATTTTTTAAAAATTTATCGAATCATTTGGAGAATACTCGATTAAACAATAAAATAAAAAAACAATAAAACTTCTAGCTTTATTTCTTCTAAGCGCTTTAATTTCCAGCGTTACTTATTCGACATATACGCACATTGTAAATAAAAATGTAAATATTAAAATATCAGTGTCGAAGTTATTCGAGCAAAATAAAGCTAAATTAATTGGAAGATAAATTGAATAAAACAAAGTTCAAATTAATAAAACGACTAAAAATGGTTCTCGAAACAATCTCCAGTTTAGAATCCAAGCGATCGAGGGATGCGGAATTAATAAGACGGGGATGTTTCCGCGGCTCCGCTTGTGTAACGCAGGGCGCCGCGAGTTATTCGCGAAAAGCCAATTGTGATTTACATGCATAATTCATCGAGCGGCGCTTCTCGCGACCGCGCTCCATCGGGACAGTCTGCGGGATTCCCGTGGAAAAGCGTTCCCTTGGACCGAAAGATTTTTTTCTTCCGCGAGGGGAAGTAACGGAGAACAGGCCGAGCGAGCAGACAAAGCGGTACGACGCTGCCAGCCGCCGCGAAAAACTTTTCCAGCGCCATTTCGCCCGGCTAAACTTCAACGGGATTTTCATAAAGCCCGGCGTAGGACCGAGGAACATGCTGGTGATTCGCGGGGAAAGGGGGGGAGGTAGAAAGAGAGGGTGGCGAGGGGTGGAAGGCAGCGAAATGGAAGGGAAACTTCGCTATCCGCGCGGTGAAAACTCGCGGCGCGAGTTATCTCCTCATCCTCTTTCCCAGTCACGCCGCGATTTTTTTCCTCCCCCCTTCCTCCGCGTATCAAAAAAGCGAAAAAAAAAAAAAAATTCTCGGCAACTAGCGGTTTACGATCAATTCCGCCAAGTTTATGTATCGCTAACTAGCCGCGAGGGCCCGGGGTATTCTAACACCGCGCCCTTTGAAATTGAGATACGAGGCCGGAACGAGGGCTTTAAAAATCAGGTCGAGCGGTCGCGAGTTTTTATGGGAAACGAGACTCTTAATGTTTAGGCGGCTTGTGAATCATTGACGACTTCGCAGCCGATAACGTATATTTTTCTCTTGATATAGGCGACGTGTACAATGTCGTTTAACACTGCAGCTCGAGAAGTACGATTTATTTTGCGACGAACCGGATTCGAAATTTAAATAGAATTTGTGGAAGTTATTATTTAGGCTCGAATAAATTAAATAAAAGACAAAATACAAATAATATAATTATTTGTAAATTAATCTGATGAAGTCTTGATGAAACAAACAACTTTCTACTCAAAATTAAAACCTTTTTCTTTTAATTACAAAGTAAAAATATAATATAGTTAAAAAAGGAAATAAATAAAATTAATTAAATCAGATCCGATAAAATGTCTGATCTTAATATATAAATTTTGATCAATTTTATTTATTTAAATTTAATAAAAAAAGTTCGAAATGCTCGTTTATTTACCGCGCGTCATTAAAGCTGCATGATCGTCGGATAAATCGACCGAAATCACAATTAGAAAAATTTTTGCTTCCCTTAATTGCTTATTGGTTCTTATCACGAGTTTCTTATCTGCCGAGTGCACATTTTGCAGTCTTACTTGAATAAATTATATGTCAAGTACTTTCTTAAGTAAGATAACATCTTCGACAAATATCGAAAGCGAGCAAGAAAAATCGTTTTATACCCTTAATAATCATTCTCTCTCCCTTTAATTATCCTTTTTTCTAGTTATTTGTCTCCCTAAATTCAGCGCAATGAGAGAATGAATAATGCGAACAGAAAAGAGGTCGATAGTAAAGAAATTCTAGGTAATAGTATGAATCGCACCTGCGATCCGTAGAATCTAAATGCCATCCATCTACGTCGTCGGGGACAACTCGTTCAGCATATCAATCGTCTTTCTAGTCGTGACGAATAGCACAACGAGCCGGAAAATATGGCTCCTTATCGCTCTTTTCTTTCCCTTTTCTTTATACATACACATATACACTCTCTCACTCTCTCTCTCTCTCTCTCTTTCTCTCTATTTCTCTTTCGTCTCTGATGTAAGAAATAAAAGAATTAATTCAAAAAATTAATCGAACGTTTAAGTGATTTTTCCAAATATTTTCCAAACTTGAATAAAATTGAATTTAAGCAAATTTTTCTCTTAAACATCAAATATAAATATTCAAAACTTACGCGAGCAGTAGTCGATGAAATTGTCGTTTTTAAAAACCATCAAAATTTATCAAACAAACACGACTAAGAGGAGGCGATATGAAATATATCTTAAAACGCTTTAGCAGCAACGTGTAAGAGATTTCATTTCAATATCCGGCACAAGAGGGGGATTGTCTTTGTTACATTTTCTTTAATTATTCCAAGCGGTTACCACCGTTACTATCATATACAGAGACAATCAATTTAACTGGAAAGCAGACGATTCCCTAGTTATCGCCGCCGCCGATGATCCTGTTTCTGTTTCCAATTTCCTTTCTGCCGTGCTGAATCTGGAGCATGGCTCTTCTTTCGTTCATAAAGTTTCAATAAAATTCACCCAGGAACGAATGGCTAAACGAAAACGCCCTCCGCTCTCGGCCGCCCCCTTCGCTCGCCCGGCTCGCTTCCCGAAACAAATTACCTCTGTTCAGGGGTTCAAACTACCGAAAGCTATTACGCGGCTTCGCCGGTGGAAATTCTCGGAGCGAAATGTAGTCCTAAACGGGCCGATTCCGCGGATTGAAGAGACACGGGTCGACCGACCGACCGTGACGGCGGATCGTCGCTTTAACTCGCTCACCTAACGAAGCGACGCCGAAATTTTCTGGTCGTCTTCGCGAGAGCGAAAGGCAATAAAGAAACGGACGAAGCGTCACTAGTAACGCGAAACTCGAAATTCGGAAGAACCGAGGAAACTCGGAGCGCGTAATTTAATACATCATAAGGCATTGTTTACTGCAATAATACGGTAATACGATGATACATGTTCATCACGGTGTATTCATATCGAATATAATAATCTGAGATAAAACGAGTACAATATATAACTGTATGCAATCAAATGTAAATTCGTAATAATAATGATGATAATAATCATAATAAAATAAGGTACTAATAATAGTAAAATATAATAATTATAATTATAATAATAATAATAATGAAATATAACAATAAATATTATTTTTCTCTCGAAAAAATTGCGAAGGGAATTTGATATCTATAATTTCGTTAATAATTCTAGCAATAAACCTGCATTTGTCGACACAGCAGAGCTGCTATGACATCAAATTTTGGTATTATAAAATCTTCAAGAATAATTAAACTAAATAATTAGGTGCTCTACCAAACCGCGCGTCGTTGACGTACGTTTTTATCAGAGAAACTTCGGTAAATAAACTTCGAGCAGCAAACGATATTAGATCGTTAAGATAAAAGCAGAAAAGACTGTTGAGAACTGTTAGGCTCTTGTTTGAGTCGTCATCTATTGCCGACGCAACCAGGCCAGGGCCTCTTTGTAAGCGCACCTGAATGAGAAAGTTCCTCGGCCGATCTTTACGCGGTCCATTCCCGATAAGGAAAGTTCAATTCTGCGACGGACGTTAGCGGAAAACTTTCGGGGTTTTCCACTGGGAATTTTATTCTAATTAAGTTTTTTATTACGAACACGCGCAACAACGAAAACATATTGGACGATAAATTCACTGTTACTTTGTATCTTTATTAAATAAAAAAAAAGCACAAAATTTACTATCAAAACTTTATATCTTCCAAATGTGAATTTAAGACATTTAAAAATATGCTTTTTAATCCCGCTGCGAATAAACTTGCGGCAGTGAAATCAAGTTAAACGACGTCGACTAAAGAAAAAAAAAGAGAAAATAATAATAATTGCACGAGTATAACTTTTTCGCACAGATAAAATATTTATACGTCACTTATTTGCCCGGAGAAGCGTAGATATAAACGTGCCAGTTTCAAAGTCTCTGCGTCGTTAAAAATTCGAGACAACGTCGCGGGGAACGGAATAAATCGGGGAAAATAATACAAAATATTATTTCTATTATTAAGTACATCCCGAGCAGAAACGCAAGCTACGTCATCTGCAATATCTCGCGCGCTGCAGATCCTTTTAATAAAAGAGGAGAAGGGTAGCATGTGGCTTTGGTCCAGATTGCGCACGATATTTTGTTTAAAAAAAAAAGAAGAATAAAAAAAGAGAGACACCAACCGGAAGCACGTACGCTGGACCGAGCGCGGCATGCAAAGCTCTCACGTTCGCAGAAAATTCACAGGGGGAAGAACGAAAGAGCGCGAGATACAAACGTCGTTCTTTCTGACATTTCTCGCGCGCCCGGGGACGCGAAATTCGAACGGAACTAATTCGCTCCGGTTGGTCCCCACGGTGCCCGATATCTCCCGGCTCCGCGGAACTCTCTCGACGTGTCGCGTGTGACGTAACGCTAGCAGGTGCGCACCCGCCCTGAACAAATTTACGACACCCTTCAACCCTTGCCATCGACAGCGTCGATCTCGATTACGACGAGTTTGGATATCCTCTTTCCCTCCTTTTCTCGTCCTCCCTCACCCACCTCGATCTTATCATCCGTCTCCGGTACCTGCGGGGTGACGTGACTAGCAATTCGTGCCATAAAAGAGTAAGAAGAGCGCAGCGAGGCGACGTGAAACATTAATAATCATCCGCAGCGGCGATATGAAAGTTTAACGCGATTTATCCCACCTCGCATTTTATCTTACCGTCCCCATCCCCCCAAGACCCCTGGTTCTGCGTTTAAATTAAAAGACAGTCCGGCGCTTTGTTTTCCGGGATTCGTGGCGAGTTTAAAATATACTCTTTTATTCGGCGAGAAAGTTGAGAATACTTCTGAGCTCAAAATTGCATTAAAAAAAAAAAGTATGAAAATTACGAATTTCTTAACGGAGCATCTCGTAATAATCTTCGCAAAAGAAGACTGTAAGACTTTAAAGATCGCGCCTTCTTCAATTTTTTAATTTTTTTTTTTTTTTAATACAGATTCAAGGCCGATCTGCCGTCCACGAAGAAAAATCGCTCGTCACGATGTTTCCGTTCCCAACCGCGCCGGACGGTGTTCGCAGATTTAAAAGTAAATTCGTATCAGCTCGCCGGGGCTGTTCCTCGCTTTAAGTGTGTCACAAGTAGAATCGTTCCTTTCTATCGCTACGTGCTTAAACATTGAGCAGCGCGGGTCGAGCTATACAATTTCTTCGATTCCCGATGCCGGTTGGTCCATTACAGTTTCAAGATACGAGAACGCGCGTGTGCGCAGATGTCCGCGTTCGAGCGCACACACACGTATATAATTTGATATGTAATATACATGTATATATATAGAACACGGATTTTTTTTTTTTTTCTTTTTTTCTTTTTTCGCGGCCTATTTCATATACGGTGTTTTCACTCTCGCCCTCGTGCCGCAGATCGCAGCTTTTGTCGCTCTCTTTTCATCGCGCCGCCCGTAGATTCAGGTCAGCCCCGGTCGTTGCTTTTGCAGCAGTGTACATCTCGCCCTCCCCCGCGGCCTCTTTAACCCTTCTGCTATTCGACTACCCCGTCGCGAACTCGCGTTCATTGCACTCCAGACGCAGTTAGCGCATCGCAGTCGACCGGAAACGCGCCGGCTCGTTTCGCGCGCCCGAATAAAATAACCGGGTGAAAATCATTTTCACGTCGCGAAGTTGAAGTCGGTTTGGTCGGAGGTGTGCCTTGGTATCTACGTGTGGGAAAAATCAACGGCAGAAACGCGGTTAAATGTGTATATACATATTTTAGATCGGGCACGAATGCAAATCTGTTTTGAAAACTTTCGGATCAATTATTAATAATTTAAATAATGTGTATAAAATAATTTTGAAAATATTTCGGATATATTTGTGCGGGTGTATTCGCGCACAGTTAAGTTTCTTTTAAAATTATTATTTTATAATTCAATGCACGAATCCGGTTTTAATAGCGAGTCTCTATTTAAAAAGAGACATTAAATCGATGTATAAAATCGGAATTTTTCTTTTTTTTTTTTCTGCGCCTCCCTCATACCGATTAGTTCGCTCGTTTTATTTATTTTTCACAACGAACAGCTGTCATGTTCTGCATTTTAATAAAAATAGCATTAACTGCTACGCGAGTAATTGTATTTGTAATTGAAAAGTTGATTTGTTTTTGAAGACGAAAGGAAATCGCACTTGCTGCAATAAGTTTGCACGAACATTGTTGTTTTGTCCCACAAACAACTGTCATTATAGAAATTTCACATTTCGATCGACATCGAGAGGATTTGTAATTGGGCGAATTTTATGAAAATCGAACAAGCTTGTTAATTCGGCGGTAAAATTATATGCAATGCTGTATCCTTTCACAGCACAAAGATTAATTGTATATACATTTAGAAATAATGTAAATGCATAAGCACTATAACGCAAACTTTATATTAGTTAACGACAAAATCACTAAATTTAAATATTAATAAAAGTAACATTTATTTACAAATCGCGTATTTAATTGTATAAATAATATAGTTTCGTTTCGATATTAGTAAAATTGAATGTCCGCGTAAATTAAAAATAATTTACGCTTATCAAAATTTTAATAATAAAATAAAAATTTCGACAAACGCTTTACTCGGTTCGGAAATATTTCAACGTCTCCGATCTTATTAAATTTCCGAAAATTCTTGAAGGATGAGCCAGTGACTCGCGCCAGTCACTTCTTCGTTACTTCGTGGTTATTATCAATTATTATTCCCGCCCGACGTGCACGACATTCAATTTTACGAGCCATTAGGCACGGAAATTCTCCAAGCGGCCGCGTATTCCGCCGTTACAGATTTCGGGGTAACATTCTTTGGAATATCGAAAAAAAAAAAAAATGCCGTTGATTAGAACGAAAGACAAAGGCTCGAGTCGACTCGTAATCGGTTGATTAATTTATAATTATCCATCACATCATCCCTATCTCGGCACAGAGAATGTTTCAGAAGAAAATTGCTCATCCAGTTTCTCGGTTATTTATCCTGCTCTTTGATTTAAAGTCGAACTTCTGTTTACGAAAGTGAGAGAATTTATTCTATCGCCATTTCTCCCAAGTTCCTAATCCTCGATTCGATATCTTACTAAATCAAATAAAGGGGCAGATAAGGGGAGTTTATCGTCCAATTAAATTTAAGTATTTCATTCCCAAGTGTTTACAACAGTGGGACTTATTAATCTCTTCTATCCTTTTTCTATTAAGAAAATTAAATTTGGAGTAAAAATAGCAAATAAATTCTTCGCTTTGCCTCGACAAGAATATTGATTTGCGACACTTGAAATCTATTTAAAAAAAAAAAAAAAACAGTTTAATTAAAAAAATTAATAAATAAAAAAAAAATACCCCAAGTAGTTCGTCAATCGTTGTTCACGCGTTGAAATAATAATTAAGAAAAAAAAATGTAATAATAATAAAATAAGAAAATTAAGAATTTAATTTTTATCGGAATTTTATGTTTTAATCAATAACGAATTAATTACGATACTTCGGAATTATTGTACGTCGTAGCTCACACAAAGACGGATCGACATAAACGCGAACGCACACGGTGAGACGTGACACGGCAGTTTCGCGGCGCATAATTCCCTCTCGTCGCCGGTATTGTTTACCAGCTGAAAGGTGGAATTGTTATAATAAATTAATTGGTGCTATTGGCGCCGGTTATCTCCGTAATTCGGCTCGTTACAGTGATACGTATTGTCGTCGCGCTCGCAATTACCGGAGTTTTACACGCCGTGTAGCTCGTTGTCCTTACGTGCGAATTAGCATATCGTTATCCTGCGTACTGTTATTAATTTAATTCCCGTGATCTCCGGATTTAGCGTTCTCCAAGCAACCCTGTTATATTTTATTCTATTTTATCGCGCAAAAATAATTTGCATTCTGCTGTTTTCTTCACGCCACTTATTGCCGTTATCTATTATTTTAACTTGACGGAATATTGCTTCTACTTCTATGTATTTTGTAAAAAAAAAAAAAAAAAACAACACCATTTTATCGGCATTTAATGTAATGAAACTCTTAGGAAGATTTGCGCGTAAAAGCAAAGTCTTTCGTTCGCGCAAAATGGTAAAGGGCCACTTTTGTTGTTATTGGGCAATCGGATTTGTCAGTTAAGTACTGCGAAAAAGAATTAAGTATCGCAAAGGGCTTACCGTAGACGGCTACCTTACGGACGTTTGGGCGAGAAGAGAATTCTATTGGACGGTTCTCTGTAAAAAATAAATTATTATTATTATTATTTTTATTACTATACTCGCGTCGTTTTGTGTAAAATATTAATATATAAAACATATTATAGTATATAAAATAAAAAAAAAATATATAAGTATAAAATACGTTCGTTGTTTAATTTCTAAGCGTGTATTATTACAAAAAAATTAATAAATAAAAAAAAATCGTTAAATGAATACTCTTAAAGATGCACTTCTCAGATCAAAAAATTTCATTTTCAGTAATACTCGTTTTTCTTGTTCCCTCGTACAAAATAAATAATAAATCATACACCGTAACTTCGAAATTCTGGCAAAATATAAAATACATATAAGCCCTCACGTTACTAAATTCTTAACCCAACTTCAATTTCTTATTGTACTTTACATTCATAAAAAAATTTTTTTTTAATCCAGCAAGATTGTAAGTTACAAAGTGTCGTTTAAATTTAACACAGTAAGTGTAAAAAATTTTTAACCGCAAGAACTTTCCCGGTGTTCTTTGCTCTCGGCAAAAATTGCTCGCTTTTTTATTTTTTAATTTATTTTAAAGTGAGAAAACTTCCCCTCCCGATTCGCGTTAATAATGCACGAGGGTGGTACGTACAAATGAAAGATAAATGGAAAACGAGATTTGCCGTTCGGCGAGTGGCACTTGTGGAGGTACAAATACGTTTGCGTGCGCCTTTGACGCGCCGGCTGAGGTGTTAATAAAGCGGTGAACCGTAAAGGAATGCATCATACATGGGGCTAATGGCCGGGAAAACTACGACGGTACCACTGTACGAGCATCGCGGAGTTGGCCGGCGTTCTCGATAAAGCATAAATCATAACGTAACGGCGAAGACCATTTCCGGGACGGTTTTGCGTCAATTATTCTTGCCGTGGCAGAGTTGTCACTTAAGGGCGGTTATTAAACTTTTCTTCCGCTGCTCGTTACCGCAACGCGTCCTTTACGTTTTACTCCTGGCGAAGATTACCGACAGTAATAGTTGAGTAAAAGTTTAAATCGTAAAAAAAAGAAAAGAAAGAAAGAAAGAAAGAAAGATAGGAATATTAGTTTCGATATTTGAGCTTTCGAAAACACAATGGATTATTGTGCAGAATTTTAATTCTGATTTTAATTAGGTACTTACGTGAACGCGGGAAAGATTTTCGCGTATAATTCAGAAAAATTAATGGGCGAAGTTGTATTACAAGGTTGCTGTTTCTATGGAATATATGTAAGCTAATTATGCGCGTGTGTATGCGTTACGTTTAGAGAGATAATAAAATACGAAAATTCACAAAATATTACGTACTCTGTGCCGTAAATTTTTCTTTTTTTTTTTTAAATTCTAAACGTGAAAATAGTTTGCGTAATAAAGAAATAATTTATAGATAAAACATTTGTTGTGAAATGGTAAGATTAATAATCCAAGTTGATTGCGCGCAAATTTTACATTTTTCACTATACCGCTGCACGAATTATAATAACCACGATAATTCAGAAATAATAAAATTGACAATTTTTATACGTCTGTTTCGTATAATAAAATGTCGGAAAAATTTTTGGTATATTAAAAATTACATTAAACGTATAAAAACGATACGTGATATTCTCTTTGCAGCAAACACACCTGCGTCATAATACAATATAAATATATATGTATAAATAAAATATTATAAATATTTTTTACGCAGTTAATTTATATTCAACATTTTCTCTAAATACAACTGTACGTTGGCGGCTTAAACGTTGTTAAACCGTGTCGCTGTCACGATGACTGATATGGAACGATTCGAATGAGTTTACGGATACGTCCACGTGCCACGGAACCGATGGCCACTGACAGAAAATTCACTGGAAAATCTCTCGTCACGTAGCACGGCCGTTATTGAAAAGCTAAAACGAACCGTAAAGAATCCTTCCTTTGATCCGGCTACATTTATGAAGAAACCCACGTACGAGCGTCGCAGTCACGATCTAATAAATATCAAACGTTCTCCGCCGAGCGGACCCTCGTTGCGCATTAATAAATACAAAATAATATTCGACGTTCGCGACAAATTTTATTCGTTTACGTGCCTTTAGAGCACCCGTTAACAAGGCAAAAATCAATACGTATAATTGTAACTGATTCAGTCGTTGTCCTAATATTGCAGTTTTACAGCCGCGGCGTATTTTCCCCAGCGTTATTCGATTCGGACAACCCGTAATAATGAAGTTATTGCGCGTGCTTTATGCCGCGCGTTGCGGGCGCACGGGGTGGAAATGGAAACTCGAAGATTAATATTAAATTATCCGACGGAGCCGGGCGTCCAGCCGTTGCGTACGTGCTTATATTCTGCGCGCGTAATAAGTTGGATAACTTACAACTCGTCGTTAAATCACACGAATGGGAAAATTAATAATAATTATTAACAAACGGAAACTACGCGGGCCGTTTCTCTTTTATCGTGTCTCGTAAACTTTTCGAATGCGCAAGGTTTCATTTGTTACTAGTATAATAATCGAGTTTAACGAATATATATATTTCGCACTTTATATCGCAATTTGATATTTATTTGCATTTATTCGGATTTGCCGAGGTGCAGCGTTAGATTTTTCAGAGCCGAAGTCTTTGCGCGAGAAAATCGTTCTCTCGCCCTCGCGAGATAGCTGCTTTGCTAAAATAGTCGCGACAGATAAACGAGACTTGACGTGGAAAAGACAAAAGAACGTCTCCCATACTTTTCTCGGAAGCTCGAAGTCCTGGTTTCTCCTCTCCTGGGCCCTCAACATCTTCTGGGAGATCCCGGGTAACTTCGAACTTTACATCAACCAGAAACTGAATTATGTAGCACAACATTTTCGTTGAAATCTATGGAACGTTCTCTTTGGCAGAATAGAAAAAAAAATACTGAGGATTAGCAATTACATTGCAATTTGTTTTTTTTTTCTATTTTTTCTTTTTTTTCCAAAATAACTTCGTTAATGCGGTATAACGTTTTAAATAAAATATGCGCTAAACAAGCTTTCAGCTTCTCGTCGCTAACTGCAAAAATTATTCCAGCAATTTGTTATGCTATATTTTGCTTGATTGAATTCGACGTCAATTTATATGATATACGCAATTCAATTCGATATACGTAGGAAATTTTTCCATTTGCTATTCTATTCGCCAAATGTATTTAAATTTTTGTTATACTAATTTATTTATTTTTTTTTTTTTTCCTTTAAAATACGTAAGTATAAAATTTTGCGGAATTAAAAAATATTGAAAAGCTCGTGTATAAGCGATGCAAATTTAGGAAAGCGAGTTTCGGACGCTGAGAAAAAGCTGAATCCAGCGCGCGGTTTGAAAACGCAAGAATATTTCGCTCACTTATTGTAATTGGCATCTAAATAATCGAAGGAACTGCGAACTGTTAGAAATACTGCCTCTTATTTAACGAGAAGTAAGAGGGATCTTGCCGACAAGAAAATTACGTTGAGCGACGGGCGGTTAGAGAAAGCGTTTCGTCGACAAGTACCCCTCCTCCATAGACACTTTTATTATCCTTCTATATTGCTTTATGCAATTAAGCGTCGTTATCGTCTTGCCGTGTACAATCCCGCTCGCTGCACTTACGCGGACTCCCTCAAACTGCTTTGAAAAAAAAAAAAAGAAAAACTGGAGCACTTTCAAACGAGTTTAAAGATAAAACGATATCTCAATAATGTCGAAGCAATTGCTTATTTATAGGCCAGATATTATCAGAATTTCTCGGTTATTTAACTTCTTATCAACATCAGTAATGTAATTTGAATCAACATCACTTAAAATTTTTTAAATATTTTCTTTCTTTCTGTTTTTTTTCTTCAGCGATAATTATTATCAAAATAAAATATTATTCAATAATCGTAAAATTCTTCGGGATCTCTAAATAGTTGCAAAAAATGATAAATTGTCTTCAGTGTTACGTGCCAGATATTATCAGAATTTCTCGGCTATTTTAACTTCTTATCAACATTCCGCGACATAATTCGAATCAACATCGCTACTTGAATTTTTTAATATACTCTATATTTTTTGTCGGCGATAATTATAAAAATAAAATATTATTCTGTGAATCATAAAATTCTTCAGGGTCTCTAAATTGCTGTAACATAATGATAAATTTCTTCAGCAATTCTCTCGCTTCCTCGTCCCCAGTTCGCCGTTTATTCTCCGCGCTGCCGCGTTATCCGTGTAAATAGCGGTAATGTTAATCTCCGGTTAATGCTACGAGACTCCGGGAAGACGCCGTATCGGAGGGCGGGGGAAGGAGAGTTTATCGATTTCCCTCGTTCAGTTCTCAAATAATAACAAAACGGAAATTCGCCCTTTAAACTATGCCGCCGTAACGGGAACGGAGCGCCCGCGACGCAAAACGAGAACAAGGAAAATAGTAGCGGTGCGATTAGACGGAAAAGGAAGAAGAGAGGAAAGGTAGCGGAGTTTGCACGAGAGGGAGAGTGCGCCGGTTATCACATAATTTATTGCGACCTTTCGGGCGGTTCGCTAATGCACCCGGAGATACAAGACACTTGACCAGCTCCCGCCATTCGAATTCTAAGCGCGTCTGAACAAAAGAGGCGTTTTGTCTTGCGATCGCGGGCGGAATTCCTTACAGCCCCCCTCCTTTCTCCGCCGGGATTTCATTTCGTTACGCTGAATGCATTTGCATAATACACCGTTGGAATAAACGGCCTATATATTTTATTTTGCAAAAAGGAAAAAAAAAGTGACAGATATGCAAGACGTGCACTGTACCGCGAGGCAGTTTAAAGGTAAACTCCTCGAGTAATTTAAAGTCAATTTTTCTACCGCGAGGATGTCAAAGCACCCGATATTTTCCAAGCTGCAGGCGGCTGGATAATACTTCGCGAATTTAAACTTGAGGAATATGAATAAACGGCGAGATTAAATTTTTCACTTTAATTCAGAGGGATACGCTTGAACATGTGTTTAAGTTGGGGCTTGTTACCGAGATATTTAATAACGAAGACAAGAACGGTGCAAAAGTCGAACGGCGTTCGATCACATTCATGTCGGAATAAAAAGATTAATCTGGAATCTCTAATATATGTATATATACATTTTTTTTTTGTTTTTTGAAGCAGCTTGGTCGAGAATTTAAAAGTTAACATAAAGTTTTTTTTCTGATAATATTACTTAGTTAAGAAAACAAATTTTAATTAAGAAAAATATTATTAATATTTTTATAATTGTTTAAGTATTAATTATTTTATTACTTTTTAATTTTATTGTTAGAATTATATAAATATTATTGAAGACAAACATATTCTAACGAGTGTTCATTTTACATTTTTTTCCACGTACGTAAATTCTTAGCGTCAACAAATGTATAAAAATTTTGTACTCTTAAATTTTATGCAAATCATTTATGCGCGCGTTGCCGTATCTCTGGAAAATTTTGCGGTGGGGAAAGAGGAAAAAAAAAAAACAGGACGCGTCGCTTACGAAGTGCTTTAACAGCGACGTATTATGCAGTCGTGGGTAGGGCATGTTTGTTAATTGTACTTTACTTTGCGCCCGCTTAATTTCCGTCAACGTAATTCAATTGCGAAGATTGTTACTCCACCATTACACAGCGGAGTTATTGCGATCTCCTGGGCCGCGTTTACGTCGCTGTTCATCTGCGATTGTACGTAACAATATAATTTAAGAGCGATATCAGTCCGACAATCGTACTTTATACGGAATCGGATGAGTTTCGTAAACGACCGCTTGTGGCCCCCTTTCTTTTTTTTATTCTGCAATTTAGAAGCACGTAGCTCAATGATTTAAGAACTAATTTCGGAACGCATTTTGATCCTCGTTTCAAATTTCCACGCATTGCAAGCCGAGATTACATATTTTTAAACACTTTTAGAACGTTCGCAGAGTTTCGGTATAATTAAAAATATTAATATATTTAGAAATATGATTATAATTTTTCTTTTCTAATATTTATTCAAGAAACTGAATATTCGCGAATTTACAAAACCTCGCAAATCAGGCCACCGCAAATTTTTCACGGGTGATAATCGACTTTCGATGAAGCCAAAAAAAAAAAGACCTTGATGAGCAATATTATCGGATAATAGACCGCCGCCTTTAATGACAACACTTTGCTCTTCGTCGAGAAGAGCCACCGCCACTTTCAAAGGTCGTCGATAAGAGACGCATGAAAATTCTTGCTTTTATCGAGGAAGCCCGACGGTCTATTCGACGTTCTTATCAGTCGCCGGTGTGTCTGCTTGCTGGGCACGAACGCGACTTTTCTACTGGCGAAGGGACATAAAGTGCACCGACGGTCTGTCGGAAGATTTCAAAGTCATCGGGAGGAAATCAAATACCCCGCGATACGAAACGAAGGTATAAAAGTTACGGCACGTTGAGTTGACAAGTCATTACGCGCTAAACGAAATACCTTTTCAACCCACGGTCGATGAAATTTTTCTAATGCCGAACGGAAAAACGGGAACTTCGATATCTCCCTACGGCCGGCTTTTGTGTTCCCAAAATTGCGCGGCATTCTCTGGAAGTTCGCCGGGGATAATATTGTGTATACATACATGCCCGAACTATTCACGGAGACGGGAAAAAAAGGAAAATAGAAGAAAAAGGTAGCGAGAAGTACGTTGGCTCGGCACGAGAAGACTTTTTCGCCGGGAGGAAAAATTTATTCAAAGAGGAGAAACCGTAGAGTGAAAGCAATTAACAATATACCCCGAGCGACATTAAAGGAGCATCGTTTTATTCGACAAGCTAATAAAAGCGTAAAACAACATTTCACTCGAAGCCCTTTGGCTTCCTTTAAAGCGCGAAAGTAATTAAATAAAAACATTATAAAAATAGATAAAATAAATGGCGTAAGATCGGATTATATCTCGTAGTAAAAGATCTTTGTTTTAATTAATCCCACGTTGCGGAATCGCAATTGTATAAAAGATAAAGTTTCAACAAATAAAATAAATAAATAAAAAATTTTTACAAATAAAATTAATTTGCTTTTTTTAATTTTAACAAATAAAATTATTTTTTTTTATCCTAATAAATAAAATATTTTAAAAAAATGTTAACAAATAAAAATAAATTTTAGAAACTTCAGTAAAATTAAATTTAAAAGCTTCAACAGTTAATACGATACATTTTTTTAAGTTTTAACAAATAAAATGTATGTAAATTCAAAACGTTTGTATTATGCTAAATCCGCAATTCTCAAAATCTGGGGAAAAAGCTTTTTGCCAAGAGATTCTACAGCTTCCAAGTTGGATTTTAGTTTTCCACTTTGGTCAACGATATTAGTATCATTTGCGGTTTTGAGCCTGCATCGCGTATACTCTATTAAAGCACGCACGGAACAACGCTGATAAGAGAAGCGGCGATGAAAGTTTTAATCATTTCATTTGGGTAGTACGTTTTCAGCACTTTCCCGAAAACGCTGTTACTAATTCTGAGACCAATGGAACACTTTACGACCGGCGTTTCGCGCAAATGAAATCCTCGCAGAACGACATCGAATACAAGCTATATACGTAAGTAATACTCGTACACTCGACAATAAATATGTCAAGTGAAACTTCTTCTAAACGGTTTAATTTTATTAATGCAAAAAAAAAATTAAAAGTAAAAAATAAGTACTAAAAAAACGTTGTCACGTGACCGTTAATTCTTACCCGCATTAACACGAGATATAAATCGATATAAGATAGAATTAAAAAATGTTAAATTACGAACGAGTACGCTAAAATTTTTACGAAATAAAAAAAAAGTCAATTTACCATCCAAAAATCTATTAAATAATCATAGATTGTTAAAATCACAAAAAAAGTAAATTAAATAAAGAAAAAATTAATTGAATGAAATAAAGTACAAATTAATTAAAAAAAAAAAAAAAAAGTAACGTTTGTCTTTCGACTAGGAAATATCAATTCTATTTGTTTATAGTGTTTATACATTTCAACGTTAATTTCTTTACGCGTATAAATTCAATAATATATATATTACCGTAAAAATTCATAGTTTTCGAGCCACGTTTTCAAACGAGAATTTTATAGAAGATCCAAACTCACGTACGTAGAGATCGTTAAAATTTTACAGAGATTAAGGCAGATTTTATGCGAATGCGATGAAATGTGTCTTCGGAGCATAAATTCCTTAGCTGTTCACGCTTACTTTGCATCTGGCAAATAATAGCCGCGCGCTCGTGATTGGTTTCGCTGTTCACGTGCCGGAAATCGTAATTCGGAACTCCCACGACGACAATTGCGAGACAAATTATCGCTGTCACATCGTCGGGATTTAACACAGTAAATTAAGCGGCCGTTAAGTGTCGTCGCCAATTAACAAGGAATTCATGTTGTTTTTAAACGCAATGTATTAAAATGTATCCCTTCGAACGCAAAATATCGAGTTTTCCTCTTAAAACCCCATTTTTAAATAACACACGATAAAATTTTTTTCTTTCTCGTGTGATTATTGCTTTAAAACGCCATGTATTAAAATGAACTCTTTTAAATGCAAAATATTAAATATACTCTTCTTAATACCATTTTCTTAAGTAGCACGTAGTCATTTTTATTTTTTATTTATTTATTTTTTTCTTATTTCTAATTTATTTTTCTTTTCGATACTTTAAATTTCTTTTTCACTTGAACAAGTCGTGATAAATTAAAAAAAAATGTCTAATGTGACAAAAAAAAAAAAAATCCTATATAGATACGCGTGCGTATTTTTATTCCCTCTTTCGATATTGAGCGCAAGGGGAATTCCAAAAATGCCCATTCCAGACGCAGATGTAAACCAGGCACTTGGCCGCGTGCGGGACGTTAATTGGAAGTACGGCGGGGAAAACGCGATCGCACGAGTGCCCGCGCGACAAGCAAAATGAGAGAAGTCGAGTGCTCTTATAACACGTCCCGCAAGAAAATTCGATTAAAATGATGATTTGTTAATCGCGAGCCGTGGACTCGGATAATCTGGTAATTCTCATCGAGATGAAGAGAACATGAAAGGCGGAGAACGCATTTCGTATTCGAGCTGATCCGTACGAACTAAAAGCCACGTCGAAACCCAAAAATCGTATTTTATTTTAGAAAATAATTAAATATGAGCAATAAGAGCATGAAAAAAAAAATAAAAAAATAAATTCGACAAATACGTAGTTTCCAAAGTTTAATCCGGCGTTATTGTAAATTACCGGCGTTCGTGAATCAAAAAATGAAAAATGTAGAGTAAAATACCAAGAAAGAAGCACCGAGCGGTACTTAATTGAACCATCATTATTCTAGCACAATTAATTGCTGCGAATACAAACAATATTTATCACGCAATACTGTGCTAAGTTGGAATAATGATCTTTTTTGAAGATGAAACTATTGGGTGGCGACTAAATTTATTGTTACAACAAATCTAACTCGATATTAATAATAATTGAGTAATTAATATTAAACGCAGTATAAATCGATTAATGATATCAATAATCTGGCAAAGAAATAAACGACGTTGCGCGGCGATAGGACTTTCGACGCGGATACCAAGAAATATAACAAGAAACACAGGATTAATCACGCTAATTGAGCGTGTTTATGTAATCGAATAAGTTAACTCGTCAAGTAGTGATTTTAATTAAATTAGCGCTTTCGATTCACTTGCGTATCTGGTTTCTCAGGGCTTTCTGGGTTAACACTAGTGTTTGCATAACGGCGACCAATGCGCCACCGAAATACTATTATCTCAACCCAGGAATCTAGCCCGCCGTGTCGCAGAATTGTTTATAACGACGGTGACTTAGTTGACGAATATACATAATTCCCAACCCAAGTTTGCACAAGAAAAAAGTAATTTCAGACAGACATCGATACCGCGAATATCTCTTGGTTAATTACGTTTTCGGTTGTCGTTCTTTACGATTGCGGCATCGCGGATCCAGATTCGCCGAAGTCGGCGTCGAAGACTTTTGTCGCGAGCAAATTCCCGCCTGTAAAATTCGCGCAAAATGCGAGTCAAGTCCGATTAACCGAGATTATTTCCCGCAGGCGGGATTCTCGGCGTCGTTCTATCGATATCTCTGCAGAACGCATGTTTACCACCCCCGCCCGAACAAAAAGAAGGAGCGGGACGGTGGAGGGTCGAAGGGCGACGAGAGGGAGGGGTGAGAGCGAGGACGGGGCCGGGGAGGGCGAGGAAGAGAGGAGGGGTCGACATAAACACGAGGGGTTGCGAAAAGTGCCAACTAGGTTACCCGTAACAACTCTCTGTAGGATTGCAAATTGACACCGCACGAGTTCGGTCGTCGGGACTTGCCCTGAGACGCGCGCACTTTTGCCACGCCGTCTCCTGCCCCATCGTCGTCTTGACGCGACGGCGAGTGACACGAGAACGAGACGTCAACGGCGAGATAGCAAAAGTCTACTCACCCTTGCTGCGAAATGCACCGAGCGACAACAGCTGGACCGTGACAGACGATCACCGGCACTAGCACCACCAGAGGCACCATCCACGCCGACGGTGCCGACGGTGCCCGACGATGCCGACGATGCGGGGAAACGAGGGTGGGATTATAACCTTGCGTGGTCCGCCGTGCGACCGGAAGTTACATCCCCGCGAGAGACTCTCCGGGAACGGGGGGGGGGATACGTCGGGGTCGCAGCAGGGTGCGACGTGGACGAGGCGTTCCGTGCTCTTTATTTCCTTTCGCTGGCCGTCGACGCGGGTCCCGGATCCGGCGGCAGAAAGTACGCGTCCCGGGGGTGAAACGCCTCGGAGTCACCGCGGCCCCGGGGGCGAGGGTCCCGGTGGGGTGAGGAACGCTTTTCGGGCGCCGCGACGCGCTCGTCAACGACGACGGCGACGACGACGACGAGGAGCCCACGGCGGGTAGACGAGAACAACCCTCCCTCGTTGGTACACCACCACCGACACCGCCCTCGCGTCTCCGCGGCATCGGGCGCGGCGGAAGCGCGCCGTCGCGACGCCGCCTCGCAAATACGCACGCGCCGGGACGCTGGATGGGTGGCCCACCCACGCCCGGTCGCCGCCGCATGTGTACACATACGTTTTCCCTGCGCGCGGGTTAGGTCCACTTCTGTACTGCGATAACAACCGACAGGGTGCGACGGCTTACCCGTTGCCTTAGATAAGGGATAGCTTAGCCCATTTCGCCCGCGTGTCCCGCAACGCGTAATCGCACCGCGTTGCGTTTTACGCTGCGTTTTTTTAAAGCCGCTGCTGATGGCAGGAGATTTTTTAATCATTTTTGGGTGAATCGTGGGACGTTTTTAATATTGACGTCTTGACAATCGATCGTTTAGAAATACTGGAAGAAATTATGCGCGCGCTGTTTTTTTTTTTTTTTTTTTTTATAAAATCTTAATTTGCTCGCGTTATTACATTAGGGGACATTTATTAATTATAATACTTTCTTTGTGAAAATTACAATTGAGTGGTCCACGACCGACGGCGTGTGACTTACTTTTGTATCTTCCGGTTAAGTTAGAGTAGGTTATTTTCCATCGTTTCGTCCTTCCTTCCTTCCTGTCCTTCCTTCCTGTTTCGTGGCAGTAATTCCGGGTTATCCTATCGTATTGTAACACTTAAAATCACTCGACACTATATTACACTGCTCTGCTTTTTTTTATAATCACTATCACTAATCACTAAATCACTCGAGAGACGAACCGACCCAAAGAACGACGGTGGATTACCGCGGCGATTTTTTACGAATAAAATTTCAGAAACGCGACGAACGATCATTTGTGTTGTATAAATTTACGCTCTAGATATTCGGTCACTTTTGATCCTTCGATCGATTCTCGTCGGCGGAGTGAATGACGTCGAGAATCTGCACCGAGCAACGAACGAGACGGGTCGCGATATGGAAATGTTCCCCGCGCACTTTATCTTATTCAAGTTCCTCAAAGATTCCTTGCTCGAAACAGGAGAACCTCGGTCGCGACGAAGAAGACGGGCGAGGTGCGGATCTCACGCTCTGACAATGGTGGTCGCCCGGAACCCGCTGAACGTCGCCGAAGAAGATGGCGAGTGAAGCGAGTCGGTAATGCCGAACGCGCAACGAACTTTAGGCCGGACGCTCCGTGCACTTTGCCGACGACATAACCTTTTCTTTCCGTAGCACTTTTTCGGAGCCCGAAACGACGAGTGAAATGACAGAGGAGTATAAAAAATGATCGTTCGTTCCCGAGTCGCCGACGTCGACAATATTCGTACGCGAGATTATCCTGTCCGCGGTCGAAAATACGCGTAGTCGCGAAGCGATTAGCGGCACGTCCTATCGCCCGAGACTTCGCAGCTGGACTGACCGTTAGAGATTTCGGTCCTTAGAGAGAAAGAGACAACCGGCGTAAGAAAGTGAGACAGCGGATAGCTCCGATCGTCAATTGAACGCTGTCCTTCTCGCGCGGAGGTCTCGGAAGCGCCGAGCTCGACGTCGGTCGCCCAGCGCTGGTCTATTTACGTTTTTTTTAATGCGCTCGCTGAACTCGAAGCGTCTTCCACCAAAACAGAAAAAGACGAGGCGTTTTTTTTACACTCCGAGATCAATCGCCACTTTCAAGCTCCCAAATCGTCATTATGAAACTATAGCTCGATCAAGCCCCAAAAATAAATATATAAACCGAAGTATTTAAGAGAAAAATTTAAGTAAGTAAAAAGGGAAGAAATAAAAAGTTGTTAAATCGAATCTCCTGTCTTTCTCCACTCTCTCACTTTCTTCTTGAAGGATTAGAACTTCATAACTTTGTAATATCCGACTCTTATCAGTTTGTATATTTTAATGTCGCAGGTGACATCTAAACTCAAAGTTACTTATCGAAGATCTTAGGCCAGCTTATCACGAGAACGAGAACCTTTCATGTTGTCACAAACGAAATTTATGTACCTCTATAAAAGTATCAAGTATATTTTTACATATTTTTTATTTAAAAAAAGTTGTCAGGAAAATTGCAAGAAAGGGAACACCGGTGTTTACCTAACTTATCTTAAGGCTCGGAATATAAAAAGCAATATCGTCCACAATATATTCGTCGTGTTTTACAATTTTGATGTCTATCTAAAAATTTCGTTCGGTCAAAACTTTCTTTTTCTTTTTTTTTTTTTAAATTTCGTCGCCCGTCAAGATCGTGCAATTAATTAAACGCGTCTCGAAGAGCGGTGCAAAAATTTGTCGGATTTCTTCGCTCTTTGTTCTTCCCTTTTCTTTTCTTTTTTCTTTTTTTTTTTTTACCCCTTCACTCTTTTGAAAACAGATAATATCGTCACCTTGTTTTCACGAATTCACGGCCCGATATCCTTCATGTTTAAACGAGGGCACGAGGTTCCAGGAGCCACGCAAAGAACTCACTCTTGCCAGACAATGCAGATTCAATTAAAAGTCCCCTCTCGACGCGAAAACTTTTCCAATCAAACTGATACGTGCTGGCGCGCCCTTTTTCGCCCGCAAGATTTTTTCTCCGGGGGGAGGAAGGGTCGAGACCGTAGTACGATCGGGTAGTAATTATGTCGGTATCAATTTAACAGTCTTCGATTTTCCCTCGCCTCGCTTCGCGGAATAATTGATAAAGAGTCAGGCGGGGTTCGTTCGCCCAAAGTAGATCAGATAAAACGATGTTTATCGAATTTACTTCCCTTCTTCCGTTGTGAATTATGTCGTAAAAATTAGCCAATTCTAACCTGCGTACGTGCCGCATTTAACGGTGCTTATCTATCGAATCATTTTCCGCGAAACATATTACGATATTTAATTGTAATGTATGCACTGTTTCGTATGGTACAAGTTATTTAACAAACGCACACTTATTTGTCATATTACGATTATTTATTTTTTCATTTTTTTCTTTAATTATAACGCTATTAAAAACGCGATTATTTGAAGGAAGATAAAAGTTTCCTTCGCCGTGCCAAAGGATAAAAGACGAGCAGGAGATTTTGCGATACCCAAAATCGATAATTCCCAGCGTTTCATAGCGTTGCGGCAAAACTGCGCGATGCACTTCCACGTGTACGCCAAGATGTACACGATTGCGTCTGGGTTTAAATACGCGACCCGCGTCTTTGAAGCCTGCAACTTCTCCGCGAAAAAGTTTCCTCCCGCGCGAGAACCTTCGCGGAAGTGTGCGCGGAAATCGCGTTTCGGCAAATGTGCTCGCTAGACGTCCACCACGTCCATTAAGTCGCGGATTTCTCGCGATTTCCGTTTCCGGAATGTTAACGAAATCGCGCGCGACGTTTTCCTGCAAGTTCGAACGAATTTAATTTCGAAACGCGGTAGCCGGAAGTTATACTCTGGCACACTCTACGTCATTATGAGACGAACATTCCTCTCGGCAAACGTTTCCTTCTCATTTGCTATTTTTTTGCACGAAACTCTACTCTGGTTTTTTATTTTTTTTTTTTCTTCCTTTTCACGCCTACTGCCGCTTTAATGTCCGTGGTCCCTGAGTTCGTTTCCACGGCAGCCCGCGGCGATGGATCAAACTGTTTAACTCGCTCGAAAGGTTTGCGAAGCTACGGAGTTTGGACGGTTTCCTTCTTTCTTTCTTTCTTTTTGTTCGCAGTGTGTCGGGATCGATGTGATTATCCACGTGTTCGACGACGTGTTAAATAACTTACTAAAAAATCGGATTTATTTGCAAAAATCTATATCCAACGTACATAAAAGAAAAAAATAATTTTTACAAAAATTTTATTCGAAGATCATGTGCACCTTTTTCCGGCCATTAAATCGCCATTTATCTAATCCTGATCGACGCAATTAATAAAATATTAATTTATAATAAATTACGCGCGCGATTCGCTTTTATAATTAATAAAAAAGAAAATAAAAATGAAAAAAAAAACCAACACATAAGTTGCGTTAAAGAGCTATTTATTGAGGTTAATAATTATTCGCGAGTTTGATTTATTATCTTTTACTTCGCCGTTATTGCTTTTCGATAATATACTTTTCGCAAAAAGGTTAATTTGGAGAATTTGGAGTGTAGTAAAAGATGGAAATCGTTTCTTGTTAATCGAAATCTCGGGCTTGTTTTTCTGAGAAGGTATTTGGTATTCCGTCGGCGCTGTTAACGTTGCTCAAAATTTAAAAAAAAGTAACGGAGAACCGACTTGAAGTCGGGCTAAATCTACGCGTGATAAATTGGCTTATCAGACAGACGTGGACCGGCACGGCGTATCTATCAAGCGAGCACATTTAACATTAAATTTGTCGACGTTGAGCATAAAACGTACGTACAAGCGCATGCATAGAAATGCATGAACTTCACTCCGATGTGAAACGTCTTCTTACATCGCGAGACATCCCGTGATCTTGTTATTCACGCGCAGTTCTGACGAAATAATTCTCAAGTTCTTTTATGGTTTAATTTGAAATTATGCGCATAAATTTAATTGTCAACGAAAACTAAATTTATTTATTTAACTTTTATATATAATTGATTAATTATATAAATTTTTTTATATAATTATTAAGTAAGTTATATACGTATATAATAATATTTAAAAAGAAGACCGATTTAAATCTTGCTGGAAAAAGAAAAAAAAAAAAAAGGAAAAAGACACAAAGATGGAAGCGCCTGCAGAATTTTCGCCGATGTTGCGCGAGGCTATTTCGGAGGTCCTGGAAGAGTGCGTGGACTCATTGGCCGTTTACCAAAATATTTTACGACAACAATCGGCGACGAGGGACGACGCTTCCAATATTTTCGCCGATGTCGAGTATGTTTGAATAAAATATAGCGCGATAAAATGCGACTATGTTGCGATGACGCGCTTATGTGAGTATCTATCCGCAGGATTTCGGATACGTCCATTTTGCGAATGCTCACCGGAGGCGCCGCGGAGATGACGGATTCGCAGAGGGAAGCTGCGCGTGAAAAGCTCCGGCAAGACAGGTCGGAATGTATTTAGGTTGTCCATGAGCCCGTCGGAAAGCCCGACGCGTTTCCAATGTTAGTTCCGGCCGATAGAATATTCATTAGACCCTCGAAACACTAACAATTATTTTACTAAATATTTTTCAATACTAAAATAGAGAATAACACTTGCATGATACGTATTATATTATTAAAGTGCTTAGAAAATTATTCGTATTATTAAATTTTTTTTATATTTTAATATGATAAAATTGAAAAAAATAATATTGTTTTTTCTTTCTTTCTTTTTTTTTACGAAAATTTAAGCTATTTATTTTGAACCGGTTTCTACAATTTTAATTGCACAAAATTCGTTAAAAATATTTGCAACGTATTAAAAATACACTAATATTCTCGAAAAAATATTGTTCATGGTACAGTTTATACGTGTGCGGTATAATGCAAGACTTAAAGCGTGAAATTAACGAACGCGGCACCATCGAGGTATTGAGCAAAGAAATCGGGAGGATCACGTCGCGCGAGGAGCAGGAGCACCTTTTGATCGAGGAAAACGAAAGGATGCGGACGATCGTGGCGGAGTTGCGGAAAGCGATCGCCGATGGGAAAGTGGCGAACGAGATAGAAAAAGAGCGTTTAACGAAGAGGCTCACTTTAACGCGGGTAAATATTACGCGGGGGATGCGGCGTGGAATTCACGCGGGGTGATAAATCATCGCAATTTTAGCCTTTAACCGTTACTTGTTGGTGAAATGTTTAGAACGAGAAGGAGAGGCTAAAACTAATTAAGGACGCGGAGATGAAATACGTCCGAGTGTGGGAAGCGGCACGTCGGGAGCAGCACGTTCTGCGCCACGAGCAGGATATAAACGAATTGAAAAAGACTCTGAGCAGCCATTGCGTACGCGAGAGAAGCGAAAATCACGTGAATGATGTATTGACGCGTTATCTAACGCGACGTATAGCGGTGAGCGCCTCCCGCTAACTTTTCTCGTTTAAAGCCCGAGCGAGAAAGTGTCCCACAGACAGCCCGAGCTCTATAAATAGTAAAGACTTAAAAGGGTCCATCATTAAAATGAAGACAGACGCTTAAGCGATCCCGCAAGTACTCCGGCGGGGAGGGGGAAAAAAAAAAAAAAAAAGCTTAAAAGGTTGTTGAAAAATATACTTTGAGCCTTTTACGACCCTTTTTCATCGCGCATGTAAAGCAAATTCGACGTTTTTGCCCGAGTAATTTGCGCAAAATAAATTCCGTCGAATTTAAGACGAGCCGTAAGGAGGGAGGGGGAGGGTAACGAGGATGTTTACTTTGAATTTTACAGCTCGTCGAGAGCCGGATCGGGCACTGGCGGCGAAGGTACGATCGCGAGAGGCAGGGGTACGAGGAGGAGATTCGCAGAGTGCAAAATGAGATCGAAGACGCTCGGGAATACTTTGGGAGACTTACGGCCGAGGTAAATGATTTGAAAACCGCGGGAAATATTTTCATTTCATCTCTGGACCGGCGGCGCGGCGTGCAATGGTAATTCGATTCGCGTACCGACTCTCATTATTTCAGCCGTCGCGAATGTTAATTGTCGGATAAAGGGAATACGCAGAGTGACGCAACAAGCGCGAAGCACACCTCATTCCGTATTCTCTGTGCGGCTGTTTGATTCGTCGCGTCACGTTTCGCCGTTTGGCAATCAAGCAACGGATAACTTGGGGGCGGCCCCGGCTAGGTTTAAAGGGCCGCGCCGAAGTTTCAGGGTGCAATCGATAACTCCGCGTTAAGAACGCGCCCACCGAGAGACTCCAAAATGTCCCGATGATTGTTATTAATAGCCAGGATCTCTTCAAATTCGGGGCTCTTGAGAACCTTCCACATGCTCCGAGCCGGTTTACGTTTAAGCGAGAACTAAACCATTGACCGGAAGTTTGCGGATTAATTTCCCTTAGCCTAGGCTTTCTATACATAGCCATAGCGGGTGAATTCATAACGTCCCGTCCAAACACTCGGAAATTATTTCCTACGTTCTCAAATTGTCTTTGAAACGAGGAAAACTTTTTTTACGTCACAAATTCTAGCATTAATATATATTATTTTTTATACCGATTTTATATCGATATACCGATCGGATTGATTCTGTTAAATCAAATTAATAATGCATTGGTTTCTTTTTCTTTTTCGTACTGCAAACTTTTTATAAAATTTTAAACTTTAATCTTCGACAAAAATGTTTTTGCTTAAATAATTATATTAATTTCAATGGCATTAAGTACGTCTCACTTTAAAATCTATTTATCTATAAATGTTTTACGATAAATTGCGCGAGATGTTGGGCTTCCACTTTTTAATCAAGCTTTCGTATACGTATAACGAGGACAAGATTGAGCCCTCCCTTATTGTTTACAAAGATACACAATCGCGCGGTGCCCCATGAATCTCGTATAAGACGCACTTATTTTCGCGAGAGACATCGAGATCCGGTAAAATATGTCGGGCAAACTCACGTTGAAGCCTGAACCCGTGTCTCTTGCAGTATCGCAATAACCAGGAATTCATCGACACGTACCTCACCGAGCAGGAGGCGCTACGAAGACAAAAGGAGCACGAGGATCACGTGCGGCGCAGCGCAATCAAGATGCAAGCCTGGTGGCGGGGTGTCATGGTGCGCCGGAAGCTGGGGCCGTATCGATCTGAGGAGAAAAAAAAGAAGAAGCCCGTTAAGACGAAGAAATAACTCTCGCCCTTTACGCCCGGCGCTTCTAAACGTGCCGCGTCGATATCTGATTCGCTCGATCTGATTGACCGGACGACTATTAACCGAAGCCGAGACCGCCCAATTAATTTACTCTGTCCCGACAATTTTAATCAATTAAAGAAACGTGCGAGCATTTGATAGAAACTGCGCGTCAAAATTACTTTTATTCGCTCGCCCAGTTTAAATTCGAAAGAAGTCAGGGGGAAACAGGGTTGGCAATTTCGTATAGATTTATTGATTACCTCTATAGAGAAAATATTGATTTTTATTTATCAGAATTAAATTAGCAGACTAGGAAAACGGCAACACATTTTTATCTTTATTTTTCCTTCACTCCCACTGTTTGTTTTGGAGTAATTTGAAGTAATTCTTGATGGACAGACCCACCGGGTCCTACGAAAGATCCGGAAATGGCGAGAACGTGGGGAAGGGTGCCGTGTTGTGGATCCCGCGAATCGCCAAATACCAATTTTCGTACCCCCTTCGTGATATAAAACACACGCACGCGTGAATGTACCGCGGGGTTGAGTATTGTTCACGCAAGAATCTCATTTCCTGTGTAGGCACTTCCTGGATCCTGCGACGGGTTTCTGAAACGCCGCATGAAACCCGCGGGCGTATACGATCGGCCGCCCGTGTGCGGCACGAACGCGTCTACGCACACGTGTAATTTCCACGGAGTGTTTCTTCAAACAACAATTCCCCAGGCTGTATTAAATCAATGTATTTCATACAGAGCGTCCGCCCTCGCACTTTTCGTTCTAGCATTTTTGCGCGGAACATTTCGCGCCCCACTTCCCCCGTGTTTGTATTTTTAATGCGCCGCGGATCTCATCGAGAAAAATTATCCGCTCGGCAACTTTTCAATATTTATACTCGTATCCCTCCACGTCTTTCTCGAGTAAACTTCGACTCGGAATTTTATTAAAATAAATTTTCTGCTAAAGTTAACCGGATGTAACTTTGCAATCCCGTGACTTTCGTGCGATTTAGTATGCGAAGAGAATTTTTTTTTTTCCTTTGCTCGCTTTTTTGGGTGCTTCAACGGCGGAGCAAAATCGCCGCCGAAGAATCTATCGTTAAAAGAATAACGCGTCAAGTACGAGGACTTTGTATGCACTGCTAATATAAAAATATTCTAGAACAAAGCACAAATCATTATTATATGTGCGTTTACAAAGTATTTATATTTTATTATTCCGATTGCAAATAAGTTGCAAAATTTATTACAATTAGAGAAACAATTAATTTGACAATCTTTATGAAATAATTTAAATAATTTGTAACATTTAATATGTGTTTCTTAGGGGAAAAAAAATAAATATCTCTAAGAATGTATTCATACATTTCTGTATAAATTTTTAAATTTATCTTCTCTACTGACTGCTGAAAATGTCAGGTTGAAAGAAGCTTTTGCAAAAGTATTAGGAAACACACAGTACTAGCAGTTAATAAACTTTGAATATTTTACCTTGACTGCTTAGCCGACGAGAAAAGCAAACTAGTTTAGAAACATTTTAAAGTACCCCATGCATTTTTACTGTGTATCGTGCTAGTGTCTCTATCAGTCGTCAATAAAGCATCGCGAGTTACTTTAAAAAAAAAAAAAAAAAAAAATAACGTTATTGGTTAATTTCAATATAAAAAATTCATACAAAATTTATTTAAAATAAAAAACCTCGTACAAAACATATGGAAATGGGAGTACAGCTAAATTGGTTGAAACTTATGTATGTTGTAGTTCATTATATTTTGATCAAAAGTTCTCACAGGCTGAAATTGGCCAGTTTTCGAGTTATAAAGGGTCAAAAGTTGAGAAAAAATCAATATTTCAAATCAATTAATTATTTTATTTTACGCAACGTGTTTATTTTAGAAGTTCTTAATTTGACACTACCAAATAAATATTAATCACTTATTCTCAGTGCCGAAGGTGTCAAAAAACAGATCAATTCATTACTATTTTTTACTATTAAAAAGTTTTCTAGGAAATTAACGAAAAACGTGTCGATAGAAAAATGTACTTTCATCACGACAGCAATTATCATTCCCGAGTCTATTCGCACTACGTTCTCGCAATCGCGAGGCAATCTATTAGCGAAAGGGAATGAAAAATCGGTTTATTTTCAGGCAGTTTTTCGGCATGCGCGCGTCTTAAATAAAACAATACGGAAATCGATCGATCTTCGCCGCTGCCGTGACGCGCCATACGCGCACTTCCGATTTTATTTTCGCGGGGATAATTCGCTGAGAAATCCCTCGCGGGGGACGAGTAGATGGGGAGGCGGGGGAGAGGGGAGAGGAAGTTTTAATCCGGGGAAGTTGGAAAATTTAAGGACGACAGGAGTGTACGAACTGGAGAGCAATCTCCCGCTTGCTTCTCATTGTCGCGAGAAAAGCCGCGGCTGTGCATTTTCTCTCGTGAGATATTCACGAGGTTTTACCTGCACGCCGCGAAACGAAGGCATGCAAGCTCACGCCCGACGTGATCGTGCGGCCGGCCACCTCCTTAGATTACGATATAAGGAATGGGTAACGCGATGTGGCGGTGCACGCACGTGATAGCGCGCCCCGGCGCTGTATATGCAATTGCCTCGCTGACCCAGCTTTCGCGTACATCGATAAGATGCGCTTAAAATGAGGCTGCCCCGAGAAACATTGCCCGGGTGAGAATTCTGTGACACGCGGCGCGACGTATTTTTGTCGTTTCAATAAAGCTGTGTATTTGTAATTGTAAATAAAAAATTAGAAAAAAAAAAAAACAAGCCCTACCCATTTGATTGATAGAACGATCAGTTTATTCAATTGTTAATCAATCTATCCGACGACCGAACGGTTTTAATGATAATATCACGTTTCAATTTTGAATCGAGACTGTTTCCCGAGTGAATTAAAATAGTTGAATTAAAAACTATTTTTGTTTTAGCTTTTATCGGAACGTGTCAAATGTATTATATCATACATATAATAGCAATGTATGTTGCGTATAACGTCATCTCATTACCGTAACAGATTTATCCTGTAATTAAATAGATCATAAATCGTACGGTTTACAGGTTCATTTCGAGGTTACGGGCTGAAAGTGCATATTCAACACCACGAAAAATAAAAGAATCGTAACCGAACCGCAATTTTATTTCGACCCCGGTGAATAATTCGATATAATTCTTATTGCTGTATTATTTTCGACATTTTCGCGGCCCAGTGGATTAGAGATACTGGTCAGGTATTCAGACAATCCTCTCGAATCTGTGTGCGAGACTCCCCGTTTACCAATGATTGGCAGAACGCGCTGAGCGAGCCAAGCTTCAATAATCGGATGGAAATACCGAACTCTGGATGTATTCGCTTGATTAAAGCATATCGACGCCCTGCATCGAGCAAGTAGACTGTACAGCACCGACGAGGCATTAAAACGCGGTATACAGTGCCGAACTAATGGAACTTTTGTCGATCTATCGGTTAAATGTGTTAGAAATCGCAAATACTTTTATTTCCATGCAATCAGAAACGCTTTGATTTCTTACAACTAATAATACCTCTTGTCACTTGGGAAGTTGATTGGAAACTTGATTTCGGCATCTGATAGAATACTTCCTGCGGATAAAGGATTCGAGGACGGCACGTACCAATGTCGAAACGCAACGCAACGTAAAAACTGACGCCGTTCAAATGACCGACGAGAGAGACGGCAGAGATCGACCTCTCTCGGAACTGTCACGAATTACGATGCTTTTCAAACTGAAAAAAAAAAAATTGTTTTTATCATCATTTTCATAATCAGTAGAATTATGTGTAATCACTTAGAAAAGTAATTTTTCTAAAGAAATAATAAAAGTAAAAAGACAAAAATTAACAAGCGGCGATTAGAGTGACGATAAAGTTGAAGTCCTCAAGTTTGTTTTTTTACTTCGGAGCTAATTTGCAATGTCCAATTAAGTAAAAATTAATTATTTTATTGAACGCCAAGTGTCGCGTACGTACTTTAGACGGCAGCCGCGCCGAACGCGTTCGTTCGTACGGCAATTCCCGCAGTTACTCTAGCAGATAGAAAATTTCATCCCTTTTTCTTTCTCCAATACATAAATCGGAAGATAACCTCTACATTTAGTACGACAACGAGCAATCCCAATCTCCACGATACCTGATGATACCAAGCCGTAAACACGTGGGCCGTAGAAGAGAGGAGTCGGAGAGGGAGAGGAGTAGAGAACGCTTCATGCGGGCGATCTTTGCGACTGGTCGCATACTTGGGAAACGCTATTACCGCCCGAGCCGGACGGGGCCAAGAATGGCGCCAATGCGCCGCCATTTTCACGAAACTTTACCGTGACCGTAAATCGCGAAGACTGCGACAGGAAGAATTCCAGTGGACGCGCGCGGCCGTCGACGGGTCGTACGGAATGTCGCGAGCACGGCGAGAATAATGCGCTGATCGTAAGTATCACGCCTTCCTACGGTCGGCTAGTTTTTTTTTTCGGGACACTCGACGCACAGGGCCTATGGCATGGGACTTCCGTTCGACGAAACAGGAACAGGAAGTTCCTCGCGACCCCGAGACGGCGAGATAAAAACATCCTGTCGCGATGAAGAGGTTCCGCGTGAGAGACGCGAAACGTGCACGCGACGCGCGAACCGACCGCGCTGATGTGTTTTATTGTCGGCGAGGTGGTTATTTTTACGGCCCACTTTCCGACTTTCGTTTGCCCAAGGTCGAACGGCAGCGATAAATCATAGAAAACTAGTCGCTCGTACCCGGATTCCCCACTTGATCTCGGTGAGATCAACGGCGGTTCGTTACGATTATGAATTGTGTGATTTTAGAACTTGTCTGCATGAAGGGGATTGAGCTGGATACTCAAGAATGCAATCGGTCCAGGAAGGCATATGTGCCAATGATATTGAGGGTTTGGATGCTGAGACTCTCATTCCAGTAAGTACTCAATATGCAGAGCTGTGTAAGGAATATTTTCTGATCTCACAAGAAGCTGTGGTTAATGTCTAATGGCGTGTGATTGGCACTAGGTGGGTCTTTTGGCTTGCGATGTCCCTTCTCACTCAAGACCACAAGATGCTTCGACTATGGTGGAGTTGGGCAAGCAGCTTTTACAGAATGCAAAAAATGGTGATACTGAGGCTGTTCGCGAGCTCATGTGCAGGGGTGCACCATTTACCACAGACTGGGTATGGATTTTACTGTCTGAAAGATTTAAATCTTTTGTAAGTTTTGTCCATTTGTCGAAAATAAACATATATTATCGTTTAGCTTGGGACAAGTGCGCTTCACCTTGCTGCACAAAATAATCACATGGAAACTGCCGAAGTTTTGCTTCGGGCAGGAATATCGAGAGACGCTCGAACAAAAGTGGATAGAACGCCGCTGCACATGGCAGCATATGAGGGCCATCATCACATGGTACAATTACTGCTTAATTATGGGGCAGACGTCAATAGCAGAGACATGGTGAGCTATCAAACAGATTTATTGGGTTCTTGTACAAGATGACTAATGTAAGGAAATTTTTTTCAGTTAAAGATGACTCCACTGCATTGGGCAGTGGAACGTGAACATGTTGACGTAATGCACATTTTATTAGATCACGGAGCTGACATAACTGTAACTAGTAAATTTGAAAAAACACCAATCAGTCTTGCAGTAGAACATGATAGGTTAGATCTAGTGAACATATTGCAACAGGAGAGAGTGTTAATTTCACCTCATCAACAGAGTCAAGCTAACTCTGCAGAATTAGAAGTAGCTACAAATAATTTAGTACAATTAGAGGCAGAGAATAATAGCAAAAGTTCAATACTACACGAAGAAGAACAGAAGTTTGAAATAATACAGCAACAGTCTCCACGTAAACGTAAATTTTCTCAAGGTAAATGTTACAACATATTTTTCCTTATAATTAATATTTTATTCTTGTACTTTAAACTGCATTTTGAGTATTCAATTATAATTTTTAGCGCAATTGGAGAAAAAACAAAAATTAATCTTTCAACAAATTTCTGTATCACCAAACAACACAGATGGTGAACAGGATAAAGACATGGAAGATGTTGAGATGATTAATGCAAATAACATCATGAATAGTAAAAAACATAAAGACATTATGTCTATAGGCAAACAGTTTAGGTTATTAGAAGCACATGGAATCAGAATGATACCTGTGGACGAGGAATCGTCTATTGTAGAAAAGGCAATGGAAAGTGGAAGGACAGTAGTTCTAACAGGTTCGCTTTCGTACATATATTCAAAATAATTAAAAAATTATTAATATCAAAATTTACACATTATTATAAAATAATTTATTTTATTTACAGAAGCTGGAAAAATTGCTTTGAATTTGACAAAAGGTGGTTCATCAATTAAACGTCTTCAAGTTGCTTCGCGGAAAGGAGCTTCGAGAAAAGTTATAACAATTAGAACAGATCAACTTCAATCAAAACTATCGAATCCAAATTTAAACAACATCACATCACGGAGTCCAAATATTTTGAAAAAATCTGCCGTAGATAAAGCAGCAAAATTATTGGTGTCTAACACTTCAACAATATCTACCGTTGCAGAAATCAAGAATTCCGTTTCGATAAGAGAAGTAAAATTACCTTTATTTTAGATAAAAAATATAAATTAACAGCAGACAAAAAAAATATAAATAAATATACGATTTTGATATTTCAGAAAGTTGCGAGTTCTCCAGCAAAAATTGTGGAATCAACAATTTTACAATTCGATGACGATATAGAAGAAATTACAGAAGAAAATACGGAAAGCAGCGAACCAGTAACGGATATAGTGGTACTAAATAGACAATTAGCAGAAGCGCGAAGACAAGCTGCAGAGTATCGTAAGCAATTGCAAGAAAAAGAGAAGGAAGCAGAAATATATAAACAACAACTCAAGAACATCACAGCGCAAATAGCCTCTAAGTAATTTTGTACAGGTATAAATTTCATATTCGGTTTTAGAATTTGCAAATTAGATTTTTTTTTTAATGTCAAGACTATATTTTTTTTAATCACGTATATTGCAATCCCCTTGAGCATCTTTTTGTATCTGAATTTTGCTTCCACGAGATAACTATTTTCATTATTAATACAATTTTGTAATGAATATTTTTAAGAAATTGAAGGTCTCCTACATATTCACAAAATATTTGTCAGTAATTTATTTCCTATTTTAATAGGAACTAATTATTTGTACCACGTACAAATATTATAAGAAGAAAATATACAAATCAATTATTTGAATAACATCGAGAACAAACCAGACACGGGAAATTTACATATGCATAAGTCATTTTGCTTTTCACATAATGTATAAAATTTTAATGTTTTTAAATAATGTATAGTGATAATCATAATTATATCCATAATAATTTATATATATATATATATATATATATAAATTATTATTGTACTTTGAATTCTACTTTGCATAATTTTGATTTTTCATTGTAATAGGTGTACATATAAATTAATTTTTGCATAAAAATAATTATAGACAATTGTAAGTTTTCTTTGATTATTTATATTATTTAAAGAGGAGTATTAATTGTTCAGCATTTACTAACATTTGACAATCTTTGTTCAACATGTTAATCATTTCTTTCATGCAGTATCGGTCATTAAGTAGCGATGAAGTAGGTTCGCTGAGTGTAGCACAAAAAATATACTCTCGTTGGAGTTTATAGGCCATTTAGAATTTTATACATATTATATTTTCATATCTTTACCATAAGTTATGTTCCCACATAATTTATGAGTTGTTATAGATTGTCAGACATCGAGATATAAAATATAAAATGTTCTTGAAGTTGTTGATTCAAATACGAAGTTTAAGCATAATAATTAACGGCGAAATAAAATTGTATATTGTCGATATACCAGACAAATAAGAATCTGCTTCCTCCTGTAAATAGGACTCATGATGTGGAAAGCAAATCAATTCTACGAACTGCTCCTAACGATGTGTAATATAAAATAAGCTTAACTTGATTTCACATAGTCTACTCAAATGTACACGGTGTCGCTTCGCATACTTTAGTTTTTTAATACGAAGCGTCTGCATTCCAAATATTTTGATTTTTTTTTTTTTTCTATGCAAGTGGATACGATTTTTTGACAAAGATATGCAAAGTAAAAGTGCTACGTGTCCACTGTATTTAGTCGACGTTAGAATATCTGACCAATTTAATCTAAAGGTGTTAACGAACGAGACAGTATATGTATAACAAAAAGACGCGCGGAAAGTGGTTGACCTCAGGTACAAAAGATAAAAAAAAAAAAAAGTATGTATTGTATAAACCGGTAAAGTTGTGGAATGCAACGGTTTATATCCAAAATATAATTTTTTTAGAGTAAGATTTTTCTAGTGATGTATATTGTAAATATAAATTTAAACATAGTTGCAATATCGGTTTCCCAGAGTGGGTTACCATTTACCTCATCCTCTATTTGATTTTTACTTCAATCAGCCTCGCGGAAGTTGAAACGCTATCTGGGACCTATCGACTGCTGCTTTCACGGAGCTACGTATGTGCTCATAAATTTATACATAGTCAATAAAAATATATTCATGAGTTACGAGGATTCTTTTGTCTCGGACGTTTGTACAATTTTTTTATTTTTATTTTTTCTACGGGGAACATTGCCCATCGCGGGAATGCTTCCCCGCGGTCGATTCGAACGATTTCTAGCAGCGCAACATCCCGAATGAGCATCTCGAAAGCCTTGATTCGCGCGATTAACGACTTGCCCTTGTTCGCGCATTTTTTTTTTTTTTTCCCTTTGTCCGTCGGCTCGTAGATCAAAAGTTTCATCCCGCGGCGCATTGACAAGCCGACGGAGAATTGCCTATTGTTGCCAGCATCCGCGTAGATATACATAGCATTTTTGTAGCCCCGGCGCGATCGATCGCGGCGGAAGATTCGTCGCGTCGCCTCCGCGCACCTTCTGCACTTACCTACACTCGTCCGGTTATCCTCCTGCCTCTCCTGGCCCCTGCACGCTCATGCCAACGTTTCGAAAGGCGAGACGAGAGCCTACATTAGTCTCGAGTGCAGACGGTGTAAAAGACAAGTATACACGTACGAGGCGACATTTCGCCGAGCCCGAACGCTGCGGGCCACGCGAAAATGATCTCTCGTTGTGTCTACGGCGCGAAGTTGACGACGGTCGGGGCGAGAACGCATTCCTCAAGGTGGATTCGATTCGCCGCGACGCTCGCGAGGTTAACTGCAGGGTAGACGCGTTTCCAGCGACCGTTCTCTTTCGCAGATGTTAGACTTTCGCGATCGATCGAATCGACGCGCCCATGGGCGTCCTCGGATAATCTCGGGGGCGGGCGATGCGCGTCAATCAATAAATAACTTAACCCATTGACACACCTATCGCGCGGTCATCCTCGCATTCTTGAAAAGATCGGAACAAAAAGAGAGAGAAAAAAAAGGAGAGAAAATTTCTCTTTTGTGGTCGCGCGCAAATTCAATTCGTTTTCGGCCGCGTTCGAGTCCCCGAACGCGGATATTCGGATGCGTTCTTCTGTCGCCGATCGATCGCGAAACTCGACCGATTGGCAACAACACCCGCTTGAAAAGCAGCGTCCCTTTAAGCGACACGTTTAGTACCATCTCGAGATTAAGCATGATTTTTATCAGAGGAGATTGATGATTTTCTGCGAGAAAGAACGTTAAGTTTGATATAACGATAGTACTTATTTTTTGCCGATCGTTTGCGAGACAAAAAAAGGATATGTTATATTTCTGAATCTCGTCGCATATAAGTATATTTTGTAATTCTATACTTTTTTTTTTTTTAGTTCCCGATAGTGGAAAGAAAATACAAAGAACGTCTGCGATAACGATCGGCGTATCGTAGCCGAGTATCAGACATAATCCGACCAGGAGGATTACGGAGCTTCTGTTTGCGGCTAGCTTCGAAACGTACTGTGAAGGCTGACGCCAAAGGTACGTATAACGTGCAGTTAGGCGAGCGATGGCGGTCAGCGTCGGTGGTTTATAGATACAAATATACCACGCGAGCGTTGTACCTTGTGTATCGGGCAGCTTGGTTACTTGAAAGTTGCGATCACCTTAAGAGTTAAATTTGAAAGAAGCGTGCGCTCACGAGAGCGATCAAGCCTCGCGTCCTCCCTCTTTTTGTCAACAGGACCGTACTTGAATCTCGAGCCTTAAATAACGTTCTCTCGCGATTAATTCTCTCTTAAAAATATAAGTTTCTTTTTTTTAATATACGATTTTAATAACACGTTTTGTAAATGCACCTTGCAACATGATATATTCACTTTAACAATTATATAATTTTTGTCAATCAAATATTAAAAAGCATTATTGATATATTAAACTGTGCGTAGATAGAAACTATCGTTTATTTCTTTGTTACGTTAATATTCTCACTCGACGCTACAAGAAGCGGTAAATCTGCAGCTTGCACAAAAATTTATTTTTCAAAGGAATTTGTGTGCTCAAAAAAAATTCAATTCTTTTTTCAAATATTTTTTTTATTGCACATAAAAGTATTCGAATAATTACAATGGCCCTTTTGTAAAATGTCAAATATGTACGTACAATTTTTCAGTGAAAATAGTTTTAAATCGCAGGAACACTCATCCACATACGGTCTTGCGACACGGTGCTCATGCTTTCTACGTTGTCGCGAACTGCGCAGATACGTCATCGAGCGAGAACGTTGTTCAGCGGAGCGAACGTGGGACACTACGCTTGTACTTTGGTCTGGAAGTTTTCGCGCTCTTTCGAAGCGGTCCCCCATTTTTCGTAGTACGGCACGTAGGTCCGCGATGACGAAAATAATTCACCGACGCAAATCGAACGAGCATTGGTTGCAGGCGTGATTAGAAAGATAATAGCAGAACGAAAAAGGGTGAGAAAGATAGAGGAGGACGGAAATACTCCCGTGGACGCGGCTTAAGACCGCCAGGTATGACCAGAATTGTATCAAAGTACCCAAAAACCCTTTCCTTTACTGCGAATTAACAATAAAGAGTTGAATTACAGGCGCTTTATATTTATTCGTCCTCAATCTTGCAATAAATTTAGAAAGGAAGGTATTCGTCAGTTGAACTTTCGCTTTTATTTTACAGAATAGTTATGCTTGAACTTCTTTTAATTATTTATTATTCGCGAAGATAATATTTTTCCATAAAATTGATCGATTAATCTAACATAACAATAAAAAAAATGGTTGAAATATTTTACCGCAGAATAAGGTTTAACAAATTCATTAAATGACTTAATTAATTCAGTACATTAATGCTAATCGAGCTAAATCAAGATTTTAATCAAGTAATGCCTATAATATTTTATCAAGATGACAAATAAAAAAAAAAACGTAGGAATCAAAGTTTATGATAAAAATTTATCAACAGTTCTCTCGAATGTACTGAATAATCCGCGGCGAGATTCACTTTTCACGATCGCCAAGCGGGAGATACGAGCCTGGCGCGGTAGCACAATTGTCTAGGTTGAGAACCCTCAGCGTGTTTCCAATCCCGAAGGCGATGTCCAGTGCTGCGTTTCGTCGTCGTCGTGGTGGTCGTATCTGCGCCGCTCGTGCGTACCCGGTGACTCGACGTTCGCGCGGCGTTACATGCACGCTTGTCTAGGACGCTCGCGTCCACTCGGCCCGCGTGATTTCGCGACGGTGCTGGCCTGTGTTCACGCGACATTCGCCCCGGGTGCCTCAAATCCTCGACTAGAATCCGTCGTCGTTGTCGTTGTCGCTGTACCGCCGACGAACGTGCGTGCGTACTTGCGCGCGCGCGCGCTCTCGGCATTGACGAAGCGAGACGTCGGACGCGCGCGCGTGTGTGCGTAATACGTGTGCTGCATGCGTGCCGCGAAGGAAAGAGTGAAAAACGAGAGGGCGAAGGGGGGAAAGAAATGGAAACGACGCGCTTAGAGGCGGCCAGGGTTCGCGCGTTGTGTTCGTGCTCGTGATTTGTTGAGAGAGAAAAAAATCAAGAAACAAAAGCGTAGAGAGGAAGGACAGAGGAGGAACGGAGACAGAAACCATCGCGCGTAGCGCCGAAGGAGGCGAAGAGAGAAAGGCAGAAGCGGCGGCGCTTCTTTTCGCCCGTCTTTTCCCGCGGGAGGGCGGAGGGAGTCGCCTCCGTCTTTCTCTTGCTCCGAGCGCGCGGTTGCTGTCCCCCTCGCGCCCCCTGCTGTCCGCGCTCCGGAGTCCGCAGGTAGAAGAGGCGCGCGGAGACGACGGGCGAGGGCGCGCGCGGCGGCGAGGTAGCGGCGGACGTGGCTGGCGAGGAAGCGGGAAGCGTCGGCGTCGAGACGCCCGGCGAATCGACTACCTGCTGACGGGGTGCCGGCCCTCTAGTTGTGTGTGTGCGCGTTGGTGTTGACGTTTTGGCACTGGTGATCGGCGGGGAAAATGGGACTCGCGGCGGCCGCCTAACGCGATAGCGCGCGTCGCCTGCTTTGACGGCGGTGGCGACGACGGGCGCAACGACGGCGGCAACGGCGGCGACGGTGGCGGCGGCGGCGGCGGTGGTGCTGGCGGCGTTGGCAGCGTTGGTGGTGGTGGCGGCGGGGCCCAACGGCGAGAAACGGTCGGAAAAATGGCGTCCGATAACGAAGCCTCTTGCGCGAGTGACCCAAATTTCGCGGTGATCTGCTCGTTCCTCGGCTGCTTCGGCAAATCCTGCGGCATCATCTACCCGGACATCGCGAGGCTCCAGGAGATGCTCGAGAACACTCAGGAAGGTAGGTCTCCGCGCCAGGTTTCTGTGCCGTTTCTCTCTCTCTTTCTCCCTCTGTCTTTTCCTTTCTTTCTCTCTCTCTTTCCTTCCCTCCCTCTTTCTCTCTCTCTTTCTCTATGCTTGTGTATGTGCTCTCGCGCGCGCGGGAGGAAAGGACGGAAAAAAAAAGAGAGTGAGAGAGAAAGAGAGAGAGAAACAGTGGGAGCCACGGCCGTGTTGCAGCGCGCGCGGAGGGAAGGAAAGAGACGAAACGTGTGAAGAGGTACGGGAAGAAGCGAGAGAAAGAGCGACAGCGACCCGCCCCCGCGAAAGGCCAGTCGTCCAAGCGCGTACTATTAGTTTCCTTCGTACGTCTCTGCTTCGACTGCAAGCCTCGTCTATCCGTTTGTTCTGGTAGTGGTCTGTCTCTTGCTTCCTTCAGCAAGAAACTAAGAACGGCGGGCCGCCGCCGCTTTTTGTTTTGGTGTGTGCGAGCGGCTTGGCGCGAGATATCGCTATAGATGACCGTCCCCTTCCCGCACACCCCTCCCCTACGTTCCGCGCGGTTTCGCGCCGACCTGAGCGGCCTAATAACACGTTCCCTCCGCTTGTGAGGCGTTGCTATTGACAGATACGGCCGCGAGGCCTGAGGGGGGAAAGGGGAAGGTTTTCACGTTGTTGTTGTTCCGCCGCGTGCTGCCACCTTCCTTGTTAGCCCGTCGGTTACACGTGATTACGAGTTTACAAGCGACGCACTTACGCCGTTTCGGCCTCCGGGAAACGTCTCATTGATCCGCGCCAAGTGGGAATCCTAGCCGACGGCCCCTTAACCGTAGAACGCGTAAACAAAGCGGGGCCCAGCTCCTTTGTTCAGCCTTTCATTCAAAGTTTTGGTCTTAAGACGACTTGCTTTCTTTTGGCACTTTAAATTCGAGTTTCAAGATATTTTTTTTTTTTTTTTTTAGGAAGTTTTGCGTTGTGATATCTTATATTAATTTTTGCTTAAACATTATTTTAATTATTTAACGTTATAAATCATTGATTTAACATTATTTTAATTTAATTTATTATAATATTGAATGTTTGAATACATGTTACACTTTTTAAGGAGGCTTTTTTATTCCAATCAAATCTTGTATTTGGATATCTACTGTGTGTATGTGTGTGTGTGCGTGTAAAAATGATTATTTAGTTTTCTTATATATTTGTAATTTTTCTAGTGTCACAAGAATTAATAGATCTGCACATCAAACTGTTGCGCAAAACACGTAAAACCGTGTCACCAGAGAAGTGGGAAAGAGCGCTAGTCAAGTTTTGCCACACATACTCTAATCAGGATGGATGGGAACTTGAACGCTTTGGTTACAAAAAAGCTCGCATTGCTGTTAAACTGCGTTTACTTAAAGTAGTGACATTACGTTTTTTTTCTCACCCATGGAACAATAAATAATTACTTCTTGCTAAATATCTTTTGTATTCTAGGTATTATTGGAAACACAATTTGACTTAAATCAAAAGTTTAAGAACGAGGTAAACAAATTGGCAGCTGATGAGTTACGTGTGGAACCTTTGGGAAGAGACAAAAGTGGATTAGCGTATTGGTGTCAGTTAGACGAAGAGTGCAACATAAGAGTTTATAGGGAAGATTTAGATGAGGAGAATTGGGAGTTAGTAGCTAAGTAAGTCACTTTTTTAATACATTATACGTTGCATATTGAATTAATTACTATTTGTATTGTTATTGATCATTATTTTTTATTATTCTTTATAATTACCAATATTGCATACTATTATTTATAATAGGGATCGTGAAGGTGTTGTTAATCTCATAAATACCCTCTCAAATGGCGAAATTGGACCTATACCAAATAACGAAGACAGCAACAGCTTAGAAATCTCTGAGAAACCTATTATTGACACCGGACAAGTGACAACGTCTCCGAGTTTAGCAGAGGACGAAGTCGTGCAGGAGAACGGTGTCAATGAGATGAAACAGCTACCAAATGGTAGAAGTGACGAATTTGACGAGGAACGAGAACACGATCAAGATCAAGTTCAGAATGATATCGTTAATGAAGCTGAGAAAGAGGAAATTGATGACGAAGAGGAAGATAATGACGTGGAAGACGAGGACACGACGAATGACGAAAGTCCCAAGCAGATTACAGAGGAAGATGATTCTCAAGAAATGGTGCAAACTCTGAGTATAGAATCAAGGTGTACGAACGATTCGTCTTCGTTATCCGCGACTAATTTGAAAAAGATAAACATGAAAGTGGACACAACGCCGGAAGATGCGAGCTACAGAGAGGCTACTGACGAAACGTCTGCTTCCTTAATACCAGAATGTAAATCCTCAGTAACGCATAAACAGACCAGTGCCACAAAAATCGAAGTTGAAGAATCGGCGCCGCTAAAATCTATAGAAACGCCCGTTATCACTTCATCTCCGTTGAAACTGGTGAATATTGTGGACTTGAAGCAACAAATAGAAGAGAAGTTAGTAAGCCCGACGTCTGTTATCGCGCCTTTGAATACGGTGAAAAAACACGAAGCTTCCGACGAAGTGGCAGACTCGGTCATGAAGTCCGTCGAGAAACTGCCCGCTAAAAACAGTTTGCCTTTCTCGTCCACGGATTCTATTTCTGTGGGACACAGTAAGTTATCTGTTAAACCAATTGATCAACTTGCTGCTAATCTCGTAAGGATACAGTCGGAAAAATTAGAGAAGCCAAGCGGACCGAAATCATTGGACAAGATAGCAGAATCTTTAGCGAGATCTAGTGGCATGTTAGGAAATATGGCAAACGGTGAGGATGACAGGCTTCCGCAAGACTTTTGCGCGAGAAATCAATCTGAAAAGTCGTCGACGCACAGAAGTCACAGAGGCATAGACTTATCGACGTCACCGCGCAGTTGGGAAAATGCGAACGAACAAAACAGACCAGTGGATTTCTCGGGAATCGATCTTTCTAGTCGAAAATTGGGAAAAACAGTGGATCTGCCTTCTCCGGGCTACCGGGCTCAAGAGTTCCAGCATCGAGAAATGGATTTGAGCACGAAGAAAGTAAGCAAGCCGGAAATGTCGAATCTACCGTACGACGCGCGTAACGTGATGTTACGTAATCACGTGATGATGGCTGATTTGAATAAGAGACAGATGCCGTTCTCTGCATACGAACCGTATCACAATACAGCTAGATTACCTGCCAAGGACGAGCACAGGTTGCCAGGCTACGCGCTGCTCTCCGATCCCAGCAAAATTACGACGCTGAGAATGAACAACGCGCCGCTGAAGCGCCCGCTAGAAGACGACGACGTGCAGCAGGACATGCTGAAGAGGATAAGAGCGGATGTGATTCCGATCAGAGGTTCTTTAGACAAGAGACCGATGATGAGCGGTAATTGGAGAGACGAGGTGGGTGAAGCTATCGAGGAGCCTATCATGATGGTGCAGGGTGAAGGATCGGGCAGTGACTGCGACGCGGTGAATCCGATTGTTGAAGAGGCTATAGAGGAACCGACGGCTTTTTTCTACGGCGAGGGTTCTGGCGCTGAGTGTGAGACGGGCAACCCCGGCGACGACGCGCCGACTGACAATAAAGAAAGCAACGAATCAAAAACCGAACCTGACTCAGCTACCACGGCGTTGACGCAGAATAAGGTTTTGAACGAGGGCGAGGTGTCCGCGGGTTCGATATTGTCGAACAAAACCCCTGTAAAATTAAATAGAAACTATCCACAGTCTAATGTAAACGTAAATGATAATTATCAAATAGTAGAGTCTATACAAGAGAAGCCAAAGGTCAAGCACACGCTGGGCGTTCAGATAATACCTAAAAGTACAACCGGCTCTGTGAAAAGGCCGTCCAGGTGGGACGTAGGGAAACCGGAGGAGAAAAAAGAATGCGACAGCAGTATCATATCAAACGACGGAAACATATCACTGAAGAAGAGCACGGATAATGAGCTCATTAACGTGGAAAAGAAGTTGAGCGTGGAGTCTGAATCGGCCAAAGCCGGATACGAGAATTCCGCCGACGTGGAACGAAGCGTCAAGTCAGACGATCCTGTAAACGTAGGCAGTGAAAAAGTCGTTGAAGAAAGTGTCAAATTGCAAGTGTCCGACATAAGTTCGGAAAATACAAGTACAATAAAACAGGAAAGTGACTCGAAGTTTCAAGAGCCTGTGCAGTGTGACTCGTCGATATCGTCATGTCAAGCGGACACCTCGCAGAAGCCTGAATCAGATCCTACGGCAGACTCTATCAACACGCAAGACTTATCTGATTCGAGTAGCGTGACCTCACGCGAGCCAGACACTCTCGAAGTAACGAACAATGAATGCAAACGAGCGACCGCATCTCCGCCGAGATTTTTTTTTGGTCCCAACTGCATCTCATATACTTCGAAAACCGACGAACTGGGATCCCAGGTGGGACAAAGTCTGACCACGTCCGTTTGCGAGAAAACGGACACTGTGCAATACGAATGCGTGTCTTCATCAAAACTGTCGGACGATACGGTCCACTCCGACTACAAGACAGAAGATTTTGACTTGGCGCGAACAAATAATAACTCACTGAAATCAGACCTGTTTACTTCGGAATCTGACGTTTCGTGCGGGAACAGCAAGGATGTGGAAAAGATCGAGACGCCAAGTAAGTCGAGGGATCAACCTTCAAAAGAAGACACGTCCAATAGCTTGACAGAATCGAATAGTCAACCCGATGCTGCTGACTTGTCTCTCGCGCCGATTGAAACAGAGACGAGCGAAGAATCGAGCGCACAGGAACCCGTTTGTTCTAAAGAAATGGAAAAAGACGATTGTGCAAATGTGCACGCGAGTGTCACGTCAGAAACGATAACTGAAAATGAAAGTATTAATGAAAGTATACCTGAGGAAAACACAAATAAAATCAGTTCGAACAGCGAGGACAATATTCAACCGACAGAAAATAAGAATGTTGAACCATCGGAATGCGATCAGTCTGTGGATTCTGGAAATCTAAACGCGGAGATTCAAAAAGATTCTTGCAAAGGATCGGACGACGAATCGCAGCTGTTGAACGATAAAGAGGAGAAGGATGAAAAAACGCTGGCTGACGACTGTAAAAGCGAAACTGATTATCAGTCGGATAACGTTTTTAAAGAGGAGCAGAGCAGGATTGAATCCGAGATGACGGCGCATTCATCTATGTCGGTGAATTCGCAGGCAGAACTAGCCGATCTCAGAGAGTTCGAAGACGTGAATAATTCGAGCGAACCGTTGGAATCTACGAATGTAACGAACGCTGCGAGTTATCGAGAGGTAAACAGGCTCGAAAGGACCGATCTGGACTCCATCGGGGAGAGCTGCGACAAACAGAGTGATAAAAACGATAATTTCTCCGAAATCGATGGCCAGGAGGATCATTCGACTGATACGGACAACGAGAAAATGAAAGGCACGACTGGCTCCGACGCCGACTCGCTATGCGTGAATTACGATAAGAACAGCGAGAGAACTGACGCGTTATCGGACGTGGGAACGCAGGATGACGGGTCGGGTGATTCCGAGGAAATTAAAGACAAACGATTGAACGATGTACAAGTCAACGACACCGTATTTGATGTTAATTCCGAGGCGCATCTTCCTGAAAACTCTGTAGTAACTAGTTCGGAGTCCGTTCAAGAAAGTGATAAAAACGATGTAGTTCCTATTAGCAGTTCAGACGATATCTCCGTGCAAGACTCTTCGTCCCAGGAGAGTGAACCCGCGCGAGAGGACGATGAAAAAGTTGAAAATACCTCGTCTGAAACTGACAAGCCTTCTACGTTCAATATTTCGCCTGCAACGGTGCCTGAAACGAATGTCTTTGAACTGTCAAAGTCCGATATTGCTGATACTGCGAAAGAAACGAGCTCGCCTGATTTAGCTCAGTCTGCGAGCGAGCACGTCGACAACGCGTCTGAAAATCCCAGTTCTTGCGTCGACCAAGACTCGAATGGCGAAATGGTCATAGACGAACATATATCCGAGTCGAATGAGTCATTTAAACAAATCGAGGAAACTGCAACGAGTAGCGAGCAACCAGAAGAGGCAACGCCAAAAGAAGAAACGTCAACAGAACTGAAAAAAGAATCGAAAGAACCTCCAGTTGTTGCAATCATTGAGCATGAGTCGAGTCGGTCCGAGACCGATTTATCAACGACGAAAATCGTCTCTTTGGAGAAAGAAAAGTCTGAGATTTTCACGGAGAGCAAAACCGACAACGATTTAGAAGAACTGACGGCGAAAAACGATAATGAAACTTGCAACGCCGAGAAACAAGACACGGTAATTATAAAGGATGTTTGCGAAATTGATAAAAGTGAAGGAGTCACCGATAGCTCGGTTACGGAAAAATCAGAGACAAACGCGACAGCTGTAATTTCTGAACAATCGGAAGCAAACGCCATAGACGTAATTTCTCAGGAACCACAAGTAGACGTAGTGAATGTTAGCAAGCAGTCACTAGTCGCGAATTATGATAGCGATTCGAATGATAACGGTAGCGACGACGTCTTTGAGTCTGATATGCAAATGAACGAGCCCAAGGACAACGCCGTTTCTACAATAGAGAAAGAAACGAGTGAAAAACAAGACGAAAAGTTGCTTGACCAAAAAGAAAAAGACGTCGATAGCACAAATTTAATTTCTGACATGCCTGAAGAACCAATCGAGCAGTCCGTCGAACAATTAAAGCCTTTAGAAACGAAAGTCGATGAGATATTAAATAAAGATGAAATAGTTGTAGAGGAAGACATTAAAATTAAAGAACAAAAATGTGTTGATGAGACACAGATTCAATCTGTTTATAATAACATTGAATATTCGAACGACCAATCGATATTCTTAAATAAGGATGATTTTCAAGAAGAAACAAATATTTCTGTTCTTAACGATTCGAAAATGTTGGAAGTATCAGATGTGACGAAGCTTCCAGTAGCCATAACTGAAGAGACTACCGAATCTTTTCAAAGCAAAAGCTTCGAGGCGCCCGTCAGTCATAATGAAAAAACGAAGGAATATTTTAATAATTCGATTGATAACATGAAAATGGTGCAAGACGTTCAAAACGCTATCGAAACGATAGAAAAGGCAGATTTAACATCTGAAAACGTTATCGATTTCAGCGAAAGCGAGACAAATAAAGTTACAAAGATTCCGCTTGCCCAAGAAAGCGCAGAATTTAATGCAGAAATTAATGATAATCAGGTGACCGGCGTTTTCCACGTGATAGAACAAGAAAAAAATATAGACGAGAAATTAAATGTTAATTTAGATACTGAGAATATCACAAGGTCAAAAAATGTGAATGAACTTATTACCGAAGAACTGCCTGTCCCGTGTAAGAGATTCAAAGAAGACTTCGCGGACTGTGGTAACAAAGACAATAAGTGGGACGCAAAATCGCAAGAGGAATGTCTAGCTAAGCCGTTTTCGGAGAAGGTAAACTTGTCACCGATTCAGGCAGAATCGACCGTCATCCCGGCGAAATTAGATAACACTTTAGACACGGATAAATCGCACGCGTGGAAAACCGAGAACGCAAGTTCGGAAGGGACCGTGTCTTCGTATTATTCAAATTCGATGCCCGCGAAGATGGATAATGTCAATAACTTGGATAGTTGCAACAATCAAAATGAGCCTTTTAGTATAAACATGAATGTAAATAAAATTACAGAGAATTTCCACAAAAGCGAGCCTTTGGACGCAAATAACGAGTCAACGTTTTCCGCTCAAGAAAATATTTCGGAAGTCGATACTGTAAAACCTGATCCCAAGAAAGAAGCCAGTAAAAGGCTGATTGAGACTTCAGACGCAGAAGACGTTCCTCCGTTAAAAAAGCCTCCATGTCTGGAAATCGACGAGAAAATTTTAGAAAATCTAAGCTCCGACGTGCAGACGTCCAAAACTTCGGAGATGTCCAACGAGACCGAAAATTTGAAACCGCAGATCGAGGATGAGACAAAAGTGCCAACGATTTCCTCGACGCAATTGTTTCAAAACGATTTCAGCATGGTGAACGATTCCGCGGTTATCGCGCCGGTAGAAGACACGAAAAAGATAGAGCTGGAAATTGTAAATGTGAAAGAGTGCTCAGAGATTCATGATATTGAAATGAAAAGTTTCTCCGCAGCCTCTGAAGATTCTGATGGCGTGGACAATGAAAATATGTTAGACGTGCCACAAGAAGAGGCGGATCCATTAGCATTAAGCGATGACGAGACTCTGAAAAACATCACGGAGAACGTGTCCGACGCTTCCAAGATAAGTATTCGCGTGAAGCCCGCGACTGATCTTGCTTATGAAGGCTGGAAATTAGACAGCACTATCGACACGCCGAAGGTTTCACGCAAGCGGCGGAACAGCGCGAACGAATCGAACTCCGAGGATGGAGCTGCGAAGCCAGAGGACGAGGAAATTATGGGCGGCAAGAGAATGAAATTGCGCGCGAAACGTATGCCTGACAAGGAATTGCGGAAGTCCATCGAGGAAAGTCGCGGGGTGGCGGTGAGCTCCGAAGATGAAGCTGTGAAATGTGATCTCGATAATACGATGGAGCACACCAACAAGGACAGCAACGATCCGACTACGATGCAGACGATGGTGATTGATAAGAAAATTAGAGGTCGCCCAAGGGGTAGACGGAGGCGCGGTCACCGTGGCTTCGGACGTCCTAATCGGCCAAAACACACAGAGTTTCAGGGCGATCAAACGTCGCCCAGCGTTCACCCTGATGGAACACCCAACGATTCTCTAAATGCGACACAGAAAAAGCGGAAAAAACGTAAGTAGATAAATATAGTTGGTGCGCGTGAAAATTCGTGTTAGTAAAAACCTGTTAATTATTTAAAAACTTTGTTTTATTTTGGTTAGATTAGGTTTCTTTTTATTGTTATTAATTTTTTTTTGTTTTAGGAAAAATGGTATTAGGCTTAGAAATAGGTAGAGATATCTCGCTGGAAACGGATGGGCCAACGGCAGAACAGCAAGACGAGACGCCCGTTAGGCAATCGAGAAGAATAGCACAATTGAAAATAAAAGAGCAGGCGGACAGGCGCAGAATCGAAGAGGAAACTATGCGTGAAATAGAAGAGAAAAAAGAATCGGAGAAGAAAAAGAGAAAGAAACAAAAGGTATGTTGATAATTGAATATCTCGTTTTGTTAATTGAAAAATAGTAATTAGAATTTGTATAAATTATTATTCGTGTTGTGTAGCCGGAAAGCGAGGAAGAAATTGTTTTAATAAAGGAAATTGAAAAAGAGAAAAAGTCTATAAAGAAAAGCCGAAAGAGAAAGAAAAAGAAGATGCTTGCCAAATTTAACGAATCGAATCCATGGCAAAGCTCGTCCGGATCTAGTAGTGATGAAGAAAATGAGAATGAAGACGAAGAAGACGAAGACGAAGATATAGAGAGCGAAGGATCCTTATTGTTTAAAAGCGACCATGAGTTTTCACCTGAAAGTGATCTCGAGAAGGATCAAGAATCTGAACCGTTACGACGTGCTAGAACAGCACAAAAAGGTAAGTTCTCTACCAGAGAAACATTTAATGGAATTAAGTGCAATTAAATATAATTTTTCATACGATTAAATTGTATTTCTTTTTTATTAGCTCAAAGTGACATTGAGGAAGCCGAAGATGAATATGCTTGTCAAAAATGTGGCAAGGCTGATCATCCCGAATGGATTCTTCTCTGTGATTCTTGTGACAAGGGTTGGCACTGTTCGTGTCTCAGGCCAGCTCTTATGCTTATACCCGAAGGCGACTGGTTTTGCCCACCGTGTCAGCATGTACGTTTAATTTTTTTTTTTTTTTTTTTTTTTTTTTTGTAACATTACTTTGTAAATTGTCTGAATATAAAAATTACATTATTTTTGCATAATTCTATACTTATTACATTCTTTTTTTAGACATTATTGGTGACGAAATTACAAAAAACTCTAAAAACACTGGATCAATTGACAAAACGACACGAGAATGAAGTACTGCGAAAGAAACGATTAGCGTTTGTTGGTATAAGTCTGGATAACGTACTTCACAAAGGTGAAGGACAACGTGGATCGAGAGCAGGATCACAAGCATCCAGTCAAGATTCGGATAACGGTGAGCGTCATGTATTTTATATTACAGTTTATATTTCGTTCTTTTAATTTAATTTACATTAGATAAATAATATTATCAGATAATTCAAAAATAATTATCGTTGTAGTATACGCGATATTAATTTATTTTTTCAGAATCTTCAGAATCTTCTTCGTCGGCCTCCAGCTCTGAAACATCAAGCAGCGAAGAAAGCGAACCAGTTTATCAATTACGAGAACGTCGGTGTGCTAGCACTTATAAATTTAATGAATATGACGATATGATTAACGCCGCGATTCAGGATGAAGTTGAGGCGGTTCAAGGTGCTGGTAATCAAGGAAGAGGCAAAGACATTGCCACGATAGTTAACGCGGAAAAGGAAGAAGCACAGGTAGATAAAAATAATTAAATATGTAAACTACATAAATACAATATTGTGAAATTATTGTTATATTTTTTTATTTTACAGGCTGAAGCATTAAAGATGACGCAATTAGAAGAGGACAAAGATGATGTAGAATCAAAACCGGAAAAGGAAAGCGATGAAGAATATAAAGTCGAGAACGAAGAGATTATGGATGACATGGAGGAGGAACAAACTATGGCTGCTAGAAAATTGTTAGCGCGCAAGAAACATAGGAAACTGAATAGTCTCGATATAAGTAGCGAGGATGACCCGGATAGTGACGAGGATTTCAAGGGTTCAAGCTCGGACGATGAGGAAGACTTCGAAGACCATATTACATCATCCGATGACAGTACCTTTGACGTAAAGCGTCGTGGTAGAAAAGGCGATTCGCGTCCTGTTAGAAGATCCACGAGAGCACGCATGACTAGAGCTTATGATGAAGATTTTAGTAAGTTTTGGCAGTTTCTATATTTTTTATTTTATTATTATTTTTTATATTTTATTATATAGTTTTTAATTCTTTAATTACTTACAAACTAAGATATAAAAGTCACGTTATGTATATTTTGTACAAAATTTTTCAAAATGTTAAATTTTTATTTAAAGTAATTAAAATTATTTTAAAGTAATTACAATTGAATTTGTGCAGTTAATCTACAAGATTATAAATTTAATTTTAAAGAATTATTATTTGATAATTAATAAATTTAATAATTATTAGTTAAATTTAAATTTCTAAATAAATGTTATTTGTAGTTAACGATGACAGCGATGATAGTGACCGACCAAAAAGAAAGAAATCACGATCCATGTGGGGAGATTCAGATAGCGAAGATAGCGATAATTCGTGGAGGCAGAGAAAGAAAAAGTACGAAATAAAATAAATAATACATAATATTAAAGATAACATTAAAAGTTGTACAGAAAAATATTTAAATTTTTTTAATTATTACAGAAGCAGAACAATATCCACATCTAGAGTCAGGACAATGCCCAAAACGAAGGGCAAGAAGAAAAAAAAGAGAAAACGCATAATAGAATCTGATAATCAAAGTGAGAACGACGAAGATGACGAGCCAAAAGTGGAAGAACAATGTGAACCTAATTTACCAGATTTTAACACCACTTTAAATGAAATGTTGGACGTTGATAAACAGGAGAATTTTGAAACTGCTCCAAGTGAAAGCAACGTTGAAATAAAAGATGAGACGTTGCAAGAAGCAGTAGTAGCTTCTGATATTCCGATACCACAGATTCAACAACCGTCAGAAATAGTGCCAATTCAAAAAATCAAAAAAGTGAGTAAATTTTAATTAAAATGTTGAAACAAATTTAATATATATAATAGTTTTATTACCCTTGCGGAGTACACCCGGACCTCCGCTCCGGTTGAAACAAATTTAATATAAAATATTATTTTTTAGGATATTGTACCTAAACCAAAAAAGACTCCCGGTATTAGACGAAAGGTGGGTTTTGTGTTTTTATTTAATGGCCAATTATGTTTAAAGTTTTAAAAAATAGTAATCCATTTTTATTATTTATAGATTATTTATGGCGGACTTCCGGATGAGAGCAAACGGGAAGAGGAGGAAATATTAAGCAGACGGACTCGAGGACGAAAAATCAATTACCGAGAGGAGATGGCATCTGATAGCGAGGAGGTTGGTGACTTTTTGATTTTAATCTTCTATGGGCCCATGTTACTTTTAGGTTATACGCTAATATATTGACATTTTACCAAATAATTTTAGTTTTTTTCATAAGATGAATTTTTTTTATCCGCATAATAAATTGAGTATAATTAGGTAATAATTGTTTATTTTCCGTTCCATATATTATTTTATATTAAAAGAAAATTCGGCCCATAGAAGGTTAACGAAATTATCACGTGTATCTAAATTTTAATTCTTTTATAGGAGTTGAAAAAAGCATTAATGATGAGGAAAGCTGGCGAAAGTGAAGACGAGTTTGTGGTAAATGAGGCCGATGACATAAATGATGACGGGGAAAAGGATTCTGATTCAGGTAACCTTATATTAAATATTTTATACAACGTAAAAATAGAAATAACGATTATTTATAAATTTAAATTTAAATGTTTTTAGGAGATGTTTATATTCCTAAAAAAGATGCCCTAAAATTTAAAAATAAGTCGCCAAAATCTAAAAGACGTAATAACAGAAGTCCTGGAGCGAAACGTAAATCGTTGTCCGATGACGTACCGAAGCAGAGGAAAAAACCCGGACCGAAACCCGGAAGCAAGAATAGAGGGCGTAAGAAAAGGGACGACATTGACGGAGATATGATTGGCTCAGTTATGGATAATCCTATTGGCGATCTAGTCTCTAAGATGGACGACACTCTTCCAGATAACGTTGGGCTTACTGGCACAACAATGTCGGTAGCGAGTTCGTTTACCGGAGACGTTCCCGAAGGATCTCTTACTGGTCTTGGTGCCGGAGAGCTAGCTGAGTTAGACGACGAACAACTCGAACAGATGATGGACGAAGAGTACGGGCGGCGACAGTTAGAGCTTGCGGCGATCGAAATTGCCAAGAAAAAGAAGAAAGAGGAACGAGAAGCCAAAAAATTAGAGAAAGCGCGATTGAAGGCCTTGGAGATACTAGCAGCGGAAAGACAGAGAGATCCCAACGCGCCCGAAGGAACGGATGGCGAGGTACCTAAGAAGAAGAAGCGTGGACGTCGCAGCAAAGCTGAAATACTCGCCGAGCAAATGCGCAGGGATGGCGCTCCGAATCTGGGCATTGCATCAACGGCTATTGGTGGAGTGGGGACACCGGACGGCGTGACGAATATGTCACACATGAATCCAGCTACTTTATCTACAGGGCTGACTCCGGACAGCGACAGAAGCATTGAGAGAGGACACATGCCTCTTATGACCGGACCTGACGGGCAGCTTTTTAATCCAGATGGCACGCCGGTGAAGCCGAAACGACGTGGCCGTGGCAAGGGTAAGAAGACTCTTGCGTTGGAGGCGGCTAGAGCGGCGGAAGCAGCGGCTAAAGCCGCGGCTGAAGCTGGCCTGATTGCCGGCATGGGTACTGACTCGAATTCAGACATGAAACAGAACGATATACCAAATATTCTTCCTACGCCAGGTAGTAGCACATCTGGTTCTGCACCTTCTACACCACCGGCGAGTGCTGTGCCAACACCAGGGCCTCCGTCAACGCAGCCATCAAACTCACAGCCAGTTTACCCATCGCTACCCGGACAGCAATCTTCCGTCATCACAAGAATGCTACAATCTCAACCGGTGTCCAGCACTCCACAGTCGTTCACCGCAGCGGCAGCTGCGATGGGTCACAAGTATTTTAGTGGGCCCAACGCTGGCGGACAGATGATGGGCGGTCCGCGAACGGGATACGAAATGCAGCCGCGTGCTAGAATCCCGTCGCCTTATAGACAGGCGGGACAAACGTCTATTCCACCGCATTTCGCCGCGGTCAGATCGGGCACGCCGCCAATGCGTATGCGAGTACCCGGGCCGCAGATGTATCACACGCCGCACCATCCGATGGACCCGTCTCCATCGGGCGGCGGACCGATTTCTATTAGCAGTAGAGATCGCAGTTCGCCTTTGGCGCCCGGCGGACCGGCGATGATTCCACCGTCAGCCGGCAGTCCTCTGGCCAAGGGAGGCCCGACACCGCCGCCACCTCCGCCGTACGTACGAGGTGGTCCGCCGATGGCCAGGTTCGCCGAAAATCCTATGGGACCCAGACATCAGATACCACCGTTCACCAATGCCTCGCCCGTCAACCACAACATGCAGCAGCCTTCACCACCCCCCAACCGACCGCCCGGTAACTTTTCACCGTATCATCCGCCTCCTCCTCCCAATTATCACTACGGTGCCTACCCGCCACCTCCGCCGATGTCCACGGCGGATGACGCAGCCGCTTACCAAAGCTCGCCGTATCCTTCGGAGCACTTTTCTTCTCCGGCAGATAACCAGCCGGCGATCCAAGGACCACCGCCGCCCCAGGCGGGGCCGCAGCAATCGCATCCGAACGACGAAGACCACGGCACCGGTGAATTCGGTGGGCTGGTGTCTTACTTCAGTAGCCAACGAGAGGACGATCTTGATTCGTAGCATGAGTGAGAACTTGGCCAACCCTGAATAATTAGGTAGAGGGAAACGTGCCCAGGTAAGATTGCAACTTTTGCTACAGAGGAAAAAGCGGCAACGCGAATGCGAATGGAGTACGGATTTTCTAAAGATAATTTTTTTTTTATTTTTTTTTCTTTTTTTTTCTTTTTTTTTTAATATCTTAGCGCGCGTCACGTGGAGAAATAAAGTTGTAGAGTCTTCCTCTTCGACCTCTAAAGCAAATAGTTGTTCTGTAGTTTTTGCACTTTTTATGCCGCCAGAGGCAGATCTGAGGTTGGCCAAGTGTAGAGAACAAGAGCGGAGTGATAGAACAGTGAAAGCAGGGCGGAGCCTATTTTCTAAGAGTTGTAAGTTTTCTGTAATTAGTTTTTGATTCAATTGGATTTGTATAATTACGAAATCGCGAGCTCTAGCGAGCGGTCGCCTCGTCCAAGAGATAACAAAGCGAAAAATCTGACCAGAACCATTTTTCACCGTTATTCCTCAGTGTAATCCACTAAATCGAGCGGGGCTTCTTTCCAGAATGGAATGGGACGTTTATTCGCCGTAAAGTAGTAGTGTGTCCCCGCGTGGAAAGCAGGAAAGGAGAAACTGAATCTTTAATAATGACCGAGAAGAAAATAAAAGTTATTGAGTGGTTTTGAACGACACATCGTTAATAACATGTACATATTGTAAATACTCCGTAAGTCCTTTAGATTATATATTACATGTATTATATATATACACACATAACACGTGCAGTCGTGCAGATTATTACAAAAAAGAAAAAAAAATGGATTTAGTGCGGAAGGGGCACAAATGTAATATTTAAATTTAATTCAAAGAAACGACATCTGAATATAATAAATTAACAAATGGTGTGAAAACTATTACTATAATTATTTATAAAGAAGAAGATTAAGAATTTATGATAGGCAGTATATTGTATTTTACAAATTTTACTTGATAATTCTATGAGAAAACCATTAAATATAGTTATATTGGAGAACAGGAGGCTGCTTCAAGTGTATCCTATGTGAGAAATAAATAGAATGGATTTTAACAGAACCAGCAGTTAGCGTAATTGGCAAGGCATGGAGAAATTTCATTACGTCATAGCATGCAATTATTTAACATTATTTTATATAGTTATTATTTGTTTATACTCGTGCAAGTTTTTTTATTTTTTTTTTTATTGTAATACTTTGCATTCTTCTTCAAACAAATAAAAATATATAAAAGTTATTATTACATACTCATATATTTATAATTACATAATCATAGTTTTTATAATTTGATTTGGCATTAAATAATTTTAATTTGAAATTAGATTATATTTTATTTAGTTAAACTTATAAATATCTGATGCTTTAAGAAGTCCCATTGAAAGACCACCTGAAGTTTCTTTCTGCACTCGCAGCTTGTATCGGCATTTATATTCTATCAATTAACATTTACATTGAAAGTCGTTGTACATCTCTAGAGAATCTAAATCTGGTTTACTGTAAGAACGATATAAATGTCCAAGAGATATTTTGAAAGAGCGCTAATCAAAGTCTTTCTTGGATTCATTTCATCAACTTGAATTTATAATTTATTTTTTATATGTATATACTATTTTATTTTTTTTTTTAACGTGTTTTCAACTGAAGATTATTTTGGCATGTTATTATTAATAACAAAAGAAAGCTCGTGATTTATTAAAGTTTACACTGTTAATTTTTTGTTTTCTATATTATGTAATTAATTTGTATTAGGGCCAACTGCGAGATGTAGATATCGGCTTAAGTCAAGATGATAATCAGTCAATCTGGAGTGCATGAAGAAGGTTTAAATAAGTCAGAATCTTCCCTGGGACAGACGCAGTTACACTGGTGGCTGGTGATCGCGATACTGAGCTTCAGTTTTTCAAGTCTTATCGAATCAGCCTCCTGCTCTTTGAAGCTAAGGCCGCTAGTGGCCGCGTGCGACGGACAAGAAAAAAAAACATGTATCTGTTTAGTTATCACACGTACATGCATACCTAATATAAATAGAAGCTATATGAATAAACGAGAAAAAAAAAGATATTACATTATCTTAGAATTAGCTTGCTTGGGAGAGTTTCCTTTACTACGTTGAACGTCTTGCGACCGGATCGAACGGTTCTGCGCATATACCCACGTGCGAAACGCCCGGCAAACATGTACACAGACTCTACATGCCGTATAATGTAATAGAAAGGGTTTGCTACCACTAATTTTATTATTTTTACACCTATTGCGAGGTATACCGATTGTACGCATTTGGACGTACAATCACTATCGTCTTCTTCTTTAGGCACAGCATGTCTTTGGGGCCGCCGGTTCTTAGGCTGCGCCTCGAGGAACCGACTTGATCATATTAACAATTATTACTGTTTTTTTTTTCTTTTTTTTTCTTTCTTTCATGTGCAATCGGCAGGCGCGACTCGCCTGCAGTCTTATATATCGACGGCAATTTGTAAACGGTAGTTGTAGAGATGTATTTGTATCGCCCCAAGTTGTTGAACTCGACGTTGTACATTCAGCGAGATCTCTATCATTCTCTCCCTCTCAATGATAAGCTTCTGATGATCTGTAATGCGAGAATCGGTTATTAGAAGCGACGATTGTTTAGGAACATCTGAATAATTAGCGTTCTGTACTTTTACTTTAAGCATGCTCTTGTGGGAGTCGAATAAGTGATACCTATACGGATTATTTCAAGTTCCAAATTTGGTATCGGGATTATTAATACGGCCAGATCGTTGTTTGTCCAGAGCGAATTCAGATTAAACCTAGCGAACGTCGAATATTGCAACAAAATTCTGGCAATATTCCAACGTTGCTGCAACGATATTGCAATATTGACGCAATATTCGGTGCTTGCTAGGAACAATAATTGTTCAGTACTAAATTTATTAATAAAGAATCGCTGATAATACGTGAGGTCTTTATAAATATGGATAAAAATGTATGTGCCGAGATGTTTGATTCGGGGACACTTTCGCGTTTTTTTTTTTTTTTTTTTTTTTTTTAAATTTGTATTCTTTCGTATGCAGCAAAATGCATGTGAGATATTCAGCGAGATTATTCTCTGTTGTTTGTATGCGATAGAATACTTCGTATCGCAATGATTGTTGAGTAATAGTCAGGCTTAACAAGAAATTGAGCGATACGAAGAACGACCCGAGCACGATCTTTTTTCAGAAATTTACATAAAAAAATTCGTGGGAGCGTTGATATACGTACGGTTTACTCATCTTTGCCTTTCCAGGTCTTTCCTCGAGGCGTGAATTAGCGAAGTGGCTCATTAAGACAATAGTAAATATGGTGCAGTTTAGCTTTTTCTTTTGATAAGGGTCTAGACCAAACGCAATTATATTACATGTTGTAGCCTAAACAAAAGAATTTTGTAATAAAATTCAATATATTGAAATAATACCGGCGAATCTTCTGGTTGTTTTTCTCTATTTAATTTAAAGATGTAGAAAATTATAAGATACATTTGTGTTAAATTTGTTCGATTAAACTTTGCTTTATTGTCTGATTAAATTTTGCTTTTTATCTTTTTGCCGTATTTTATCTTATTAATTATTAACTTTATCTTATTTTATTTTTAAAATGTCTGATTTATATTTTAGTCATACCAAGTCTAAATGTATTTCGCTTAATTAAATTCATACAATACACGTGGTTTAATTAGCATATGTATCCCCCACCATTAAACTGTCTGCTTGGATCGCGCATAAGCAAATGTCGACTGATCATTTTCCGGTACTTTTCGGTATCTTGTAAGGTTAGGCAATGCATTCGTTCGCTTCTTATCTGCAAAAACAAAAAAAATACAGGTCATATAAACACGAGAGGAAAGTGATGTCGATATACGCTCATTAAATTTATCAAACTTTGTTGCGGGCCAGTCGTTCGTCGAGCTCTTCTGTACAATGTCAGTAAAAGGTAAGCGTGATCAGTACCATGTCACATTTTAATATTTAGTATTACTTATTAATTTTAATACAAACTTCACTAGTAGTTTTATGCAAAGTATTCTCCCAAAAGGTTTTCTCTTCTCCCCCCCTCCCCCAAGATAATATGTATTTTATTTGGTTATGTATTTTATTTAATTTTATGTCAAATAACGAAGAATGAATATGAGATTCTATGTGATAATTAGATTCACCTTCAACCTGAAACGTTAGGCAGAAAAGAAAAAAATTATGTAACACAGAATCCTGATGCCTACTCTATTACGTAATACTTGCCTTCTCATTGACGTCAAAACTTAGATAACTTTGTCTTGCAATGTCATTCTATCTTTTTCTAACATTTATTAAACAATGAAGATAGAATAATCTCACAAGTGACAATTATCTGAGCTTTGGTGTAAATGGGAAGCAGTAAATATCTACTGCATAAATGCAGCATGTAGCTGTTCTTGCAACACTCTTCTTTTAGATGTTACAAGAAATGTTTATAATAGTAATTAGAATTATCTAAAACAATGTCTAATTTTATTTGTAATAGGTGATGGATCGCAAAACGTATATAGGATGAAAGAGGCATCGAAAAATACAGCGTCGGCATTTGATGCCACTGGTAAAGTACATGTAACCATTCTTTAATCCATCTAATATTTAATAATCTTTCTAATAAAATTTAATTGTATTTCAGATCATCAACATATAAGATACAATCCGTTGAGAGGAGAATGGGTGCTGGTATCACCACACCGCATGAAAAGACCTTGGGGCGGTCAAATAGAACCCACGACGAATGAAGACCTTCCAGATTACGATCCTAATAATCCTCTTTGCCCAGGAAATATCAGAGCCAATGGAAAAGTAAGCCAGTTTTTTTATTGTATTTAATATAAAAATAACATTTTGCTGTTTTGACTTTTATATTTAAAATATCAAAATTTAGCGTGTATGTTAACAGCTTTCTGAAAATTAGTTTTATATTTTTTGATCGCTTTGTTATTATTAAATTATTAAACAATTGTTATTTTATATTACAGGTAACGCCAATGTATCAGAATACATTCTCGTTTGTTAACGATTTTCCCGCTTTATTAGAATCAGTACCAGATCCACCAGAGCCAGAAGATGAACTGTTCCAAATACGATCTGCTAAAGGTACCTGCAAAGTAATGTGCTTTCATCCAAAATCGAATGTAACGATAGCGCTGATGAAAACAAATGAAATTAAGGAAGTAATAAAACAGTAAGTAAAATTCAATAAACGCATTTTATGTTTGTCACTTTTTTGAAAGATAAATACTACGAAATGTAACAGGTGGATATTCGAGATGCTGGAATTGGGTGAAAAATGGACCTGGGTCCAGATATTTGAGAACAGAGGCGCTTTGATGGGTTGCAGCAATGCACATCCTCACTGTCAGATATGGTCTAGTTCCTTCTTGCCAAATGAAATTAGAATAAAAGACGAGTACCTCAATGATTATTATAAACGTCACAAGAAGCCTCTTCTTATAGATTACATGCAGAAAGAAGTTATAAAAAAGGCTAGTTACAAATTATATATATATATATATATATATATATATATATATATATATATACGACAAAATTCAAGGGGATAATTTGCTTCTAGCATTTAGAATGATTTACCGTTTAAATAATTCGATGTTGAACTAACGTAATTTTTTTTACAGGAGCGCATTGTGATAGAGAATCGAGATTGGATAGTTGTAGTACCATTCTGGGCAGTTTGGCCGTATGAAACGATGGTGTTGCCCAAAAAACAAGTGGCGAGAATGCAAGATTTGTCAGATAGTGAGCAAGAATCTCTAGCCGTCACCATGAAAAGATTATGTACAAAATATGACAATCTCTTTCAGTGCTCTTTTCCATATTCAATGGGATGGCATGGTAAAAAGAAAGATGATTAATACTTTATTTATAATCTTTATGTAGCATTTAAGTTTAACCCAGTTAATATCTATTGATTTATTGACATTAAAGGTGCTCCCACGGGTCCATTTCTGCACGATGATTATCCATATTGGACTTTTCATGGGATATATTTGCCACCTTTATTGCGATCTGCTACCATTAAGAAATTCATGGTTGGCTATGAGCTTTTAGCTCAGGTGCAGAGAGATCTAACACCAGAACAGGCAGCAGAAAAACTAAGGAATTTACCGGATATTCACTATAAGAATCCGGAAACTAGTTTAACTGTGGAAGAAATAAAAAAATATTCTAATTAAGTATGTAAATAAAATATATACTTTTATTTTTTCAATAATCAAATATGTATGAATTTATAAAATATGATATCAAATTCTATACCATATCAATAATAATGTTGTTTTCAACAGTAATAAAATATTAAAACATATTTTAATACATTTTTATTTAATATCGTATATATTAACATATTAATATTTGGGAAATGTTTTATCTATCTTGTTGCTCCAAGCATGGATACCTCCAATTATATCTTTTATTTTCAAATTATCTTCGGTGAATATTGTTTTTAAATACTGAGTTGCTTTTTGTGAATCATTACCACGTCTGCACATCAGATATACTGAAAGAATACATACAGTTCGAAATTAATAACAAAAAATAACATAAAGAATTATAATGTAGATAAAGATATCTTACAATTTGCTGAATTGTATTTTTCTTTCACTTTTTTAATATTGTCATTTAATAATTCTAAATTATGATTCTTGCTCAGTTGCAGGAAAGGAATGTTAATGGAATTTTTCAAGTGACAGATTTCGTACTCTTCAGCCGAACGTACGTCAATTAATATATGCGATTTTGAATCGATGATTTGATTATACTCTTCAACTGAAATTCTGTCTTCTCTCTTCAGTAAATTTAAGTTAGGTTCCTTGTCATTAGCTTTAGCGCCGCAAAATTGTTCGTAATCTATCAATTCATGTATAACACGGTGCTCCCCGCAAATCATACAGTCTGCTTTCTGTGGGCGTAAACGTACATTGTGGAATTTAGTTTCCATACCGTCAAACAACAAAAGTCGTTTCGAAGTCACGTCAGGCATGTCAAGTATTATCTTCAACGTTTCCAGCGCTTGTAATACACCAATTGTACCCACGGCTAGTGTTTCGCGGTATGAAATTAAGAAAAATAAATTAACGTTTTATTACATATATATTAATATGATATGCAAATATAAAAATAAATGGAAGAATTACCTGCACCGAGAACGCCTCCATCTCCACAGTTAGTGACAGTTTCCGGTGGTGGTGGTTTAGGAAATATACATCTGTAGCAAGGGCCATTGTTATAATTAAATACGGACAAGTGCCCTTCAAACCTTAATGCTGATCCCGAAACCAATGGCTTACCACTCAAAACACATGCATCGTTCAACAGGTAACGAGTAGCTACGTTATCTGTAGCGTCAATTACAATATCGTAATTTTTTATGATATCTAAAGCATTATTACTGTCCAGCTGAATTTTATACGGAGTGATTTTTACATAACTATTTAGCCTATAAACATAATACAAAACAAGTCATTTTAAATAATTCTATCACGCGGAAAATTTTTTAATTAACCAAACATTGAGATTATTATATATTATTTATCTGTAAAAAAAATCTTTACGTCTACGTCCACAAAATAGCATCACTTTTGCTTAATTATAAAATTAATATACAATTTTTACCGATTAAGACTTTCGGCTGCTGCAACCACTTTTGCAGAGCCGACGCTTCTTTCTGTATACAATAATTGCCTATGAAGATTGTTTATTTCAACGTCGTCATAATCTACTATGCCTAGGTGGCCAACACCAGCACATGTCAAATATAATGCTGCAGGACAACCAAGACCACCAGCTCCCACAATGAGTACAGAGCTGTTCTTTATTTTTTTTTGACCTAACAAAAATCGGATATTGTCTGATATGTTTAGTACAATAATTAGTCATATAGTTATATTTTATAAGAAGCAATATTTTTATAGTTATAATAATTATATAATATATTTTATGACGCGAATCTTTTATATGTAGCATATACCTTTTACTCCTACTTCTGTTAGAAAGATCTGCCTGCTATATCTACAAATTTCGTCATTAGTCAAACCATTTTCTAATGTAATTTGCCTTTCATGCCTTAAATGAGCCAATTCGGCTTCTTTCACGTGCAACAGCTCACGTAACTTTGTAATTTCTGCTACTAAGTCATCTTCACGTTTGTTCATTGATACATTGTCCATTGCACAATCGTGGCCAAAATAATTCAGACGTAAGTATATTTTTTAGATGAACCGTTTGACTATATTTCTGCAAAAGTAAAAGATATAATTATTCTGATATTATTTAGTTGAAACAAGATTTAACAAATAGAAATCCGCATTAAAGGCCTAACTAATATTATTAACAAAATAAATTATATATAAAATTTATTTAAGACATTTAATATATATAAGCTCGTATTTATATCAGCTAAGTACCTCGAGTTTATTATTTAATCTTTCGTTAAAGAAGTATCTTTCATCCATAAAGATTGTTAAAAACAACGGCTTTTAGGTTAAAAACTTTGTTTTTATTTGATCGAGTGGCGAGCATGGTAATAGTGACGGTGCCGTCGTCTTCGGCAATTCGAGGTACTAATGGAAATCGCCCGCCACCGACAAATCAAACTAATGCAGGTAGTAATAGAATAATATAAATGATATACATCATAACTCAGATTTAATTAAACGAATTTATTTAATTTCAACGAAATTTATTTTACCTTTAAATTATAAATTTAATAATACAAATTTTATCTGTAAAAACTTGGTGTGACGCCTGATAATCGATTTTATTGTTGCCGCTTCGACACTGGTTCTCTCGTTTGGAGTGATAGAAGATCCTAGCGCGCCGACCCGACACAACGCTCCATTGATCGCCTGATCGCGAGCTCGCAACGGCCGACGTAACTCATACCATTGCGTACTAGAGAACACGCCGGTCACGTGGAGAGTTCAAAACGAAGATGTCAAGGCACCTGCGTGATCTTGGACCTCGCTTTTCGTCGTAGTACTAACGCCAGTTTCTTGTGTCGAGATCGAGAATTTAACAGGAGTATTGTGGACTATCTCGCGAGTGTTCAGTGCGCGGAAGAATGTTTCGACACGTCCCACTTATCCTATATCGGCGGAGCAACCCCAAGAAGCACGGGGAAAGGGGATAAGTGCTCGCTAGCGGCAGTCAGCCGGCTCGTTTCGCATTGCGTAGGTCCAGGAGTTAACAGCTGTAAGCGTGGCGAGCGCGGGGAGTACGGGGGACAGTGCGCGCTAGCTGTGCTAGCGCTAGAATTTGCGTCCGGTCACTCGACACCAAAATACGCACGCGGTAAGATTAAAACAATACGCGCTAAATAATACATTGAACAGAATAAAATATTAACTTCAATTTTTTTGTTTCAGATATAGAATACTCTATCATTGGAGAAGGACCAACCTGATATCCCGCAGACATCCTGAGAGAAGGAGGAGGCTCAGGAAGGGTATCCTGCACCAGCGGAGCAACTCTTAGGTAAGCATAAATTAAAAAAAAAATCTTTATCAAATAAAAACTTTTTTTTTTAAATAATTATATTAACTGATTTACATGTTTACATTAATATTTTTCTATTTATGTTACAGTCCCCGGCAGAACTCTACAGCTCCGCTGAAGTTCATGCAGATTGGTAAGTCGCATAATTTTTTTTTTTTTGTAGTTTATAATCGGGTCTCTTGAACCGATAACACGTCGACTCAATTACGAAAAATAGCTCACGCGAAACGTGCGCTTGGTTTGTTCTAATAAATATAAAATAAATCACGTTTTAAGTAATGCCCTTTCGCCTAAATATTATATAATTTCTCGGATTTCTTATCGGGATATAAAACATATGGAAATAGGATGCGGAGTGAAATAATTCAGCTCAAATAAAATTGTCGTACGAAATTCTTTCAGATTTTATTCTATCTTACGAAATTCCTTGAAAATCCTAAGAAACAGGTCTACATAAGCTTGAAAGTGTCAACGAGAAGAGCTTAATTCGATCTAAATTACGTCTTTTTTCCCCCTTTCTTTTTAAATATACTTATATAAAGTTACCTTTTACGAAAAGTCGCCATCGGATTTGATACGAAGACACAACTGCCCTTCGAGAAATACTATGGACAGATAACTGTCCAACGTTTAGTATATGCATATATTGAGTAAAACTTCATCGAGATATAGCTAGAAATAGAAATACGTATATCTAGTGCTCGCGGTTTTTGCGGGAAAACGTTGATTAAAAAATTGAAAATAACAGTGCAACAAGAATTCTCATAAATTCTGTTATCGTATACATTTTACACGTATATTAAAAGGAAAGATAACAGATACGTTCATGCGATAAACAATGACTTAATTTGTGGGATTAAAATAATTGCAATAATTTTCACAATAATAAATAATATAATGATAATAATGATAATAGCTTTAAAGCTATTACGACAACAAGTTGATATACATTTAAGAATCTGATATAAAACAACGATCACGAGGATTTACATAGATCAGTATTCATAGTCCGTTTTTTTATATTTTATATTCTCTTAATTACAGTCTTAAAAATGTTTATAAACTAATCACAGAATCACATGTATTTTTCAAATTAGAACGGATTATGAACGTCAGTTATAAACTGTTCATTGATATGCAATGAGAACTCAATTTTTATCTGCAAAAACTAAAAAAAAATAAAAACTATTAAAAGAAAAAAACATTTAAAATATTATATTAATTAAAAACCATCAATTCAATTGATCAATTAAAAAATAATTCCTACGTCGCAATCATGAGTGTTTGTTCACCTCTAAAAGGTAATATTATAATAATAATAATAATAAAAAATCATCAAAATATTACAAATTTTACAATAATTATCTAATCATATATACATTTATTATTTTATGACAGAGAGAGAGAGACAAGTCAATCACTTGAGTTTGATGTTAGATAAGTTTATTCAGTTCGACTATGTTACTTGAAAAACTGGATGATAAGAATATTTATCATCTCGGACCCGTCGGTAAATTAATCAATAAAAGCGAAATTCTAAAATCCCTGTGAATGATATCTGTATAAAAAGCATATTACTTTTTTTTTTCCTTTTTCTTTTCTTTTTCATAAGACCAAGAGAGTCTATGTACAAGTGTCATGGGAATGCTTCCCTTCCAGGTTGAAAAAGTTTACTTTATGCTAGGACAATTATTGGTAACATTATATACAAGCTGTTCCAAATTCACTGCGCATCTCTTTTTTTTCTTCTTTTTTTTGTTTTTATTTATAAAAAGCTCTTAAATGCAATATACAAAAGATCAGTTTCTTTCAATCTAATTTTTCTTGTTATTCTTTAATAAAGTATAAAAAAAAAGAAAACAGAAAGTGATAATTGTTTTATTAAATCTTTCACTTGAAGGCGAATTAAATTAAAGTTTAAATTTTAGAAGATTACATTATTAAACGTTAAGAAAAAAACAGTGAACTTGGGATAGTCTGTACAACATATATTTGTAAAAGATATATAAATCAATTTCGGGTACACTTGACAAATAATTATGGAAGGGACTAATATATCTTAATTCTCTGATCGAAGGATTGATCGCGTTTAATTGACGCCCTTTACCATTCGTACCTTCAATTACAAATTCCTATTTCAATTTCTCGTATATATTGCTTAATGTTGATCAGTCCTCCCGCCCTTACATTGATTAAAGTATGTGAAATTATTCTCAACAGAAGCCGACTTATTGTTAACTCTTTACACTCAAATGATGATACAAGACGAGAATTGAAAAAACGCATCGCGAGACTTTTAGACAAATATTACATGTACGTAGAATAAAATTATATATAATTGTCGTATAATTACTTTTACGAAACGTTCAATTACAGAAACGTTTAGTTACAGAAGAGAAGAAAGTTACTTATTTTTTTCTTAACTAAATTTTATTCAAATTGGGTTTTTTTTTTTTTTCCTTTTTTTTCTTTACAAGGTCTTGCGATCGGGGAAGGACGATGGCGTGTAAAACGGGATCGCCGTGTGCAAAGAGTTAAACTTACGATATTAACGGTATCTTTAGCCGCGACTGTTTCTCCCTTGCAAACGTTCGCTGTATTGTTCGGTCGATGTTTAACGGTAAAGAGTGTCCGGTTGTTATCACCCAAGATAAACGGTCCAGCTGCCGCATTCGAAACTTCAAAGCCGCGTTTCTTCTTTCACGGCCCCTTTCCGTATAATATTCTTAACTACGTGTGTAGAAAATGCGAGAGGTGTTCGAGAAATACAATAAATGTTGACGCGAGCTTCGGAAAACGTTCGCGCCCGGAAGAGAAAATTAACAGAGTGGAAGAGATCGCTACGGCACCTCGTAGCTCTCCAGGAACAATTGCGCTTCGCTTCCTCGCGAGCGGCCGACAATGACAATTTTCGGCTTCTTCAAGTATATACATGTACGTGTGAACTCAAGGCACGTTAATCCCCTCGTTTATCAAAAGAGAATAAACCGATTTTGCGAATCGCGACGGAATATGCTCGCAACATCCGCTGAAAAAATGGGCCAGCCGCACCGTCTCTCCTAATTAAATCCTTTTACTTTCTAAATGCATTTTAATTTGCAAATCGTCGAGTGACTGACGTTTTGTTCCTTTCCGCCTCGTTCTTTTTTTTTTTAATGCCCTTCGCGTAGAATTTTTATGATTTGTTGGAAAATTATAACAAGCACAAGTTTTAAACGTTAATTTTAATTTAATGACGTCGCGTCGTACTTGAAATTGAGAAATCTGCCTAAACAGCTTCCTAACCGAAAAAGTATGAAGTGATCAGTAGGTTTGCGCGATTATACTTCACGATGAAAGCTATTTCTCGAACACTTCTCGTAACTCGATGCACATCCAGCCCAGATTAGAACTCGTGTTGGCGCCACTTCAATAGCTCGGCTCAAAAAGTGAATAAATTCGAAAATTATCATCCCGAATCTATCTTCAATCCTGCAACTCGAAAAGTGTCTATCTATTTACAATTTCATCTAGAAAATACTTATATAATCTTGTTTATAATACTTATAAAATACTTATAATTCTCCCATAATAATTGAATGCAGAAAATAGATAGATGAGAAGACATTGATTTGTCATTTAAGTTCTTCTATGTTTGAACGATACTGAAGATCAAGAAAGTGAATTGAATTCTGATTGACTTACGTTAAATTTTTATTATCAACGTCCCAGCATTATATACTGCGTTTCTTGCAAGTTATAAAAAAATAAGTTTCTTTTTCTTAAATAAATTTTTTTTTTTTATATAAAATCTAGCGATATATTTATCAAAAATGTAATATGTTTAATAGAAGTATACTGAATGTGCGTACACCTTATTTTTATTTAAAAAAATTAAATTACTTAATTCTATTAGAAAAAAAATCTATATACAGAAAGAGGAAGAAAGTTAAAAATTATTTACTTAGAAAAATTTTTGAGTTTTAATAAACCTCAAAGGTATTTCTATCAAACTTCTTTTACCTATTTTCCGCAATCAATAATCGCGCGAAGTTACATCTAAAATAATACTACAGTAAGTAAAAGATTAACAGCGCAATTTACTGGCTTATATGTGTGATTACCATATGCGAAGGCTTTTCAAGTAACGACGTGGCCAGTCGAGAAACTGATATCTCGTTAATCTCGTTATCTTTTCGAGCCGGTCTATCGATTTGCAGCTTGTCGTGAACGAGCCTTCATGCCCGAAGACAACGTTGCGCTGGGACGTGCGCTCCAATTCCAGTGCAATATCGGTACAAGATCCTATTATCGGTAAATTTTCAAATACGAAGTGAATTATCAGTACGTAATCTCGGCTGTACATCGTGAGGATGCTCGCCCTTCGTACATCGCTGTGCTCACGCTCGACATTCACTCTCAGGATCCTTAGATTTCCGATATCGGAGAACCCATCTCTCGAATCGTCATTATGAATGAAATGCTGCCGACGAAAGAGACAGAATTAGATAAGAATCTCGTGGGGAAAGTCGAGCGTGAAGCCCAACTTTGGAAGCAACGACGCTTCACCGTTTAGAGAAAAGCTCGTGCCCAAATCGCGACAAAATTTTATAACACGTACCCTTGCGATACTATTTATAGAATAAATACACAAAACTTTTGTAGAGAGAGTCTTTTCTTCGCGAAGAGTGATTGCGCTCAATCACCAGCAGTAACACCGTCATCAACATCTCTCCTTCGTTCACCCTGTCACCTCGACGTTCTCCTAAAAGAAAGACACTATTATTAGATTTGTTCCTAACTGTTTCACTGTTCCGTCGATGGCCGTTCCTCCGATAACTCGAAGGCGACGCTTTCTTCAAGCACCATCCGAAAAGTCAACTTTGCGTCCCAATCGTTTTTTCATTTATTTAGCTTAATCTGATTTATCTCAGCACTCTTTGAAACACTTTCATTCTAAACCTAGTGGACTGTCTCCCCGTTGTTTCTCGATTCCTAACTTTGCAGCAACGAAACGAGTTTTGTTAACTGTTGTATTTTTTTTCTTCTTTAACTTCAGAATTAAAAAGTTTTAATGTCTTTTCACAGTTTTATTTTGCTATACTAACTCATCGACGTTTCTTTTTGGTTAAAGTTGCGAGACAGTTTGCGACTTGATGATTCTTTGAAATTACTAGAATTAAGAGCTAACTCGTGTTTCTTCAAAGTTCCCTCGTCTTTTCTCGTCGTTCTGCCAGTTCGGAGCTACAAAGCAACTAGTTACTTTAACACTCCTTCAATTCTAGGCTTCAACAGCTATTTATTTGCTCGCCGTTCTGTTCGTCATTCCTAGTTTTCTATCTTAATACTGCTGCTGAACGTACAACGGTGAAACGAGTGGTTGGCTACTTCTTTATCGCTTTACGACTTCTTTTTTCTCGGTTTAATAGTCTATTTATAGAACTTAATTTAGCCTCCTTCGTTTTAAACACATTCATATCTAATCGCTTCTCTCTCTTTATTAAGTTCTATAACTTCCTAATTGTTTTATTTTGGTACAGTTAAATATTCTTTCGTCTCATCATTTTAAACGCTACAACTGTTAGATAATTGTTTTTTTTTTTTTTTTTTTCTTATCACATCTCTTCTTCATTTTCTTATCAAGTTTTCTTCTGAATAACTTGTCACCTCGATGCAACACTTCGAAATAAAGCTAAGACTATTCACTCAAACTCCTCTTCGTCGTTCTACCCGATCGATACCCGATTTTCTCATTGTCCCTCCAAGGATTTGAAGGCACAAAATGATGTGTCTCTTTGCTATTCCTTTGTAATACAACACTAAAATCGTTACAGAATTGTTTAGTTCGCTGTTTCGTTATCTGCATCGCCATGGAATAAAATGATACATTTTATCACATTGTCATTGGCGCAATCACATAATTCCTTAGTGAGAATACTAGAAATTATTTCACAAATTCCGAAGACCAAGCGATTAAAAATATTTATCATATTTGAGTACTTTTTTTTGCTGATAAATAAATCTCCCGCACGCACTCACGAATTTATCACGTGACGATGACACATCGTCGTTCCGGTGAAGTATCCTAGTGCGAAAACTTGAGAAATACTTGTTCCAGGGTAGTTTGACTAAAGCTGTACTCTTCTATGTCCAGTTCGAGTTTAGCTATAAATAAAAATGTCCAATGTTATATAAACTTTCTTAAAAAAAAAATTTGTTTAATTTTAAATTAATCCTAATTATTATATGCTTCAAACTTTTGTTTTGTTGTAAATTTTTGAGCCATTTCCTCACCTTTTTCTAATTGTGTGAAGCACTCAGCTAGCGATGTCACTGCGTGCTGGGGCACGGCAAAAACTAGCCGATCAGCAAAGCTTTCCTCCAGAGTGGCGTCGGAGAAAAGACCGGCGACGAATTCTTTCAAGCCGGCGATTCTGTCGCCGGAAGGTGTTGTCGGTGTGCAATCGCCACCCAACAGTTTCATCTCCAAGGTGTATCCAGCACCGTAGAGGTTTTTTAAATGCTGAGTCGAACCGATACATCTCAGTTCGCCTTTTACCATTATGCCGACTCTTGAGCACAATGCATCAGCTTCTTCCATTGAGTGGGTAGTCAATATAACTCCCCTGCCGCCCTATTAATTAAAAAGATTTTAGAAAAACTCTTTAATTTATAGTCGAAGAAAAAAGTTATAATCTTATAATATATATTATAATATTAATTTAAAAATATTTAATCTTAAAATGTATATTACAATTTGATAATTAACACGTTATTTTATTATTATATTTTGCGCATATTCTATTCTCACCTGAAAACTAGCGAGAATTGTATCCCATAAGAATCTCTTCGACCTAGGATCCATGCCCGTGCTCGGTTCGTCCATAAGAATGACTTTAGGTCCACCGACCATTGCCATTGCGAAGCTAAGTTTTCTTTTAGTTCCGCCAGAACATTCTTGACTTTGCTTATCAGCGTGCTCGTGAATCTGCAGACCGGCCAAATACAGGTCCACGATTCTACAACAAATAATAGACAATTTAAATATTTTAAAACTAATTAATAATTTTCATCATAGTTTTAAAACCAAACAGTAGTTTTTTTTCATATTTGTAAGAATTTAACTGTTTATTAATAATAGATAAGTATAGTTTATAATTATCAAATATAATTTATAATTAATTTTTTATTAAATTTCTACAAAATTAATTATATATTTTATTAGACAGATTAAATATATATGTTGAAAAATCGCACCTATCGACTTCACTCCATGGAACCCCACGAATCGCAGCATAGCATTCCAAATGCTCTCTTACAGTGATATTTTTCCATTGAGCGTCGTGTTGGGGACAATAGCCCATTTGTCGAAAAGCCTCAGTCATGTGGGTATTAATGTTGAGACCGTTGATCTGCACCTTGCCTTTCGTCGGTGCCTCCTCCGCGATGATAATTTTCATCGTTGTAGTTTTGCCGGCACCGTTGTGGCCGAGTAGGCCTAACACCTCACCGGGTTCCACCGCCAATGAGAGATTTCGCACAGCAATATTCCGTTCGTCTTCGCGTTTCGGGCAGCAGGATGATCCAGATTCCTTTTGTTGATACTCCTTTCTCAGATTCTATAATTAAACATGATAAATTAATATAATTCTAATCTGATAAAATCTCATATTAAAATTATTATTTTAATATAATTATTAAATTTATAAAATAATTAAAAATGTAACGGCACACTTGACAATTTTCTATTATTTATTTATATTATAATAAATGGTTTAATTTGGGGTAGCTTACTTGAAGCAATACTAGCGGTGGCTCTTGATTGAGACCTGACGAAACGACAAAATTGAAAACCTTTTGTCGCTCATTTTTTACGTCCACATCTTCGTGTTCACCGATATCGGAGTTTTCCATAATTTCTTCGCGATTGGAGTCGCCATCACGCTACACAAATAGAAAAATATATTTTATAGATATTTTTTTAGTTTTGTATAGCTTTGAGATTGATTACGAACAACATAAAATATATCTTAAATTATACAAAAAAATTTACATTTATAAAAAAATAAATAATTATGTAAATAAAATAATATTAAATTTACGCTAACCAGGAAGGAACGTTTAAAAATATCGCTGACATTGCCGCCGCTCTTGTTGATGTCCAGCAGGAGTAAAATGAAGAACCAAACTGGGCATTGCAGCAACGCACCAAAAGCCAATATTATGATCTCCATGGTGAGATAATCAGACATAGCGAGATAGTGACAAGCGGCGTTGATAGAGCACATCAAATGAACGCGGTCCACGTAGTACACTGCTGCATACGGCACGTACATGCTGTTCAGTAGAGAAAAGGCCACGTGCAACGCGAACGAAGCTGTTCCACCTTGAGCAACAAATCACATAATTTTGCAATTTTCGTGTTATCAATCTTGATAGATTTGTTTGAAGATAAACAAATATAAAGCTTGTAATATTAAAATTTTTAATACATAAAAAAAACGTATTGATATTTATTGACAAAATTTAATTAATCTAATTATCTCCGAATAAGAAATAATATTTTTAAAACATAATTTTATTCCGTGATATTATAAATTAAATTTCACAATCAAAAGTTTGCGAAAAAGGCACGTTTCGCAGTTCTATCAAAAGAAAATAATAAGAAAGATGATCTTAATATATCGATTAGCATTTACCGAGTCCTTTCATATCGAGGATCATGACCAATATGAACGGTAGTAACCCAAAGAAGGTCGCGATGTTTGGCAACATGCTTTGCGCGGAGTCCAATTTGTCAAAGATGTAACTGAGACAAGTGGAGAAAAGGATAGATGATGGGCAGTAAAGCATGATGAGAATGCCAAGAGTAACGATGGCCGGTATTCCTCGTAGCGAAGGCACATCGAAGAGGAATATAATGCCGAGTATGCCCAGGCAAATAAAACTCATCAGGCCGAGTAGTACAATGAAGTAGCTAAGAAAGTACATGGAGAACGACAGGCCATTCACGCGAAGCTGATTCTTCGCTTTGATCTGAAAAATATTCATATTGTATACAGAATTCCATAACTAACATTTAAAAACAGAACTTACTTCGCGATCGTAAACCATGTCCACTGCTAAAGTGATTGGCAATAGTATGAAAACCATGCCGAGAAGTATAGCGCAGCTGGCCGCGCCAACATTAAATTGTTGGGGTTGCGACGTTTGTTGAAAAGGGTGCGTGTGTACTTCGATCAGTGTGGCTTCGTCCTTTCCCGAAATTAATCTAAATAAAATTTTTTTATTTTTTAAACTGTAGCAATTATATATTTTTTAAAACATTCTAAAATAGATAAACATTTTTTTTATTTTTAATTAAAAAACATTGTATTTAAAATATTGTATTTTAAGTATTATACTTTAAAATCGTTAAACATTTCTTATTCATTTTTTTTACGACAAACTCACCTATAATAAGCGTTTGAAAGAATATTTAGCAATATCGGAAGGGAATGTTGCATCGTATCGTTGTATGTGACGGTTAGACTGAGTCGTGGCACATCATAATTATAATCATTAATGTTGAACGCGGCTATATGCGGTGCTAAACTCATTAAGTTCGCAAAATTGCCATCGTATTCTTCGACGTTCTTCACATCTTGAGCTATGTTGTCTATCAATTTGGTAATGTCATGGTCGGTATTATTCACATAGAGAATGTCGGTTTCGTTGTATGTATCTAAAAAAAACTCATTTTATAGTTGATTTAATTCTCTTAAAAAATAATAATTAAGTAAAAAAAAAAAACAGTAACAAGTTTTTTTAGTTCTGAAAATATAAATTCTCAGAATATATGAGTACAGTTGCAATTACTTACGACTATTAAGCTTTAGCGACTCCATCTTGACATCAACCGTCCGGATGCTGTTTACGTAGAGACCAAGCGCTATCAAAGCAAGCGGCATAATAATCGTGAAATACAACAGTTGGATGTTCCTAAAAAGTCTGAGTACTCTTATGCGTAGCATAGCATAAAGAGTTTGAAGGAAGTTAGGCCGAATCTTGATGGGATCTAGGCCAAGACCAAGCACAGGTGGGTTTCGGTCATTATGGACGCCGTCTGGTAAATCGTTTGCTAAATAATGATTTCATAATATTATTAAAAATATGCGTTTATTATTTTAGCAAAAAGTAAATTGTATTTTTTTTATTTTTTTTTTTGTAAAAGTTTTAGCAATAAAACATAAGAGAAAATAATTCACTCACCTTTCCCCTGGCCATCATTTTGTACGGTTATGCCCTCATTCTGCAAGCTTTGGTACGATGTGCTCTTGGATTGCAACGAAAGCGATCGACTGAGTGCACGATTGCGCACCATCTTCTTCGACAGATTATCCATTGTGCACTCAGTTTCCTCGTCTTTTTCGAGATGTAAAAATACTTCTTCCAAGGTGGTCATTGATACACCATAGCTGCTAATGCCAAGTCTGCTCGAGCGAGTCTTGATCTCGTGCTCGATGGCCGAGAAAAGAGGCGCGAAATTCTCCACAGAGTTGTGAGGTAGAATAAAGCTTAATTCCCGACCATGGCGTCTCGCCTTTTCGGCTTTGCTTACGTGTGACATTACTAATCGGCTGATAGCGTGTTCTCTGGCATTGCCTTCCAGAACTAATCTATAATTGCAAAATAAATTCTTTATTAAGTGTTTAAGATTATTGTATTCTTAAAATTATATCGCGAGATAATCCTTTGCGCTAAGTATGGGCGTAGCGTACTACTGACAATGAAACTCTCTTACGTAAAAAAAAATTCGTTGATTATCGAATCTCAATATATACTTTATAACATTAAATTGTTTAATATAAAAAATAAGAACATAGTTCTGTGTAAAATTTTTTTTAATTAAGAATAAAATTTTAATTTTACAACTTGAATTTTTAATGTAATATAAAAATAAATACTAGTAACAGTCTTACGTTAAATGGTATCCAATGCCGAACTTGTTCTTTAAAAATAAAGAGCTGCCGCAACACCTAAGCTTTCCCTTGCTGATCACTGCTTTCCTGTCAGCGAGTATGTCTGCCTCGTCCATGAAGTGAGTAGTCAATAAAATGACTTTTCCATGTCTCCTTGATTGCAGAAGAGACCACAATTGTCTTCTTGAGTAAGGGTCTACTCCAGCGGTGGGTTCGTCAAGAATAATGATTTTAGGATCGCCAATAATAGCAATTCCCACAGATAGTTTCCTCTTTTGCCCACCACTTAAATATCGCGCGAAGGTATCCGCCTTTTCAACTAGATCGATGTCTTTCAGGGTTTTCTTTACCTAAGAATCAAACATGTAATCTTTATTCTCTCTAAAAACGTTGATTTTCATTAATTTAACACACAATTACATAAAACAATACGTAATAGAATATAAAATAATGTAAATGCTTTTATCATCTACACACCTCATTTCGTATCATTGAGCGTGGTATGCCACGCACCGCGGCAAAGAACTCGAGATGCTCGCGCGGTGTCAGCAGATCAAAGAGAATATCGTGTTGCGGACAAACTCCGGTCATGCTACGTATCGCCCGCATGTCATTGGAATCTCGCACGTCATAGCCAAAGATAAGGGCGGTGCCGGAAGTGGGCGCGGTCAGGCCGGTGAGGATGTTGAAGAGGGTTGTTTTACCGGCACCGTTGTGACCCAAAATGGCGGTGATTTGACCCTCATAGATTGTTAAATTAATACCATTCACCGCCTTGATCTCGGGATGTCTGCACTTGTGGAACGATTTGTAGAGATCGGCTATCCTGATCGCTTCGCGGCCCTTCATTTCACGCACTACCGGCTCCACATCGCGATTCGCCTCTTCGCCAGGAATGAAAGAGTTTGACTCGCCGTTCGATGACGGTACCTGTAAATAATTTTATAAAAACAACAATTTATGATATTCTCACAATTCCTTAACAACTAATGTGACTTTAAAAGACGAAAGGAGTAACTTGATTAACAATAAAACCTTTCAGATATTTTAAAAAATCTTGCCTTTTCTATCATTTTAATATTTTACACAGTTTACGTGTTAATAAAATAATAAAAAATAATTCTTAATAAAAGTTTTTATATGCATATGTATGTAATAATTTAAGAAAAAAAAGATTAATTTAATTTTTTGTTACACTTTATTAATTTTAAAAACTTACCCTTTGTACCTTCTTTTTACACCAAAATCCGGGTAGAAAGCAAAACCAAGGTGGTCTTTTGACTCCATGTTCACCTAGAGAATTATTCTTTACAAGTTCCAGAAACGCGCAAATAATTGTTGCAAGAGTTATTTGAATGTACTCTTGTACTTAGCACATTTATTTTCGAATAAAACATGCTGAAGCATAAAAAAAAACTTACTTGGTATTACAGAATCGAGATAATAAGCCAGATAGCCATACAGAAAGATGTCTAGAGTCATCATAATAAGACTGCCTCCGAAAGGTATTCCTGGTCCAGACCAGAGATTATCAAAGTTCACTCCTTCACCTTGCAGATCCAATACTAAAGCCTAAACAACACATCGCCAAGCTTTTTAAAATACACAATTTATATCAGAAATCCACATTGTTATTTATAAAAACACTTGTACATTTCTCTACTTGTTAAATTTATTTTAAAAACATATATAGTTTCCCACTTAAAAATTAAACATGTCACAAAGTACTTTAAAACTTACTTTGTCCATTGCTAAGGCGACAGCGGTTGGGCTAATCAACGAAACAAACCAATATGTTATTGAACTGGAATCGCTTACAAATACTTGAATAAAGTACATCAAGCTTAATATCGTGATAGCAAAGTTTCCCAAGACACCAGCCGTCTGAAACAAATAAAATATTTTTATATCTCACATTAAATAACTTTCTTAGCAAAAGAAATAATAGAAAAATAATTTACAATATAATTTACAAAATAAAAAAATTAAATCTTTTAGATGGAAAAAATTTTAAATAAAATAAACGAAAGAGATGTCTATAAAAAATTACTTACGCGCGATTTGTCGAAAAATGGCGTGATCATGAAGGCAAACATAATTACGGAGAAACTGTATAAAACAACTAAAAGAAATATCGGTAAGAAATGCGTATGTTGAAACATTTGCAGCGTAAAGAGCAACACCACTCCAACGGCGGAGAGTAGAAAGACAAAGATGCTGTAGATGATGAACCAAGACAACCTACGGAAGTAAGAAAAAAATATGTAACCACTGCACATAGAAAAAAAGTATTTTTAAATATTATTTTATACAAATTTGCTCTTTTTGAGTTTTATATTAAAAAAAAAAAAACAGTTTACTTATATGCTTCTTTTTTATAAAATTTTTATCGCAATTTTACCAAAATACAGAATCGTTCAAGCCCATCATCTTCATTCCCTCTTTAATCTTATTTTCCTTCTCGCCGACTATTAAGATCAGAAGATACGTGACGAATTGCGAGAGCGCCAAGACCATGTAAAGCGGAATAACAACTCTGAAGGCTAACATCCAGTCTAAAGAAAAAAATAGCATAATCTTTAGCACATTTTACGCAAAATATATCGCAGAAATAAGATTAAAAATTTTTTTTACGACTGCTTACCAGCGGTATAAGGATCCTTAGGAAACATTATGAGTTTAATATCCGGTACTGTCACGTCGGAATTTCCCACATCCAACTGTAAAAAGTAACATCAGGTTCAATCCCTGTATTTAGTTGTCCAATTAGACTTATGTTCTTATTAAATAAAAGACGCGCTGCCCCCTCCCTCCCCCAAAAAAAAGATCGATAAGCAGTTACCGAGTTCTGAAAGAAAGGACTTACTCTTATCTTTGTAATGTCCATTATCATTTGTAGGGCCAAGAAGCCGGAATGCAAGTAATTGTTGACGGGGCAAGATTCCCCGGTTTTTATCGATAAAAGATCACCCATCCAGTGACCAGTTTTATTTTTTCGACAGCAAATCGGGGCAGAATATAATTCAGTTGGTGATGGTGGCAAGGAATACGAAGGATTCGTTCGAATTTCATATCTAGATAAAAGAAAAGGCACATATATATGTATGTAATAAGATAAATAGTAACTAAGCTAAGCTTTTCTTGGATTAAAAAAATATATTAACAGTAATGAATTATAAATAATAAAAAATAAATTTTATTAAATATTATTATGTAACAAATGAAAATATTTCTTAGAATAAATTTCTTTATGCATTTTTTCCTTTGAGTAAAATTGCATGCTTTCTTATATTAAATTTAATTAATTTTATGAAGGGTTAAGACAATATAAAAATTATCTTACATAAGACGTTGTGATATCGGCTGAGGGTCTTCGAAGATAACTGCTAGGGGTACGCTATAAGGATCTCTCCAGTACGCAGCCTGCAGATCATCCTTCGTGTCGAACACCATGAAGTTTAAGGGAAGCTTATCGGGATAATCCCACATAGAACGCCAGAGGCTATTCATGGAGTTTAAGAAGCTCTAGAAAATACATCATTAATTTTATATTCTGCAAAAGCTCGTAATATCCGCCGAAGAAACTATCTCTTAAAATAATTACATCAAAATGAAATAATATACGACAAGTAAAAGAAGTATGGCGTGAAAAGAAATATGACTTTTAATTATTTTAAAATTATTTCGAGATAAAATATTTCAAAATAAATTAATAAAAGCAATTGAAAATATTTGCGATCCGTTTATTAATTTGGCGCGTTAAACAAGCGATTTTCAGAAAGAAATACTCACGAGGGTTTCCGTAGAATTGGGTACCACGGCGATTGTATTGTTTTTGTAGCCATTGAACAATTTGAATATATCTCCTTCGTGCCTCTGCGTTGATATTGCGGGAAAGTTTGGGTTGGGTATCATGACTTTCACCACGATCAGAGCACCAAGGATGTACAGGGGTAGAACGACCTCCTGTGGGCAATCAAATGGTTCTGGTTTCAGACAGATAAGCACAGAATTATTGCGTATATATTATCTCTATAATAATAATTGAATATTATTCTTGCAAGAAAAATTAAGCACATTGAAAAACAGTTTTCTTTCTAAAAAGACAGACAATAATTATTATTATTAATAAATACTATTCTTATTATTTTATTACTAATTTATTAGTACCTATATATACATCTCTCTCTCTTTTTTACTCTTTCAATATAAAGATCCTAAGAAACAGAGTGCAAAACACTGTAAGTCTGGACAGTGTTCGGGGATATTGACGGCTTTAAAAACTCTGTCGTCATGGCAATCAACAAGGATCTGACACATACTCTTTGCAATAATTGTCAGCTAAAACGTCGGGAGCGGCTGAAGTTCATAGAAATCTTTTTAATTTTGCTGCGAGCGAATTGTAATGCAATCGTAGTGCACAAATTTATACGATTTCAATGTAGAAATCAATACGCAACCCAGTTATAACGATTACATAACGCTGATCGAATACAGGGCATCGTAATATTCGGACGTGTGTGAATGATATTCTTTTAGTTCTTTATTTATACGAAATGAGCAGAAACGAGCGAAATGATATGAACGTACAAATGGTAATTGCTTCCATCTGTGTCTTAATACATCATTCATTTAGTCATTACATTATCTTATTTCCTATCTTTTATCTACAACGAGTGGACATTGCATAAGAGAAATATTGTAGAGAAAGGAATAAAAAAAAAAGTGACAAAATAAAAAAAGGAAGAATAAATTCAAATTGTAACAAAACGTATTATTAAAATATTAAATTATTTCTTCAGACCGAAAGTAAAAATTCCGAGACGATGTCGTTCTGCGTGGACATCGTCACTGAGGACTCCTTCTACGAGAATCTGACTCTAGGCGTGGTGAAAATTCTCGAAAACTCGCCATGCGTGAGAAACGTGCGAGTTGAGAGACGAAACGGGTGCGAGTCTGGTGCTATCACCACCTGGGAACAGCGTCATTGCTGCGCACTTCCAGAAGACATCCGGAATTTTTACGCTTCTATCGATGGCTTTCTGTTGCAATGGAATCTTGATATAGCAGGTGATTTCGATGAACTTGAATCCTGTGTCTTATATTCCAACGAATCTTTCCGTAAAATAAAAAACGTTGACCAAGTGTATCAACTAGTATCCTATATTCACACGATTCTACATAATCTTGTAAAGATAAATCCTGCAGACCTTTTCCTCTATCTCTGTAGCAGTAAAGAAAATTCTGCGCCGTCACTTAACGGCTTTAGTTTGTTGATTTTAATTTAAATATTTCATGTCGATACAGGTGAAGAATTCTCAGTAGGTCGTATGGAGATCGGTAGTCTTTCGTCGCTAAAGAGGTACGTTGGCAAGGACCGCCAGGCGGGTCCATCGGCCCAGGACTCGTCGGGGAATGCCGCAGAATCCCAAGATGCCATGTTTTCCGGGGACTCGCGCGACTGTAAACTCTTCGAAATTGGTCAATGCTTTCCGGGGCCTGATAACGGTAGGGTATATTTAGCATATCGTTCTAAACAGGAACAGGACACTCCGAGTATCTGGCTCCATCGAGGTAACGGCTGGTATCATCTGGCTGATCATTTCACAATGTACTTCCGCATGATGCTGGTCCATCTGGGTCTACCACTGTGGCAGTGTTGCGTCGTCGGATTACCTCTGCCCACTTGGGTCGAGCAAGCATACTTTTTGGTCGGGCCCCATTTACTGCCGTCTACTATTGAGCCCACTGAATCAATGTCTACTTCGTTATGGAACAATGGGCCTATCAATATTCTTGATCCCGCTATTTTTAAGGCGAAGGACAATAAGCAAAGGAACGCTCGCAAAAAGTAATCTTGTTTTTCCTAGATTATATACTAGTCGAAAACGTTATTAAAAAATGTGGATAACAAAAAATAATTATATAAAAAAATTACCATCCGATTATATGTAAAATAGATTAAAAATTAATCAATTAATACATCTTTATAAATTAAATTAATTTCAGACAATTTAAAATTTTCTACAAAAAAATAAAAAAAAAATAAATAAATAAAATTTAAAAAATATATAAAAACTCGATAAATGTAATATGTAATAAAGTTATTATAACATAAGAAAGTGCGAAGAATTTAATAAGACAGAAAAGCGTTTTCCCTTCTTTATTGCTAACCCTTGGCCCAGTTGGCACTGAGATTAAGCAAAAACGCTCGATTGGCAAGGTGTAGTTGGCGAACGCAGTCTGCGACAAGACGCAGTCGCATCGTCGCCATTCTCTTAAATATCTGCGCTGATCTTTTCTTTTACATCAAATTATTATACCGTTCCACCTAATAAATGTAGAGCTATCTATTCTTGGCGAAAAACGGAAGCTTTAAATCTAAATCAAAGTTGTAACTTATACACTAGATTATTAAAATAGTTTTATATTTGTCAAGTCGTCGATCAAACTTAGGCTTAAGTGTTTCAATTTTTTGATAAATTTGCTTGTCAGGCAGTCATATATCTATTTTCATCTTTCTTTTTAAGTAATATTTATCTGACAAGTAAATTTGCCAGGAAATTGAAACAAACGGCCTTTAATAAAAAAAAAAAAAAAAAAAAAAAAAATTAAAGCAGAATTACTTTTTCACCCTACAGTTTGCAAACATAAAAAATAACCATACGCGTAAATTGCGTTTGAAAGATGAAGTACAAATTTCATATATCATAGAAATCTTTATATATCTCAGCTATTTTTATACAAATTCTGTTACAGATGCGTTTAGTCGATCTAAACTAGAAAGCTTTCCGTTCTATAATTTTTGTAGCAAACAATTTGACTTTCACATGTCTACGTCTAAGTAAAAAATAATTAAGCTGAATCAATATTAATGGGTTTCTTTATCGGGTTTTTAAGTTCGTTACTTCAGCCCAATTAATTTCAATAAACAGTTATTACCTTCGAGGAAAGAAAACCTTCCAAAATTATTTTGGCAACACATTTCTGCTGATGATGGCTGTATGGCGAATATCCAATATTGGCACATGCCTACGACGGGCTCGTGTGACGTTCGAGACAGGTGATTTTTACTTGATTACCTTTTCCCGAGAGAGGATTATCCAATAAATGAAAATTATATCGAGTAACTAAGAGTGTTCAGATGTTTTTTCTTTCTTTTTTTTTTTTTAACTAAACTCTGAAAATAATTGATTATGGCCCAAAGAACGTCAAGCAAAAATTGTTACTGAAACGAAAACTTTTAATTACGTGAAAATTGGATCGAACGTACCATAAACGTCTTCCGCGTGTCTCGTTTCTTCAGTAGAAGATTCCTCACGAGCATCGCCCGCAGTTGGGAGAAGTAGAGCCCGCATGAATTCATCCTGTGTGATGCATTCACCCTATTTTCTGTAACAAAAACATCGACAAACTAAACGGCAACGAAATTTTAATGCCGAACAAGTGACGGTGGTAAAAGCTCAAATTTTGTTGCATTAATTGAGAAATTTATACATTTTAATTTGACTTTTACCCGTGAAATATTTAAAAAAAAAGTGCGTTATATGCACTAAGGCTAAATGGATAGAAATTAATAAATATGAATAGGTTACATAATTTTGATTCATACATTTTTTACAATTTAATTTTAAACTTAATTAAATATAATAATTTTGACGGTGCATTATATTGTATGACATTTTCTACATCTTTTATTTACGTAAATATTACAATCGTGTAGTTTTCTATTGTTATTATTATGCAACAAAATATTGAGCTCGCATGCAATTCTTAATAGAGATACAAGTGTGAGATAACAGTAATAATTTCGTTTCCCAGGTGTTCCTTGTAAATTTCCATTAATTCAGTTAATTTGCATTTAAAAGCTCGTAAAAAAAAAATTAATACATTTATCATAAGTAAATTAAAACGCGTTTATTTTTATTCCATTTTTTTCCCTATATGTAACTAAATTATGACAATTATAAATGAAAAACAATAATTATATATATCTATAATTTGTCTTCTATGACAGAACGTAACTTGCTACTTAATTAACGTTTTCACAGAGGAGCAGAGCACCCCGTTCTTTCTCACTCCAACGAATAACACAGAAAACGAAGAAGAGGAGAGACTAAACTCGGGATGTAGGCGTCGAATTGCAGAACAGTCACGCTCTTCCCGATTAATTAGTTGAATTTGTTTGCACAACTACGCGACACGTATCCCTCCTCTCTCGTCGCATCATCTTCATTCGCCTCTCGTCGTTCGTTTGCTCTACAAGTCTACAGTAAATTCGCGCGGTAACAATATAGTTACGCCAAGTATTTGACGTTTACGTTAATTAATCGTTTAGGACTGCTAGCCGCATTTGAAGGATCAATCTGATTGTGTGCAAAATAATTCTTCGTGGAGTTTACTCTCGAGCGTCTTTCGCCGATCGAATTATATCTGATTAAGAATTGATTATACATATTAGAATTGCCAACGATAATGATTATAACTTTTAAATTCCCTTCTCTCTTTTATAATTTCAATAGAATAATTTGAAGAGTTACTTAATGTAAAACAAATAGCAATTAATAGCATTAAACAATCAGAAGATTGTGATATTTAAGTATGTAAAGAAAGAAAGAAACGAAAAACGAATTCTTCGATAACTGTAACATTCCCGCGATTCAATATAAAAAAAAAGTTTCTAAAAAAACTGACTATTTTTTGGCTTCATACATGTGAGAATGTGAGTTCAGGAAATTCTTCTCAAGCGAAAAAATCACAAGTCGTTTAATATGAGACTCTTTATATTTTTCGTCACGATGTTCGTCTCGTCGGATCGCTCAAAACTCTGGACTTCTTGTTCCTACGCTCGCCTACCTCGGACCATTTTATTTATCCTTGTCGATAATACATGACATACATAACATAACAAACCGGCACTTCTAAAATTTTTCTACACACATAACTTACATTTATCTTGTCATTTCACTTTATATGACTATTTTTGCATTAAAAAAAAAAAATTTGTTCTCGTACAAATCATAGATTAATTAAAAAATTAGGATAAACCGTGCAAATCAATCGCAGGCAAATTTTTTAATTATAAATATAAAATAAATAAAAATTGAAACAAATGCTCAAATACTCACGTTAGTCCTGAACTGCACCGAATCTACGTCCAAGAGAATAATTCTAATCTGCTATACCCTCTATTTGACTGTGATTGCTGGCGTTGCTGGTGGCGGAGATGCCGGTGGCGGTGCCGTTGCTGTTACCGATGCTTTCGTCGCTATGTTGCTGAACACTGCCTCCGTTAATGACGCCAATCGATTCTCGCTGCTGGGACATTGCCTTACCACGTGACACAACGGCGGCATCACGGACAGTGTGCTTGGAACCACATCCATTGTCATTGCTCCTCGCCATGCTTGGCGCCGTAGTAACTGCCAAGAAGCAAAGTCATTAGAATATTTCATTTTTTTTTAGCATTAATTTTGAAACATGTTAATTGACATGACAGAAATACGTTTATATAAAACAAAAATTTTACTTTGTATAAGAATTATTTTGAAATTACTGAGCCAACTTATCAAAAGTGTCAAAATGTACAAAAAAAAAAAAAATATAAGTCAAGCATTGCTATTTACGTACACGTTCTGGTTCGCCAATAATAATTCAATCTAACAGTCTAATTTAATATATGTATTATAAATTAATATATGCATTATAAATTAACGCATATCAAAGAAAAGACAAAGATTAAAGAAGTAAACGAAAGGGGGTGAGATTTACCTTCGACCACAACCAGGTCAAACTACCCCGCGGTCGATGAACGTGATTTAGGAACGTGCCTAAGCGAAGACAGAAGGAATAAGCCTTCTGCAGTCTAAAGTTCTCTTTCTTGATTTTCCCACGTTGTCCCATCCGATCACGTCCGCAAGAAGATCATTGTTAAACTGTAGAATGTTTTACCTGCAAAATAAGAGAAATTTGATAATTAGTATATTTAAATCGTTCAATAATTTCAAAAAAAAAACATTTAAAGTTGTACGGAAAATTTCTTAATACTTTTATCATATTAAATAATTATACAAAATGTAAAGTTCAATACTAAATACTGAATTATTATAATAATTATATTATATAAAAGTGTTATACAAAATACTAAAACAATTCAATATCGAATAACGAAAAGAAGAAAAAAAACTTTCAATCAATCAGACCGCTTTTTTCTACCGCATTCGAGATATACACACTCCTTCTCTCTCGTCATTATCTAATAAATAATAAATCTGAAATGTAAGGGGAAAACGCGAGCGGATACGGGAGGTCGTCACCCCACGACACGAGGGTGACTGCGGTAAGGACTACAGACAGGATGTCGCCAATGCGATTGCAATTGAGAGGGTGCTCAGAAGGGTTCGTGCACAAAAGCGGTGGGGTTTTATTGTTTTCTTCGAGAAGCAAGAGGTTTTCACGGGCACGGAAAATAAATTGTGACAATAAATTTATTAAGATAAGCATCACAAAAGTATGATGAATTACGACAAACTTAATTAAGCCGGCGTGTAAATGTATTTCATTATTATACAAATTATAATTTAAACATTAATCAGGTGATTATCTTCTTCCACGAGTTACAACACACTGAACGTAATTACGCCCGCTTTTTATATATATATATATATATATATATATATATATATATATATAAAACTTTTCTACCTGTTTATATGCGTATAATGTAGTTAAGTGCACTATTATCGTTTTAATTCATCTTCTTCAAAATTATTTTGTATCTCACGCTTATCTATTTATTTATGAAATAAAATTTTGTACTCTAATTATATTAAAATACTTCAAAATATAAAACTTTATCATTATTTTATTTAAATAATACAAGCGAAACTTCAATTAGAGCTTTAATGTACTTATAGAGTTAAATTAGCTTTACGTCGAATTTAGGTTTTCTGACTAAAGAGTTATAATAGTTCACGGTACCACTTTTGTCCTGTTGATTTTATAAAATCTACCAGCTGATTTAAAATTCATAATTATCCCATTACAGTCGCCAGAACTGCTTTTGTTTTCTCCAAGTGCATATTGTTCCTGAAACGAGTTGACGCAAATTTTATTTTGTATAAAACAAAATTGCGGGAGAAAAAAGAGAGAGAGAGAGAGAGAGAGAGAAACGGACGTAAAGCAATTGAAATGATTCTACGATTTCGTGATCGATCCGTATTCGGCAGAATTTCTGCCGGCGACAGGATCTGCTTATCTCGCTTTGATCCCGTGCTTTAATCTCTTCCACAAATGCCCGCCATCAAATCTCTTTCTATCAATGGCATCGTCGTTATACACCTGCCCGTGCCCTTTTGACATCAAATGCTTCGGCATTTATGCGTCCCGTCGCGTTTGAAGAGCCGTTACTTCGCCGTCGATTTATCTGTCTAGACAACGAACTCTCGTCCTTGACAGATGAAAAGAATATTGGCGGAGATGATGACGTTGGTTGCGTCGTCACACCCCGCGACCTCGAAGAACGGATCGTTTAATCGCACCCTTGAGCCCTTTAATCCCTCTTACATCAATACCGTGCAAATTGCTTGTAATAGCTAATAATTTTGGCATAAAGTATTAACTCCCTAACTACAGGAAAATTGTCTTTTAATTACCGTCTTTATACCGCAAAATATTTTACAAAATATCACTGAAAAGAATGAACTTTTTAATAAAGCAGAAAGTTAATTCTGACGCTAACATTGCTTCTAGTATATATATGTATATTTTAATCTAAATGTTAAATAGTTCATGCATATTAATATAAATATATTACTCTAAAAATTACTTTCCATATATTTCAATATTATAAGTAAATAAAAAAAGAATCAAAATTATTTAAATATAAACAAAGTAATTTCACTTCATATTTTTGTGAAGCATTACGTACGTCTCTGGTTTTCTCAATAAATATTCTTTAAGAACGGCAAAAAATACAATTATTTCACAAAGTAATATCTTTCACTGGCTAAAATCAATGATCTAGTTTTTATTCTTATATTCTCGATATGCTATAATAACTCAATTATCAAATAACAGTGACCCACTTTCTGAAACAACAAATTAAAAGTGTAACAATTCATAATGTTCCCCAAATCTACGGGCAAAAATATTCAATTAAAAGCGTTACGATTATGACGCAGTAACAAGCTTTAAAACATCATAATCATTCTACGATTCCTCAACTTCCAAAGATTACCGTCGGAGAAAGCAGTACGTTTTACAATAATAACTTGAGATGTATGAAAACGTATTAAAACCAATTGTTCGAGCTTCCTGACGAATTACCTTGTCAGGTAAACACTTGTACATCTTCATCTATTTAGAAAGAAGGATGAAGACAGACACATGATTACCTGATTGACTAACTCACCCGAAAACTGGAACAATCAACTGTTACGGCCAATTGTTCCAACCTCTTGGTAACTTTACCTGACACAGGCAATATACTGTGCGTCTTTATTCATTTAGAAAGAAAGATAAAAACAGATGCATGTTCAGCCGGGTCGATAGTTACCAAAATATTCGAACAACTGGCTTTTAACGTTGCCACTGTCACTGTTAAAAATGCTGCATTACAAAATTGCAAGATCGATCATCCCCAGATGTCGCGCATCAAAACCGGCGTCTGGATATTGCAAATGATCTAGAAATGTCAAAAGATACGTGGATGGATTATATTAAACACAGCGCGGCGCGATACGTAACAGTGGCCCGCGCGATATTCACATTCCAGATGTTATCTATATGTATACGCGTGCACTTATCCTCGCGAATGACGAATGGTTATTGTACACTTCGCTGGCAAGCAAGCGACCTGATTTTCAGCCGACAACTTGCGATGAAAACTCAACCGAATCCGTTTTCCCGTTTGCCCGGACCAAGTTGGAGAACATGGCGAAATTCGACCCGCGTCCCACCCGAAGACCGCTCTCTTCCACGTGTATCGCCCATTATCTGCCATCGCTTCGTTTGGTCCACGTTATAGAGAACCCTGCCAAACTTCTGAACGTCTATCTCTCGTGTCGTAAGACACCTAATCGAGGCAGCAATTATCTCAGGACTGGTGTTCAGACACTGTTGAAAACAGTCAAAGATAAATGTAGTAATCGCAGATGATCAATTTGCGTTCTTGTTACTGCGTTAAACTAGCTTTATACGACATTAAATTCGTATTTAAGAAAAAAGAACTTTATTGCAATATTAAACATTTTATCGAGTAGAAAATGACTCAACGTCCGTCAAGTAATAAATACCTAAACATCTTGCCAGTTAAATAACTTTATACGAATGTTTAATTCATTACCGTTCAGATTGTTTTGATTCCGATGTTCAACGATTACGCTTTGCACATAATAATTAATTATGCATCGTCTGTGCTGGCATGTCGACGGTGTGCTCGCGAAGGAACGACAGATAGAGAGGAAAGAATGGAGCAACTGCGAACAACTAGTCGGCGTCTATCGACCGGCGAGGATCAAAGAGCGGAAAAGGGTCAGAGGCGTGTAGGAGAAAGGCCGGCGAAGAGTTTCATACCCAAATACGACGGATGGCGAATATACCGATGGGCGATCGATTTTTTCCGACCTCGTAAACGCGGTTCGTTAGGCCCGATTCACCCAGCGAATGGCTCGCAACAGAAAAGCAAGAAGAAAACCGAAAGATGGGGAAAAATAAAAATAGAGAGAGACGAGAGCGACGATGATTTTTATGAAAATCTCCAATAGTTTGGAAGAAACATTTTGTATAATATTTTATGCTACGTTACGTTAATAGTAAGCCAACAAAGGAAATTAAGATGTACAAGGAAGTGTAAAAGTTTAAATATAGAAGCGCATGTATGAAGTTGTTCAGTTACTGCTACAATGGTGGTTAAAACAACAGGAAAGCACTAGTAAAATATTAATAAGACATGGCTAATGCCTATAAAATGCTTGTTGATACAACTGATCAGTTTCCAAACCAAAACTTAATTTAGCATTGCAATGACTGGATGGAGAATTAAATTCATTCACTGTGTGACTGGAGTAACATTATACCTGGTACACTAGAAGAAAAATATAGTTACTTTTGGACAAGATAAACTCAATTATACATATATGTATGTATGTATGTATGTATATATATCTCAGTAAATCATATTTGTCATTAGAAATATTCTAAAATTATATTTGAGACCAAAAGTAACTATATTTTTTTTCCCAGTGTGCTATTAGTTTAAATATATATTTAAATATACATTTTGCAACATATTTTACAAAGTAATTTAAACGCGAAAACCCAATTAAATAAAAAAATCAATTATCTAAGCGCATTTCTATTTGCTTTTACTGCTGGCAATCGAGCACGTACAATCGCTGGACATTTTTATCTAGGCGACAAAAAATTTTTCACTTCTAATAAACGATTCGCGTTGTTCACAGGACGTAATCCTTGCGGGGATTAAAAACAATCCCTCTTTATTTCAACGTCTGCTCTTTGTATTTTTGAGTTTGAAAAAAAAAAAAAAAAAAGAAGAAGAAGAGTTTGATCCGAGGGATCAAGAGCGAACTGTGACGTGATTAACGTCGAGGGGACTCGGAGTCGGGCTGAGAAGTTCAGTTGACGCGGCCGACGACTATTTTTGTTCGCGAACGAAAGCGACATTCCTATTACGTTTCTGCGAGCCTCAATGATTACTCAGTCGTACCTCGGAATGGTGCAACAACCGGGACATGTGCGCGCGAAAGATGAGTCGGTGAGATATTCCCAGTTGCTTCTTTCAATTTCGCGCCTAACAGCTTCGTAGAACACGAATTAATCTTTCAAGACCGAATTTTCGTTGTAATTAATTTTCTTTTTAGATTCTAACTATCTATATTGCGTGCATTGCTGATGAGTTGCAAAAAGCATTTATAGAAAAAATAAAAATAAGATTAAAAATAGGTTGTTCCAACTTTCAGGTAAGTTCGTCTATCAGGTAATCGTGCGTCTATCTTTATTCTCTTTTTTTTTTTTTTTTTTTTTTAACTACGTAAAGATAAACATGTGTTTAATTGATAGGCGAGTTTGCCAGAAAGTTGGAACAACCGGCCGTTACTCTTAAATTTTCATCAAACAATACAAATTTTAATTATTCCCGTTCAGAGAAATAAATATTTCAAGAAATTGCCTTCTCGGGCAGGTCTGTGTTTGAGTAATGCGTAAATTTTAACAGTGATTCCACATGAGTAATAAAGATAAACGTGAGATTATTGAGAAATGTGAAGTTAAAGTTGACAAAAGTATGGAAGATGTAAATATATCACTATCATCTGATATATTCACAATTTTTCAAAATTACTAATTGTTATGTTATCCAACAACTTCATGAAAGCTTAAAGAAAATGTATTATCAAAAAATTTGCTTGTATCATTTGTATACGTTGGACTTCTGTATAGAAAAGTCAACGATTTCACAAATTATAATTAATTCAAATTAATAGGACCTAATTTTCCTTTGCTTCACTCAGAAATAGCGTCATTAAATAAATTACAACGTAAAAAAAAAAATATCTTACTCGGCTTAGTTTTGAGAAACATTACCGTTATCACTGATAATATATTTTTACGAATAAGGTATGGTCACCATTTGAACGATGAATTCTTCATTTTCAAGTAGTATCAATTTCGTGATACATATGAGTAAGCACAGCGAAGATAAGTGATAGATAAGCGCTAAAAAAAAAATCCAAGTATCACGGTCACCATTTTCATAATAAACAGTTTTCTATTTTTCGCGATCATTACTTTTAATATTTAAAATATTTAGAAAATCTTTTACCTAACTGGATTTTTTCCCCCTTAATTTATTTACTCCCTTATTCAATGCTTGTGAATTAATGCCCTAATGAGAAAATCATGCATGCGAATTGATGCTATACCGCGACGTCTGCGGCTTTCACCCGGAAGGATATAAATACGCATGTACATATATATGTATTTTTACCATACGTTTTCGTGAAGATAACACGAAGAAGTTCGATGTCACTGGAAACGATCCCGTTGGGAAACAAACCAATCTAATATAAATTTATGGTACAGCGTAATCGGCGAACTCAATATGTAATCATTTTGGACTAAACCTTGTATGCGTATGACGTTCCTAAAATATTATTAACAGTTAATAATAATAATAATAATAACGATATTCTAGGAATATTGTGCTCACAGGGAAAACTTCTGTCAGATCTAAATATAGAAATAAGTTAATTATACACATAGCTGGAATAGCAGCAGTTCATCGTCAAGAAAAATTAAGTCGAGCCACAGCAAAAGTTAAAAATTGAAACAGTCGACTCTTGTGCGCGTTGCAATATTTGTGGTTTTAACTTGTGCAGGATCCGCGGCCATCATTTTCCAGCCTCGGTTTGTCCGGTAAATGTATTTGCGACAGTCATTCTATCATAATTTGTGGCAATTGGAAAAGTTAAAATTTGAGGTGGCCGATTTTTTTTGGATCAGGCGACAATCACGTTCGGTTCTAATTTACAGTAATTAGTCTGCGAGATACGGTTTGGGAAAAATCACAAGTCTGAGTGATTGTAACGCAATAGCGAATGGCGCGGGCATTGCAGCTCACCCTCCTGAAGGGTGTAATTCCACTTCGAGATCGACCTTATCGGAGACTCATACGTCAACGGGATGATGCAGCGTTTCGTCGTCAGGCATTGCACACTGTAACCACTGCGACAATAAGTCCAACGCCACCCCTCGATTCTCTCTGCCCCTCCTCTCTCCTCGTCTTTCTCTTTCTTTCTCGCTCTCACACCTGGGTGAGCAAAATTAAACAACCGGAAGTCGCCGGTAAGACTTTAGAACGGAAAACGGGTTCACCCCGAAAGTGAGAAGCGACGGATTAATTTTCTCGCAGTCCTAGCCGGCAGTTCACCTTGCTCACGACCATTCCCAACCCTAGACTCGTTCTCGAAGTCACTCCCGAACTAACACACCCATACAAACACAGTCGTATATAAATATATATATATATATATATATATATATATATGTTATATATACACACATGCACATCGTAATACCCACGCACACGGTGCGCCCCTGCCCCCGTTTCCGCTCGCTTCCCGCTCGCGAGCCCCTCGCCCCTCCCCCGCGCGAGAATCGATCCGCTACCGGCCTGGACGGCAGCAGTCCACGTCGAGCAACTCGAAACCCCCTCGGCGAACATGAACGGGGGGCAGGCCAGGCCGCGGACACCCCGACACGCGCAAAATCGATCCCCAATCAACGCCATTACGTGACGAAAACCGGGGGGCGGCTGGTCACCGGCGATATCGCAATCTCCACGAGGTGTGGTGCCTCCAAAAGCGATCATTCGTACCATCCTCCTTACCTGCGCATCCGCGTCGCTCGTCCTCTTGATACTACCGCGGTTCACCACCGCGCCAGGGCGGCATCGAGCGCCGATCCGCGTGATCCAACTCCCGATTCTCCTTCGGAGGTGGTCACTCACTTGTCTCCGAGCTCTCCCGCGACTCCACTGGCGGTCCGCTTCCGGTCGCGCTTACTGCCGAGGATCTCGCCGTTTCTCGTCACGCTTTACTGAGGTCTCGGGCCGCTTCCGATCGCGCTTCGTCGTGGTGTCGGTGTTTCCGGTCGCGCTCCCGTCGAGGTCTCGGCGCTTCCGGTGCCGCGAGCTTCCCTCGCCAACTGCTCCTACGAATGTGCGACTGGCGATTGCACGCGTGGGCCCGTTGCGACCGGCGGCGTCAGACTGCACGAGAGTGACGAGAGAGCGCCGAACGGACGAGTTCACGGCTCTCCGCGCCGCGCCGTCAACCCCCTTCTCACCCCCTATAGCGCCGCGCCGCGCCGGCCGCCGCGATTTCGACGTCGCTCTCTCTCTCTTCCCCCGCGGCTTCTGCACCGGTGACCGCGTCCACGTCCTCGCGCTCGCCCTCTATCACCGCCTTCTTCCTCACCGCCACGTCCTTGGCTCGCACAAGCGCACTGCCCGATGACGCGACACGACTGCGCGGGGATAATCGCGCTTGCGATACCATCGAGGGTACGCCGGGATTTGATACTGAAAAAAGATAACGATGAGAGTACGTTAAATGTATATAACAATGAATTACGAATTGTAAAAATGAATGATATAACTCGTAAAATAAAATACTTGTAATTAAAAATGCAAACTTCTTGAAGAAAATACTCGTCTACGTATTATTAAAATAAAGAAATGAGATAAATATAAATGTGACGGTATTTTAAGATTTTAATGTGTTTAATAAATATGAAAATATATTGATTTTCGGGCAACTAGCTGGTCAACATTTATTGCAATAATTTTATGAAGTAATTAAGGTAACTTGTCAATATTTATTGATTAAGTTAATCGTGCATCGTCGATAATAAGTACCAATTTTATAATTTACGAAAGAACGAGGTAATAAAAACGTTACGTTCGACTTTACGTTTAGTTACAATTATCCTAATTAATTCGTCACGATAAAATCTTCGCACGTACGTCATGGGTTACAGCGCAATTGGTTTCGTAAGTCCCGTTGCGACGTATCGTTGACGTGTTTCCATCCCTCGCGCCGCCACCCCCCCCCGAATTAGACGTCAGGAGGATGGCAGCACGTGCTTCCCTCGAACTTGCGTCGCACAACGAGGAGAATATATCTTTCTATGCATTTTTAATTTCAGCGAAAAGTAACTGAGCAACACGTTAAATGAAAAAATTTAATGTATCTTTTTTTTCTTTTTTTTATACAATTAAATAATATGAATTTAAAAAAGTATTGTTTCAACTCTGATTCAAATACAGAACTAAAATATTATAATTACTCGATCTGAGATAAATTTTCTCCCTTTCTATTATTAATATTAATTAATGTAAATCATAAATTAATTGCTACTGAATACTATAAAATATTTATAAAATGTAGAAATTAAAAAAAATACAGTGGAATCATTATCGTTCCATTACCAATGTAATTTATAAAAAATTAGATTTATTTTTAAAATATGATAAAAATCATAAATATACATTATTACGTTGATTATAATAGAATGACGTAATAGGAAACTATGATAAATCTTCTCATGATATGAACAATAATAAAAGATGCGATACAAACGAATTGTATCGACTTTCTAATTCTCACGATACTTGAGACTAGGTCAAACTTACGTGAAAATGGAAAAGTTGAAAAGTTTCGTCAACCTACGCGATACATGAACAATATTTAGGAGCGGTCTCGTGTTAGGGCTAATTCACTTCGCTCTGATTAGACAAAAAGGAGCGGCGCACCCTCACCAAGGGTTCCAATTCCTAAAATAGATAAATGGATAAGCATCAAACGTGACGCAGAATTAGCGTCACGCTAAATGGAACAAGAAATTCGAAGCAATCTTGATTTATTTATAAAAAATAAACTGCTATGTTAAAATAATTTTTTTCAATACTAGATGATTGATATAGATTTGAAAAGCATAATTGTCTTTTACGGAAATTGTAATTAAAAAAATTGATTTTATAATATAAAAAGAAATATAAATTGTTTTTTTAAAAAAAAGTTATTTGAAAAGATTAATTTTATAAATATATTTTAGTAGAAAACAAAAAAAGAATACCAAAAATTTCCTTCGAGCCGGATTTGAACCAGCGACCTATGGATATCTGCTTCAATCACTCCAACTACAGTCCACCGCTCTACCAACTGAGCTATCGAAGGTTCTTGACGAGTTTTGCCGGCGAATCAATTATATTGTAGAGCCTAAAAGATATCATTAACTTATAATTTTTAAATAATAAAACATCTTTACCCGAGATAAAGAACAGCTTGTAAAATAATTTTATAAGAATATCGAGCTTTATTCTAGTGATAAATAAGAGTAAAGGATATTTACCTGATTTGTTTGAATGTAAAATGTTTGTAACGTATGTTACAAAAAATAGTTTATCCTAAAAATTGTCGTATCACAATTTTATGTGATAATTGAGTTGTGATGACATTTTGCTACCAATAATTAGGCTACTATAATTTAAAAGCTATTAGACGATCAACAATGATTTGAAAAGTTCTCGACCTTTTCTGATAATGTCATAAGAGTCGATATTGCGAAGGCTCTTCTAAACCTTTATTATTTTATTGCTTATTATATTATTTATTCTTGAAAATTTTTTGTAATTAATTACTTCATATAAATACTACATTTAAAAGTATTGTGACGTCTTAAGAAAACCTGAAATTAAATTACCAATAATTTTATTTTAAACTATATCGTTAATAAATCGCATAATTAATATAAATTATAATTAGAAATTATAATCATAAATTAATTTTAAGCAAAAATGTTTACGTACCTTTAATTTTTCATCGCAAAACGTTAAAAAAATAACTTGTCCAATTAGAAGAATAAATGTAATGTGTAAAATGTTTCGTGCAAAAAAAATTAGTAACTGCGACCGTGACAGGACTCGAACCTGCAATCTTCGGATCCGAAGTCCGACGCCTTATCCATTAGGCCACACGGTCAGATGCTAGCTTTGACTTCAACCAAGTATATCAGGGAACCTCTTCGATTTTCTTGCCATGTATTAGGCTCCAGACACTGAAATTAATTATGATTTTATATATTAATATGAATAAGATAATCAAGTTACGATATTCTATAGTCTTATAACTAACGATTTGTCATTATTGATTCTGCTAAGTATGTATTACTATCTATGGATCAATTCATTGCACAAATGGTATATTTATTACTAAAAATAATTCCACCTAAATTTTTTAATTAAAAACTTTTACGATGAGCATTAGTAACAGATTTCATGATGTTTGCAACATCGCTGGTGTTATTACCAGTCATTGACACTAAATAAATTTTTTTATCGCCTACAACGTACGCTGATAATAGAAGAATATTTTGTCGTTATTGACCATCTCTTGATATTTCATTCCTATAAGTCTCGTTTCCACAATTAAACTCGATATAAAATCAAAGGCAAAATGTAGTAAAAGCACTTGCATTACTACGAATAAGTGAAAATTAAATGTGTATATTTATTGTTTGCATGTTTTTGTAAGTTTTCAAAAACCTGCAGGTATACGAGTTTGGAATTAAACAAAATTTAAGTCGGATTGTTGGCTTTAGATAATCATTTCCAGTTTGATCTTTATTTTTGTAAAATAAAGATAATTATTATAAGTGAACGCCAACAAGTGCCGAGGAGATCATTGGCTCCATTTACAGCGGTATGCATGTGTATGTATAATACCTTATGTAGATATAATCGATAAACTGCGTTTCTATGGTTGGCTGTATTTTCCTTTTGTGAGAGTCAAGGAGTTGAAAGATAGGGCCAAGAGGTTAAAGCTCTAGCGGGGAAGAGGAAACGGTTAGCCGCCTACTTATCCGATGCCATCATTTATGCCCATTGCCGTCATTTATTAGAGAGCAGCGACACTACTTGATAAAATTTATTTTTACTTTAGTTTATTATAATTTATTATACAATAAGAGGTTAAGTTTTGTTATTGATAGTATAATCATGTAGATATCAAAATTATATTAATAATTTGTGACGAAAAATTGTAATATTAGAAGTTGTAGAAAATCAAAACAAAAAAAACAAGAAAGAAAAAAGAATAATATTTTATACGTACTATTTGTAAATCGTTTTCTTTATCACATAAAAACTTGCTATGTAATAAAATCAAGTAACAACAGGTGGCGGTATTAATAATGTCCACCATGTAGATAAAATGCCGAGTTTCCTTGACTCTTTCAGCTTTATCAAGCTACATTTTCCTATTGTTTCCCATGGTCTAGACTGGTGCAGACTTTGAAAAGATTTTGATTGAGTTGTCAATATAAATTTATCAAAATTATTTGATATAACAAAAATGACAACTCTTCTTCAAGCTCAACTCTCCAGTGCATTAGGGACCAAAACAAAATATCTTGCAGGACTAAAAAAAACATTTGCACGCCCTCTCATACAACGTAAGTTTACTTTTCTTGAACCAAAATTAAAATTGTGCTAACTAAATATAATTATTGATATAATTTTGCAGGTATATATAAAATAAATTATGTAAAAATTATGTATGTTTCCAAAATAATTTTTGTAAAAATTAGTTGCAGTCAAGGCCATAGAATTGGAGCATATAGAGGAAGGTATATTGGAACGAATAAGCAAAAAATATAACATACCTGAGGAACATGTAGATGAATATTATGCCGCTATTCTGACAATTTTAAAAATACACCTACGGTTACAATGCCATAATGTCAAGCCTGTTGAATTCAAGCAATGCTTAGAAGAATTGAAGTAAGTTTCTTTATCTACATATACCAGATTTTATAGCTTGTACTTTATAATAAATTTTTTTTTCTTTTTATGTAATAATCATACTTAAGGAGTTGTCTGTTTTCTGAATAAAATAGAAATACATAAAAATATTTTTTAATTTAGAATACCTTAGTTATGCAATACTCATATTACAGATTGAATCCAGAATGTGTGGAAGATTTATCCTCAGTGATTTATGGTCCAAAACAAGCTGATCTGTTATCAGGTTTGATTCAGAGAACTAAGTTTTATCCACAATTTGTATCCTGTAAATGGCGTATTGATATTACTATCTCATCCAAGTATGTATGGTTTTTGAATAGGCAATTATAAAATAATATTTTAAAGATGATGTTGCTTAATCAATTTTTTTTTACATTGCAGTTTATTAAATAGAGTACTAGAACCGAATATTATAATGGAATGGATCTTCAATACTGGCGAAAGTGTGACATTTGAATTATCTTTAGCAAAGTTTCATCAATTGAGACATGCTGTGGCAACCATCCTTGTCGAATTACAAGCACTGGAACGTCACAGTATTTTTAAGTCTATACCTTCCAGTTAACAACAGCACTTATTGCAACTTGTTCCTTGGAATAATTTTGAAATATTGGAACTACTACATACAACGTTTTATTAATTTTAAGTTAAAAAAAAGTATACATAATTATATATCTATATTTCTGTGCGTTTTTATACATACAGCTTATTGTGCATTGTAGATATAAATAAAAATGCGTTAATTTTCGTAACGCATAAGACTGTCGGCATAGTATAATTTTCGATGACTTCGCACAGTTGAATTTTAGATCACTTCAAATGAAGTGTCTACTGTATGTACACTTTAGTCATTTCTGAATTTTTTTTTAACTATTTTCTGATTGGCTGCTCACCAAAAGATGGCAGATGTGGAGACCAATGGCATTAAAATCTGGTAGCAGCGAATAATAGCTTTATTTTTTTTATAGCTGGTTGGTACCACTGAGTTTGAAAGTAAAACAGCAACATGTTTTAATGTCGGTTATTAGTCAGTTCTGGTCAGTTCCTTTTGACATGTTTGGTTGTGTTTGATTAAAGTTAAAATGTCAACTAAAATAGTAAAGTTTGTGATTCCGTTGGTGAAAGACGAGCTTTTAACATCACACGCCGGGCAATACTTTGTCAAAGAAGTTCTGCCTTTACGGGCAATATCACAAGCTATTGATGGTAACCAAATTTATTTCAAATTGTTTATAATTAACAAACTATTGTGTTTCTGTCATTATTGATGAATACGTCGTTAATGTATCTCAGTAATGAAAGTAACAGTTGATAGAATACATTATGATTATATTCATCTTAATTGGTTATTATTACTCTGTCTTATTTTATTTTATAACTACTTTCTTCTGTTGTAGCTACACGTCCAGCATTGCAGAATAATGGTGTACACTTTATTTTGGATCACTTTGACACATTCTTTTCTATTATTGTTCACACTTATAAAGTAGATTTTGACATTTGTCTACGTGCCTTTAATAGAATTCACCAAGGTAATATTCTTTGGAGAAAACTTTAGCTTTATATCATAAGTATTAATAAAGTGTATGCCAAAAAATATAATTATATTATTAATTTAAAATTAATCAATTTACTTCATATAAATCTTAAATTTTCAGCTACAGAGATTCTTGTGGACAAATTGGAAGATATATTTGATCATGATAAAAATATTAAAGATGAAGATGATAGAAAAACATATCTGTGCCTTGTCAATATGATTGCATATTTGTTTTCATGGTTTATCTGTTATATAGAAGAACATATAAGAAATATAGCAGAAAATAATATTGGAAAGGTATATAACTTATTTACATTGATATGTGCAACAAAATTATATGGATAATGACACAAGTATTTCTTTGCAGCGTAAAAAAAGTGCAAAGTCTGATGTTGAAGAGGAATGGGAAGAGTCCAAGCAGAAAGTTTTGGAACTTTTATTTCGATGGCTACAGTTGCCACTTTATAAAATTTGGAAACCACCCATTGTTGATAACTCATTTGTCACGTAAATTACAGTAGAATATTTGTAGTTAACTAAGTTAAATTAATTTTTTAATTATTTAATGTCTTTTAATTTTAATACAGAGTTTTGTCACAAATTTGTTATAAAATATTGGAACAGAGTAAAGATGTCAAACAAAAACAGATAAGACAAATTATATTTGAGGTATTGTTATTTACACAAATGTATAGAAATATACATATGAATCTTATATTAATATTTAATTGCCATATTTTTTATTACAAATAGATCCTGGGAACTTTGATTAAAAAGTACAATCATGGAATTGCTTGCACTGTGAGGATTGTTCAGGTATATTTAGCTAAATACATAAATCAAAAAAAGTATTTGTTAATTAAAACTTTTAATATCTGTGTTTAGAAAAATACAAAACATTAACTATGTTGTAGTTGGTGAAATTATGTGATATGTTGGCGCCATCCATAGCAGCTGGAGTAGTGCATCTAGTTACTGAATGTGGCTGTAACGGTTTAATAAAAGAAGTGATAAATGAAATTGGACAAAGTGACATTAACGAAGTAGACTGTCGCAACATATCCATATTTATTGAAAATATCGGAACCACACAACCTGATTTGATCATTCCATTTCTCGACGAATTAATAGATTATCTATCAAACGAGGTATGTTTTCATTAGAGTTCAAGCTATTGAGTGAATAATATTCGTATAAGAAGATACGAAATATACTGAAAGAGCTTACAAATATTTTATGTAGGTAGAAATTAATTAAAATTTTTTTTTTGGAAATTCTTTTAACAGTATTATACAATGAGGAATTGTGTGATTGGAATTTTGGGCGCTGTAGTGCAAAAAACCTTAATTGGTGAAGATCTCACAGACGAACAGAAACAACAACGCGATGAATGCTTCGATAATTTAGAAGACCATATATTAGATAATAATACTTACGTGAGATCAAAAGTACTTCAGATATGGCAGCGTTTATGCTGCGAAGGCGCTGTGCCATTAGTGAGACACGGAAAGCTTCTAGCTTCTGTTGCTATGCGACTAGAAGACAAAAGTTTAACCGTTCGCAAGCAGGCTTTTCAATTACTGCGCACTTTATTGCAAAGTAATCCTTTTGCCGGCAAGGTATGCAAAACTTAAATTAAACGTTTATTTATTAATTTTTTTTATTAAACTAATTTACGATTTGTGTATTTTTGCAGTTAAGTTGCGTCGAGCTTTCTAATTCGCTAGAAAAAGAAAAAGCAAAACTGCAAGAAATACAAGCTCTCATAGTAAGTAGTAGCAAACGTGGCCATGAGAAAAGATACCAATTTTGGAAAGATTTACAACTTGATATAAAAGCAGCGATAAAAGAGGTTTTGAACAATGAAACAGAATATATTAACAGTTCGTATTCGTATTACATATTTGTAATAGCTTGTTTCCTGTTATATTTATTATTACTTTTCTCTCATACTGTAATTGTATATGAACTTTCTTGTAGATGAAGAACAAAATGAAAATATTGATCCAACTTGTGCATTCGAACATGTGAGACAGTTGTTACTAAACCAAAAAGTCACTAAGGCAGTAACATATCTGTGGAAAACGTGCACAAAATTGGAAGGAGCTCCTACAATGGATAATCTTTCCACTACAGCGAAAGAAGAGTGTTTATTTGCTTTTTTATTGAAAATATTTATCGAGTCCGAGACTAAATCAACAGAGAAGGAAAACGACAATGCGAATAATACGAATGAATCAGAGCAAAATGACAAGAGAAACGAGGAATTAAAAAAGCAAAAATGCATTATAAATTATTATAAAGTAGGAGACATGAATAAATAATCGTTAAAAGAATTAAAAAAATACTTGCTATTTATATTTATTACTTTTTTACAGAACTGTTTGGAATTTGCAACCGAGTTGGAAAAGACAATACCAATTGCAGGAAAATTACTGTTTTCCACAGTCGCTGGAGACGCTGTTGAGTCGTGCACGTTTTTAGGAATTGCTTTTCAGTTTGGAGTAACTGGAACAGCTAGCTTCATGCGCGAGGCTTTACTGCAAGTATTCCATCGTGATCAATCCGTACGCAACAATATAGCCGAAGTGTACAAGGAGATATACTTAAATACGAACAACGACAAACAATCGTCTCGTCAAATAGCCGTTATCCGTGTAGATCGTCTGATTGAGTTGCTAAAAGAATTGAAGCCTGGTCAGAGCCCAGCTTTGACGCTTTTAATTGTAAGGTGGTACGAGACTGGTGAAATAAATAGCGAACTGCTGCAGGTATATTCAATATTTGAAATATAAAATACAAGTTTACGAAAGATTTTGTTTATTTCATACATGTCTACTTTAAATTTGAACTTTTAAATAATCTCGTGTAAAATTAAAAAAAAAAAAAATATATATATATATATATATATATGTAAAAGGTGAAAGTTAAGATTAAAAATGAAATTATTTATTAACTACGTACACTTAATATTAATTTTATTTAGCAAATTTATTAATATTTTGAACATTTTAAATATAAATTGAGAATATATTCCAATAACTGTTATATATATCTAGGTTTTGTGGGAAAAGTTTTCCATGAAGTATCCCAACACGTCGCCGATAGACAGCAGAACCGCATTAATGATAATAACGATGATAGCTCAAGCTAAACCTGACATAGTGTCTGATAATTTGGATGTGTTAAAAAAAATAGGATTTGGTGTGCGTGCAAAGAATGATCTTCTTTTAGCACGAGACACTTGCAGAATGTTGTTGAAAATAAAACAAAACAATAATGATGTTGAAAAAGTAACTATAAGGTAAGTCTCTAAAATAATAAAAGTAAATAATTTAAAGTCTTCGGAAAATTATTAATTAAAACCTTATTTTTTCATACAGATATCCTAACAATCACGATGTATTCAAAGAAATTATGACATTATTAATAGATTTTTTTACCGAAACAGAGAATAAGGCTTATATTTCTTTTACAACGGATGCACTTAACGCTATATATCACGTAAGTAAAACTATAATTAAATATATTTGGGACATTATACCAAGAAAGTTTTAATTACAGCTAGCGAATCAACCTGATCAGTTGATGAAAGAATTATTATTGAACATTACTAAAAAGAATCAGCTTATGAATATCGAAATCGAAAAAAGTCAAGCAGTAAATGTATCGAGCATTGTTCTCTCCAGATTGCTTTACATAATTGGTCACATTGCCATCAGACAGCTAGTTCACCTAGACGTACATATTTATAAAGAACTGAGACATAGACAGACAGTACGAGAAGAGATTCAAGGCAAGAAGTCAAAAAATCAAAAGAAAACGCCAGACATTAGAAATATATCAACGTCGTCAAGCTCGCGACGAAATGCTTTTCGAACTAAAGAATTTTCATCGTTCATTTCTGAAGACAATGGAGAAGAAGCCTTAACCGGTGCGGTAGACGACGCCCAAGCAGAGTTTGTTAACAACGCACTAGAACACGAAATTGTTACTGGAGACGGCTTGCTCGTGAAATTTCTGTATGTATTATTACAAATTTAAAATGTATTTGATTATTAATATATAATTATTTCTAGTCCGTTAGTATTGGATGTATGTCAGTATCCTGACAAATATAATAATGAGGACGTACAAGCTGCAGGTTCACTCGCACTTAGCAAAATGATGACAGTGAGTTCCGAATTTTGCGAGCAATTTTTGCAACTCCTGGTCACTATATTGGAACGATCTCCTTATCCCGGAATCCGATCAAATATGTTAATCGGACTGAGTGATCTCTCTACTAGATTTCCCAATCAAGTGGAACCGTGGTCGAAACATATTTACGGCAGGTAAGTAATTTTTGCATACCTCTTATTCCAAGTTTAATCGTACATTTAAAGATAAGTCCTAATTAAATTTATCTCGTTAATTATATATATATATATTTTTTTTTTTTTTATATTTAAAAATGTGTTTATATTTTTAAGACTTAAAAAATGTGCAAAAATTCCAATATATGATATTTATTTAATATTTATCATTTTAGACTTCGAGATGAAGATGTGAACGTGCGTAGAACATGCGTTCATATGCTATCGAATCTGATAATGAGAGAAATGATACGTGTGAAAGGACAGGTCTCGGAATTAGCCCTTTGCGTTATCGATGAGGACGAACAAATACGACGAGATACAAAAGAATTTTTTGTTCAGCTTGCTCAAAAAGGCAACGCTTTATATAACATAGTTCCTGATATATTGTCACGCTTGGCGGATCCTCAATTGAATCTTAATGAGGAAGACTTCCAGCAAACCATTAAGTAAACATTAATAACGATTAGTTAACTACATTTAACAACAGAAAATGCGAACACTTTTAACGTTATTATAATTATTATGTACAGATACATTCTTAACCTGATGATGAAAGAAAAGCAAATTGACACTATAATCGATAAGATTTGCGCTAGATTTAAGTTAGCTTCTACAGAGAGGCAATGGCGCGATCTTTCCTACTGCCTTTCGCTTTTACATTTTAGTGGAAAGAGTAAGTAAAATAATTTATATTTAATAAGATAATCAAATTTTGAAAAATTGATTTTATCTTTTTGCTTAAAGGTTTACGACATCTCATTGAAAATTTACCATTACTAAAGGAAAAAATTCGTTATAAACCAGTACTAACAGCCTTGCAACATATAATTGACCAAACGAAGAAAAAGGCGGAAACAAAAATGATTTGTATAGAATTAGAGGAAAAAATACAGGAACTTCTAGATTCTAAAGAAACGACAAATGACGAAGTGACAGATAAGAGTTTAATGCCGCCACCGTCTAATGTGCCGAGGACTAAAAAAAGCCGCCGAACAAGACATAAGAGTCCAGATGATGAGGATGAAGACAGCTCTAACGACTCTGACGAAGACAGTGTAATCGTTCCAAAGCGTGAGTTTCAAATCGATCTCATCAATATTTTTTTATTTATTTATTGTATATTATTTATAATATGAAATAAGAACAAAATTGTGAATAACTTTATAATTTATTTTACAGGAACACCTAGAAAAAAGAAGTTAACTGATAACTATCAGATTTCTCCTGAAAAATTAATTGAGAAAAATAAAGATAGCTCCAAAGATGATAAAGTTGAAACTGCCTCCAAACGTGGTACTTTTCTTTGTCTTAAATTTTTCTAAAAAAAATCAGTATAATTAAATTAGCCGAACAACTATTTTTACTATTTATAGTTTTTTATAACATTTTTTAAATTTATATTAGTAATTATGTAAAAATGTATATTTATTAAATAAGAAATTAAGTGATAAAATTATGATAAACTTATTGCGTTTTTATTTTATAGGTAAAAAAGAATATACGAAGAAAGGTAAGACAGTGTCAAGAACAAGCTCTGGTAGCGATTTGTCGCCAATTGTAAAACGATCTAAAAACGATAACTCACTGCGAGAGAGTACAAGAAGATCTTCAACTCGGTTACATAAATAATCCATATTTGTAAAACTATAATATTAAACTAGAAAATATGTAACTTTTATATAGATTAAATAGTATTATATATATAACCACAATTGTATTACTATTATATTACTAAAACCTTGATTTTCGTAAAAAATTATATTGCTCTTTTTACGTTAAAAAGAACGATAAGGTAACAATCTATAAATGTCGATCATTGTCATCGCCAACAATGCCGACATAGCAAGATATGCTCCACTAATTGTCTGCGAGTGGATTTGGAATATTCCTTGGGAAAAATGACGTCGATATTGAGAAATTGTTGGAGATTGTCGCGAAATTTATCAGCCACAGCACCTAAATGTAAGAAAATATTAATTGTAAATGATTATTTCTATTAAATTATATAATAACGTATGCGTGTACTTATAGGTTACGTGGTTGCTTCTTCGTTAGCAGCAAGATGTAACTCCACGACCACCACGACTACCAGCGAAAAAGCCGAGACTCGTCGTGCGTAGAATTAGTTTATTTAATTTAATAAGTAAAATGTTGTTTTATAAGTTTTATTTGAAATCAACAAATTATTATTATTATAAATTAATATTTCTACAGCCACGGTACGCAAACCCACTCATGTCGATGTCGACCGTCTGATACATTTCGGCAGTTATATCAACGAGTGTCTACCTAAATATATACAGCAGGTGCAGCTGGCTGCCGGTGACGAGCTAGAGTTATTAATTGCGCCTGATGGCATTATCCCTACGTTTACGTTCTTAAAAGATCATCATAATACTCAGTTTGTTAATTTGTCGGATATCACTGCTGTTGATGTACCTAGTAGGCAGTACAGATTTGAAGTAAGTTTTACCTTATTACACATAGAAATAATTTTATACAAACGTGACATAGATAGATAATTTCATGAGCAAACAAAATGTTTATCATTGCAGCTTGTTTATAATTTACTGTCACTACGTTACAATTCGCGCATCAGAGTTAAAACATATACGGACGAATTGACGCCGGTCGATTCCCTCTGCAATGTGTTTAAAGCTGCAGATTGGTACGAACGAGAGATATGGGATATGTTTGGTATATTCTTTTCGAATCACCCTGATCTTCGTAGAATTCTTACGGACTATGGGTTTGAAGGGCATCCATTGAGAAAAGATTTTCCACTTAGCGGATACGTTGAGGTATTTGAGGTTTAATAAAAACGTATTATTAATTTTATAGCATATATATATATAGCATTAACAAATTTATTTGTATAAGTAAGAATTTACGTAAAATTTCGCATTTTAGGTGCGTTATGACGACGAATGCAAAAGAATAGTGATCGAACCATTAGAATTAACTCAGGAGTTCCGTAAATTTGAGCTAGCTGCCCCATGGGAGCAATTCCCTAATTTCCGAGATGCCCCATCAGCTGCTGAGACTGTCTCAAAAGAAAAGTAACCACTCTCACCTTGATTATACAGTCGTTCTGTGAGTAAGCAAATATAAACATATTAATGAAGTGTAATATACACTTGTTAGATGTACTTTCCTCTTGCTAATTATCTCCGAGTTCCCAGTTTGTGGGCACTTATCTTAGAAATATAAAGAAAATGTTACAACTGTATTTATTTAAACACATAATTTAAACTCTAAATTACAAGGTTTTAACTATTTTTTACCTGTGCTCGTTATCATTTAATATTAATATCATTTGCGAAAAAATTTTTGACCTTGTTTTATAATAATTTTTATTTGTCTCGATCTTGTATCTATAAACTATAACTAAAAGTATAACATGTTCAACTTTTAATGCGCGCGAATAAATAATAAAAAAAATGCCATTCGGCTATTTTGGAATTTTTTTTATATTTTTTTATTTTATGTATTTGTATAGAGTCATATAAACATAATATATTTCTTAATATTACACACTTACGAGCTACTTATAATCTACTCATAAGGCATTATTTCCGACGGGTTTTGAAAGAGATTTGAGCTTATCTGAATCTCTCTCTAGCGCCGAAAGACGGCTTAATTAATGCTAGGAAGGCGTGAAACCTACATTTTGCCGGACATGTCTTGTTTATATAATTAGAAGTCGTATACTTCTTGCGGATGCTTCTCTCGATTACCTTATTTTTAATTACAAAAAAAAGGAGGCAGCCTCTATTCGAAAGTGATTCTTTTCGATGGCTAAGACGATAATTCGCCTTATAAGTAGAATCAGTTTCTGATTATTCTAACATTAAAATAGTGTTTATATACGATCGAATCTTTGAAAGATGCTATACCTACAATGCGTGACGGTTTATTTTATCATAGGCCTTTATCAGACACATTAGTACACGTTCTATATTTTTCTATTACATTTTTATCCCGATGCAATTAGCATCAATCGTGACCGCTGTTCTTTCACAACTAAGTACTCGAATAAGAATTAGATTACAGTTTTCGTGATGGTGAAAATGTTTACTTTCAGAGGGAGGGCAATCTTTAATTCCAAATATAAGGCAAGAGATTTTCCTTATACTCTTACGGAAGGACGCGCTTTTATGTTTTCCCAAAAAATCCTTATCCCGAAATATCCAAGTAAATAATTCGCTTCGTAGAAGCTATAACACGTAAGATTGCACTGTGCGATATCTCATCGCCGATATAACGGCGTGTGTTTGGCGGTAAATGTGATTATTTTAGGGTTTAAAATTATTTACACAGATATAATATATGTTGTATTTTAAAACAAATCCATATCTAGTGTTTTACGTAATTTTTGAAGATCATACAGATATTTTTTCTTTTTTATCAATTTTATTTTTGAATATACAAAATAACTTTTATTATTTATATTTGATTGCACTTCTATCATATCAAATGTTGATTAGTTTAAGTACTTCTTACGCTATCATAAGTACTTGTTTTAAATGCGTTTCGTGAACTTCTGCTGTTCTCATTTTTAGTATCATAATAACACAAGAAATTATTTAAATCTGTTTTGAAAAGATAATATAATAAATTCGTTACTAAACGAATTTATACTGTGGATTATGCAACAAATACTGTTGATTACAGAAAATATTGCATGTGTGGCATATTTATTTTACGTTTTAAAAAAAGTATTTTACTATGCATTGCAAAGTTATATTTATTTATGACAAATTAATTAAATTCTAATTCGACATTAGGCAAAGAAATAATAAACTTATTCCACATTTACCGCTTTGATAATCAATCTCAGTTATTAGACAATAATGATTCGGCAATTACCGTCGTCGTAAGTAGTTCGTGGACTGTAAAGTCTTGCTTGACTAAGCGTGACAATTTTGACGCTGCTCTTCGTTATGACTGGCCCGGTCCGAAGACTTCGTCAATGCTTCATTACACGACACTTGTGCTAACATCACAGTTTATATACATATTATATATTTATATATATATAATTATATAATTTTAATTCACACGGTCATTTTCTCACTCTTTTTCTCTTGCGCATTTAAATATATGCTGGCTAATTTTTTTTTTATTTTTTTTTTTATTTTTTTTTTTTGGCGACCGCGCAATTAAGCTCATGTGTGCCCTTATGTGCAAAATGTCAAATCGCACATGACTCGACAGTAATTTCTTAGTGTTACATTTTCGAAGACTCGGGACAGCGTTTTGACGCCCGGGTATATACGTTCAAGACATACAATTGTCCCAGAACTCAAATTCGAAAATGTAAAATAAACAGCTATGATATCTAAGTACTAACGATGAAAACAGACGTATATGCTAGAATTTTACTTTGTTCATTTGGTCTATTATACTTTGTCTATCTTGACGGGCTTTTCCGTCGCCTGTCGCTTTCGAATGAACGGCATCATGCTCCAAAGGGACGCGCCGAACACCAAAATAATACCTAGTATACTGAAGATTGGTCCGTAGCTGCCGATATGCTCGAAAATTATTCCGCAAATCGGGGGACCCACCAGCTGAATGACACCGTTAACGAATAACGAAATGCCGTAGGATGAGGTGAGCTTCTCCGTGCCCAGCATATCAGCCATGATGACGGCGGTGATACCAACATAGATACCGGACGCGAGACCGAAGAAGGCGCAATAAACAGACAATGTGACATACGTGCTGGAAGTGGGTAGGATGGCTAAGGAAACTCCGGAAGCGAGCAAGCCACCCACGAAATACCAATGCTTGGGCATGAACTTTATGTCGGAGAGAGCAGAACCGCCAATACGGCCCACTAGGTCGAGCATAGACACGATCGATAACAATAGCGACGCGTCCCAGTTGTTGAAGCCCAAAGAGATGGCATAGGCCGGCAACAAGATGACGAAGTTGGTGTAGCTGATGGCGTTGGTGGAGTTTGAAATCAGGATGACCAGGTAAATGGGGTCTTTCAGCAAACTGAAGTCGAAAAACTTGTTCTGCTGGTCCTTCTCTTCGTGCTCGCGCAGCTTCTGCTCTCGGACCGTCGACTTCCTGGTGAACGTACTGGAGATTGCGTTCAGTGTCAACGTGGATGCGCGCTCCGGGTGAAGAACCGAGAGCGTGCTACCGTGGTACGGTGTGCTAACGTAGTTGAAAGACGACGTGCTGGGCGAGTGCAACGGGGACCTCGCCGTTCTGGCATACTTGGCGGAGTCGACGACGGCTCCGCCACGCTCCGGAACGGCGTGCAGCGTCGGTGTGCTATGCATTTGCCCGCTGATCTCGCGTCCAGTGGGCATACTGATCTTTCGCGTACGACCTTGCACCGGGGTGTTTTTGTAATACTCCAAGGCGACACTCGACGCGCTTTTCGGGACAATCGGGGCGGCCTTCTCGTTCACCGAATTAGTCAAGGACGCCTGCTGGCTATTGTCCTTCTCCGTTGTCTGTTCAGGGCTGTTGGTGACAGCCGCCGACACGGTTTCCCCATTATCATGCATGTCGTTATCATTTGGAGACCGAGCCGGTATTAGGTGCCATTCAACCGGATGGTATAGAAGAGCACTTGCCCAGACATTTAACGTAACAGCGCCCATCACTAGCACTGCACCCCTGTGCGAATAAATATCGATTAATTTCACAGATTACCATTATTGATTAATCGTAAATATAAGATGAAACAATAATTACTGTGTACACCACGTGCATAGTAACTGATGGAAAAGTTATAAATAAAGTCTCGCTCTCAAAGTAATTTTATTTGATACATGAAGTTTATCAGTTTTCGATAAATACGAGATTAACTATATTTATCTTCTTATCTTTCTCGTTGCTCATCATTATATAGAAAAAGCTGTATATTATTATAATTTAACGTTTAATTAAATTCATCGTACTAAGTATAATGTACTTGATTACTGTAAATAAATCAAATAAATCAAATTTGAAGCTAAGTAATGATCTGTATGCACTATAATAACGTTTCACATATATTTGCGATTGTTATTTTTTTAATTTTGACGAAACGCAGGTAACAGATTTATTTTCAAAATGTTTGTGTCACTTAGCAGAAATTTTTTAATTTGTCATTATTAAACAGTGCTGTTGCGCTTACCTGTAACCGTACATGCGTAAAAGAAAGCCTAGGACAGGTGGAAGAAATATTGAACCTAACGCACTGCCAGATATACAAAGCCCATTGGCGAGTCCTCGTAGTCGTACGAAATAAGATGTGACGATATATACAGTCGGAGGAAACGCTAATCCGGCACCCGTGCCCACCAAGACACCATAACTGAAATAGAAAAAGATTGTAAGAAATATTTTTTTTATGATAATAATACATAACGAAATTATACGTACAACGAATATTCAGAATATACTCAAGAGAGTATTATATTAAATACGAAACTATTAGTTTTAGTGTAATTAAAAAGAATCTCAATATGTTGAGCTCTGCATATTTTTTTTGTACATTTTATGCAGTTTAATATTCTCTCTCTCTCTCTTTTATGTTATTTTTTGTTATGTCGCATAGATTTTTCTAAATACGCACACATTTACATTTTCTCTTTTTATTCTGTATTTTTCCTTGCAACTTATTTGAAAAAACTTTTGCAGTGGTTTCACCAGGAAACTCAACGCAACAAAGAAATAATTAATTTTAATGAATCTTGTTTTTACTAAAAATTTTTTTTTTTTTTTTTTTAAGTTAAAAGGCATAGTATATTTCTTAAGATAAAAATATTCGTTGCGTAAAATAATGATTAATTAAGTAATTTTTATTTAAAGAACTATATTTCATTAACTGATTTATTATACTAGGTATTGAAAGAAAAAAAAATACGTTACCTAACGCATAGAAAGGCCACAGAACTCGCGAAATAACTCAGCATCATTCCCGCCGCAGCAAATGCTCCTCCTATTAAAGTTACCGTACGATAGGAATACTTGACCGAAAGAACACTAGAGAGTGGGCCTAGAACAATAGGACATAAATTAAAATGCAAGTAGATACACAACGGTGATACGTAGAAATTTAAAGGTATTTATTTTAATGATGATGCAATAATTTTTGTTTGCTTCGATATATCGGGTCTTAAAGTTAGTTAAAGAAAGAAAAATAATAAGTTCTTTTAAAATATGTTGCCCCTTTAAAATAACGTTTGCACAAATGTTCTCCGTTCTTGGGACTTTTATACAATTATATTATGATTTCACTCTTGAGAGAAAATATGTCTGGTTTGGTGCGATCCAGATTCTTGTTAAACATAATACGCGGAAAGATAAAGTGAATTAATTCCCAACTATGTTTGCTCGAATTCATCAACGTGAATCATACTCCATCCAAGAAAGTACGTGTAAACACCGCGCAGACAATACGCAATTAAGTAGGCAGGTACTCTCCTTGGAGTCCTCTTCTCTCATAAATTCATCGCTCTTTCCTTTTACAAGATCGTGGATACACCCAGCCCGCGTGTATATCGTAGCGTAATGTGAAAGTTAATGTTTGCCAATAATTATAGAGTTCTTTTTTTTGCAAAAGTCCCGTAAAGCTGTAATCAAACTGATACAAACGCACTCTGGAATTTCGACGATAAGGCGTGGTAAACGGAATAAAATGCGGATAAATATTTAATTGCACCGCGTGAAGACAAAACTGGGACAAGTGGGAGAAAATGAAGCCCTTGGTAGAGTTTCGACCTGGGAGAAACGGTCTGAAAAGAGCCACGTGAACCAGGTAGCCTCGAGATATATCATTTCTTACCCAACGAGCTGTACAGGAAGTAACAAAGAGATGGTATCCATGCAGCTGCGGCCGGCGATGCATTAAACACGTCGAGGAATTCGACGAACAGCACCCCAAAGGACTTGATGGTGCCAGGGATAAGGAAATTAACCATGACGGCAGCTAGGAGCACCAGCCATCCCCAGCCTCCATCCGGTGGGACTAACTCCTCCTCCGCCTTCTCATTTTTCTCTGAAATAGAAACAGAAAGTTAGTCATTTTTTTTTTTTTTTTTTCTCTCAAGAATCCTTAATTCAGAATCCGCGCAAGATCCACGGCCTAGACCCGGTTTTCACGGAACTTTATTCGACCTAATTGTCTCCTCGTTTTTGTCTGGCATAAATTCTTCATTCAAAATCCACCGGCCATGGATTCATTTTTTTTTCTTTTTTTACGATTTAATTTTATTCGACTTAAACTTTGATCCACATTGTGATATAAATAAAAGAATTTCAAGCCGACAGCATCGGCAGTAGAAAATCTATTCCGTCGACGCAGTCAACATTTCACGACGGCTGGACTTTGTAATTTCTCAGTATTACATGAAGATAAGTAAAGCAAAAAAAAAAAAAAAAATAAAACGAATAATCTTCTCTGCGAGTTTCTAATTGCCTTGCAAAATACGTTCATTATGCGCTACGTTCTGTTCAGCTAATATAACACAAGATCACCTTAAGGCAAGATTGTAAAATAAGATCGTTATTTCTATAACAGGTACTTCAAAGAGAAGACAATAAAAAAAGGGGAAGGAGCGCCAGCGTGTTCTATATCATACGCAGAGATACGCGGAATAGAGTTTATACGGCACGTTTGTACAATATTAATCTGGTGTAATCGATTTGCAGATGGAAGACTGCAAACGACGGCAATTAGATCCTCAGACAACAAGTGGATAACGACGGACGTTCCCCGTGGGTTCTGCGAATGGATACTGCCATCAATAACAAGATAGAATTAGCACGCTAATGAATCGCCTTCTAACTAGTTAATAATCACGGGCCATTCTTATTTCGAGATCATCTTAAGCAACGTCTCGAAACGCTAATGAGACTCTGCGGTTGGTCCAGAACTAAACAAGATTGTATTTAAGGCGGTCTTGAATATAAGAACGGGCTAATGCATACCGGCGATACTTTGGTTTCGCGAGCGAGACTCGGCTCGTGTTTGCCTGGCGATGACAAGTGGACGGGCGTTTGCGGCGAGTGCCAACTTCGTGGGATCGTGCAAGTAATCGCGCCGATTCATGCTCGGAAGAGGCATACCTATGCGTGTGGACAAAGGAAAGCTGTAATTTCTCCCGACAAACGGACAACGTTCATCGGTATGCGAGCATTGTTACCGCTCACCTCGCATACGGAAGTCATTTCCGTTCCTACGTGCAATCGTTTCAACATGCATCTATAATTGTGGGTGAATTAGAGGCGACGGAGATTCAATGATCGTAAAACGGAGCTCTCTTTCACGGCGCAAGACTAAAAATGCAAAAACACGCAAGGATTAAATTTAGTTCTTTAAAACGCTGAGGTTCTTTTCGCGATTAAATTAATAAAGCTGAAACATAATGCCGCAACTTTGTAATATGATTAAGTACAGTTACATCAGTTTTATCCTTGCTCGTTTTACTTCTTGGCTGTTAAGCCAATTTTTTTTTATTCGACCCTTCTATTTATAAAAGTTCTATGTATAACGATTCCAAACGTCATCCCGAAGATGGAGTAAACGGCAGAAGTAAGAATAGAGAATAAAAGCGAGCCGAGGTATTCTTGTGTGAAATGAGAGAGAGAGAGAGAGAAAGAGAGCTGTAGTGAGCAAATGAAGAAACAGGAAATGAAGAGATAATGCTAGTGGCGATGAGATAATTCGGTAATATGGTCACTTTGTGATAAGAAAACAAAGGTGCGAGTATAAACCACCGTCGTGTGGCACTTTGTTAGCACGTGGTTTATACTTTTATATTCTGTTATTTATATTATTTATATTTTATACTGTCTTATATCGTTCAATAAGACTTTCGGCATTTCGGCCAATTTTGATGAAAGAAAAACCTGATCTGGTTAGCGTATAAATTATTCAAGTTTATTTTACTACACCCTGGAACTAAGTTACAATGAAATCTTCAAGTAACTAAGCGATGATAGACTTGTACAAAGTGCGCTCGCATAAAAAACGTAACGTATAAAATCTAACAAAAATGCGCAATGCAATGCGCTCAGTCAAATGCAAAAAAAAAAAAAAAAAAAAAAAAAAAAAAAGAAATGAAAAAAGAAAACAAAAGGTCAGAAAAATTGTGAAAAACGCGCGAATCATCCAAGCGAAGCAAAAGTATGTCTAATCCAAGCTGAGGTTATCAGTCTCACCAGCTGGCGTTAACAAAAATCGTTAAGTATCCGACAGATAAAAGGAGGATATCTCGAAGCGGCGGGAGCGAGCATTCCCGACGAGTTCTCCTCGTGATAATTCAGGAGCGAATGATAATAGTGTCAAAAATTTCAACGTGTTTTTTTCTTCCTGCCCATAGCGATAATCCGCGTGACAGACTTTGTATAATCTGGAAATTTTCCCAGGCTGGAAAAACCCAATCCTGGTCCCTTCTCAACTTCCGCAATTCATTTTTTATAAACGTTCAACTGATTTTTACAAATAAGCGATTTAAGATCTTCCGTTCGGTAGATATAATTTATTATTTATTCAATTTATATATTATCAGCAAACGTTGCGAGCGTTTTAACAAAACACGTGGAAATGAATAATCTAGGAGAGTCCAATTTGCTGGGATGCTGTTTAACAAGATTCTTTTTTTTCGAGCTTGGATTTTTACATTTGAATTTGTAGCGTTGTTTCGTTATTTATTTCTCAATTCGTCCGTGTCGTCCAGTAATATCTCTCTTGCAATAACGTCAGAAAATACAGCTTTCCTCTCCGTTCTGATTATATTCGACTTGTTTTTATTCCGAGGCCATAATCAACAGACGTTTAAACGTCTCTGGCAATCATTTGTGAGAAAAACTAACAAAGAAAAATTTATTAAAAAAAAAAAAAAAAACTACGAGCAGTAATGACTCGGAGGAGAAAACTAATTTTTCTTGAAATTGATTTCTAAATGTAAAGAATAAAAAAAAGGAAAGAGGTAGATTAGTTTCTTTCCGAATGAGTTGGATAAATCGTCCGAAGGCTCACCTGGTTTATTGGTCCCATTGTAACGGTCTTTGTTGTCGGCGCTTTGCGACACCAACCTGTAGTCGGTCTTCCGGGGCTTGCCGAATTTGATGTTGATCCCATTGTCCTGGTCTTGAACCCGTTGCATCGTCATCGACCTTTAATCGCGGCTGGCGCGCGCGTACCATGTACACACGAAAACGACACACGCGGATGGTCCGCATACGCGAGATAAAAACGCGACGGGGGAGGGATCGCGATCGCCGAGCAAACAAACTATATTTATATCCAAACTGGCGCGAGGGAGCGAACACCCCCGGGTTACCCGGAGAAGAGTACGGCAACGGAAATAAATGCGATACAAAAGTGAGGGAGAGAAGTCGAGGGGGGAGGGCGAAAAATCAGGGCTGACGAAACGCGGAGAGAACGAAGGGACAAGGGCAACAGCCCACGCTACCTTTCTTCCCTTCGGGACCTATCCCTCCCTCTTTCGCGGGTCTACGCGCTCTTTATCACCCGCTGCGCGCGCGCGCGCGCACCCCGGGATATACCCGCGGTGGCGTAGGTGGGCGCTGCGACGATCGCGACAACGGGGATGCCGCGTGCCCCGTCCTCGTGCTTGCCTTCTGCTCCGCGATCATCCGCCTCTGCTCCAGTCATAGACCTCGTCGGGCCGGCCGTCGATCGACCTGACCGCACCGTTCTGCCGATCCCGCCGCCGCCGCCGTCGGCTGTCTCCTCCTCCACGTCGTCCTCGTTGTCGTCGCCGCTGTCGTCGTCCAGGCGCATAGGAGATCGTGCCTCGAGCCCCGGTACGCGCACATGAACCTCTCTCGCCCTCAGATCGTCATTCCACGCGTATACCTCTCGCGCTGTCCGATAACACCGTGCACCGTTGCGTGCGTCACGAGCCGACTGATCAGCTGTGTGTCACGACGCAGGCAGAGGGCGTCGAGCACCCGCCTCCTCCGCTCAGCTCCTCCGTTACCCTCCGCGTCATCGTTCCCACTACTCCGCGCCCACTCATTGTCGGAGCGGTGCGGTTCCTCTCGCTTTCTCGCTTTCTCCGCGCGCCGTTATCTCACTCGCACGCGTGTGCAACGAAGCTGACGCGCGGTAGCGGGGGGGAAGAAACGCGGCTTCTTCCCTCCCTTCCGCCCTTTCTTATTGACGGAGCGCAGCCCCGCTCCGCGATGCGGCCCGCGGGCCGTTTGCCCTTTTCTCTCTTTGCCTCCTTTTCCCAACGCTCTCTTTCTTTCTTCTTCTTTCCCGGGGGTCTTTGTCTCCTTCATACTTCCGCGGTACATGAGCAATAAGGGTGCGATCCACGCTTCCTCCGCTGCGACAACGTTGACGTGGTCAGGACTGCGCGAACCCTTTTGTTCGGAAATTAAAAGGCGACTGGCAATCCTCGCGTACGTCGGCGTTGTAATTTCACAATGCTCGAACGAAACGTTATCACGCAAAGCGTTATCCGAAATACGTAAAATTATTTCGCACTATCTTATCAATAGTCGTCGATAATTGCGATTGCCGATAAGCAGCGTTGACCGTAAATGTGACGAGGATAGGGCGACTCTGCCATGTACGCCGAGCTAGAAAAAGACTTGATTTATTATATAAATTAAAAACTTTTCGCTGTTTGCTACTTAAATTATTACTATTAAAAAAAAATTTATATAAATTTATATTATATAATAAAAAGTAAGAAAAGAATTTAAATGTAAAATGTGCGAGGTGGTATTTTGAAAGATGAGAGAAACAGAAGTGGTAGCGACCGACCGACCGACGTGGCGGGAAAAGCTTTGTTAACTTTTGAAATCTCGCGTGGGATCCGCGAACTGCAAATATTTAAACACCGTGATTGTATATAGAGTTGTGTTATTTTAATGCGAAAAAGGAGGGCAATGGTACAAAGAAAGAAAAAAAAAAAATATTCTGCACAGTTATAACGGTTAATACTGTAAAAAATTTTTTTTATGACAACTAGAATCGACGTAATCGCAAAATAATAAATTAAAATAATCGTACAAAGAATGCGATTTCGCTTTGATGAATTAAAATTATTTCTCGTGCAATTTAATAAAAAGCTTTGGAGTATTATGTGATCATTGATTTTTAAGTAACTAAAAGTTTGTTTTTAAATATAATTTGATATTTTAATATATTGTATGATTGGTTGGGAATTGTTTTTTTGTTTTTTAAAAATTGTCGTAGAAAGATCTTATAATATTTGAGAGTGAACCCAATAGAACTTATTATATGAACTTCCAAGAATCCACTTAGCATCTTGAGGAACCACAAACGGGACGTAAGACAAAGCAAGAAGCTGGTAAATTTCCATGGACCAGCTTTTACTTCTATTTGCCAGCGATCGTTCGCAGTGGATGCTAACCACGATCGAATTAATTTCTTATTTCGTTCGAAACGCCACGAAATCAATAATAAGAAAAATAAAAGATTGACAAGATCACTTGCAACTTAATTTTATATATATAGGCGAGATATAAAATAAAATAAAGTTTATAAAAAAGAAAAAAAAAAAGAATGCGAGCGAAAAAGTTGGCATTGTTGAAAGCTCGCTTCCTAAAAGCGCACGTTCTTTCTTTTTTTTCTTTTTTTTTTTTCAATGACTTCGCGAATTCCGTGCTCCCTTCGTCTATAACGCGTTAGATGAACATCCGAGAGCACGAGTGCCGTAAACTATTTTTCGTAAACATCGTCATCGTCGTCCACTGGTGCACGACGTGGTCTCGATTTCGTTGGTACATATCATGACCTTGCGAAATATACAGACGCGAAGAGAAGAGCGATAGCAGAAAACGAACCGGGATCGAATACCGGGGAATGGAAAATTTGCGGTGATCACACAAAGCGTAGGATTTCACGTGCCGCGATATTAGTCATCGCCAACCGCTGTCGTGAATGTTAATATTCGTCGTACGGACCTCACACTTGCCACCGGCTGTTCCACTTCGCGGAGCGGACGAGTAACAAAAACGCGACGATCGAATCTGCAATTCTGCATCCAACGCCAATTGCCTAAAAGAAAAAAAGCTTTATATAAATCTATATTATTACCATTAAAAAAAAAAAAAGAAAAAAGAAAAAAAATGATGAATAGGTAACGTTGAATAGTGGAGTGACGGAACCTCGACACTTGGCTCTGTTTACAGGACTCGCTTATTTCGTTTTGCGCGGCTGATAAATATTCAGCGCGCGACCGGAAAGTATTCAAATTGACGTCCTAGAACATAGCGGGGCTGTAACCCGATTTCCAGAGGATCATAATACATTTGCTAAGCGGCGAGATATTTTTGTCGAGTTATTGTAATTCGACATTAAGTTCCAAGGAAAATATATTATTTAATATTGTCACGTCCGCAGCGTAACAATATTCTTGCCGCGAGAAATTATGTATCTTAAATACTTGAAGAAAAAAAAAAAAAAAAGAAATTAACAAATGTAAGAAATTCAAAGACAGGAAATCTGAACAGGACACGACGTGGCTGCGGACCGAGATACGAAAAACCCCGGCGATCTGATTACGAACACGTAATGTGCGTACAGGATGTTTGATTGAATAGGATTAAGTCTTCGGGATAGATAGAACTCTAGTAGACAAGTAAAAATGTCCCGTACCATTTTGCAAAATTGTCGATTGTTATTGAGGAAAAAAAAAACTTGAAAGTCGCGACTTCCTTGTCGCTCTTAATCTTAACATTTTAATTTTTTGGGGGGTTTTTTCTTAATCACTGTCGACAATTTTACAATCATACGAGACTTTCTTACTTGTCTACTAAAGCTCTATTTATCCCTAAGAGCTTAATCCTTCTCAACCAAACGCCCTGTATATCACATGTTAAAGAAAGTGTCTACATCGCTGTTTAGATAAGTCGTTATATCTACTCGTGTATGTATGTATGTATGCACATTCGGTCATATAAAAGATAATTTAATTGCGATTATCGTAAGCATTAAGTGTGAATAACCGGCCGGGGTCTTTTATCTCTCGATTTCAAGAAATTTGATAACTGATTAACAAGGTTTTTTAATGCGTTGTATGTTCAATTCTATAAGTCGAGTGCTTATTTTAATTTTTTAAATTTCATTAAAAAAAAAAAAAAAAAAAAATTTTTTGGAACCGATGGAAACAACACTATTGTGAATTAACAAAATCTAATGATATAATAAATCAGATAGCTGTAAATTATAATTAGGAAACTATTCAGAGATTTATATAATTTCAGAGAGCAAAATTATTTTTATAAATACGTTCGATTTAAGCCACTTAATTAATATAATTAATTAATATAATAAAAATAACAATTGATTATCGAACGATTGATGGAATCATCCCACGGTTAATTTTACGTAGAACGTCGCTGCATTTTTATTTCAAAGCTTAAAAAAAGTTATTCTGAGAAAGCGCTTGGGGGAAATATCAAACTCGATCGTGTCGCGCTATCAATTATCCGAATATTTAACGTAACAAAACGATAAACGTATCTTGTTATTCAATAAGTCTGGATAACATCATCCGAATGACTTAAATGAATTCGCCGATTGTATAATAATATTATATAATTATTCGAAACTCGCGTGTCTTTTGTCACACATACGATCGATTGCATCAGGAAGATATAAAGATACCAATATAAGTGAGATGATTAATTAATTCAATTTTCGCAATTTACTTATTTCGAACAACGCGCTTACAATTCTCACTTCGTTCTTTCATCCGCAAAGAATTAACAATAAAAGAATAATTTACAATAAAACAAATAGATAAGCACGACCAGGCATATATCCGCGGGCGAGAAATATCTCTCGCAGTTGCACGGTTTTTTTTTTCTTCCGTAACAATGTCTTGCCTTTGTAGCAATCGCGACGTTTCCACGTGAATTTCTATGGAAATTTTCATGGAAAGTTTTCGCGCTCGCTATGGAGTCTTCCGATAAGAGGAAGTTTGGTCAACAGTTGCGGTGACGTATACACACGGAATAAAACGGACTCGTGACTCGGCGACTTAGCTAATTAGCCGTGAACTAAGTGGAAACGCGCAAACAACGGACACCGCGTGGTTACGCTACGAATTCGTTTTTATTAAGCTAATCAATTGACGCTGCGGTGACAGATGCAAGATAGAGAACGCCGAAGTCAGTGATCGGTCGTGCGCCCTTACACCCCATGACGTACTCCCAGCAGTGTGTATTGCTTTCCGCGGTTTGTTAAATATATGCTATAATAAATGACTGCTCTAACAGTGATAAATTAAATAAATATTATTATTATTGTTAATCATTAAAAGTTTTAGTTTCGGTCAAACTTAGATAGATCCAGATAGCTTAATAATAAGAGTTAACTACAAGAGATCCCAGGAATTAGAAGCCAACGGGTCTGCCACCATATTTCATCATTGTATTTGACCATTAATAATCATTAACAGTCTATTGACAATGAGACGTTGACATGGAAGATTTTATAAGTTCTATAAGTTTTTTGTTGAGCTGTATGTCTTGCCTATTGAGATTAATATATTTACGTTCCGATAAACAGCATTGTTTTTGTTCAGCAAAAGTATAGGTTTTTTTTTTTTTTTCTCTAATGACGATCCGTTTTCTTATAGTCGAAGAATTTCATGTGTTGGAATGAAATGAGGAATTGCGAAGCAGAAGTAATTGATGGAGGACGTCCATGAAATTCCTTTCCGCTCTTTTATGAACGCCTTTTTTGTGTCGCTCGGTCTAATTGCGCTGTTCTTAGAAATAATCCACGGTAAAAGCACATTTTTCTGTGCCGAGAGGTCTATTATCAAAACAGATTATCTGTTATAAAATTGGCGTATCGGTTTAAAAGAATCATTGAAGTACATTATTTGTGATTAGATTGACGGCGATCACGTCGATACGAATCTACATTTTCAATTAAAAGTATAAAATTTTTTATCGAAATTACCTTGAATAACTTTAAATAATCACATAAAATTAAACGCTTTTGACAAAAAATAAGCTTATTTTTTAGTCACTGTTGAATAGATTTTTTTTTTTTTTTAACTATTAAAGCATTGTTGACTCAATTTAAATAATATAATAATAAATTCAAACATTTCTCAATTTTTTAATTTCTTAAATTTAAAGTTTTCGAATAAATTTGAACGAAAATTTGACTGACGAGACGCAAGAAAAGATAATGATTTTGGTATCTTACACGTGACGAAGAAAATGATTGTTTTGAAGCTTGGAAAGTAGAAGTCGCGCTATCGTAAAGAAAGGCCGCACGCATCTGCAAAGTGCGTGTTTTACGAATCACGGATTACAAGGCCCCTATTGTGTCTATGAACAACATTCTCCATCGGTGGCGATTAACGTCAATGCACGCCATTTACTGCGTCAGTCGCCGCTGTTTATATGACGTTTAATTTAGCTTGCTGTTTCTCAATCTTCGTTCATACGATGAGTGATGAAGTCAACATGAACAGAAAATAATAAAGACATCAATTATTTTATTTTTATAGCTTTAAATACAAGATTAAAGATGTAGAAACATATTGCTTACTTTTGGAATAATTTAGTTAAATAAATTTATTTCCCCTAATACGAGAAATACAGGTACAACTTTCAACTTTATATCGTCATGCTAGTAAATAATTTGAAAAGGATAATACGTACAGTAGCTTGAATAATGCATCATTCCTAGAGTTTAATTTACGTAGTTGTGATTATAACAACATATAATTCCCTTAAAATAATATCTACAAGCTAATTATTTTTTTTTTGCTATTACATTGCGTAATTAAAGTACTTTTACTAGTGCCTTAATTCAGCTTGTTTCCTCTTTTTCCTTAGTTTTTGACTGTTGTTTGATTCGATAATCCGACAAAGCGGCCTTAATCGCGTCCTCGGCAAGCACTGCAATTTGCAATAAAATTATATTAAAGTTACGAAATTCCGATACTCAACTGTACTCGACTTATATTATCTAATGCAGCGCTTTATAATATTGATTACTGTGGTACTCTAATTCAGAATTAGTAAAACACAAATTTTAGTAAGTTAGACTCACTCGAACAGTGCAGCTTGACAGGCGGGAGACTAAGCTCTTTTGCAATGTCTGTGTTTTTTAATGCTAATGCTTCATCCACCTAAAATTTTAATAGAAGATTAAAATCTTTAGATTTTAATGCATTATATTTTATTTGTACAGATAAACACAAACTAATTAGGAAAAAATATTAACGATTTCTAAAAAACTAATAATAAATATATAATAATAAAAAATATATATATAATATACATATATAATAAAAAAAATAAATAAAAATATAATAACAAAGTAACATTCAAATATAAAAATAAAAGTAACATTGAAGTAAGTTCAATATTTAATAAATCTTACTGTTTTCCCTTTAACCCATTCTGTTGCCAATGAACTTGAAGCAATAGCAGACCCACAGCCAAAGGTTTTAAATTTTGCATCAACTATTTTGCCATTGTTGTCAACTTTGATCTGAAGTTTCATCACATCACCACAGGCAGGTGCCCCCACCAGACCTGTTCCAACTTGCTCATCATTCTTATCCAAGGAACCAACGTTTCTAGGATTTTCGTAATGGTCTAGTACCTATTTAATTAAAAAAGTAAGATATTTCAATTGGAACAATTTAACTAATTTTTTTATAACTATTTGTACAAAAAGTTTGACATTCAAATGTTCAAATACAGCTTGTAACCGATTATAACGTCCGTGGTTTATAAATAAAATATAAAATGTACAGTATAAATGTATACACGTGTATACATGTATGCATACATATACATTCACATAAAACAGCTGAAGATTACGCCATATTGCATCACGAAAATAATGAACCTAATGCAATATGAAACGTTTAATTACAATAAAACGCAATAAATTTTCACAAAAAAAATTAATTATTTGTACGCAGTAAACGTTAGTTAGAAAAATATTCTAAATATTATATTTATTTAGGTGCCACATCGGATGCACTAGAGGTGCGACTGCATTGAGCAAAATGTTATAGATCGCAATTAAAATTCATGTTACGTAAACGCGAGCTCGTTCAACGTCAATTGTGACAGATAAATTGTTAATTACGTATTAATGATAAGAAATACCCGCGCGAATTGGGATGAACGTTAGGGAGGTTATGACGGCCGCGACGGCGAGGGGATAAAAGTGACGATAATTACATTTGCGTGATAATGCACGGCTGGAACGCTCCGTGAGATAATCTTGGACGTCGCGCCGATGCTGGTGGGCAATGCCCGGAACAATGCCATCTCGTTTATGCACACTTTTTCATGGATAACGTCCCGATATCTCCGCGATCAACGATGCAAAAATAATTATGCTGGTTACTTTCCTTCAAGTCGCAGCACTGCCAGATACTGAAACATTTAGGTGGTAAAGTTACTATAAATTTGCTCTAATCGAAATATTGAGTGCGTTCAACAAACAACCGCTCAGTGAGCTCTTGCATCGCTAAACGTACCCATTGGTTTTATACCGATAATCGGATGTCGCGAGTAGAAAGGTCCGTTTTATAAGAACGGAAGTAGTTCTTCTGAACGTGTGCCAGATGTCAGGCGGCTTCGTTTGGCCATTGAAAAGGTATGAATGAAGATCGTCGTGCCATTAGGCGATCAACATGCTCAAAAACAATATGTCGTAGCGAATGTAATTATCATTCTTAGTCCGTAGTTTTAATATCTCGTTTAAAAAAGATACAAAACGAATCGTTTCATGCTCTTTTTTCATAATAAAAATCTAAAAATACATGTATATACATTTTAGGTAGAATACGTTCATTTTGTTTTGTCATACGTTGTAACATAGCGACTCCTGCCGCCTTCACGCGGTACAAAATAGTGAATTATGTAGTCTTTAGTCAATGGGTAAAATTCTAGGTTTAAAATTTTTTAAGATTTTGTATCGTGAGAAAATGTTGGGATGTAATAAAGGTGCGAAGTATTTTATTTTAATAAAAATTGAAATGAGATTCACATTATATCGTGATGACAATTTACACCGATTTATACATAAAATCCTATGTATTTCAGGAAACGCTACTTTATCCGCTTTTACTCTACTTTCGGATAACAAATAATCTTTAAATAAATTCCCATATGTACAAGTGGTGAATTACAAAACTATTCTCTAGTGAGTGAATTCATTATTGTCACTTTTTACAAAAAGAATCGCTCGAACGATGTAACTTAAGTTTACGTATAAAAGAAGGGTCTTGCAGACGCGTATATATAACTTGAAGAAGAGATATACTAGAAATAAATTATCTATCTCTAAGCGCCTTTCTCCCATTTATACACGTATCGCGATCAATACTATTGTAATAAAGCTACAAAACTTACAGCGATACTTTTCACTATCTTCTTTTTACGATTCAATCTCTTACGAGACGTGTCCTTTCTTTGTATTTTTTTTCTTTGTTTTTTTTTTCTTTTTTTTTTTTTTTTTTTACAAAAGTTGCTGTCCGCTACAAAATCTATGAGCGTCATCCGTTAATGCTAGCCGCGTAAAAGCGCTACAAGCCTATCAGCTACTATAATACAAGAAAACATACAATTTTCACAGATGACTAGTTACAAAACACAATATTATGTTTTCGTTCGACATTTTATATTCGACGTTCATATAATCTACCTACACGATTCAGCTTAGAACGAATATTTCCATCGCAATAATTATTTCTTCGTTATTGTCGTCGGATACCTTTGCAAGGCACTGTTTCATGGCACAGTTATTACATCTACGAATATTTATAAGATCTGTGTAAATGATACACAAATCCGACTTTTTTATTCGAGAGCGCAGCAAATGTTTTTTTTTTTTTTTTATTACTTTTATTCGTCGTTCGTTCCTCGATTCTAAACCTGGTGTATGTCATTCGTGAAAAACATCAGTAACGACATAAACTATGCTTTGCGTTTATCAGTACGTAAATATTGTTAACATACGCTATCGCCTCATGATCAAAATCTCCTTTAATTCTACATGTTACACAGGTCAATACTGATTTAATTTATTTGACGTGTTCGCTTGTGTCAGTCGTTTATTCTCTGCGTATGATCTCCCACGCTCAGATTCCTCATCTCTTTATTTCGTATTTACTCAGTTCGTTCTCGCCGATAGTTTATTGCGTTCGCGAGTCGGTCGGAGTTATTTCAAGTACCTCGTCTATGCGAGATTTAAGTGACATTCCTCGCGAGTACACGACTCACAACAGATATGGAAATTTCTCTTCGCCTTCCTCTTCCGTCTCGCTGGATTCTTGGCTGGACGGAGGCGTGTCCAACTGGGGCAGGCCGAGATCCAGATATTCCTAACATCAAGGAAGTATATAAAATCAAGACTGTTGCTGCACAAGTTCTGCTTATTTATCGACATGCCAATAACACAGCTTACCTCGTTCGCTGTTATCGTTAATATTCTGTCGAGATCCTCGACCAGTTCGACAAACGTTGGTCTTTCGTTTGGTTGATAACTCCAACAATCTCTCATGAGCATATATCTGTAAAGGCAAAATCGAGGAATATATTTTCTCGAAAATAAAGTATGCATTATACCAGGTCACATAAAACTGTGATTTACATTTCGATCGAGCAACAAGGTGGCTTTTCCATTCGGTGGCCCGTTCTAAGTAGCTGAAATAATTTCTCGACTGATGGCACCGATGGGTAAGGTGTACCACCGAGCGTCATGATCTCCCACAATAGGATCCCGTAAGACCATCTAAAAGAAACAATAAAATATTAAAAATAAAGATAAAAAAACATGTAGTTGAAGTAGTTATAAATAAAATTGTTACTGCACTCACACGTCGGATTGAGTTGTGTAAACACGGTGAAACAAAGCTTCTGGCGCCATCCATTTCACCGGTAGTCGTCCATCCGTTGTCTTCCTGTAATAATCGTGACAATGAATGTCTCTGGCGAGACCGAAGTCAGCGATCTTCAGTACGTATTCGTCACTGACGAGGACGTTTCTAGCCGCTAAGTCTCTGTGTATACATCTTCTACTGGCTAGGTACTCCATTCCACGCGCCACTTGATATGCGAACGAGACAAGGTCTTTTTGCGTGAGTGTCTTGCGTTCTTTCGAATCTTGTTCGATAGTAGGCTCGTACCCCGAAGAGTGCGGTCTGTGATCTCGGAGGAAGTCTCGTAGATTACCGTTAGGAGCAAACTCTACTACGACGTACAAAGGACCGTTCTGAGTGCAAGCTCCAATCAAGTTGATAATATTTACATGCTTGCCGATCATTTTCATCATTTCCATCTCCGAAACCAAGTCCATCATTTCGGTATCCGTGTGACCTTCTGTTAACAAGAATATAAGTATATATTATAAAATACAAGATATAACTTTCTCTTTTTTACGTGTATTGTAATAAAAATCTATTTGTTCACCTTTTAACATTTTTACCGCCACGACGCTGGGTATTCCGGGTTTAGCGGTGTTTGTTTCTGCGCGAACGACTTTACCGAAGGCTCCTTCGCCCAAAGTATTTCCAAGTGTGAAGTATTCCCTCGCTAATTCCCAAGCACTGTCCAATGGTAGTTCGTACTCGGATACGTTGTCACTGGTATTGTCCTCGGCGATGACGGTGGATTTTTGTTTCTCGATCTTCACCACCGGCATCAGCAGCTCTTCCTCGATTACGTTTTGTGCATTCACTAATTTTTGTTTCTCCACAATCACCTTCTTGGTCCATTGCGTGACAACTGCGGCTCGTGCCGTTTCTAATGCAAGCAACTTCTTCATCTTTTCGCGTTTTAGTCGATGGAAGGTGTATATTACGACGACGGCACCCACGGCGAAGAGTAAGCATAGAATAGCCATTAGAACGTTCAGCAAAATCTGTGGTCTAGCGGTTAGCGGTACTCTCTGCTCGTCCAGTGCTAAATAAATTTTATAAAATTAATATATAACTCATTTAACGTTTATAAGCCATTGAAAAAGTATCTTATTTTAATTAATATAAAAAATTAATAACTTTAAATAAAATTGAATTATGATATACTCACTTTCGACAACACGTAGATAAGCGCTGCTAAACGTTTCCCCTAAAGTGTTCTGAGCGATACAAGTGTACCATCCCTCATCTTTTTCAGTGACATTGTACAGCTTTAGCTCTTCTGGATTTTCTGCCATTCCACTCTATATCAAACGATAAGTTACTATCAATCGTGCGTTCAATGCTAATCGGTTATATAGAAATCGAGTATTTACACAAGTACGTAAGCGAATATTTTATTTTGCTATTTTGAAAAAAGTTAGAACAGTACAAAACCGCATAAATTAGTGATATTCGAATTTGTAAGCAAAGTTGAAAAGAAAGCAATTGAAAGAAAAGATGATAGTTTACATGCAAGCTGCGCCCACCTTTACCTCCACCTGTAAACTCTGATTGGTCTTGTTGACGGTATCGAGAGAGGTATGATAACCGTGATACCATTCCAAATGAAGATGAGCATCGGATAACATTTGGCAGATCATACTAGCGTTGCTTCCGATAAGTACTGTGCTATTTCGTGGTGGCCTCGTCAGAATCGGTCGGTGTGGTACTGTTTCTACAGAGAAAAAGAAACCCAAGCACCGTTTAAACCAACATTTATGAGTTAACAGAACAAATAGAGAAGGCAAAAGAAAAAAAAAACACATATATACATAGAAAATTCAGTTTTCTGAATCTTGAAGCCTGTAAAAACAGAAAAATGTGTAAAAATTAACGCTCGTAATACAGAAAAATAGACGAGCAAACAAAGTCTGTTTATCAAAATGTAAAATAGATATATTTAATGATTGTATAAAAAAAAAATTAAATAAAATAAAACGTTTGATGTAGCGCCCGTTAAAAGTCACGTTTAATTTTTTTTTTTTACAGAGTCAATGTCTTGTATTTTGATTTCTTTACATATATGTATAAAATAGATTAGAATAAAATATGAAATAAAGAGGAATAATAAAAAGACCCATGACCGATGAATATTTCCTAAGCAATCTAACTTAAGTAACGTGTGCTGTAAAAAGAAAGAATCAAATCAGTCACAATTAAGACAGAATCTTGCACGTCTAAATCTGTAAAAATGTTTAAAGTAAATTGTAAAGTAAATAATTAGTTTACCCCGCACCAGTTAATACAACAATGAACCATTACGATTAAATATATTTTCTAAAAAAAAAATAAATAAATAAATAAAGAATCCAGGACCCTCCACCACCGTGATAAATGGCGGTTGTACCTGGAGCAGCGTTCCTTTAGGCGAGTCCTCTTGATCACCGGGATATTCGGCGACTTTAACCCACTGTATATACGGTTCGAGATCAGAGACAATAGGGCATCTGAAGATCGCGGTACTGTTAACCAGTGCGGTCACGTTCTTTGGGAAGTCTTCGTTGATGTACGGCTTGTGCGGGAAACGCTCTGCGGTTTCGTTAACATCTTAAGTCCCCGCACGAGGAGTCGTGCGTTCGCGTAATGACGCGGACGCGACTCAAAATCGTTGCATGTGTATGAAAACGACCGAACTCGTATAATAAGCGAAAAGCTGCGGCATCTACTCACCAATAATGTCGACCTTGAAGGTATAGTTGATGCATCCCAGGTAATTGCACACGATGCACGTGTAATTGCCGCTGTCCTTCGTAACGAGATCCTCCAACCTCAGGGTCCACTTGTTTTTGATTGCGGTACCAAGCTCCCGCTTCGGTTCCTCGTTATTCTTTAACCACGTGATGTTCGGCGTGGGATTGCCCACGCTCGGGCACTTCAATCGCATCGTGCTGCCGGCGGGCTTCACCACCGACGTGTGCATCTCGTCAGTCTTGTTGAACGAAGGTGGGCTCTCCGGTACCTTGTGGTTGTGCTCGTCCTCCGCGTCGTGCTCGCTCGTCTCGTCGAGGTCCACGTCTAATTTTTCGCTGTCCAGATGCAACGATCGTGTCTCGGGCAAGTCTGTGGAGGGGATTATTGCATCGTACAGGGACCTCGATAACACGACTTAATTCGATACGACAGTTAATGTCACGTTTAATTGAGACCCGCGGAGTAGAAGCTATTGAACAACTCACTTCTGGTTTCGGTCTCGAGATCGTTGCTCCCGTCTTCCGGTCTGAGGACGTTCATCGCGCCATTCATCCTGTCCTCGTCTTCGTTCTGCATGTTTTCGACGCGCACGGTCACATTCTTCCACTCGACGGTTTCGTTCGACTCCAACCTACAGCTGTAGACGCCCGTGTCCTCCTCCTCGACGAATTTGAACTTCAAAAGCTGCTTGTTTACGCGTATCCTGCCGGTCGGCTTGTGCAACACTTCGTCGTCTTTATACCACGTCGTCTCAAAATTAAAATTCTGGCAACGTAAGTTGAGTCTCTCGCCCTTCGACACTACGATGTCGGGATTAATTACATCTGCAATTTAAACATATATGTAAATTATAAATCAATGACGAGATGAATGAAATAATCTTAACTTCGTCGTTAGTACTCGCTTAATTATCTTCCGAACCGTCCGTTATTTTATAAAATGACTTAGAAGTCGTTGGCGATTCGATGCGACGATCTATAATAATCACCGTCGCAAGACTTGGCGGAAGTCAGGGATGCTTTGAGCCTAACGAGAGAGAGAGAAAGGGAGAGGAGCAAAACGACGCGGAGCTTGGCTCGGATTCGGTCTGGTCCGTCTATCCGGCGATATTCGCCGGTTTGATCAAGGAAACTCATTTTCCCTACGCGGCTCATTCATGAGGCCGACCGGCCGGACCTCGGAGCATCGCCATTTGGAAGACGGCCAGAAGTGAATCGCGACACTGTCCCTTCCGACGTTCCATCTGGAGACTTTCTGCCCCTCCGTCCCCGAAACGCGTCGCTATTTTTAGAGCTACCCCCCTGATCCCCGCTTTTTCCCGCCGCAAACCCCCTCATCCGCCGCTCATTTCTGGTGAATCGCCCTGTGATTACGGCTACTAATAGCACCGCGAGACGTGTCTTCATCATCGTCGCGCAAGCTCCGAGCTAGTATGGAAATCTTTATCATTAATATGAGGCATGATCACCGCCGTCAATCTCCGTCGCGTTGCGATCGTAACTACGACCGATGAAGTTTTTTCACCACCGTGTCCCAATGGATCTACTTCCCGAGTTATTTTAGACGCGCCATAGAGAAGAAAAGGGAGGCTTTAATCCAATCGAGATCCAAGCCCGCGCGAGGTTCTATCTCCTTTCGCAAATCTTTAAACATCCTCGCGCCGGGCGCGTCTTTGCGCACAAACGGATCGTTGTGCCTTGCGAAGAGCCCTCGGCGGAAATCGATTGAGTTTATATTGTCGCTCGTCGCCGTGAGCGACTCGCTTCTTCTCTTTTTCGGAGACAGCAGCAGATGCGGGGCACGTGGCATCGGCGGCTGCAATCCGGTGCGCCAAGTTCGGCAAGAGACGCGCTCTCTCTTTCCTGCCAAAAAATTAATTCGCCGTTATCGCGACTTTTTTTTTTTTTGTTATGTTAAATCTTAATTAACTAATTAATTTTTCTAACTTCGTGTTATTAAAAGTTGAGAATGTCGCGTTAAATCACGGATGGATCGTGACCACGATCGATACCTAAACTAGGAATTGATTTCTATCGGTATGCAACCGGCCATCTGCCTCTAGTTCAACGCCAGGAATAATCTCAAACGTCTAGAGTTTCGCGTTACTATTACCGGTGTTCTTCTCCTCTCTTTCTGTTTCTTTACTCGCAACGAGCTTTCGGTAACGAACGGCACGTTTTGAATGTTTGTACAGAATTACTCGCACGGCGAGGAACGTAGGGGCATTACGTCGTGTAGAATTTTTTGAAAAGACAAAACGACCGGCAAATCCGACATGTTTGTAATTCCCTCGGCAAATTCCTCGACTGGTCGCGAGTAATTCTCTATTTTCGTTCGCCGCGTCATCGTTGCATTCAAAAATATGATTGTGGGGTAAGTAAAAAACGCGCGGTGCACTTTAAAAAGGAACAAATTAAACTTTGCCGGTATACTTAGACAAAAGTCAACGACGAGAGTTTGCAAAATTACTACGTCGTCAAAAAACATTTGAAAATAATTAATTTTATTTTAATTTAGATATCAAGTGCGTACCATTCGATTACCAGTAGGAGTTATTAACGTCACGCGTGACGACAGAAACCCCTGGTTTGTCAACGTCAGCGGTCGTTTATTTATCCGTGTCGCATCTGAAATGCATGGGATTTTTACTCCGACGCATCGCTCCCGTCTGACTGACGTACACAGTGCTTTCCTTCGTCGTAGATAGCGATAGTTATAGCGGTTACGTTAGAGAAACGATCTCTATCCCGCGCTCGTTCTTTAACGTTCCTTGGCCTCCCTCGCACGCTACGTCCTCGGGAAGAGCGTCGTATAATCTTCAAATAACAAAGCCCGATGTTTAAACGTAGACTTTCTTGGGCTCTCTCCGACGGGATGTTCTCGGTGCATCTAGTCGTTGCAGCACGTGCCGCTCGTAAATCGCTATCAAAGTTTCCGCGCAAACGGAGGTGCGGCTACCGGTTCTCCGGGTGCCGGACGGCTTCATAAATAATCGCCGTTTCCTCGCGCGCGCGACTAGAAATAAAATCACTCTAATGCGAGGTAATATTTTGTCACCGATACGGCTTCTCGTAATTCAATTGTCGGATATGAAAGTCGTGTTTATCGAATATACGAAAAGGCGCGTTTTATTTTCCCCGCGTCGAGGGCGACTCACGAGGATAATCGAACAGGTGAGAATAAATCTGTCTCAGCCTCGAAAACCTGATTTATTTAGATTAGTGCACCTAATTTTTTTTTTTAATCGTAATAAATCGCAAATAAATTAACGTTACGGACACCCGATCGATTTCAACTTTTAACGTCTCGACTGGCTTTTTTTTTTTTTTTTCTTCGCGAACGAGAAGTTCGAAGAACACTAAAGGCTGACGAGATACGATTATCTCGTTCAGAGAGACGGGCCGAGGCCGGTAAGACGGATTGTCGTCGAGCTTCCGACGAGTCGTGCCAAAAATATTTTCACGAGACTGACCCACCGATCCTCACGATCTCTGCGAACGCACAAATTAATCTGCGCCAGATTAGAAACTGAGAACGACCACTGTATCATTATATTATCTCGAACCAGCGTTCAAAGCTCTCTCGTCTCTCGCACAGCTATCAGATTGAGTCGTTTCGCATCGTTCGTTCGCTTTAGACCGGACCAGATCAGATCTGAAGACTCGACAAAAGCTAAGGATATCGGATTATATGGGTCGTTCGCGATTAGTCGGCAACGTAAAGAGGCCCGTAATCTAAATGGCGACGAATCGCGAACTGCCTCGGGAGTCGATCGTTTTACATATATTCTCTAAAAGTGACGATCGTGAAAATAAAGAAAAATCGACAGGCGAAGAAAGATCTCTCTCTCGGCCTCGAAGAAGTGCCCCGCGGTGTCGGATTACGATCGTCCCACGCGCGTACGGCTTTTAGCGTCTTCATTCGTAGAGGAGACAGAAAGAGGGATCTCTTTCATGCCGCCGATGTAGCGGTCGATCTTACGCGAGATGATGATTCGACAAAAAGGAGAAACTCTAGACACGATAATTCTTGCGCGAGTGGCACGTCTCTCCGCGCGGAAACGTTAAAACGCCGACCCCTCGTTTTTCTTCGTTACACAAGTTCCTTTTTTTTTCATAGATCGTTCACCTATCCCGCGAAGGCGTCGTTTCTTTCACGGAAGATTCGTCGGTTGTTCAAAGTTTCGAGTGATTGAAACGCGTTTCACGACGGCTCTTTAATGAACGGCAGTGGCTTTTTTTCCATCGTCGGCGAGTTAACGATACTTTGCGGCACGAACGAGTATCATCGAACCAATTACCCCGTTCTATTCTATAGCGTTATTTGAACGGTTAAAGTCGTTGATTTTATTTCAATCTCCCTTTGAAAAGAAGACGGAACGACGAATGAACGTCTCTTTCTTTCGACAAAAGACTCGATATATGATAATCTATGGCGAACCGAGTGAGATGAGCCGCGCAGGATCCAGAGAGAAATCCTGTTATACATTTTAACGCATCGTCCGTCCGCGTTAAGATACCGCCGTCAACAAAGTATCCGAGGAACCACTAGGATAGAGAGCCGGCCAACGAGGCTGATTCGACGATCTAATTAAGATTCCGTTTCGTCCTGGAAGCCGTCTTTTCATAATGGAGCGAATGCAGGGTAAAAAGAACGAGGAGATTTACAGGCCGGGAGACAAGGGAGCAGATAGAAACGTCGGGATTCTTGACGGGTCGGCAGCCTGAAACGATCGCCCAGGTACACACATATCTACCCGCATAATTACACCTCGAAACGGATCATCCGACTCTCGGGAGATCGAGAGGGAGCGTCGCTTATGCGCGCTCGTTATCTTAACGAACGCGCCGAGCTTGCTTACGTTCGAGATTGAATCACCGGCTGGAAAACGGAGCCGCACGGCCCAACTTCCGCGTCAGGTTTTCCGACTCGGTATTGCGCAGGGTCAAAGGAGAAACGAGCACTTTTCCGAGGATCATGGGCACAGGTCCAGCGGAAAAAAAACAAAGTGACGCCCGATCAACTGGCAAAAGCATCGAGATCTCTTGGCGAAATCTCCATCTCGGCACCCTCCCCGCTGTCTCGTCCACCCCGCGGCTACTCTTCGCCACAAATCGCGCTCCGCTGCCATCTCTTTCATTGTCCAATTGGTAATATCAGCCGCTATTACGCTGTTGAATACATTTAATAGACAAAAGATTGGCAGTGGTTCTCATCGCTCCTGTCGCTCTCGCGGCGGTGATAAAGTCTCTCCCGCCTGGATTTAGTCCGAGAAAATGGCGTTTCGTATCCGCCATCGCCCGGGAGAGTATCGTTGCTGGCGATTCGGTAATAGCGGCACCGCAGCCCGACTCGGCATTCAATGACCGGGCAATTGGACAATTGAGCTCAATCATAATAACGCTCATACGCATATTGTGCCACACAGAGACGTGTCGTTTCGCTCGTTCACCGCGTCGATATTTATTTACCGAAATATCAATTTGCCACCGACGAAATATATGTCGAGCACGTTGAAAATGATCCGGGGAACCCTCAATAAGAGACCCCGGAGTGCCGGACGGTGATTATGAATCCCCATCGCGAGGTCGGCGCGCGGCAAAACGAGACCCCGTTTACGCGTTACGTGTTACATGTTACGGCGTTTACGCACGTGGCCCCCGTGGTCGAAATTCCAACGAAACTCTCTACTTTCAAGCACGCACCAACTACGAAATATAGTGAAAATCACAGCAGCGCGGTACAAAGCCGTGGTCTGTTCGCCAGATGTGTGACGGTCGAAATTTTCGACCGCGCCTTCCTCGCTTTTGACCGGAGCAACATTAGAGCCTTCGACATTCGTCGAAATCGACGTTTCCATTGTTCGGAGCAACAAACGAATACCCACGCATCGCATACCGATCGATGAGTGCGTTTCGAAAATTACACGCAACGTAGGATTTCAAGATCGAAGACACGCGGAATGATCGCTAAAAGTCTAAAATATTTCGTTTTATTCTAACGTTCGGTCTAAGAGCAAAAGACTGACGTAATTAAACGGAATTGGTGACAATTTGCGTAGCTGCGCGAAGATAAATGATCGCCGCGTGCACGCATCATCGATAATTATATCCACGTGGGATATAATTACCGTCGCACTGGCGCTAATTAATCATGCGTTTCTTCGTCGGCGGGTTCGCGACTAACAAACAATTTTGAAGACCAAACAGGCAATCGTATCGTCACGCTTCCTTTCGACATCGACGACTGCCAGCAGTTACGATTTAAATAGCACCGATATGTATTCACGTGGCGTTTTCCGACGAAGATTTCCCGGGAATGCAAGCGCCAATAATTAAATCGTAGCTACGAAGCCTAGGGACTACGTGACTGGAAATAAACCGGAATTAAACATTGAATTTGAAAGTCTAACCAACATATACGTTTCTCGGCGCAGATTTCACGAAAATTTCATCACGCATTGCAGCGCAAATTTTTCTTTCATATTATTAATACGGATCGGAACGTCGCGCCAATTTGTTTCAACCATTTTCGAAGAGATGTAAAAGCTAAGCTCTTTCGCCCAACATCCGGAGTTAATATACTTAAATCGCTGTATCAATTTTTAAGTTGATTTTAACATCTCCTGACGTCTCTAGGGGTTTGTATTGTTCGTTTTTCGTACGCACTTCCGCTTTCGCGTTCGCTAAGCTTTTTCCTATAGATTTGCGTTTCTTCCTTTCCTGCCTTCTGACTATTTTTCACATTGCACCGATTCACACTAGCTACGTCTCGTCCTGTTTATTTCTTTTTCGGTACGAAAATACCGCGTTACGGATTTCCTTTGCAAATCTTTGCCTCGCTACAACCGTGTACCAGACGCGTCTCGCGGCAATTACTCGTTTAATTTGTTTCACGACTTTACTGAAGAAGTTTACCGAAGAGTTCGCCGCAAGCGAAACAACAAAATTTTACGTGGTGGCTTTGACTTTCTGTGATTTCTGCATATTATCTTTAAATATCAATGCTGACCTGTAAAATTTTCATGCATTTCCCGGAGCTCTCGTCTCCTTTTATAACCGTTCCCAGAAAACCTTTTTGTTATGTCGCTTCCGTGAATTAAACGTTTATAAAATATACTCGATTAAAACATTAATAAGCAGCACGTTCCATATATAGATTTGGATTGTTTACGTGTTACACGTGCAACTTAAAATGACTTATTTAAATGACGTTTAAACATATAACAAAAAAATATTTAAAAGACTCCGAGGACTAAATTGATTTTGGCAATTTTTCAACTATAAAAATATGAATGTAAGAGGAACGGCACGTTACTTACCTAGTCGTACATTACGTCCTTGCGCAAGTCCGATGCCTTGGATGGCGAGGATCCCAAAGATTATGCTGCAGATCCTCGTCGCCATTTCGACTCGCTCGACACCGGGCATACGTGGTTAATGTAATCGCGGCATAGGTGATTTCCTGAAACAGAAACCGTGCAAGGTTTATTTATCTTTCCCTCTGGGCCGGGATAAAATAGCATGTGACCGGAAAAGGCCTGTCGACAACTTTTTTTTTTTTTTTTGAAGGAATAGCTTTCGGTTCGGTCGCCAATCATTAAGCTACATTAGATGGAACAAGTAGAGGAAAACAATAATGCAGATGCAAAGAGAAAATGTGGAGGAATCTCTCGTTCTTTCCCTTCTCTCTCTTTCTTAAAATAAACTCGCGATTATGTCGGTATTAATAATAGATGAGCAAATCACTCATTTCCTTCCACGTTCCCTCCTTTTCTTCGACCGTCCGACCTCGTCGTATTTTTTTTTTTTTTTCTCTATTTCGCGAGGAGAGTCTCCCGTCGCTTGGCCAACAGCCAAATCCCGAAAACGCGATGCACTCGCCGAGGACACGCCAACCAACGATTTTAGACACGATCACGTTGAAACGCGGCCCTGAGAGCGCTAGTGTAAGTCAACGCACAAGCTTTACGCACGTGCTTTCCGTCCGGTGAAGACGGCATTCGCCACTTTTAACGCGATTTGAAACCACCGGCGTCATAAATCCGCACCAAACGTACGATCATATTCTACGATTATTGATATTTGCGAGTTTGACGGCGTAAAAACGCGAAAGACGGAATTATCGAAATTTTGACAGTAATAGTTTCTCGGTAAAAGTCTCGTTAATAAGTTCTTGACTGTCGTTCTTATTTGTTCTTTATATTTATGAGGCATTATGTTTTCCAAAATGTCAATAACACGAAGAAAACAAAGACGATTAGTTTGTCTCTTATCTAATAATAAATCTCATTAATTTTTATGATTAATATTTCAATGATTAGCGCAATGATATTTGAGAAAACACTGGAATTCGAAGAACTGCCTGTTGTTGCGCAAATAATTATAATTATTATAATTTAATATACAGCTAATCGGTAATTAATGACCATTCGGAATTAAAAATAATGATCGCCAAGCAATTCTCACGCGCGTTATTCAACCTCGTGTGAGCAAGTTCTACGAGTGTAATTTGGATTATTGTTTTCTCGGGACAGTTTTCCACATATGTGCTTATTTTCCCGTGCTACTATTACTGTTGAAAAGACCTAGAGCAAATCACGAGGTAGATTGTTTTCTTTAAGACACCCTAACGAACACGTGGACATTTTCCTACCTAGAAACTTGGCCCAAGAAAAAATATATGATCGTAGCCGAGAAAAATAAGAAACAACGAATCCTAAAAGTGACGATTAATATCCGACCCTTCCTCAGGGGGTCGAAGAATTTCGTGGGTTCCTAGTGACGGGACTTTTTCGCTAAGTCAACGGCATCACCTGTTGCGTCGATGAAAAAGAGAAATATACGCGCACCCTTGGCTTCGCGTCGAGGTTCGTCAGTATTCTATCTCTTTCAAAGGGCCACGGTCGTGAGAAGATTTTCTCTCAGCGTCCAGAAAGGACAGGCCTGAAAAACATTCGTAACGAGAGAAGAAAGATCGAGACAAGTGAAACTGACAAGAAACCGTATTCTTCCGAGGCAATAATACAGAAACAATTTGATAGTTTGCGAGGAAAGGACGAAAATGTGTCGGCCAGATTATCGCGGCGAACAACTATAATTATTCAGACAGAAAGAACGCAAACTTTTAAAATAAATAATCACATTGCGTTTGGTTGTCGATTAATTTTGCTAATCTGTGCCATTTAAACGTCTCCTCTTGCGCGAAGAGCGCATTCGTTTTAATTTATTCGGCTATACTTCGCTTGCTGGCACTCGGTCGAAAATAAATTACACGAGGTATCATTGATATTAGAGGAAGTTCGTATTTCACTGCTAATAATTTGCCAATTTTAGGTACGCGTGGGTCGTAGAATTTTGAACGAAGCGCAGTCGGTCAGCGTAAAGGAAACCTAAAGGGTCGTGCATTCGTTTATAAATAAACTTGATCGCGTAGGACGAAACGCGCGCGATTTCCGGTAATGTATGTATGTAATTAAAAAGATTATTACTCTGAATCTACGGTACATTAAATCTAAACTAGTTTTATGTTGCAGTAGACATTAATACATATGGCGCCTCGAATCGGTGGAATGCCCGCTTAATAATCAAACCACGCATGACAATCCTAATTTATAAATTCTAATTTATAGCAGAACGCAATAAGAAGAGTATTCTGTATCTTACGTTAGTGTCTCTATTAGCCATTTACGATCGGTCGACTTAGCTTGCGGTTAATTTAAAAATCTTGGTCGCGGCTTCAATCGTTGACAAGGAATATTACCGCGATCGTGAATATAGCGCGATATTCACGAACGAATTCATAGCGGAAAATCTGATATTGCGGAGAGTTTAGTGCCCGATAAAGAGAAGGAAGGTAACGCCGGATGTTCCTTTGCGTTAATTAGCGCGACGCGCTTTGCACTCGAACGTATCATTATCGTTATAAACCCATGTGTGCATTTTTTTTTCAATAACGAGATATAATTTCTTGTGTCTAACGATTAACGAACTTATTTTACTCAGTTAACGTACTTATTTAAAATAAGTTATTATATTATATATTTTTTAAATATCTGATCCGTCACATTTTCTTTCCCCTTTTTTTTTTCCTACAACTTTCACGAATTCGCAATCAATTCGAATAGTGTGAAGATTTCTTAGACGACCGGTTTATAAAACGCCTCGTAAAACTATCGTAATGAGTATCATCAAACGCTCACTTTTCTCGCGCCAGGTTCGATCAAGTGATAATCATAAAAGTCCTCAGTTCGCATAATTTATAAATCGCATCTTATAATGTTGCATTTTTCAGAAAGGTCGACATTTTACGACATTTTAGTGAGATTGTCGTAAATTCGCCCGAAAATAACCGAATGGTATACATTTTATTGGTCTTTTTCGTTCTCTTTCAGTTTCCACTACGATACTTCATAAAGAATAGTGAGCTTCGGTTTCGAGAGAGTTATACCCTAGAACAAGCGCGTCTGTTTCTCGTCGAAACCGTAACGAAAACCGTACCCACATTTTCTCGCCTCGTACACATCGACAAGATCGTATTATACACGCACGCGTACGCATGTTATGTTCTTTTCGTACCGTAATTTAAAGCACGGGGTATCAGCCGATTGAAATTCTCTCGACGAAGACGATTCCATTAACGGGGATGTAAATCTGGCGTCGAAACAAAACTCGCCGGTTCGCTAAATCCGTTCAACGCTTTAAAAGTCTACAGTCATTCTTCAAGATGGAATTGCGTACGAGGGCGATCAAAATAACACAGTGCTGCGACTTTTAATTTTCAAATCCAACTTTGCGTACCTGTAATAAAAGTTAATCAATCGAAAAATTCGTGTGTGTTTAATATAATGAATACTAATCGATTTTAGGTACTAATGTAATATTTAAATTAATTGGCATTCGGCCCCTTTCGCACGTATTCTCCCCTTCGCACCTGCCGTTAGTTGGCTAAGTACCGCGTTTAGCTATCGCCGAAAATTTGCGTACGAAATGGGCCAGAGAAAAACGTCGACATTAAAATTTCAGAAGAAAGTACCGATGACGAGGTTCTAAATTATATCCTCGCCGTCCGTCGACACTATGAGGACCCGGACCTACGTGACGATAATTACGGGTGGTCGAATTCGTCGGGGACCCCGTGATGAAACAGGTTGGAGCGATTTCATTCAATTTGTCGAGGGCCGTGGAACACTCCTTTGTAGGGATATCGTAGATCTCGCCGCGAGATTTTCGACGATAATCACGAGACGGCCACGACCGGGGAAAAGGGATCGTCGTGGTACTTAAACATTCACGCATAAATCAAGGTGTGTTTTCCGGCTTCTTCAGGAGTAAAAGGTTGCTCTCAGATAAGCCTTTCCTCCGCTTCTTTTATCACTTTTTCTCCTCCGAACACTTACGCAAGCGTGATTCTATCATTTTAATATCATTTTAATTGCGTAGTACCATGAGTAAGGGAGAAGAAAAGAATTAAATGACAAATAATATCGGCAAGACACTCGAGCTTACCTCGTAGACGAAACAACATCTCGAGCCCCGCTTTATTCACTCGCGAGTGAGGTTAAGATTCGTTGTCGAGTATTTTTCGCTCCCTGATATCCATATTTACGCGTGACTGGACGACTTTCCATTCCAACGTAATTCTCTTTGTTAGTCCTAAAAGCACCACCACGTTCAGACCTCTCAGCACCTCTCATGCGACGCAGTTCGCGATCGTCCATGGTGAAAGTCAACCGGCACAATGTTTTAGAACGTTCTAGTATTTATTTCGTTCGTTATTCGTTACACATCGGTAGGACTTCGGGCACCCCTGGCCCAGATACACACCGCGCGCTAATTGGCGGAGACGGTCGGAGGATGCCGAACACCCGCGACTCACCCCGCGCCGCTCGCCAGTCTACGTACGTCGTTCGCGCAATTGTGACGCGTTACCTCCGATCCGCGGAAAAATCGGAGGCCACCGCGCCGGTTCGCGCTTCGTAGTGCCGCTTGTGCCGTTTACGTGTGTTAGTGCCATGTGTGGAGTGTGCGCCGGACCACCGGAGGACCCGCGGAGGCCTTTATTCCCAGCATCGGGCGTCGATCACCGACGTTGGCCGTTCTCGCTCTCGCGACAAGGTAAGACATCTTCCTGTCCCTTTGCCGTTTGCGGCGGCGTGAAATACCGCGGCGTAAACGCGTCGCGGCTCACTCGGCCTCGTCGAACGTTGAATAAAACATGATCCTAACGTGACCGCTGAGCGAATTGAGACGTCCGCGGCTCGTCACGGGCCGATTCGATATATCGGTGCCATCGCGCGACACCGAAACCGGCGAACGGGCCTCACCGTCTAACATGGCGATCATTGATTTCGATCTTCGTTCCCGTGAAAAGTACGCGGCCACGTCGCGAGAGAAAATTCGAGACGGAGAGCAAAGGCGGACCGCGGAAAATGATTCCGATCGCACGCGGTCGCCGTGTATGACGAAATCCGAAACGTGCCTAGCGAATATTCCTCAGCGGGAAAAATATTTGCGACGCCTCTGCGAAATAGCCGTGCCGGACGAGCAATAGAAAGAGAGAAAAATAAAGGCGTCTTTATTTACATCGGGTGGCGTGGGTACGTAAACACTGCGCCTAGGCTCGCGATGAAAACATGCGCTCGCCCCTTTCCCTGCTCAGCGGTCGATTTTTATCTCCCGTCTTCGTACGTATTTGCTGTCCGAACTCAGTTCAACCTTGACGACTTTGACCACCGGGCTATTTGAAGCTCGATCTGCATTACCGTAGTAAGCTTTAAACCGTAAAAAATCAGCCAATTGTATTACAAATTCCAAAAGAATTATCTAATACGATTGGCTAATTTTTTACGGCTTAAAGCTCACTATAATAATATAGATCGGGTCTAAAGCGTTACGATTTCTGTAGATTCTTCTTTACGCGTAATTATGGATTTTTATTTCGCGCCTCGATTTTATTAAAAGCAAAAAATTCACCCTGCTATCAAATTCAGCAAAAATCGTTAATTATCACGATAGGCTTGAACATATTTATTTATCTGAAAATTTTCATAATAGATACGTTCGGCAGAACGTGCTTTTGCATGCAACTGTTGCGATACTTCCGAGTTCAACTGGGAGGGGGGAGGGAGCGTTTTTAGATTCGGCCAGGATTAAAAGCTTATACCCCAGACTGACGAGTTTCGCGACATTCGCGAGTGCGGTGCTTCCACTGAACGCAGCCAATGTAATCGCGATGGGCGCATAATCTAGCGCCAGGCTACGAGACGCGGGGAGGGGAATTTGCGGAAAGAATCGTGGAATATTCATGACTCGATTCGGCGGCTCCTCCGCTGGGCCCATCTCTCACCGATCGCCGACGACTCCGTGAGATGAGGCGCGAGGTAAGGAAAGTTAAAAAAGACACTCCAACGGCGTGAATAATAAGAGATACGTGCGATGCTTTCGGAAGAGAATAAGCGGAGGGGAAGAATGGGGAAGCGTGCGCACGATGCTGGAATATTTTATTTATTAGAATCGCCACCTCGAGACGCTCGTGAATCTGCGATGGAGTTTCAAATGACGTTTCCCATTGCAGAAGCTTACGACTAAACCGTCAATTTCGAGTCGCGTTTCGTCTCTTCGAGTGAACGATTCTTATGTACACGGTGAAGCCAAATATTTGGCCATTTAGTCGAAAACGGAACCTTTAGATTTTATTACGTTGAGAGTCACTGAGCGTCTTCGAGGAGACGATCCTTACGCCGCGGAAATAGACTTTTTTTTTCCCTTTTTTTTTTTTTTTTTTTTTCTTTGCAATCGTCACCGGGTCGCTCGTGTTTCGAAATTCATTTTACGTGTCGAGGCGCCGCCACGGGTTTCGTTTCGGAGAAGCGTCTTTGTGACCCCCCTCCTATGTGCTCCCTTCGTCCTCCACCGCTCGTAACATCTGCTCGTCGTTGTGCAGCTAGAAACGCTTTTTTAATCGCGGGGGCTTTGGCGGAACAGAACGCGCCTTATGCCCGTAAGTACTCGAAAAAAAGAAAAAAAAAAAGAGAAAAAATATATATAAATCACGCTCTTGTCGCGATGCGTCCGTGTCTGATTTAATTACCGCTACTAGTAACGGTAATGAAAATCAAAATCGCCTGCTCTAACGGGAGTGTCCGATGCTGCGCGCGTGTGCGCGCGTGCGTGGGCGCGTATTATGCGCGTGTCCGGGCTGCGTCCAGTTGATTTATCACAATTCTCACTTCACCAAATATAATTAAACTGTCAGGAGAGCATCCGCTTCTTTTGACGAGATATGGGATATATCATATACGAGAATTAAACCGACGCGTCTATCCCTCTCGGCTTTCCGGCGAGAAGATGTCTATCATAGCTCGTCTTACCCATATCGGATTATCGGAAGGCGTGGATCGCCGAGGAACGCGTAATACACCACTTGTACTACTTACAAATCGCATTCATGTCGAGCGAATCAGTCTCTCTTTCTCTTCTTTCCCTCCTCTCTCTCTCTCTCTCTCCCTCTCTGACTCTCTGGTAACATGAGTTCCACTCCCCGTGTCGCCGGTCATCGCCAGCTCCTTGGCCAAGATCACGGCACAGCCGCGGTCCGTTTTCGACCCAGCTTTTCTCAATTCGGTACTTCGTCGCGCGCACTCTACCCTGCTACTAAATACGCCGGCCGATCTCCGTAATGGATGGTTTCCTGAGCAGACGACAGTGGACATGTGAGAGTGAGACCAGGCGGAGAGGACGTATAAACTCGAGGCGAGACGGAGAACGAGGGAGACGGCGAAAGGGAGAAAAAGAGAAACCGTCTCTTGACCCCGGGATCTTGAAGAAGGCACGCGAGAGAAGAACCTCGTTCTTCTCCCGCGCAGGAAAATAGAGAGGGAGAACGGAAGCTGCGAGGTACTTCGCTTGCCGTAAGCTTATCTCTTTATCTCGTTATCGCGTTTTGCGAAACGATCGGGAATTTCGAACGATCCCTCGCGTATCCGTCTCGGTGATAACCTTTCGATCCTGCAGAGTCGATCGTGATAATCGCTAGGCTCCACTGACGCAAAAGTCGTCTCTCGCACGGGAACACCTCGCGTAAGAATACTTGCGTCTTTATCGCGTTATCGCGTCGACGATCCGATCGCGTCGGTTATTCGTAGCCGGGATATCCTTCAGTCGACTGGTTTCATCGGCGACTGGAAAGGCGCGAAGTGAGAAGTTGCGCGCGCGATATACTCGGCCACGTGTTGGCGTCGTACTTGACCTGGCAGAACAATGCGCGGAATCGGTGAACGACCCGGCGTGTCCGCGTAATTGCGAGATTATCCGCGACTCTTCCTCGACTCGCGTCGAATAGAGGAATTATCGGTGCGCTAATAAACCTCGGTATTCGCCGTAAATTGCACCGCGGGGTCGGTACGTCAACTGTTGTCTCGGTAATTGCTTTAGAATTTGCACTTTGCTTCGTCTTCGTCAGTCTTTTTATCTCCGAATGCCTCGCAGTTCGCGGAAACGGACTCGATATTTAATCGCCTACCGAACGAACGCACTCTCCGGGCCTCCGTCTTCAAACGAATTCCGGGTAAACCACCGAATGAACAACGAAAACGACGACGCACGTGCGTAGCTTCCGGCGTCGTGGCGAATCACGGCGTACTTCCGCCGCCGCCTCCTACGACGAGGACGCGATACAAAACGGCCACGTACTTTTGTTTTTCTCTGAATTACGTGAACGCGTTTACAATGGGCGGCGAAGATCGATAAACAGCCTCTCTCGCGCTACCTGCCGTCGTTGGCGCATCTCGCCGAGGAATCTCGTGAGACGTACGCGCGCAGAACCCGCGTCAGATCTAATCGGTTCGGCCTGGAATAGAATAATTTCTAACGACTAGGAGATTCGCGTCAACATTTTTTTTTCAAACGTTCATGTACCTTCACGTCGGTTATCTCGAACAAACGTCATTCGTACATGTATAGAGAACATTCCTCCCCCTTTCGTTATCGCTCGCGGCACCTTGTTTCGTGCCGATAGAATTGAAATTAGATCGAGATTGGCTTAGAATGTGCCCACATGTTGCGCAAGTACCAACTGCTCCTCGACACTATACCGTCGCACAATGAACGATTCATCACGACACAGTTCAGTTGCGAGGCGTTCGAGGGACCAGGCGGATTCGTCGTCCACGGAAGTGGCGTTTCCCCGTGGGAAAACGTTGGGACCCAAGTTGGAAGAGTCACGTGTATCTAAATACATCGATGACACGACGGTTTTTCCGATCGTCGTATACTTATGTACGCAAGTGGATCGAATTCCACGATTTCGGACACGCTCGCATCGCGAAATAAATTTAGCACAGGTGTGTTCGAAGCACGTGCGTATGTACGTATTGATACATATTCGCTTCAAAATCTTTTTATTTAACTCCGACGAGGCAGCGGGAGGTACTTGCGCTTTCGATTTCTCTCCGGAGGGTTTTATTCTATGATAAATATGGGCCAGATATATGCATTGCGACGTACGATCTATTTCAGAAATGTTTTGGCTGTCGACGTGGCCCATTCGCTCTTAGCCAATGGAAATGGCACGTATGCGCGAGTAAATCGATAAATCTTGATTCGCCTCGCGGCAGCGCCCAGGCGCCAAATTATTTTCATCACAAAACAAGCCCTTGTTTTCTTACGAATATTTAGAATCTATAAATATATTCGGTTGCTCCAGTTAAAAAGTTCTTTTTTTTTTTTCTTCGTTATCGCACGTTATGTTACTCCAATGGTCGGCTGTCTTACATGCTAATACAGATCGCGAATCAATTCGACGCATATCGTCGAAGGTCGGGGAATACACTCTCGTTTAATTATGGACCGTCGCGAGTTATTTTTGTCAAACGTTAGTGGTGTCAAGGCGGACACGAGATTGACCGTATTACGGCGTCGTTGCTTCGTGGTGTTGGAATTATTATTATTGCGTAAATCAATGTACCATACATACATACATACATACATAGTTCTCAAAAACGGCGCTTGACACTCGCGGTGATAAAGTTTAGGGAAGAATAATTAGCGCTTGGTCACTGCCGACGATCCCTCGCGTTAAACGGAAAAGAGATAAGCTTATATCGCACGTCCGACTTACTCGAACTATTTTTATTCCGATCGAGACGAAAATCGGCTGAAATTCCGACACGGTTTGCACGTGAACGGGGACAGGTTGCCGTTTTCGTAACGAGGCCTTATTTATCTCACGCCGCGATTCGCCGCGGCGAGAGTTGTAAGCGGGACCCACCGCGGCGAAAACTGGTTTTCCCTCTTGAATGAATAAATGCACGCGCCGTGCGCACGAGGATCCATTGTGCTGGCTGCAAAACGACCCGGTGATACGTCGAGATAAACCGGGTACACGCGCGAGATTCGGTAGTCACGCGATGCAACGAGGAACGTCGGAGCTCTCGCGACACGCCGCGCGAAGTAAATGAAAATCAGTCGCGTTGAGCAAACGTTCGTTTCCTTATCACGCGTTAGATTCCCGCGAGCAGCAAAGTCGCGACAAATTTGCGCGGGATAACTATCTGGAGAATTTTTTTCTTTTTTTTTTTTTGCAAGCATTGGACGTTTACATTCGTCGAATTGATTTATAAAGCACGCGAAAAGTAAAATGTTCCGGAGGGTTTTCCTCTCTCTGCTTCTCAGCAGATATCTCTCGGCGCGTACCTCGTTACAACGCGATAATTAAGAAATTTTCTAGCTGTCATTAATACAGATGAACGCGATGCACGTCTCACGATGTACCGCCGGTGGCTGGCGATTTCACCCGGGGTGACATCGTCGCCTTCGCCGTGAGGCATCTGTTTGTATATCACGCCTGTACGCACACCTGCGCACGCGAAAGCTCATCGATGCCCGAGGGGTACACGACAGCGACATAAAAACGCGGTTAGCATCGTTACGTTTCCCCCGTATCCATTAGCATACATCCGATTACGATTCACAATCCCCGCTCGTGGAACGAGATAATTAGAAAAGATTGCGCGTTCGTTTGGTACGCGAAGTCGAACAACACCTCGAGCGCGCGAGGATGTCGGTTTTTCTGCTTTATTTCCGCGCCCGTTGCCGCATATAAAGCTGTAATTTCCGTTTGATGGATATCGCCGAATTGCAAAAAGAAGCGTTGCGCTTACCGGCCTTAATCAGGCCTCTTGGCGGCGGCATTCACATTGTAACCTCCACAATTTGCATATAAAAGACGCGCTCGCAATAATATCGCGACGACGTGAGAAGGGAGGAATCAAACTGTTAACGGATTACCGGGATTATAGTAAAATGCTTTTTAAACGATCATCTCCGAAGTGATTAATGCGCGCGTTTCGTTAAGAGATTCCTGGAACAGATACACGATTGTTAATTGCCGTTTAGACGACTGCCGTACAGGCCCGCGTCGATCGCGTCGTCGATCCATCGATCGCGATGGTGGATAATAGTCGCGCATACCACACCGAAGAGAAGAAACATAATGCGTTCGTGACACGACCCAGGACCCTCTCTGGCCTAGGCTTGCCACAGATAAAATCTCACGTTGCTAAGCCCGTGGACACGGGGATCCTCGTTTAGGAAGAAAAATCTGGTAGTCGTGCCGTGTTATTCGATGGCCAATCGAGATTAGGGAGCGTACGTACCCCGAAGCAGAACGGTCTCGTTATTTTGTGGCAACGACTTCCACCGGCGATCATTACGCCTCGTAATGATGATTAACGACCGCGTCACGCGCCTTATCACGTACAGAAAACATTGTGTACGTAGGGGCGGATCACATTGCTTCCGCAAGCAAATCGGTTTTATCGCATAAATTAGTACCTTAATCGCTGATAAATTAGCTCGATCTTTCTATCACTGTTATTACTGTTTATTATATTAATTTTATGTGAGCGTTATTTATTTTTACAATCATAATGCTCGTCACCTAACGCATCTCGATATAAGAATGTGCGCATAAACCTTTCATACTTAATTTTTTTTTTTTTTTACGTTTTTTTTTAATGCACGTCTAGAAAAACTTAATTATAATTTCTAAGACTTATGACTCGGCAATCCCATAAAGATACGTGTACCCATAATAAAATTTTGAAAATAAACATTTTCGAACATTTAGACCACCGGGAATTCGACGTCGTGCTCGCAGATGTCTTCTTCTCGACTCTAGCGTTCTCTTCGTGATGCATTCTAGGAAGCAGAGAAGTCGGTGCAGACCCCTTTTGTTTACTGTCCGCGAACCACGTCGCATTGTCGTAACATAATTGGCGGAACAAGCGCAACGAGGTCCAGAGATTGATGAGCCCCTTTCTTTTCCTTGAGATTCGTTGGAACCTTCGGAATTGCGCTCTCGTTATAATGACGTTTGACGACGTTCCTCGCGACCGATTCGTTACATTTACAAATATCACGACGTAGTTTTTAAAAGTAAATTATACAAATTGAATTGACGAATAGACTTTTGCCAATAGTATCCGCGCAAATTAATGTAATTACGCAAATTATTCCATCCGTTCCATATTTTATTACTTTGGAACGCCTCTTGAAATGTTTTTTTTCTTCGTTCTTTTATCTCGGCTTCCAGCGAAATTTCGATCTTCTTATGCTCACGCCTGATATCCCAAATGCCATACCTAGCTCTTTTTCACGCGACCACTTAAGGCTCGAAGAAAACGGGACGTGGGACCGGAGAGGAGCCGTCCGCTCTCTTAATCGCGGCACTCCGCAGCCGCGCGGCCGGTATTATTATGTGGTCAACCTATTAGGGACTCGCATTATCAGCCCCCGTGAAGTAGGTGCATAAGGCCTATCTCCCTCCCCGTTCGCCACCACCGTCGCGCGCTGACAAAGGTTCCACGATTTATCGCGCATCCGCGATAAATGTCCTCTGAATAACGGCTACAATAGATTTTACGACGTTCGCTCGTTAAGCAAACGCGACGAAGAAATATCGCTGGTCTCTGGACCCCGGCTTATTTCTCTGAACGAATTAACGGCGATAAATCGTGAAGCGCGCGGCAAATGTGATCGTCGCGAAACCCAAGGGGCAGAATTTTGCGATTTATTCTACGCGAGAATCCACCCGCGGTCGCGCGATCAGCTGCAGGCGGTTACGCGGGCGACACGCACCGCCGGTCGTTCGGCATTTTTGTCGCGGTTTCGCTGGTTCAACACGAGCATTCGGTGCCATTTGGGCCAAAGTATTCGGGGGAGCGTTTGAACGGTGGTTAGGCCGGAGCACGAGTGAGCAGAAGGAAGAAGGAAAGGGCGGCGGCTATCGTCGAATCGTCACCGTGGCACGCGTCTCGCGCACAGCCGGCGCTGTAAAACCCGACAGGATCCACCTGTCGATGAAAAGTATCGAGAGGAGCTCTCCTTTCCATTTCTCCCCCGCGTTTCGTTCTCTCAACCACCGAGCGGCCCGGCAGCGATGTAACCGCGTTGAACAAATAACCTGTTACGTCGTAACAGTTTCTTCGCCCGGTCTCGTGTATAATCCCCGTCTCGTTAGCGGTGCCCTTGCACGCTTCTCGTCTTCTGCCTTCTATCGTTCTCCGCGATATGAGGCGGGGAAGCAAGGCATCTCCGCGCCGAGCAACTACCTGCCGACACGCGAAAAAGCGCAACTCCCAATATCGGATTAACCCAACCGTACTTCGCACGAGACTTCGCTGTATCCGGCGGGGTGTAACATATTTTATATGCACTTGCGGTTTCGTGTGGAATAATCATTATTTGTTTCTATCTTTGATCTCGCGAAATAATCCCTTTTTATCATCGCCTTCTGCAAAATTAATTAATTTAATTAGCACAAGTATTAATAAGTATCCGGCCGATTCGTGTGTATTTCTATTAAAATTCTTCCTACTTATTTTCGTTTCTTTTGCGAGGAGAGCTCATTATGTTTCTGCCCAGTTTATTCTTTTTTTTTTTTTTTTTTTTTTTTTTTTTACGCCGTTACGCGATGTATTATCCGTTACTGCAAATAAAGTCCTCGTTCATTTTGTCTTACAGGAAATATTATATGCGGCGAGTATGGCAATTAGTAAATTCAGATTCCAACTGATAAATCAGTAATGCAATGCATATGTACGTTGCAGTCTGTTGTGTCTATACTTTCCGTCAGCTATTTGTCATAAATATTGATTTGTATGTAATTATGAAATTATCGCAAAACTTATCAGCAATATACATATATCTAAGTTACAACATGTAACAAGGCGCTTCTGTTAAAATCGTTTTGTTATTATTCCACGCTGAATCGTAATTACAAAATTATAATCAAGTTCTAAATACGTATATTTTCCTATCTATATTTGAAACCTTATTTGAAATGTTATTACAACTAAACTTACGAAGCCGTGCGTTTTGTATGCGTCATTTACTCTTGCTTTTACCGTAACGTTTAAAAAAAATTGCTTTACAAATTGTTTTACAAGTGACCCTCTGATATCCGGTGCGTGTCACCAAAAACGATTGGCTAGAAGTAAGCGTGGGCTGAAAGTGTGAAATGTTACACGATCACCGAAGGCGGAAATGTATGCAAACGTGGGGACAATCGCGCGGCCGATTGCGAGGCGGCGCCGCGGCTTTAAAAATATTAGCAATCGGTTGAAGGGGGTAACCGCGAGAGAATGTGACGAATTTACGCGCCGCTTCTGACAATTCGATTTTCGTAGTCGCTTAAATTCGACCGAAACGAACGCGCTTGGGGATAATATTCGCTAAGGTTCGGCTGCTAAGCGGATATTTCGATGCTAATTCCGTGCCGAGCGCGCTATCGTTTCGGATTCGTTGCGAAGAAAATTTTGCCGTGAGAAATTCAACCTACCTTTTACATTTGAGATATCAGGTGATAAATATATGCGTGTGTTCTTATATTTATAATTAAATATGTATATATATATATGTTTGTTTCTTTGCAAAGTAACGAAAAAAAAAAAAAATTGGATTCCTCCGGAGTTTCGAGGCTAACGAAGGCGATTTTTAATGAGTTGGCGTATACGATTTACCATCGTAATTCCGCATAGACGGCAAGCAAGCTCGATCCTGCTTCGTTCCCGTTAATAGAAGGTTTTCGCAATACCACGATACTTGATGTAGTGACACCGATGGCCTACGTTTGACAAAGGCCAGCGCATGATTTATACTCATTGCACATGCCACTTTAACGCTCGCCGCGTCCGAGATATTTTATTGCAAAAACTTTGTAGCGCGCAGCATCCGCCGCGCTGTTTAATCGGCGTGAAGCCTCGCGTAGGCAGAGTTTTTCTTCTCGGAATCCATTTCGAAGGCAATACCTGTTTTCGTAAATATATAAATACGTATACGCGCGCGTGTCTAGCGGTTATTAATAAACTTCGCGAGAACGCCAGTAGCTACGGCAAGTCTCGTAACGTCGAGGTGCTCGTAAAAGACTTAAAGAAGTTTATTATTAAAAAAAAAATTATAACATTTATACATATCGACACGTGCAGTTATGCATGTAGAATTTTCCTCTTTGCGCTTCGATGTTTACTACATTTTTTTTTTTCAACTTTTTAGCGTAAAGAATTTAACATATCATTAATGATAATAAATAAATTTTATTACACTTTGTTATATTGTTCAATAATTTTGATTTAATCGTACTTTTTGCTTTCAGACTCTACCGACGATGCAGAACAAGAAAAGAAAAGTGCCACATCCAGATGTGAGATTGACACTATTCGGAGCTCAACGAAGTGGACTGTCGGAAATCTTGTTCCTCGTGCTTCGTCGATCTCACGACGCCAAAGGGTCGTCGCTCCACCGACCGGTAAGTTCTTATTTGAAATTCCCCTTGTAATTGGGTACCGTCTCATTATCGAGCGATTTAGCGTTACGTTCTGTACGCCAAGGATTAACTATGTAACTCGTTTTTTAATGGACATTATCGTTGATTCGATCGCGCGATCGAGCGACGCAGGCGCAACGATCAATAAGATGCGACGATTGCGAGGAGGAAACCGGCTGGAGGACAATCTTGTCCTCCGCGTCCTGAATTAGTCTCCCAATCGAGTACATTCGAACACAAAGATTTATAAATCGCGCGATAATCATCCGTATTGCGCAAAAACGAGGTAACCGAATCGTATAAACTTGACGAGTATTCTTTCCCGGTGCGTTACGCTTGACGAAAAAAAAAAAAAAAAGAAGGTTGCGCTTTAATTTCGCTCGTCTAGAAAGGGAGCCGTCATTACGTGATCCAACGGAGAGCGTTCTTGAACGACACTCGACTTTCGTGAGGAAGGTAAAGAGCGAGGGGGAGGATTCCGTTGGACGGCGGAGGAAGAGAAGGAGGTGGTTGTACTACGAAGGATGGAGAGAAACGTTCATTATTCTATTCCGGCGGAGCGAGGCCAGCAATCTGGTCTTATAAAATAAACCACTCTAGCTCCTCGCCCGCGGTCGGCGCGACGCGTCAAATAAATCGCAGCTCACTTCTTATGAGTTTACTCGCAACTTCAATCTTACCTCCTACCTTGACCGTCCACCCGTTGTCCTTTCTCTTTCTCTCTCTCTGTCCGACATTTCTTCGATTTTTTCGTCCCCCTTTTCTCGTTTCGTATTCATGAAATAAATCCTTTGCGGATACTTTGACGCGTCCCTGCACAAATCGCGGACGGGATTGACTCGAAAGGACGAAGGGCCGAAAGAGGCAGCGCGCGAGACATACATCGCCGTCTGAAGACGTCTGAGAGAATGTCAATCTGATATTTGCATGCGAATAGCGCCTAAATCACATTTACTTAACTTAATAAATATTTAAGTAAACCCTAGGAGCATACTTTTGAATCCATTCTGCAGTTAAAGGATATTTAATTGAGAATTTAAGAACTTAATCGATAGCGTTTCAAAAAAATTGTATAAATTTATTTAATGAGTTAAAGGCCAATTTCCATATCCAGCGATTGCGTGAAATCGATCTTAATTATTATTTAGTTCGGCGAAACGGATTGTCGGTGTCTCGGCTCGGGACGAAATATTAATCAGCTGTTTCGTAAGAGACAGTCTGGAATATCACCGGATGTAAGAAAGACTCATGCGAGCCACGCGATCGCGGACAATACAGGAGGCAAAGAAACCCGCGTGTAATTCATCTAGAGCGTGTATATTATCGTTCGCACGGGACCTGCTCGCTCGCGGCATTTTGCTCGTGTAAACACCGGAAGCGAACACTGTTACTCGCTTTATGATTCGCTCAAGACAATCTCTCGCGGCACTTCCAGTCCATCCAGTCCGCGCGTTGCCGGTTTATAACTGGGGGAGAAAAAAAAAAAAGCGCCCGCGTTAAAACTGACGATTATTTTTGCGCCGAGAGGCACAGTCGAGAACGGGAGGCAGGGAAAGTATCCGAAATCCGAGCGTTTCGATTTTCGGCGGCGCCAACTCATTGTTAGTCGAGACCGACAATGAAATTGAGCGTTTCGGAACGCCGCCGTTACTCTACGAAATATTTGTCGCGCTTGTGGCTGAGAAACGTTAGGGCGGCAAATGATCGCGGAGTCGCGAGCGATTTACTCCCGACGATAATCTGATTCACCGTGTGGGACGCGCACGTTTCTAGATCTCACTCTTTCCTCTCTTTGTCACTCGCGCGCGCGGGCGGCGCGCGTTTCCTTTCTCGATCTGGAATTTGGATTAAAGAAGACTCGGCCGAGAGCTGTCGAGACGCGAGGAAGGAGATTAAGTAAAGCCGGAATAAATTACCTCCCCGCTCACCCGCCTGCTAAATAAGCCGCCTGGTCTGGCCGAGAGAGACGCGTAGGGGGTAAACTTTGCCTTGCATCGACGATGGAAATGCATCGAATTAATAACTGTGTTCTTTAGAGAGAGATATGGGGTAAAGTCGCTTATATCTCGTACGTTACCTGTACGATCTAGCCGCACCTTCGAAACACGGCGATAGTCGCGAGAAGAAGTTGTCAGCTGTATCGGATCTATTTTTCGCTCCAAATTAATTAGCCGGCTAGTCAATTAACCGATCACCTTGCGTTTCTTAATCATTACTCTCGCGCTCGTTCATTATCAATAGCGGCACGAAGATGAGCCTTACAATAATGAACAAGATGAAAAGGAACGAAATGATCGAATCTCGTTTTATCTTCAAGGTTGAGATTTGCAGAGTTGTTTAATTATATCAGAGATTTTTATCTTTGACGATTTCATTACATCGCGGTTTGCGTACGTCTGCGGCCCGTATTTAAGGTGTTCTTACTACATTTGCCATTTAACGTTATTGGGAAAACGATATGTTTGTACGGGATTTAAAATACATTTTATACGTCCGCTGCTCGGTATTATCGGGAAGGGAATGCTCCATCGGGATGGAAATTTTCCATCGAAGATCGGCGTTCGGTTCGCGCGCGCTCGCGAAACGTAATCGAACGCATCGGGAAATAAATGGCACGAGTCTGCTCTAATCGGCCAACGAGGCAATACCAATTAAAGTTGCATTCTCGAACGATGTCTTCCCGCTCGCGTGCATACGCGCGAGCAGAACCTCGTAGTTTATCGCTACATCGCGCGTGTCATCGGTCCCGATCCCGCGCTACTTCCGATGATGCGTATGCATTTTCGCTACGCGCATTTCCGCAACGTAGCCACCAGTCCTACATGTTTATACGCGTTGTCGTCCTTTAATCGATTACGTTTATTATTGCTGTCATCTCGTTGCGATAGTCTAAAAATATTTTGCCGCAATTTTTTTTTTTTTTTGTTCGGTATTAATCCGCGCGCCGATTATTTATCTGTTCAAAAACGTAGCTTGTTTTTTTGAAAAACTATAATAAATTGTGCCCACTCTATAATTAATTTTATTATTTTAATTCATATTCTTCTTCTAAGAACAACAAATATTAAAGAATCACAAAAATTTTTTGTCAATTAAGTAATTAAATTCAGAATCGAGTCTTTTGCGCAATATATGAATTTTCTGCGGCGAATATTTGAACGTGAAAATCGTACTATTCGACTTTGCGAATTATGACGACCTCCACATTTGGCTCATTATCTGTAAGTTTTTTTTTTTTTTTTTTTTTATATATATATAAGTACGAAACAGGCTATGTACTCACTTGATTGCGACGCTTGCGATGTCTTTTCCAAGAAAACTTGTTCGACAGCCCCCTTACGGTTCGGGTCCCGCCTCCGCGATGCTTCTGGCGCTTCTGGCTTTTCTCAGTCCGCTTCTCAGGAACCCCTGGTTATCTCCTTCTCACCCTGAGCACCGGCGCCAATCGCGAGCAATGCACCGATGATACACCGAGAAAGGGTTGTAGAGACGAGGGGAAGTAAAGCGAAGGCGTGCGTGTGCTAAAGTCACTGCCGCTGCGAAACGAACGAGAGCTGATTCACTGTGCACGCATTCCTGCTGTTATTTCAGGCCGACGCGTCGGACGGCGGCGCGTCGTCGTTACAGAAGATTCTCCTTTGCTCCTCTTTTCCACGCGCGTTTCATCCTTCGGTTTACCCGAATCGGTCTCTCCGAAAATTCTCTTCTCATTCACTATTTTTCGCGTCCCGTGGCTTTTTCAATCACCTGAACACAAAAGGGTCTATCCATTCACTGACACCGTGTCTGTCACCTTCGAAGGTTTCCTCGGTCACCGCGTGTATCACCGGAATCGCGGTTGCGTTCGGTCAAACGCGGCAAAATCAATCCGACGTTTTTTTTTTTTTTCAACGAGCACGGTGACTATTTGACCGACGGCTTCTCTCTTTTTTCCTTTTGGTCTCGTTGAGGCTGCGACGTCGCGACACTGACGATACGCGCTACTGCTCGTAGTCGCACTACTCCGAGAGGAGGATGTGCACGAGGAAAGCTCGGGGCGAAGTGCCAGAAGAGCCGTCGCTTGAAATAACCGCTCGTCCACGCTTGTTCCCTCCGCAACCCCTCGTAGGTTAGCCGTCCCCACTACGGATGCCGCCGAGTGCCGAGATCGTCGGCAAAACTCTGAACCCCACTACATTCTGACGGCACCTACTCTCTCGCTCCCTTTCTAACGCCGTGGTTTCTCCTCTGCGCGTCCTCTTCTCCTCTCTCTCGCTTCTCTCTTCTTTCCTCTCCTCTCTTCTCCTCTTCTCTCGTGTTCTATCCTCCCGCCGGCGCTCGCTCGCGCGCTTCATCGTTGCGTCGCAGCGTGCGTGCGCCACTCGTACGCACACGTGCGCGCGATGAAGTTTTCGCGCCATTCCAAGATGCACTGCAAACGGCGACTTTGTTTTTCTGAAATGCCGATCCATATATATGTACTTGTTGAGAAGTACAACTTTGCGCACGGAAATTTCCTCAAGCACTTGGAACTAGCAAGGAGTCTGTAGATAAAATCAAAGGTAGACAGGAAAGAGTGGTTTAAAATGTCGAATCCTAAACGAACGAATGTCACGGATACGCGCCCTCATATCGGAGCAATCGTGTGAATAGTCACCTCGCAGGTAATTTCGAACGTTTCACGGCCGTCGTCTCTGCAGGCCGCCCTTATTTTTCTTTCGTCCCCTTCGTGCCACCGTGTTCGGAACACATTCGGGACATGTGTTGCTCGAACGTCGACCACCTTTTCGTTTCCCTCGAGAAGACACCCGAGACACCATGAGCGGCGATGGTGGTGAAACAACCGAGATTACTAGCCGCTTCTTTTTCTTTTACGATATTCTCTCCTTTTTTTCTCTCCTTCTCCACCCTCGCGTCTCCCTTTAACCTCCCTCTCTCCCCTTGGCGATGTCTGTCTCCGTTCGTTATTTATAGAAAGCCACGATGACTCGCCTAATCGTAACGAACTCCACGGCGCAGACCTCACGTATACCTATTATTATCCAGCCGAATTAATGAAACTCGCTCGCGGCCGGCCGCGTTAATTTATACTCGCCGTTTGCGAAAGATACCGCGGCGTCGTTTCGTATCCCGCGCGCATCTCGATTCCTTTTATTCCTTCTGATATATCGGATCGTTGATACTTTCGCTCACGTCGCATACTTTTCCCCGACTTGTCGTCGCGCGGCTAAACGAGCCTTCGCTCGTGGAGCTTAATCGACGGTGTCGTTAATGAACCACGTGCGCACCGCGAGATAACTCGTTGCGTCGGGGTCTCGTTCATTTCCCGTGCGACCGCTATAATTCTCCTTACCTTTCCCTCCTACCTACGATGATTCATTGATTTATTTTTATAATTTAATGCTAAGTGACCGCAAGTACGCGATCGCGACACGGCACATATCTGAAGATTTATCCAGGACACGTTAAAAGAGCAAGGGTCTTTGTCGCGTCACGTTTTTCTAAATATAAATCTTTATGATGCCCCGTAAGGGAGCGGAGATCCCTTTCGACTGCGAACGCGCCCCGTACGAATTTATCTCGCGCGCCGCGGAATTAATGCCGCCGATTATTGGTTCTGTCGATTGTTCCTCTTTGAGAGAACGACGTGAGTACAATTTTATGCGACATGACGAGCTTAAAAGTCTGGCGGAGGACTATCTCGGATGGATATTGCTCCCGTAGGTTCGTTTCTAAGCGTGTCGTCCCTTCATCGCGAGATCGTTATCTTCGCCCACGTTTGTTTGCTCCCTTCTGCGCGGACAGATCGTTATTTACCGCGGATTATCTGGCTAATTAATACGTGTTGGTAGATCCGAGCGCGAGATAGAACGTTATCTGCCGCTGTCGAGCTCGACCTCTCGCGCCTCAGCTGTCACTGATTGGAAACACCTTAAATATTCTCTACCGTTGCCCGCGGCCGCTTCTCCGCGATCAGAAGTGAACGCGGGGTAAAACGAATTAGCCCGATCGTACGTATAAATAGTAGCGTTAGTAACGCGAGGTAGAAAGAAAAAGAGAGTTGCATTGCGCGCGATGGCGAACCGCACGCACGCGTCTTCGGAATGCATATCGTGTACGGTTTGTTAACTCGCGTGCCGCAGAAATATGCCTGGCAAGTTCACCACAATTTATATATCTCGACCTAATATTCTCTAATGCGAGAAAAATAACTCGCGGGTAATTTTTAGCGCGTTTAAAATCGAGCGCAAAAAAAAAGAACAAGCTAGAGAGAAAGAGAGGTCGGTACAAATTCGAACGAATTACGTTTCCGAGAGTATTTTTGATTTACCGCAGGAAAGAAAACGTTTCTTCGAGCAGGAGCGATACGAGACGAAGCACGAATTATGAGACACGAAGAAGGTGCGAAGTCACGTTGAGGGAGCGAGTGGAACGAGCGCGGTTGACGGAATTATTATTCTCGCTCCACGACCGTCTGTCCGATGTCTCCCTTTCCACGAGCTTCGACTTCTCGGCTTTCTCATGCAGCAAGGTAGCTCGTTATAGTTCCGCGTACGGGGACATCGTCGGTTGCGTTTATTTGTTCAAGATTCAGTGAAAACTCACAAGTATATATGAAGTTATATGGAAGTTAGAGCTTTGTCAATATTTGAATGATTACTTACAGCTAAAACGTTGTACTCGACGATAGATAATTATTTTTTGAACGAAAAAAAAAAAGTTTAAAAAAAAAGTTCATAGAAAATTTGCTTCGTTGTCGTATCGTTGTTTGTTTAGAAAGTAATCTTTGAATTGTTCGAGTACTCGTCGAAGCTCTACTCGCGATAGAGATTCATTGATGGAGATTGTAAAAAAAGTACTCGGAACGAAGGAAAAAACTTTCGTCGAAATTCTGTCGGGGAGGGAATTTCTTTTCTGGTTGTCATCGACTGAAAACCATGAATTGTTTCACGGGTCTTCCCGAGAATGCTAGTCCCGTTATTCGTCGGTGCTTCCTTGGACTTTTATTTTTCCAACGACAGGCGAAAGGTTCGATAACATATGGCGGTCATTCGACTTTTATTTTTTCTGCACTTTTTTATATTAAACGAACGTTTTGTATATTTATCGCGCGTGTGATATATATATCGCTAAGTGATCCAATCTCGTACATGAGCACAACGCGATCGATGGTGACTCGTTTCCAACGTAGTCAACAAGGAAATCGTAACCTGTCGCGTAAATTTAGAACATTGTTTTCCGGGAGAGTAAATTCCACTGTGAGTAATCGCTTCCTAAATTCGGGCTCGCCCAATTTTGACAGAATATTCGTCATTTCGCGGCAGTCACACGCGGATATTTGATCAATGCAGTATTCAGCTATCGACGTAACAAAAATAATTTACAGTACAATTAAACAATACAATTATCTTCTTTTCGTGCGGCACGAGTAACTTGAAACAAGCACCGATCGCGAGAAAAGACGTACACAAATTTATAATATGAACATTTGTGTGGCAAAGAGAGAATTAGTCGTTTCTTCCGGTGCGTTTGGCGCGCACCGCGTTTATTATTAACTCTTTTGGATTGACACATATATCTCTTTGAAGAGCGCGGTCTTCGGCAGTGGCATAACAGAGACTAAACAGCGGTTCTAGGTATCGTCTTCGCGAAAAAGCCCCGCTTGCTCGACTCTTTTTAACGCCTTAAAGCCATAATATTCACGGCGAACGAGCGCAAAAGCCCAAAGTCACGTTCCAAGAAAACTGTCAATGCTGAAAATAATTTTTTTAAGTGACAATCCGTAATAGAGTGTAATTCTTCGGTTAGATCGCTGACCGAATATCTGTAAAAAAAAAAAAAAAAAAATCCTGTTTTTTGTTGTACGTTAATCTCGTAATTTTTTCCCCAATTTTTCTCAGAACTATAACGAACGAATATTTCACTTTAACCGCAAGCGTCGTTGCGTGAAATCGTTTCCTGTTCTTCGTCGGCGCGCAATGGACCAGTACGAGTTCACATGCGCCCGCTTCAGCGCGGTTCGTATGCGATGCACCTGAGGTGTCGCCGGGATGTAGTGGGACCGAAGGGCGCGGGGAAATGGGATTGAGCGATGGCAGGTCATTAACGACGGAGATAAAGAAGTTCGATGATCGAGACGCGGCATCAATATACTCATTCGAAAGGCATTAGCTATAACCCGTTCGTCGTCGTACAACTGTAACGTTAATTAATTAACAATAGTTAATAGCGAGCAGAGGGAAATATATATAATACGCGATAGTTTTTCCTCTGGGACATGTTGAACGATCACATGCTCCCCACGTTTTTCTCGTGCGCGATGCTACCTGAAGGTAAACGACGTAGGTAGTACGCGGGCAGATCGTTAACGATGGAAGGAAGCAACGGGTAGCAACCGGAAGCCACGCACAGGAGATGTGACTTGCTAGGTGCGCCTTCGCGTTGGCTCCTGCCGTCATCCATCGCGCGTCGACGAATAACTCGTGCCGACGGCGACGGTCAACAACCGAAGATATCGATGCGTCTATTCTCGTGCTCCGCTCGCTCGTGCGATGAACCAGAGGCTGGTGCCGTCAGAAAATGTAAGCTCAACCGGATAATATTGACGTGAATTTTAAATTCGGCAGAACCGAAATACACTTGTAGCGATAAACCAAGTTTTTTTTTTCTCTCTCTCTCTCTCTCTCTTTCGTTTTACGCGCTACGCGAGGAATTGGCTCGCGACGACTCATTGTTTTATTTTGTAACCGGCTGTTTTTTTTTGCCTTGCTCGCAAAATTTTACATTTTTTTTTTCCGTTTTGTAATTTTGATAAATCTCTACTTTATCTTTTAGTAATTCAGTGCTGAGTGTATAAATGAATTTAAAATCTGTTTCCCAATGTATATTATAAAGAAACACACAGTTATGTAAATGCGTAAAAATTACGTAAACTTTTGGGTTTTAATTTCGGACTTAATAAAATTTCCGAATAATGTTTCTTTTTTTTTTTTTTTTTCCTAATTAAGAACACACGTGTGTTTCCAAAGAGGGTATGGATGCAGTATTTAGTGATTCTTTAAGATGTTTCGTCCAATTTTCACGGTGCGCGAGCGTGAGATTTCATGGGTGTGTCGAGACCTGCCGAAGTTAAAGATTTCTTATAAGAACTTTTGGTGGAAGACGCGCTTGGACCAGCAGGCGGGTCGCAGCCCCGGATGCGCACCGGGCCGGAAAAAGTTCTCTCCTTGCGGCACTTCTTTTAAAAAATATGCCGGAAAAATTCGAAGGAAACGCGAGGGGACGAGAAAAAAAAAGGCGGTGAAAATCATCAACGGTTGACTTTAGTTGGTTTTATATCCTCTCATTTTCAAAGTTTCAATGTTAAGTAAAAAGTAGCGTAGCAAAACAAATTAGCTTGTAATGTTTAAAATGTAGAAAAAAAAGAAAAAGAAAAACACACATTTGCAATTGTCCTGAATTTTTCGTATTTCTCAAACATTTATATAACAGCGTGTTTCTTTAATACATTAAAAACAGACTTTTTAATGAGATTTTAAATTGATTTTCACGTCTAGCAATAATTTTTAGACAGATAGGGTTCGAGAGGGGCCAGTGGCGAACGTGCGCGCGAGCTCCTTCGATATAATTACCACGTCACGGTCGGCGGCGCCCTTGCGAGTGCACCTGCCCAACGAAACAGAAACCTCGGGCTGTAATAAACGCTACGCTGCGTCGCGTGTGCTCGCAATTACGCACGTGCGCGATCGTGTTGTGCAATGCGTACGCTCGCGTTTGCGCGGGCCGCGATTCGGCATCTCAGAGGCCGAAGGTTGCACGGCCATTAACAGCTGTGTCAAGTTCATTATTTCACGTGACGGAATAACTCTGATCCGCGAATAAATGGCACCCCGGTGCAAGTTTACCGAGATCGGGTACGAGCGCGCCTAATGCAGTCACATTTGCGTCTTTGTGCGCACACATCCTTTCTCGGAGGAAACTCAAACTCGAATCCTTTGCGAGCTTGCATTTTGCTGCTGGTTTTTTTAAACTGAATGGGGTAACAAGGAGATGATCTCCGGTTTAAAAGAGTTACGCGCGTTGAAATTTTTGGGTAAAAGATGCTTTACAACCGGACAAAGAGAAACGTTGGAACCGGGTCACCGACTTGCGTAAACGACGGGAACTTTTCGAGATAAAAGTTGTCAGTATTCTCAAGTGAAAAGAGGCTACCCTTGCTTCTTTTTCGCTGAGACTTGCGAACGAGAACGAGTCCCCGTAAATCCCTATTATTCGCGTGGAGAAGACAGATGTCACCTTTCTTGAAAGAGGAAAAAATATTAAAAAAAAAATTAAAAAAACTTGTTAATCGAGTTTGAAAGCAAAAGCAGCGCGCGGCTAATCCTAAAACTCAGGTCTTTCCCGCGATAATTATTTTATCGTAATGTCGATATTTGACAGAAGTCAATCGGCATGTTGCGGGATGCTGTTGCAATAAAAAAAAAAAAAAAAAAAAATTCGACGGATTTGCGCGTAATTATATCGCGCGGCGTATATACTTTGCTTCACGGGTGATAAAGTCGAAGAATAATTTAAAATTAAGTACCTCATTGACAGCAGGTAGTAGACACGGCGAGCTACGAGCAATGCGATGATTATATACCGGTAGTGCGATCGTAAATCAGCGGAATCGCCGCCGACTGTTGAACCGCGCCGCGCCGCTCATCGAGACGCGTGTTCCGCACCTTATTGGTAAGAAATGCTCTCGTAGTTTCAATTCCATGCCGGCGCACGACATTCCTCGTTCTCGTATGGAACGTTAATAAGCGGAACAATCTTCGTCGGAATTTTTGAGACGTGGGAAAGGAGATTTAACCTGAGATCGCGCATCTACGATCGAACGCAATTACATTTGGAATTCTTACAATTTCTTTCAAGACGATTTTAAAATCTTGGTACAGGAATTTGGAAAGTGCGTAATTGTTGTCGAGTGATTATGCAACTTAATTATTTTTCTTGTAAAAAGAAATGGACGAAAGTAATAAATGTGAAGTATTGAAAATTAGCGCGTTTTTCGTTTACGATAATGTAAATTGGGACACGAGTGAATCTCTCTCTCTCTCTCTCTCTCTCTCTCTCTCTCTCTTGCTTTACTTTTGCACTCTTGACCGTCTATAAGTCGATGACACGATTTGGACTAATGCTTTCGCATCCTCCTATTTGGTCGCCGACATTAGGAGCGATTTAAATTCATGGCGATCGAAATTAAGGTCGCCTCGGACGTTTCGCTCTCGCCGAACCGTTTTGCCGTGCCATTACGAGACTCCGAGAGACTCGTTCATAGACGACTCATTGTATTCAAAGGTGTTCACCATTATTATTTTCGTCTCGCGAAGAAAACGAATGTGCCCCGGTTCTCGAGACCGAATTTCAGCCGGTCAAACACTTTCGATCAGACTGTTGATTTTATTTAAAATATTACCTGGAAGTTTACCTTACAACGAAGATGAGGTCGAAAGATATTAAAAATATGACACTGTCAATCAGTACCTTTCGTGTATTTTTACTAAATAATATTTAAATTTTTTTCATATACTTTGAAAATGTTTTTAGAGACGCAATCCTCAGTGCTAAATATAATTTGTCCTTGAAAGACTTTTCTTCCATCTTCTTCGTCTTCTCGTTTGTTGTTTGTGTCAACACGATTGTTAGTCTGGCACAATCCATGAGTTCACGGTAAAATCGGCAGGATTCTCACGTCAGTTCCAACCCCATCGCATTTGAAGTAGGATTTCGAAGATTCAAAGAAAGATTGGTCATCCCAAAATCAAGATGTGTTGTCACAGTAGTCGTTTAGAATTCAGAATAAGTTTCAGTCGCGAATTTTAGCTGGATGCACTAATCACCTCGTTTTTTGGTAATAATCAAAATTATATATTTTTTTGTAAACAATTAATAAAATTGTTATTTAATTATTACTTTAATTTAGCTGATAATTAAATGTTTGTTCAACATTTATTTTTGGTTGACTTTGCGTACACGATAAAAAGAAATTAAGTTGCTTTGGGAGAAAGAGAGAGACATAGTGAGTGAATGAGTGAGTGAGTGAGTGAGTAAGTGAGAGAAAGAGAGAGAGAGAGAAGACTGGTAATTAAAATGCACAATACGTTCTTACCTGTCGACAAACAGCAGCCATCTTTGTTTTCAATTGCCGAAACATGCCGCTAATTATTTATTCCTCGCGTACCTACGCGGCGACTTCTATCCACGCGCGTGAATCTTCGGAACAGATTGAGCTTTCGAGGGACATACTAATGGTCATATTGAATGAGAACGTCGAGATCACGGATAACTTTTCATATTTGCGTGCCTCTTTCAAACTGTAAATTACGAATAAATATTTTTAACTACAATAAACTAAATTTATATTTTAGTTCTTTTATACATAAATAAATTTTGATGTTTAGCAAAACTAAATAAAAATAAATTGAGCATATTTAGATTAGAAATTAAATTTCTGTTTACGTATCTAATGCCTATAAAATATAAATCACACGATTTAATTAATTGTATGTACACTGAAAGGCAGATATGGCATTTGCTGCGACAAACGGCGACGGCGGCTGGCATACGTGACTTCTCCTTCTCTTGGCCGCCGAGTACGGAGGACATTGTAGTAGAGCGCGTTTTTTCCCCCTCATTTCTCTGTGACTGGTGCTCTTTGGAATATCTACGCACGTGCTTCATGTGAGATTCGACGCACACCACACCAAGGTCACGTATGCTAGCCGCCGTCGCAGCACCACGAACGCTATTCCTGACGGTGAGTGTACATATACGTAAGTGCTTTTAATCGAAGGGGAAGAAAATTAGACAATCTATAATCTCCAACAGTGCGCGCGATAATAATTATTTGCATAATGTTTTAATTAAAATAATGTTCGCTTACTCTTACTGACGATTACAGAAACGGAGAAACTGACACGCCTTTATTCACATGAATATCTTATTCTGGCTCATGAATTGCAGCCTTAACTTGGCACGTTTATCGTACACGATCTCTCATTCTATATTTAGAAGACGATGACAAGTATTACACAATATGGCGATAATTATTGTCTATTCATTATTTTAACGATGCATCGTAACGCGTTCTTGATTTCTACGATTTTATCGCGCCTCTCTTTGTTTTTATTTTTTTTTAATTTTTCGTGGCTTCGACAGTAAAAATAAGTAGTAAATAATACTAATTCGACATCCATGCTCTTAGCGAGCTTTGTTACGACAGAAACGCAGCTGTCGTACTATCGATCGTCACGACGATGCTAATTAAGGGAGCAACATGAAAATAAATATCGACGATTTATCTTCATGTCTCGCGCACAATGCGCGAATAATCGTAAATTTTTATTTTGGGAACATGAAGGTACGTTCGCGCGCGCAAAGATATCTGGCATGATTCCATCCAGCATCCGTGATATATGTATCACGTCAAGATCGAGAAATAAATAATAAAGAGTCGAGCTAAGATCGAGACGCGATTGCATGCTACGTCCTTATATTTCCGACCGATCACTTTTTTTGTATTACACGCTAACAATATCTACCAATTATTCATTTATATATATACATAAACATATACTTCGGAATATCGTGAGTGTGTGCGATTAAAAGATGTTAGTTTTATTTCACCCTCGAATTTTCATATGAAGAGAATAATCAAGAATGTGTCGTTTTTTTTTTTTTTTTTTTACATAGCGACCGCGGCAAAAATGTTGCGCGGCGAGATGTCTATTATACGTAGGCACATAGTAGCTCTCTTGACTCGCATAAGAATCGCGAAGCGATATTTCTATGCTATGTTCGCAACAGATGCAGATTGTAAATTGTAGTTTTGAAGAACGAACGAGAATAATTTTTTTTTCTCAAACTTTTTTTCTCCTCAATTCTATTTGAATACTTACGATCCTCTACGCTTATAAATCTAATTGTATAAAAGCAGTCGAATAATACATTTTCGTACCGCGTTGAGTTATAAGCTCGTAACGTGGATACGATGTTACAAGTGCTACCAGACGAGAATATTATGCGAGAGGCACGAAAACGAGATGCACGAAAATGATCTCCGGATGACTTAGTGGAAAATAAATTATCGTCGGTATATATTTTACGGGTGTATTTAGTGGGTCGGCCAGTGCACGTCGGGCTGGTCCAGATTTACGTTCGCGTCCGGTACTTGAGTTCTCTCCTTGCGAACTTTGTACATCGCTATGTATAGAAAATACCCAGTAAATATATAATTACTCCACGTGGATGAAGCGTTCTTAAATTATGAAACGCTAGTCATTTACGTCAACATATTAATTATATATTACTTTGGGAGTTACATACACGCGCAACTTCTGACGACTACTTTTATTAACGAAGGATAGCGAAAGCTTGCCTTTTTTTTCTTTTTTATTTCCGTTTTATTTTAACTTACATTTTTCTGTTACGCGTTAAAAAATGTATTCTTAGCATTCGAAGTAGAAAGATAATAGACCTGTGGGTGTGACCAATTTCTCTCCCATTGTGTCGCATCGTCGCTTATTTCACGCTACGCTAATCGAGATAGAATTAACAATAGCGTCGTGTGTCGGCTTTGTCACCGTGGAAACTGCGGGCTGCCATTGCGAATATATTGACGACAAATTACCCACGTGTCCCACCGCCACCGACGAACGAGCCCCGGGACAGATTTACGAACGTGGATTTTTGTCACGCGACGACAACGACGAAAATTCTTTCCCCGCACGATCTCCGGACGATCGCAAATCACCCGCGCAAAGTGAGTTATCATTCCCGATTTCGCTCGGCTTTAATGACGACGTTGCTCGCGCCCAGCGCGGCGATTTATTGTCGTGACTGTCGCGGGTCCACTTAGTCGTAAAACAAAAGAATCCTATAAATAGTCCTAGAATTTATCGGTTCCCGAAGGAGCATCGATCGTTGCACCGCGACGTAGACCGCGGCAAGGATAAACGAAAGAGACGTTCACCTCGGGCACAATTCCGCAACCGCGCGAATATCGCGGAGTGGCGTGGAATTTATGATATCCGTTCCGGCAAACGCTGATCATTCACCGAAACAATCATATTCCACCGCGGCGCGGTTTGAAAAATTGCCCGCATTATGCATCACGCGGCGGTGTTTCCGTTCGCTGCGATAATTATATTGTTGCGCGGTGGCTTTTTGCGCCTTTTCTTAATCGCACGGACCCGCGACAGGTTTGTTAGAGATTGTATAAATAGCGCGCTCTCCGTATCGCGGCTACGTTTTATCGACGTATTTGCGTCGCCCCTTCCGTGAGCCGGCGGTTCTCGTAAAATCGCTTTACGAGCATTTTCAATCGTGTCTTTACGGAGCGTCGTAAATGACTTCCTTCCGTCGTGATTAACATAATTCTTCGCATCGCGTTTATTCGTACTAATACGGGAGCATGTGCCGCCATGAACATAACTGCAGGTGTATACGCGGAGGAAGGAAAGCGACGATTAATATGCGTCTTCGAGATGCGCTTTTTCCTTTCGTTTTACCCGAATTAAAACGCGAGCGTTTATTAATCGGCGAGGATAAACGGCGGCCCGGCTCGATCGCATACATTATCCGACGTGGTTTAATTAATTAGTGGGATTTACTAATATCAAATTATTCTTATTACTCTTCTCTCGCTTATTAAATGTGACCCTTTTTCCGTACAACGACCGACCTACCCGCCACTTAAATAATTTTCTACTAATGATCGCCATTTCCGTCTATTTATTCCCGGAGTATCCCGTGATAGCTTAATTAACATTTGACATTTTTTTCCCCAAAGAGAAAAAATAGCCCGATGCATAAATAATACATAGAGAGTCAAATAGCGCAACATCGATATTCGTCCTGTCCGCAACTTGTGGACATCTACTCGCTTCCTATCAATCAGTTATTTCGCGATGGCATCGCGAATGTAACTAAGCGGCGTTTCTCAAAGTTACTCGCAAGTATATCGCGCGTGCATATCTGTATGCCCGGAATTCTCGCTTTATGTCGTTCCCTTTGTCTGGTAGAAATGTAATTCCGCTCGCTATAAGGCGATTTTCTGGCGCGTTGGTTAGAACCCTAGAACACCGGAATAAAGCGGCTGCGAATTGCGTACGTAGTATTCTCTATGAAGGGGGAAGACGCAGATCTAAAGCGCGCTGAGCTCCAACTAATATGGTGGAAATTACTGTTCGCCTCATAAATCGATGCAGCCCGCAATTTGCATCGGCGAGGCACATCGTAAAGCCCCATTATTTCTCATGACATTAATATACGGCGCATTAAAGTTCACTTCTACGGGCTGTATCGTTCCGACTTGCCGAGTATAGTCGGGCAAGAGCCAACTTTTTATTGGAGCCTGAACCTCACAGACCCTATTAATTGTGCCTGTTCGATTAGAATTTATCAATCGCTGTAAAGTCAGACTTTTCATTCAAAATATTGAGTTTTTCAATAAATTCGAAAACCTTTTGTTCACAATTTATTAAGCGTAAAGAATCAAGTACAAAATATTAGTCATGATTTTGTTACACTGATAATGCTTTTTGAATTAAAATCGGAATATAAATTTTTTTATTTTTATTTTTTTACTTTTCTATTTGAAAGCGATAAAATATGAAATATTTGTTGAAGTGTCAGCTGATGGTTCTTCAGATCTGATCAAACGCGACAGTGCATAGCTATTACTTATACATTTTAATTCTATTTTACATTAAATAATGGGTTATATTAACGCGTATTTAATGTAATGTACACGTATATTTATGAACATAAATATTTTTTTTAACATATTGTAAAGAACATTTATATATTATATATACATATAATATACAATATTGAAGCATTGCGTTATCTTCGAAATACAGTCATTAGCACAAATTGGATGTAATTGCACATCTCGCAGCCGCTAATACGCACGTAGCCGCTTATAAATCGATGTTATCACGTTCGCTCTTTGCGCATGATACACGTAGCGTCACTTGTTTTTTCTGATAAACTTTAATTTCGTGCCATAAATAATTCCATGCTAATAAATAAATAAAAACAAATTATAATTCTCCTATACTAACTTAATTTCATTCGATCGTAATCGGCACGACGAGAACTCGATGTTCTTCTCGCTAAGGCGGCTCACGCGAAAGATTCGATCAAGAATCGTGTGCCGAGGGGGATCGCAAAATTATAGAAAAATCGTAAAGAAATCGCGATTAAAGTTAAAGGAGACAACGACGTCGCATCTGTAGGGGAAAGGATCCTTTCCCTGGATTTCTTCCCTTCATCGCGAATTGCGGAATGATCCCGTCGAATAGTTAGCTTTTCTTCCTCGGGTTCTATCGGGTTCTATTACTTATGCAGTCTACGTTACCAGGCTCGCAACGTGGCTTGCACGACCGCTTGCTTACCCTTCGTAACGTGTACTTTATTCCTTCCAGATGCGCTCGCGCCGATAGCTACTGCCGATCCGCTCGTTTAACAGCGTAACAGCGAACGGCAGCGGGAGCCAGAGCGCGGCGAACGCGTAGCGAAAAAGAGAAAGAGGGTAAGGGTAGAAGTAAAAGAAAGGATTAGGAGAGTTCCGAGGGGGATGCATAGGAATGGGACGTGACGGAAATACGCCCGCCTTTCACGGAGGGTGCTGCGGGAAAAGTGAAAAATACATTTCCCGTCAAAATATTATCCCGTCAATGATTCGCGGTCGACGATCTCGAACATAAAACAAAAAAAAAAATACTTTTGATGAATTTATAGGCTTACGCTTATAATTTATATTTCTTTATGATGTTTTTTTATAGGTTGTACTTATGTACGTACGTAATCGATCATCGGTCGCATATTGTCGATCACGGAGTCTGTTTTAAATATCGGTTGTGATAATGTTTTATTGATTCTCACCTTTTTTTTTTTTTTTTTCTGCGGAGCATCGAGGCATTAGCATATTGGTGGGCCCTGAATTTGATAATAGTTCTTATATTGGATTATCACCTTCTTTTCTTTTTCTTTTTACAAAACGTTTGAGTTCTGTAAAATATTGATAATGTATTTTTCATTCGGGAGGGTCAGTTTCACAGATTAATGAAGTTGATTCATTGTGTTGAAGCGTTTATCAATACTGTCGCAAACGTATCTCGTTCATCGAGATCTCGGTCGCGTCTCCGACGACAATTTGAAAAGGGAACGAAGTCTTCCCTGTCGCAGATAATATGAGAAGGGTGCATCGCGGGGATTAAGAGACGAGTATATCGTTGACACGCGCCTAAAACCAGTTTGTTTCGGTCCTCGTCAATGTTTCACGATAACGAGGCGATTCTTCGTGGTCTAGGAGCAGCGATCAGAAAGAGTGATCGCTCGCGCTTATCGGAGGACTAGAACGCGTCTGCTGATGTTCATTGTCTTGAGGTACGCGAGAGAAAACCAGCCGTAAGGCGGATTCACCCTACCGACCGCCGAACGGTCGTAAAGCATTAAATCGAATGGCCAGAGGGAATCGTAAAGCCACCGAGCTCCGGTAGCGCGAGATTAAATATAACTTTTTACGATGAGAACCGCGGGAGTCCTGAAAGCGAAAGTCTGTGGGGACACCGGTGTACCGGGACCATTTTCGGGCAGTCAAATGGGATGTCGCTCGCAGGGCAAGAGTCAATGGTCCGCAGGAAGAAAGAGAGAAAAAAAAAATATCAGTGAAAGAGATGCGATTTCAAAGTTGCGATTCGTACCGCGATAGAGCGGGTGTATAGACGTCGCGTTATTTATGAACGGCGATTATTGGTTTTCTTTACGATAAAGTGTCCTTTTTTTTCTGCTCATTCGAGATTGCAACAAGATTACAAAAAATTTCCAAACGCAACATATTTAGGACAGTATTTTAATACAGTTAGATAACAGAAGGGTATAGACTTTTATCTCTCAATTTATATCTTGACTTGAACAGAGAGAGAGAGAGAGAGAGAAGTCGATAAGTGCTTTTATTAACTTACACGGCCGGACGTAAACAATTTCATCACGATAACGAGCTTATTGTTAGTTGTTAGACTTACATATGTAATCTGCGAGCGATCTACAATATTCAGCGAGTGTCCGAAACAATGTTTCTCAAATACAAAGCTTGCGTTTTAATTACAATAAACACGTTCAATTATAATTCTAATTTATATAATACGCAATATTATTTTGGAGAGTAATTTGTTTCATCTGAGTCGTTTCGCGTGCCTCGCATGCATCTTGTATTACAAACCGCGATAAGAATTGCCGATGCCTGGGATTCCCGTTCAATTTCGTTTACGATTCGTAAACGCCGGCGGGCAAGTGCATCGCTCTTTCCGAGCTTTTAACGATGATTAATTTCAGCGGAGGGTGCACGCGACAACGCGCACGTTACCCGAGAATCCGCCGCTATTTCGACACGCGATATATATTTTCGGGATGGAGAAACGGGTGGCTTAAAGTGCTGTTCGCCATCGCGACGATTTACTCGAAGCGACGGCCGGAGAAATCCACTCGTCCTACCCCGTTACTTTTCATTCGCGAGGAACGTGTTAGCTGCGAGCTTTCGCAAAACGGTCGCAGCTGCAACGCGGCGCGGCTTTCGTCGTATTTCGGGAAGGGAAACAACTGCGCAATCCGCGGGAATTTTCGCGCGGAACGTGTAAATTCGCGGGCAGCCAAACGATTATGCTTCTCGGGGTAATCGCCGATAAATCAATACGCGCGTACAATCTCGATCTTGACTCGGTACGTTAAACCTTCTCTCCGGCTGATAAAAATTGGCTCGTTCGGTCGTCATCCCCGTCGCGATTTCTCGATCCTCGTTATTAATTTGTCAATTAGCATCGTGCAGTAACATCGCCGACGTGTTTAAGGTAATAATTGAGAAGACGGCGTATCTTCTTCGTTGAATCGTAAAAACGCTTCCCGCCTTGACGGCGGTTGCTTTAAAAGGATCACGCCGTGATTCGTAACACGTTGCGACCGTACGTAATACGCGTAGCCATCACCGGATGCGATCGGTCCCACTACCGGAAGCGATGTGCCTTTCTACCGCGCGTGTCCGGCGTGCGTTATTTGGCAGCGATAGGACGGTGAAAATCCTTTTGCCAGTTCTTACTTTATAATGCCCCGCGTAATGCGCAATCGAAAATGATGACGGGTCTGTTTCGAGTATGCGCGCTCCGATGGATTTTATTTCCGTCCTGATAATTCCGTTTTTCGTATACGCGATTTGACACGTAATTTTAAAATAATCGCGTGAAATATTACGATTTAAACAGGCCGCGGGCGATCACGGATCGGCGAATGTGCGATTTCACGAGCGAAATCAGGCGCTCGTTTATTTCACTGAGAAATGACGTCAAAAACCGTCGCGTGACGCGCGATGGTGCGGCCAAAAAGCGCGTCGAATACGACACGTATGAGGAAACGAGCGATCAAATTTAGGATAAGCAATAATTTTCTCGACGATCCTATTTATCTCGCGTTAATTTTACAACTCGATCAAGACTTTTTTTTTTTTTTTTTTTTTTTTGCAATTAAATTCGAGTGTCTCGTTACATACAAACGACCCGCGTCCTCCGTTAATCGGACCGCCCGCGATTAAGCGCGATGGGCTAATTACAAGTGTCGAGCTAATTAAGCAGCGGCGTCACGAGCGTGCTATATATGCCGTACACGTCGACGGGCCAAGAAGTCCGCTGATGTCCGTCACCGAGCGTCTAATGGCGAACAAATAACAGTATTTTTCTTACCCGCAGCCCCCGGTACCCGCGAAAGGAGAACAGTTACACGTCCCGCCTATGGCGAGCTCAGCAGGATGCATTGCGAGTGATAATGACGGCGATGGGGAAGCCGCGGACGTGGCGTGCATCGAGCTAGAAGCGCGGACGTCGCGTTGTATTCTTATGTAAGTACATTGAGAACTAATATTAAAAAAAAAACGACAAATTAACGTTCTTATATCACAAGGGTCTCGGTCATTGTAAGCTTGAGTTATTAATCGCGTAAAAATTATTATCTTGTTAGCGGTAATTGACAAAACGGCGTATCAGAATTAACTATCAGTCGCTCAGGTGTCGTTCGATTTTCCATTAGTTTTTTTTTTCTTTTTTATTCACACGTAGTTGATTTTACGTAAAAGTTAACGCTTTCGGATACCCGGTAGCGATCAATGAAAACTCCTAGGTATAATGCCCGGATTACGCGGGAGTGCCCACAATGGCTGCATTATAGTTATTGCCCGAAGAGTACGGATGCTGATGACAGCATTACCGTGATTGCCAGTTAACATAATGACCGTCGCTGACCAGCGTGTCTACCAGTAATGTACGAGCTTTCTGGACACGCGGGTCGACGACCCTTGACCTCATACAGGCTAGATGCGAGCTAGATATTTCCTGAAAAAGGAGAAACAATTGGCAATCGGCTCGGTCTCGAACGTGACTTGATCGTATTGTGGAGGGAATAGAATAATGCTCGTAGCTGGCAGTTCCGCGCTCTTATAGTATCTTGTACGCCGTCGGCGTCGCGCTCGAATCGGAAGGAGAGTTATCATCGGTGGAATTAGAGCCAATAGATTTTTTATTATAGTGTAATATTTTTGCCGGTAATTTTTAGTATCGTTCTCACGTTTATATTTCGGGATATAAATTATTGAAAAAAAAAATAGGTTTGTTGGAAAGTTATTCAAGATCTTTGCTGTTAATAATTATAACATAATCGCTATTATATTACAGTCTATTAGTATACGATGGATTAGTTGATAGGCAGCGTAGGTAATTAGCGACGTTAAACTAATAATTATGCTCGCCTCGGTCGCGTCGATGATGCATAATTACACGTTTTCGTGGTTCACGCGACCTCGAGCTACTCTTCTACCGTAGTATTTCTGTGCAAAAATTATCTTTCAATCTTTACCGTCGGCTCTTCGAAAGGAGGTTAATATGAACATACATATATAAGTATATATATCTCTCTATCATGACGTAACCAGCATTAACGAGCGAAACGGTTCCATACCCGGCCACGACAGATATTCGCAAATTGAACGATGGGCCCGCGCGTACTCGAGATAAATAAATATCACGGGTGGCGGGTCGTGAGATGCGGGTATCGTGAAAATCAGCCGTAGTCATCTCTCAAAACTCGCACGAGTCTTTATTCATTTTTTTTTTTCCCCCATTCTCTTCGATTACCGAAAGAGCCACTCGTTAAAATCAATCTCGACACGTAGAGTTCCACGCACGAAGTGAAAAGTCGAACGGTGATTGAATGTCACTGTGGAGGTATTAAATGCCCACTTATTTTTATCGATTAGAAATCAACTGCTGATTAAGGTTCAAGTAGCTGCCTCCATCCGTAACGATATTATTTGCGAGCTGGTTGTAGGAAGTTTTTTTTTTTTTATTTTCCCGAAACAAGTTTGTTCGCCAGTGGCCTCGCGGTGTCGGTACCCGTGGACCGGGCTTTTTACCCGGCCTGGCTGATGCCTCGTTTACATCTCGCGTTTACGTCTCGTCTGTCGGCAGCGTACACGTGGTCACTGTTCGCGCGTGCCACGGTTAAATGCGCTGTCACGGCTGAGCCCGTCACTCTGACGCGGAGGGCTTGATTGAGTGGGGCTCGATCTTTCTTCAATTGAAAAATAGATCAATGAGATCGAAGTACTGCATGTTGTGAGAGTATTGATCCGGGACTACCGAGTTCTACTGCGCTGTACCTTCTCGAAACTAAATCATCTCGAATAGAACAGAATTATACGAATAAAGTATAAACCCACATCGTCCGACACATTGTAATCTCGATGTTGCGCTAACGATAACGGTTCTCGCTCGTCGTTATAATAGACTCCCTGAAATACAAACTCCACTTTTTGCGTATCCGTGGCACCCTGCTTTCTTAGCCTGTCCCCTTAGTAACAAATTCGACTTCCCTCCTCGTTCTCAACCCTTCTTTTTTTTTCTTTTCTCGCGGGAGGACGAAATACAGCGTAGCGCGCGCGGCGTGCTCCAAAAATACACCGCGCCGGAATATGAAACCAGAAGTAACCAGTGGCAAGGGCCAGCCCCCGGCATCTGGCACGACCGACAAAATATAATAACACGGCGCGCGTGCACGTCGCGTACGCGCGCACGCACTCACGCATGGCGCGTATGCGCGCACGATAAGCCATTCCTGGATAATCTCGAGGATTGCGCGTGCGATCGGCTCAGTCCACATCCTTCTCGGGATTTTTAAATGTTCACGCGATGTCACCGAAAAAATTCCCAATTTCAATTTTTCCAAATCTTTTTTATCAGATCGACATTAGATTTTTAAATTTTTTTTTTATATGTTTTATTTATTTGCTTCTTATAAAACTGATTTTATTATTTTTATTACCGAGATATTTATTTCTCTTCGAGATTAAGGCCAGATTCCGTAACTAACTTATATACAGCGTAAAGGTATAAACGAATGTCTATTCTGGACGCGAGTGAATCCGTACGTTCCACGAGAGTCGATTCGACGTGCTCGTCTGGCGTGCACGCTTCCGGGATGTTGCCGAAGGATAATCGGTCTTTCATCCCAGCATTTTTTTTTATTTTCTCCGTACACGCGACACCTTTCGGACAAAAACGTGATCGAAATAGACGGAGGCTTAATTAACATTTTACATCGCGCAATTCACGTCGATTGGTCTAGAATTAGCAATAAAACGAATTGGATTTAGGAAAATAGAATTTTTAAATACTTTTTGGTATATATAATTTGTTACGTGCTACTTACATATTCTTTTATGTAGTTTATACTCTGTAAACGGTACAAAATGAAATACATTAGTTACCAATGTCGCGCACGAAGATCGCCGTCGAGCTGAAAATAATAAAACGCGATGAACGATTTGGTCCAATAATAGCGCAAAAGTAGACGCGAAGGGCTCGTAAAATCTCGTTTCCTTGACGATATTACACCGCTAATTGCTAGGGAATCCAGGAGGCCGGTGAAACACCGACGAAATGCCGCTCGCGCGAAAAGAGGCAACGGGACCAGAGAATATTTGCCAATGAAAATATCTACTAATTCGTCGTTCGCGCATGTCGATCCTATCGCTTGTTGCGCAACTATTCGCATCTCGGTAACAACGGAGAGAATTAATTGTAAGTTCAGTCCTCGCGGTTATTAACACGAATTCCACGCTTTTAACGAGCAAAACGATACACATCTGTACATTTAATTATACATTTCCGCCGTAGAGTATTGGAAAACGGCCTTGAGATAAGGCGGGGGAGACCGGCTTACTAAATAAATTTTAAGGATCAGTTTGTTCATGTTCAACATTATATTTGCAATTACAATCGTAATCGCTTACTTTACTTACAATTAGACTGTTTGAATTCCTTTCACCACGGTGATGGCACGACTCGTAGCTATCGCAGCTGTAGCCGCGTCTCGTCTTCGCGCTCGAGCGATCAAGCGGATCAACGTTACAATAGACCAGCCAAGTGTTATCGATCATTTATCAATCCTCGAGTGGCCGTGATCGTCTAGTGGTTAGGACCCTACGTTGTGGCCGTAGTAACCCAGGTTCGAATCCTGGTCACGGCAGAATCCTCTCGGATTCTGCGTTTCGCAAACGAGGAGAATTTCTTTTTGTTCTTCACCGCGAACAGAAGGCTGACGCTATTTATACGAGTTTTTTTATTGCTCGTTTTAGCTTTAAAATTCGCCAGTTAACTGATTATTCTTTAGTTTATCAAAGTCTTTTTTTTTTAAGCGATCGCATCGTGCGAGAAGCGAAATCCGAACGATCTTTCGGCCGTCGAATCTTTCGTGTGCACGTGCACATAATGCGAAGTAAGGTGTGTTCCTTGGCAAGATTCCATCATCTTAGTTTACGTGTCGCACATTATTATCTTATAGAACTTGATTTTTAGTCTTGCCGTGTCGCTTCTCGATCACGCCAAGATATTCTCGCCGTCTTCTTTTAATCTTCGCCGCGATCGAAATCGCAATTCTCGCTGATGGCATAGAAGATTTTAAACCGGTCGCAAACGCGATTGTGAGATTTATATTCGAGTCACTTAACTATCGTATGATATACAGGCATTCTTTCGTACAGGCATACTTATCTGTTGTTTTGTTGAGTGTTTAAAATCTTTTATAATCAAGAAAATTCTTACGGCAACATATATTTTTGTATATTTTTATATAACAATGTTAATTTAAATATAAAAAAAATTAAGTGTCAAAGTTATGGCCGCTCGTTCTCTGGGCATTTACGATTTTATGATACGTGCAATTTGTTACAGTTTTAAAGAGCATGTAAACGAGCGTACAGTCGATAAGCCGAGGTTGTAATTACGTGACACGTTTTGAGATAATGTTGCTTCCTAAGATGAGTTAGCAACGTTATTTGCGGTGCTAACATGCCATGTTTTCTTTTCTTTTTAATTAATTATCGCGGAAAATAAAATAGTATTTAAACTTAATTTATAGCATCTTTTTGTGACGATTAAATTATCATACACAGATAGGTATTTCGAAATCGCGTTACGACGTAAAATTATTTACCTAAAATCTGAAATATAGCTTCTCTTAGATTAAATTTGAACTCTTTATTTTTAATTTGTGTCTCTTAACAACATATAAAAAATTCTGGATAAAAAACGTTCTCAATTAACACAAACTCATTTTTCACAAATATCAAAGTTTAATTTAATAATTTATTCGAATGAAATTTCAATTTACACTAAGAGAAAAAGAAGAAAATTAATGCCACATTTTTATTGAGGTGATGAATGATTCGTGGGTCTTTATAAAATGTTGAAGGAAAGGTTTATTATGTATATGACGAACAAGTGTAACGGTGCTATAATTATTTTACAATGCAACTCTTTTATAATTTATGGCTTTATGTAAATGATTGATTTGTTTGACTCGTGGCTCGCGTTTTCTCGGGAAATTTCTCGTTTATCACTTACGTGAATCGAAATTTAAGGACTACAGGTCCATAATAAATTTACCGGTGAGAAAAACTGTCTGTCAGCGAGACAAATATCCGCCGCATAAATATGATTTTTTTGTCGCGAGACCGGGAAAGGATTCACTATAACGCATACTCGTTGGCGGTATCCTTTCCGAACCTCCTTCCACTTTTTTTTTTTTTTTTTTTTTTTTTTCCCCGAGACTAGGAGCAGCTCACGAGGGGTTCCGCGTGTCCCGCGTGCACGAGGGGTTCGCCTCCGTAGAATCTGGAAGAACCGGATGCATCCGCAAGGATGCATAAAAGATTCATTTCTTTCTCGTCGTTAAAAGCCAAGTTCCGATATTCCAGTAATAAGCCGAGAGCGAATAACCGAGCGCGCAATTGAAATCGACGTGTACACTGAAAGCATCGAAATAGAAACAACGCTGACAAATTATTAACAATTATTCAATTTATCAATTTAAATTTTACAATAAAATTAAATTGACACGATTGTGTCAATGAAAGTTAGCGCGACGTTTGCAGACGAAAATTTTTTTCCTCGAACGAGAAGCGCGAAACTTACAGATGAACGTAATTATCCTGTCACGAATCAACGATAACACATCCCGGATGACGATGCCGGCCATTATCGCGCATTTAAATGTAAACTACATGCAGCAGGTCGTCGTAGGGATTCAAGCAGCGGTTCTCATTATCGGATAGTAACAAAGTTGATTGCGCGTACGTTAATGAACGGGATAATACGTCGTCTTCTTTATCAATATTCCACTCAATTCTAGGCGATGATTATCTGGTAAAATAACTTGAATAAAGTCATCGTCGTGGTGAATGCCCTGTTGCAAGTATTATTAAACTATCATCGATAATGGAAATTAGTTAAAGAACTGTCGGCATTGATCGGGAAGTCTACTTTGAAAAACTAAAAATTCCGTACAATAAGAATTATCAGACGCTTCGGAGATAAAATCTAATTATTATTACTACAGCTGATATTCTTCGCGGTAATGCATAAAATAATCTTGTATCTTTTACAAAAAAGATGAAAGATTAATGTAAGAGCCAGTGACATCTTAAATTCATTTATAAGCCGTGATACTTTGAATTACTTTAATCTTCAAGATAACGTAAATCAGTCTCGACAAGTATCTGTAATGGTTGAATTTAAAATTATCGATTATTTTTGGTTCAATAAAATCGTTGTAACGAAGAAATGTTAACAGATAAGTTATTTGCAATGATTCAGAGATCTGTTTCGAAAGTTTTATTACACGACAAGTAAGGCAGGGACATGTTTATTAATGAACTCAATTTTTTTTTTTTTTTACTGTACAAGATATACATAAATAATATCCCTGCACGCCGGTCAATTACTCTCGGTAACACGAGAGAAGATCCAATGGGGGTTTCACACGGCGATCCACCCGGGAGCAGGTTTATTCACTTGATTCATTCTTTCCTGTTCCTTTTGCTTTACATTTGCTCCGAATTTACGCTGACTATGTAAACGTATCTCGTGCATCGTTTACCGTAAAAACGAGTTCGCGATATGGTTGCGTTATTATTAAGAATGAAAATCTCACTGAGAAATTCAATGAAAACATTAAGCATTAATAATCTTTCAATTCTTTTAATCAAGCACAACAATCGATAGAAAAAAAAAAGGAAAATACAAAGTATTAAAATGATACTATAAAATCCGGACACGTGCATTTCCGGAAGTACATCAAATCGGATCGCGCGCACTCTCATTCAACTCTGATGCGGCGGGTCGTCTTTGTTACGCGGCAATGAGCTTCAATTAAAATGTCCAATTAATAAAATGCAATTAAATATTGCGCAGCTGTATAAAGGCTTCGGCAATGAGACAGGGATGGATGTAAAAATAGGAAACGGTTGTCGCAATTGAAAGGTTATTCCTGGCTTGCGATCGACGCAATTAAAAGTCACGCGAGCTCTTCGATCTCCTCGATTCTCCATTGTTCGAAATCATCTTGCGCGTCGAATTGACTGATCGATCTTGGCAGATCGACGCTGCTTTCAGCTTCGCCGTCGGGAATTAAACGGACCACATAGTTGTTTCTCCAATAACGCCTCCATCGATGCCCGTGCAATCTTTAATGTGAAAATGGCATATTGGTTTATATAATTACACTTCTCGCTGATCTCCGCGACGACACGGACGTGTCGTTCCTCAATTATTTCTCTCTTGCGATTAATTTTGAGACACGGCTGCTATTGTTTTTTTTTTTTTTCCAAATTTCTTTACAACTGCATAATCACATCCGTGTGCGTGTATGTGTGTTTCTGTAATATCTTAATTAACTCGATTTCCATTAACGGCTGTCTTTATCCGCGCACGAGCACGAGCTGATTTAAGTTTAACGGCTTACCTCCCTAACGTAATTATCCATCGCCAATAAGCTATCAGCGTCAATAAGCAGGTTGGTAGCATAGCGACTATCATCCAGGGTATCTCGTAAAAGCCGTTTCGCAGCAACATTTTCAAGGCCAAAGCGCATACGTAGCAGGAAAAAGCAGCCACGGGCGTGGTCATCGCCAAATACCCGATATCGAGCAGCATCTTCTCGCGAAGGCGAGCGTATTAGTCGAGATAATTAACAGTAATTAAAAGTCTAATTACATGGAGATTAACGTTGAGATGGTATCCTAAACCCAACCCATTAGACGTACCAATGTGCAACATGATTTCAATACAACACGATACCGTGTAGTTAATGCGATAATATTTCGCGTAGATCAATATTTCCTAACTAATATTAACGACAACCGTGAAATAAAAGATTCTTGGTTATTTCTTTTTCTGGTAATGAAAATGACTGTCGAGAACTTTGATATATTATTTTTTTACTTGGTGTTTTCGAGTAGAGTGGAAAAGGAGAGAAGGATAAGCGATCTCACTCTTTCTCTCTCTCTTTCTCTTTTTTCCTCACCTGTCGAGTGGCTATTACAGTGCGGAACCATATTACCACACTGCGAAAGAGGCTGTAACGTCGTACCCTCCTGATCGCATATTTGTAACCGCAGAGCTCGCATCTCACGCGCCCGGACTCGGTTAGCCATCTTTCAAGGCACTCGGCATGCACCAGGGCCACCGTACCCCGGCATCTGTCGTGTCATAAACGCTATATAAGGAAAGACAGCTACCTCTCTTAACTAAGCCAGTCTCTTATCGCGCAGTTTCAGTATCTTACGCGATAATCTACCGATTTACATGCCAACTCGCGCGTCATTCGGATATTCCTGGCAGAAATCTCATGATATCCTTGTTTTAATCGTGATTTGTTTCCCGCAGCTAATTTCCGGCCAAAATTTAAATTTAATTTGACACATTTTATTTAATGTTAATTAAAAAGAAAATAATATTTTATTTTTTTTTTTTTTGTTTTTTTTTTACTTAAATGGAAAATAATGAAAATTGTGATTTGAGATAAGAGATAAGAATACGAATGTTATCTTCGGGGGGAGGGTTTTTTTTCTTTTTTTTAACGCATTGAGCGCTTACTTGCAAGCTGAGATCAAAGGACCAACGTGAATGACACTCGATGATGTTGACGTCTGATCATCTTGATTTTGAGAGTTACATGACGAATGGTTTTCCACTATTAGAGCATGTCCGTCCATATGACATATTCTACAAATATCGCCAGAGGTAGCGCATGCATCTGAAATTATTTTAACTATCTATCTAAATATTCTAAATATTATCGACCCTCAATATGAGTTATAACTTTAATTTTCTCTGAAATAGAATTTATTTAAAATATACCATCATTTTCTTGTAATTTTGTATTATCACATTTTTCATCATTTTTCTCTCTATTTGGATCTGATTTCGCATTGTCCAATATTTGGCTTGCTTTCGATTCTGCTTGAATTTCTTCTCTAACGGAATTTTCTGAGCTTACTTGCGCAACGGAGTTATCACGTTCATTCGCCACTAATAAATGTGTAACACATGCTAAATGTTACAAATTCTTAATAAGTTTTTAATTATATATGTATTTTTTTAACGACAATAATTTTCTTTCCGAACTTATTACAATTTGAGTTATTTAAAATTAAGTATATTAACCTAGCGATATATTATACGTCTGTCTGATTAAAAATTTAACGCTAACCTATGTCATTTGTACTTCCGCTGATATTTTTAAACTCTGCATTCTCGACGTGTGACATCAAAGGTGCTTTGCGTGCATTTTGGTACACGCGCTTCCGGAACGAATAAAAAATTTTTCTCTCGGATTTATCAGGAACCCGCCGCGGCAGATGTGTTCATTTATATCTGTCACGTTACTCACGTCATCAAATCATGCGCGATCGATCTTTCTAAACAATCGATTAATCAGCTCGTTAACTCTGTTATACATTTGCTAACCCTATCTAAAAAAGCGTGTGATAAAAAGCTAATTCATGCGTTACTCACCAATTTTTTACGATAGGATAAATAATGTAATGTTAATTTCTAATGTGCAATGCATCAAAAATTTCCCGTCCCATTTAAACAGACTGCGGACTGTCGGTTGTACATACTTTTAATATTTTCTTTAAATACAACCGGTGTGGTTAAAAATTTTTGATGCATTCCACACATCTTTTTTTTCTTTGAAAGCAATATAATATTAGTACAAATAAATATATGTAATAATATTTTACAGAGAACTTTTACGAGGTGAAGATAATTCAAATTAAATTCAATTTTGTTTCGATTTGTTCCGCAGCTAACAAAATGTTTTTGTTGAAATTTTACAAATTTACAAATTGTCGCAATTAAATACGCGAAAGATGCGCAGCATTGATAAGTGGTGATGCTTAAAAAGATACGAAATTTCATGGTGTCCAGCTTCATTGAAAGCAACATAACCGCGAGAAAGCAAGGCACTTGCTTTCGTTATCGACTCTTTTTATCGTTTCGTGCTTCTTGCAAACGCATCAAGGCGACTTATTTCAATGCACGTCACTCACCCGCAGGATTAAGCGCACTCGGACACGCCGCGTCTTCATTTTTCAAGTTAATTATTTTTTTTCTTTTTTCCGTACTCCCGATGTTCGTGCGATAGTTCAGCGGTGCACAGTTTGATCTTACTCTCTAATAGGAGACTCAGGTAATTAAACTCTTGCATGTAGCGATGTAGCAAATCGACGTGATTTGTTTTGATAAAATCTCTCGTACGCCGCGGCGGCGGCAGCCGGTTTGCTACCTTGGGTGCGTTATACGCCTCGGCAGGAAATTAGGCTACTAATTGCGTATCGGCCAATAGTATGGCGTTAAACTAGAAATTGCGAATTCATCCAATCTCTTTTGACGTGGTAGCCGTGAGGTTGTGGTATCATGACGGTATTAACTTGCCTCACGGTCGTTTTAATTGGTACCAGCCGTATCGCAGATAGCGAACATCAATTACATCGAGATTGCATTGAATTAAAATCAATTTAACATTTATGAAATCTCAGGGCATAGAAGGATCACTTCGAGATTAATACGATAGTAAAAGCCTTCCTTCGCATCTGCTGAAAGTTTTCCTCGACGCCGTTAACGAAATATTCGCCGGAAGCGCGTTTATCCGATCGCGGGCGTAGTCACGGGAAGCTCAGAGTCGTCAACAACCACTTTCGTGCGCCACGAAATCGATCCTGTGTTTCTGGCATCGGACACGTTTCTCGTGGGCGGAGGTTCCGACGCCACCGTCCTGTCTCCGGTCGCAGAGTGGACCGGCGGATTATTCTTTTAATGCTTCCGCGATCTCGCGCAGGATATTTCGGAATCGGTTTCCGGCACCGCGAAATATAAGTTCAGCCTGTATGTGGGCGCGAGGCTCGGTTACGGGGACTCGGAGGGTTATTATTAGCGTCGTAGTCGGCCACTTTTCGGAAACACGCGACTTATGGATATCCGTTGACCTGGCGAATTAAAAAGCTGGTCGATTTCGAGCGCAAGACTGCATACTTCTTGCGGAGAAAAATCGACGATATAGCCGACCGGCCTTGCAATTACCGGGATCGACCTGTCGCCAATTACTTATTTTCATTACTTATGTCTACAATTTAAATTTTCCTTTTGTATGTTTCAGTGTCGTTGGTTTTGTTGCTGTAACTTCGCCGCTGCGCATCTAATTGGTAAGTTAGTAATATTTTCTTGCATGCATTATGATCTCGTTATGAAGAATTGTACAAAATACGATTTCCGAAAAATTATATCTCTCGTTCGATATATTTTGGGAGGGAATCCTGCTATATAAAAATTATAAAACAATATTAATCGTAATCTAAAGCTCGTCTTGAAGAGGTCGAAAATATCGGTGACGAGACAGCGGTCAGCAGGTGCACGCCAAGTACTCTGTTTTATTTAGTCTTCATTGCTTTCGTTTAATCTTCTCTTTTCAATCGTCATCCGACCGCTCCGTTTCTCGTGCTTGTGCTCGAAGGAAGTGTCAAGTCAACGGGGCCGTTTCCATAGATGCTATTTCTGCCAGGTGGCCGATGCCCGAGTCTAACCGACCGCCATTTTCTCACTCGACGTTTTTGGTTCAAGATTAATTAAATGCGTCTGGAAATAGGTACGACGGTCGGAGTCGCGAACGGGCCGCGGTAGCGAAGGGCGCCGGGGGTTTCACCAATGGTGGACTCTACGCACGGTTGGGTATCCGCAGCACACGATGTTAATCTTCGCACGCACCTCTCCCGCCAGGAACCAACGAAAGCAAATAATATACTTAAGCCGCGATCAAGACCCTCGAGACATTTCTAGGTGAACTTTTATTCTCGTAACCATCGTTACGACGCTTTATTCTCGTTTATTATTTGCGTCCGCGAATAAGAATTTAATTAAAAAGAACACGAGATTAAGTTGTTGAGAACTCTAGACTCAATATTAACGTTCTCCTTGTCGCGCGTATTTTGAAGTCGCAACAGCGGCTTTGCGAGTAAGCGAGTGTCGCGGAACGAAAGTGACCAGGCTTCTAAGCGAACTACTGAGGATGGACCAAGGCTCTGGGACGCTGGGTCATGTTCAAAATGAATGAATCTGGAGACTCATTCATAATCGATACACTCGCGTGATTCTAACCTAGCCGGCGGTGCCAACGAAAATTCATTGAGCTACAAAATAATCCAGAAACCTTCACCTCCCGAGACGGTACTCTAATTCGTTTTCGCAGTCAAGCGGATCGCCATCTCGTTGCACGAATTCTTCTCATATATCTCACGAAAAACGACGATATTTTTTTTTATGCTCTTCTCTGCGCGCATATTATACATCGAATTATTCGAAGACTCTCGCAGGCATTTTCTTTAAAGTTTATCGAGCACGAACGGTAGACGTCGATATATGTACGCACGCAGAACGCGGCGTCGCACGTGTTTCAAAGAAGATGCGGTTAGGGTCCATAAGCCAGCTAAAGATAGCAGTCGAAAGGGTCATTTCGCGAATCATTCTCCTTTCTTCTTTCCCTCTCTTGACCTTCTCCGCTTTCTCGTCCTCTCTTTCCTACGCGATCGCAATTTATAGAAAGCACTCGGCACCTGTCACCTTTTTCGCGGCTCACCGAGGACGCGCGCGTTCTGCCTTCATCACGGCTGCGGCCACAGGAATAACCGACGAACTTCGTCGCGCTCGACGAAGAAGAAACCGCGACGAAGGAACGTAAAGGAGAATACTTTGAAACATTTCATCACATCGCTGCTTCAAAACAGTATGCGCGGTTGACGCGACGGAATGTCTTCCAGGGAAACTAAAAAAAAAAAAAAAAAAAAAAAACCTTCCATCAACGGTATTGTTTTAAGAAATATTATTATACGAAAGGAGAGAAAGTTATTTTACGAAATATTTATAAAATTCAAGAAAGTGTAAAAATAAAATCTTTTACAAATTAATATTTTTAATTAAAAAATTACGCGCGGTTGAACGCGGCATTAAAAAAAACGGAAAAGCTGAAAGATTAAACGTCGATTTATCGTATCGGCGTAACATTGTAACACGGCGCGTGCGGTGGCAGTTCCTGATTACACGACAACACTCGTTAGTACACGGAACAGCGAGCGGCGACGTTAACAGGAAGCGCGCATCCGCGTGACCCGCAACGAGCGCCGTACCCTTTAAGTATTAACGGCGGTGCTCGCCCTACGTGATCCTCCTGCTTACAGCGCGATTCCGCTGTCAATCGCGCGATCTTCCGTTCCACAATCCAACACGTGTTTAAATTAACGCGTCGGCAACGATCGGAGGACCGACGTATATGCGTAGGTCCTGGGCGTACGCGCAGGAAGAAGCGAGACCGCCCGCTAAGCGATCCGCTCCCTAAGGGCTCGGGCTATAAAAGATATACAGAAATCTTTGGGATAACCGAATTCACGGGCGTAAATCAATTCGAATATGATATCCGCCGTTAAATGAACGAGATGGGTAGTTCGATCTCGACAATTTGAGCCGTAAAAAGTGTGATGTATCTCCCGATCTGTTAAGCGCCCGCGTTAACGAAATTTATCGTTTCCTTTGTGCGCGCCGCTGGGCGCGGGTAAGTGAAGGGCGCACCCGCAGCCTTGGGTGCAACGCGTTCCGATCGACGTCGTCGAGTGCAGTTGGGACCGTTGGGATACGTACCGAGCTACTTGCCCGGGGTCTGGCGAACGTCTGGGACAAATGCCACCCTCGCGCCGTTTACGCGTCGAAAGCAAACACAGACGGCAAAAAAGCGATCTCGGTAGTAAAAGGGCGACGCTGGGTACGTCGTCGTCGCGTCGAAACGCGGCACCGTTCCACGTTGCACGAACGCTGACCGTGCTTACGTAAGCCCACGGGCTCGGAACGTTCGCTTCGGTAATCAGAGCAATGTGAATTTGATGCACATCGAGCGTGTTTACTTTTAATTGTCTTATCTGCTTTATGTGTATAAATATTACGGACATTTTCTCTCTCGCGCGCCGCCACAGCCTGTAATTAATCCCTCCGCGCGGTCTCATTACGGCAATTGTAGCAATTGCAGCTGTAATTCATTATGGATGAAGCATTTTATGGAAGCGTTCTCTAGAATTGATGTCACTGACGTGCGGCGGAAGTTGAAACAATAGCGGCAAGCGAAATTCATTCACGACGCGGCAAGGTATTTACATTCAAGAATTGACGGACGTTAATTGAAAATAAAACTCCTGTTTTTTTTTTTTTCCCCGCTGATGAAGGGTGCCGCGCAAAGTCGTTCTCGTCTCGTAATCCCGATTTCGTCGCGTAACGTCGGCGATGCGCGAACTGGGCGACACAATCCTATTTTTGCGAATGCACCAGACAGTTGGACGTCTCCACCGGCGGTTCTATTTACGTATCACAGCGAGCCGCAAGCGACGAGACGTAAAATACACACGGGGCACTGGCATTATTAGCGCGACGTCTGTTGTCCGCATTCGCGGGGTTTAATATAAAGGGACCCGATAGTTTTCCTTTTGCTAGCTGTCGCTGTCACGTAGATTTCGCTTGTTAGCGCATCTATAGATTCGCGTAGCTTTTTCTGAATGCGAATACGAGAAATCGTACGATGGACATTCACATACAATTTGCATCAAGACTTTCTGATTTAAGTAACAAGAAAAGTTTAGGTACATTTAAACGTCACATCTTTGAAAGAAAGATTTATTTGGAATTTAATTAAAAATTCTTAAATACGTTGAATTATTTTTTTTTTTTTAACTGAACGATGACTCGCTCAAAATCGTAAGAGACAAACCGTATCTACCTGTTTATCTAAACTGCAGCGCGAGAAGAATCAGGATCTTTCTAATGGCAAGCAGATCTTTGTGGTAGCGAACCTTTTTAAACGAGACATGTTACGTTAATAAAAGTTAATTTCATTATCTTTCTGATCGAGAAAATTCGTCACCGTGCTATAGGATGCAGAGCTTTTGCTTAACGGCCGCAAAGATCCGGCATGGTATCGTCGAAGCATTCCCTGCGGGAGCTGAGCGCATCGCGTTCGTGGCATTAAAGCTAATGGCCGTAATAAAGGGTTCCCTTCGGTAAGCATGGACGGTTTGTCGTACCGTAAAAATGTTGTCGTAACATGAAAATTCTGCCCCGGCGCGTAATTACATAGCCCTTCGGGCTTCTTTCCGGGCTACCGTGTCGCCTCACGGTAATCGCAAGGATCTGGCGTTGAATTTGTCAGAAGAAGAAATCGCGCGCCGAGTTTTTAAGCTCCTCCCGCCAGGATTTTTTTTTTTTTATTTTTTCTTTTACTCTCGTTCCTTCCCGCCGACGATAACAGAGATATCGTTTGTTATTAGCTTCTGCGGGCCGCCTCGCCGGTTTTTACGACCGGTCCACTGCGCTGTCGCACGAGCGAGACCTTTCCAAAAGACGCGATTTTGAATTTAACGGCAGTTTATGCCAAAGAGCACTCCGCCGCGTCTTATCGGTCATATTTCTTTTCTGCGAGCGACGAAGATGCGTCCTCGCTCCTCTTGAATTCCACTCCGTTCTATCTCGACTATTTTCTCTCTCCGCCTCGTTGTTTTCATCCTTCGAGTGCAAAAGCGGAGGAAAGGATCGGTGCCGTGAAGCAAGAATTTGTGAGACTTCCAAGAGGAATGGATTCACGGGAGAGAACTGACGTCGCCACTTTACACATTGGATGTAAACCTTTTTGTAAAATATTCATTGCGGTCTTTACATTCGTTCAAATCATCGCGCTAGGTCTTTTCCTATAATAAAGAGCACTCGGCGGAGCTGACCCTGAGAACCGAGATAAAGATGTAAAGCTCGCGGCATCGCTCGCAAAAAAAAAATTGCGTTGAATTAACTTATTAGATTTCATGCCGACTGGATTTATAAAAGGCAATCCCGTTTCCCTGCTGATGTCTTATAATGTATCGGAGTATAATTTTAACGCGCGCGATTCTCTTCAGCTTAGGTGTCCGTAGCTCTCCGCGCGTATTTCAAGCCGAGGGCGCATTTTGTACGTAAGTATAGCGCGTTGTAACCGAGCGTGCGAGACGCGCGGCTAATCCGCGTTTCTTCCAACGCTGGTCGTGCGAGGGGTCGGCACTACCGGTCTAAATTCGCGTCCGCGTAAATCATCGCGCTCACGCACGTGCGTGCCCGCGGCCACGCGCCGCGGGTGAACCGCGTTCCCGTCTCTTATCCTCCTCGCGAGTTCCTTCGCTCCCGCCTGTCGGAAGATAGCCGTATCTCGCCGTGCGTATCTCTTTACCTCGCAGTTAATCCCTTCGCTCCGCTTCGGTTCGCATCGCGTCGCATTCACGGGGGAAACGTGTTACACGCTCGGGACCGAACCAGGGGATCGTCCGTCACAAGGTCCGCGAAGCGAGAATGTACATCGCGTTGCGTTAGTTAGTTACAATTGCAAAATACCTAAGAGCCACGGTTTTAACGAATTTTTTTTTCCTCGACGCCACTCGATTCTCTTTCCTTTTTAAGATTTTTTTTTTTTTTAATTAAATTTTTTTTAATATTTAGCATTTTTTGCTCCTCGTAACTGCTCCTCTTAATTGACCGTTTGATTAATGACTGCCTGGTGATTAATGGGCGTAAGCGGCGACGACAATAACAGCTGCGATAATGACAATAATAGCGCGTAATGAGCGCTGGCTTTTTAGCGGCTCTAACCATGCAGATGTGCGTCCCGATATTACCGTGAAGAGGCAGCATCGCCGCGGGTACGCGACGAGGAAAAACCGTGGAGAACGATTAGAAGTCCAGGTTGAGGATCTCTCTCTTTCTCTCTTTCGTGCGCTTAAGCGCAGCCGGTCGTGGCACGTGAGCGCGCTCGCACGCACGCACGTGCGTGAACGCGATGATTTACACGGTACGCAGATTTAGAACGTACCCGCCGGTTGTTCCTCGGGTATTCGTGCGTGCGTGGTCGCGTACAACCCGAACATGTTCGTGCGCACGACATTTTAAGCGGACTTTAAAAATAACATTAGCTCGTGAGGTAAAAAAGCTTATTATGTAATGTATGCTGTGTTAAGTAACGTATCATCGAATTTCGCATAACTCTAAACGTCCCGACCATGAATATTATTAATTGTTTTTTTTTTTTTATGAAAATCATCAAGTTTTATATTTTTCGGATATTCAGAAAATTCTCGACTTCGAGATAAAATCCGTATGATAACTCGATATCCGAAAATGTGACGGTTTAAGTAGGTAAAGGAAAAAAATAAATTCGGATTAGCTCGATCTTCGAGGATATCTCGTTGCCTTCAAAAATCGAAGCGTTCATCTCTGAATCAATGTCTAATAGGATATTTAAGCGGCCGCGTAAGCATATTACTTTTTTTTTTTTTTTTCTGGGCGTGTTATTTAAAAGTGCCACAGCTCTTTACAAAGAACATACTTTTTTCTCGAGCGAGGAACTCCCTTGCTACTCGAAAAAGAGAAGCGACGTTTAATGTCGCGCGACTCGACTGCTAGACGATGCGACCGTGGAGGACCTTGCCCACCGTCTGCCCTTCGAGCAGTTCGAATTTAGAAGAATTTGGTTCCAGGAAGGCGTAATTGCAAGGGATTTTGTCGCAGCAAACCATTTCCACATGCTGATCATTTCGCGTAATCCTTGTTCCACTTGCTAGACACGTCTCTCGAAACATCTTGGCTAAGCATCGAATTGTTTTAAATAATTAAATACGACACCGTGCGATGCAAGTTTTCGTGTATTGAAATTAATCACGTCGAACACCGGTGAGGAATTTTTTCGCGCGAACGAGACCGCGAGACGGTTAAACTTTAATAATTTCTCGTTTATAAAAATATTCGGAGAGAAGAAGGCTAATAATACACGAGTGCATTACGCGCAGCGACATTTTAGCGCGTTAGAGTTCGTCGTTCCCCGCGCGAGCTATTCTCTTCCACGTATCACCGTGCTCGTTTTGCCTGTAGCGAGCGGAGCATAATGAGGGAGGCGAGAATAGTCCTTAGAAAATGAAGCAAGGAGAGGTCGCTTTGGAAAAGAGGCCTCTCGGCTGCCGAGAGAGAGATGACTGACGAACTGTCGCTAATGAGAGAGTGCGTGCGTTCTGTATTTTCCTCCTTCCCTGAACGTGAACCTTTGAAAATTCGGTTAACGACTTGGGCGAACAACGGGTCTCGTCTCCTGTTTCGGCTCCGAATTCCTTTAGTCACGAGTGCCCCGGGTTGCTTCTTTTTTTTTTTTTTTCTCAAAGAAGCGCGAAAGTCAGTCGTGTAAAACGCGAAACGATTACTCGAAGCACGAGGTGGGAGATATTTTCGCCGCGAGTATATATCTTCTTAAGAAAAATTGCTCAAAATTCAGTGCTCCGAGTTTCACGACGGTATATAGAACACGAGCGAGCCTCCTCGACAGCGGGTGTCGTTTAGCAATCGCGGAGACAAAAAGAAGGGATTCGCTTTAATGTGCCCGCGGGATGAAAAAGATCCATTGCGGTGATCCCCTTTTTAGACCGCCTTGGCGCTAATCCTCAAAGAACGAGAAGGCGTATACATCGTTCTCCGAATAATATTCTCTTTCCTCTTTTGCTGCGTCCCGATCCACGAAATGTTTGATCTCGCTGGAAATAGGAAACGCTCGGTTTCTCCATTTGCTCGGCTGCTGTTGCCGCTTGCGGTCGGCATTGCACTCTTCGTATTCACTTACGCATCGTACGCAAGTCCGCGTTTATACGTATGGCGAATATCGAATATGATCTACCCGCGAGAACGAAGAATAAATTTGAAAATGCGCATTAAAACTCGGTTATAAATTGCGTCGAGCATTTAGCGATGACTGCGATATATCGAGGATTTACCGGTGCAAGAAAACAAATTGCTGCGCGCGTAGGAAATCTGACGATAAGCCTGCCTGTGTAGATAACGAAAATGCAAGGCGCAGAGAAGTTGCGTTAAATACAACGGCAGATAGCGGTGTGACTTTACAGATAAAATATATCATTCGAGATCACGTGCTCGTATAACCGTTCTCACATGTATACGTCTTGACGCGTACTTATACAAATTAAAGCGCGCGTTAAGCTTTACTTATCAAGCCGCACGGTTGAATTAATTAGAATTAATTTAATGCGTTTGATTAAATTAATAAAATGCGCTCGTGTTCGGATGCGAGTGATAATTATTAATACCTTTATTTATTTAACGATTACTGCGCGAACGATCGCGATCAATAATAACTAACGTGCAAATGAGGAAGAATCGACTTGAGGTCTTTTCTCGCGTTCAACAAATGAGACAACTCGACACTTAGGCACATCGCGATACGATTGCGTAATTATAAGTTTCGCATCGCCTGTCGAAGGCCGCTTCGCGTGGATTCGATTAATCGGTGAGCGTGGCATTATCTCGACCCTGGAATAATTCATGTATCCCCGCGGTGAGCAACACCGACGACGCCCGGCCATAGAAAATCTTGCAGGGTCGATCTGGCGCCTAGTCATTGAGGAGATGTCAGATCGATCTACTGCCTGATGCATACCAATCGATGCATCCGTTCACGTAGGATCTCAGACACGCCGCCGGTCTTTGTCTACCTCTCTGGCCGTTCAATCTTGATCCCCAGCTGATTTGCATGTCAGGGGAATTACGTTCGAAACGATACGCTAATTTACTCGCGTTGCGCTCACGTCGCACCGCAGCAAGCGGGGCTTTCAGACCTTCCGCGGACGGTAATCAGAGCTGTCCGCGCGTAGGTAATACTTACGAGGTACGGAGCGGGTTGTTCCGACAGGAAACAAGCAGTTACGCGCGATTTAATATGGCCAATAAAATTTATTATTATTTTTACGAGGTTCTTGGGGGATTCTCGATTTTACTGTTTGGTATATGTACATACATACATATGCAATGCGGGTGGAAATATTGAACAGTGATAATTCTTAAATACGCGACATATTTTCTATTTCAGTAACTCAGTATAATCCGCTTGAGTCGGGTATTACATTCCATTCGTATTTCAAAAACGGCCGATATATGTAATACACGTACGCTCGTATTTGACTAGGATTATCGTTAACGTTATGAACTGCCGCGTGTTTAAAATACACAAGCCGTCTTTAAAATACAAGCGGGACATATTTGTATCACAGTAACATATCTAACACATGTTACGAAGTTTGTACTCCATGATGCTAGCGTATAAAATGCGCTTTATTACATTTACAAATACTCACCTAATTACCGTCACTCGGAACTATTGTTTTATGTACAATGTAAAGTTTTTCCTCTCTAGAGACTGCGTGATATTATCGAACTGGGGTGCAAAAATTGTAAAGATAACGCACGGTTGATGACGATACACAATTATGTAGATTATACTTTTTTTTTTTTTTTTTTTTTTTTTGTAAAAGAAAAGTATTGTAATCACCCTGAAAATCTGACGTAGCTCAATATCACTTTCATAGCCGAAGAAAATTAATGTTAATGAATATTATAGAATATTTTTCCCGATAAAATTTCTGATTAAACCGAGACTGTGCTTTTTCGATGTGTAGAGTGACAACGTCGAAGAACACGTCGCAGTCGTGAATTAATAAAACTCAGTTCCGTTTGTAGCTCACCACCGAACGTAGCTCTTGTATTCTTCAGTTATACTAACTCTTTTGATCGTCTCGTAACCTAAGATTATCGAGAAGCTAAAACAAGCGGATTGTACGAGTCTCGCGGAAAGTCCTTTGGTAAACATGTGCAACCCTTCCTCGATCCACAATATCCTAAACGCACTGAACATACTATCTAATCGTTGCACTTGCAATCTCGCTCTCACAATGTCCAGAGGATTCGTGATGATCGTGGTTGTAAAACCACCTAACGTGCCTGCCATCGCCTGTATACACAAATGTGAGAACCATACCGGGAGTAACTTTATAAGCTCGTCTATAAAAAAAAAAAAAGACAAAAGAATGATTACTTTTTTTATTTAATTACTTCATTATAAAATTTAAAGTATAACATTTTACCTTGATAAACTGTGTACAGTCCCCACCACAGAGCGCTATTGGGTACGTAGGCGCACAAGGAGGCCATGTACCCTCGGTAAAAACCGCGGTAACCATCTCTTTGATAAATTAACTTTATTATTTCCGCGGAGATTTGCGCGCGAGTTTTCCCAGGTTCGAGAGTCACGCCTAAGGGATTCATTCCCATCTGCAAAAGAAATGCAAAATTAATACCTCGAGCGAATCTTAGAGGGAAAGTTTAGGTAGAGATTTTATAACTGACCTTATCGACGTACACCCTGCCGTGCTTAGTGTTATTTATACCGAGAACCATTAGGTGCTGACTGAGAACGTCGAAGGGTACGACTATAGTTTGCCCGACTAAACTCGCAGCACCACCAGCGATCAACGCTTTGACCTTCGAGTCGACGCGTCCGAGAGGTGTATCTTGCGTGAGCAAATGCCGCACTCCCTCATAGGTCGATACGTAAAACACCCCAGAGACGATCTGAATGGAGCTTATCCAGAAGCCCCGATAAAGTCCCGAGAAGCCTTCTACTTTATAAATTTTTCTACAAGCATCTATCATACCTGGAATATAAAATATGTTGAGACTTGAAAAAAAAAAAAAAAAAAATATGCTGTATAGACTCAATTAAGTTTGTTCACGTAGAAATTAATTTACGTTACCATTATACATGTGGTTTTGTCTTTGAACCTGAAGACGAGTCTTGATCACCGTCAAAGGGTACAGGCAACACCTGACTGAGAACGAAGACAGCATACTGAGGGGAAAGAATTTGGTCTTGTCCATCATGTCCCACTCGATGGTGCGGATGAACGGCGTTGCTTCCACCGCAGACATATCTTGCATGTGGATGGATAGGGTAGTACGCGACGACAAATGTATCAAGTAAAGAGACTGGCAGGAACTTTAACCTAACTTGATGCAGCATATCTCATCGATGTATTACGAGCATTAATGCTCGAAATTCAGTAGATCTGTAAATTAATAATCGTTAACGATTTAAACGGAATATAAATGGGAAATTAAAATTAAAATTATAAAGTTGAACTGAAAATTAGGTTAAACTAACCTCAAAATAGAAGAAAAATAATTTTCGAATTAAAGTCCATATTACTTTATAATATATATACGTTGTATGTAATTAAATTAATTATCTTATTCTAAAACAAATAATTTCAATAATAAAGGGAAATTAATAACCCTCAAGGTGGAGCAAGTACAATGAGCACAAGCGAAGGCTAAGCGTTACAACACTGGAGCAATTCATTGCTTCAAAATACAAGTCGTGTCTTTCTTATATTACAAATATGAATAAATGTGTTGAGGTATTTATTTCATACGATAGTGAGGCTATTGTTAAAAAATTCAAAGACGTGGTTAAGAAATTTTTACAATGTCGGTAATAAAAGATAAACAATTTGCTGCTCTTGCTATCGATAATTTGCACTGATAACGTGTAAGTAGAAATTTATCGGTACTATTGATCAAGCGGTTGCGCAAAAAAAAAAAAAAAAATGCAAGTCATTTACGAAGAATCTATTGTTACTTACAATGACGTGACCGTCTTCGGGTTTTACTCCGAAATGTCCTCGACGTCTGTTTCGGCTCTACGAATGGGGGGGGGGAAAAAAAACCTTCGATGTTTACAGCATAATCGGTGACGAAATGCCAGCCGCGTTATCGCGCGTACGTCTTAATAAATTCCCGCAAATTCATTTTCATTGACGATTTTGTGATTACGGAATTGTCCCGAGATAAGTAAGCTATGGAAAATTGTGGGCCATCCGTTCGGTAAGGTTGTCGCGCACGCGCTTATTCTTCTCGGCAGTGACATCTCAGTGAAAATCCTGACTGTTGTAGCACGAGGTATAACTACAGATGTATAAAGCGGTAACTTCTACCGATAACAAGCTTGCTATTACTAATATACATTTCGATCAAAGCTGTGTCCCTTTTTTTTTCTTTTTTTTGTTTAATTTTAGGAATAAATGATTTTAAAATACAGCTTTTATTTTGGATTCTAAAAAAATGTTAATAATTTATTTATTATTAAAATTACAGCTGGTCAGTTTCTTTCAACATTTTTTTTGTAGACTTTCTGTGCAAAAATGGAAAGTAATTTCAAGTTAGATTAGATTTTTAATTTTTTTATTAATTAATGTATAAAATTAAAGATCTTTGAAATCAATTATAATTTTTCGTGGCGTTTTAAAAATTTTATCTGTACTATAATACGGTAGCATCTGAAAATAAAATTATAAATAAAATATAAATTCTATTGTATATTAAAGACAATTAAATTTGCTATTTGTTTTGAAACTGACTAAATTAAATTAATTTTTTGTGTTATCGAAATTAATTAAAAGTATATTTTTTGGAATATAATTTTAAAATATATAATGAAGGTTATTACGTTTGTACATTTTCCCAAGCAGTCTTATAACTTTCGTAATAATTCATTAGATAATTATAATTAAAATTTTTCTGTTTTATAAGTGTAAATTTAATCAGTCGAGCTAAATCTGTCGCGCGCGATACAGCGGAATAATTTTCATAAAAAATTGACGGTAAATTTGCGAAACGTTTCTGCAGGTTGCGCCGTATACCGTGTCGATAAGAGTTTAACGTTCTTCAACTTATGCTGGCGCACACGAAGGGTTGCAGGCTCTACGTTGGACCCGGCTGGCTTAAAGTTTTATTAAAACGCGTCTCTAGTCGCGCGCAAATATCTCGATGGCGATCGAATCAAATTTGCTCGGAGCTCGAGCTGAGAGAGCCCGTGGTCCTCTCTCGCGTGGAGGTTCGCAGTTGCAGCATCCCTCATCCCTCGTTGATTTCGGTGCTCGCATGTCGCCAATGAGTTTCAGGCTCCGCCCAGCACCCGGTTAGGCAGTGGTCGACAAGGAGGCGAAATACGCGCAGGACTGATTTCTACGTCATATTGGGGGCGTATACCGTAGCTCGGAGACACAACCCTCCGGCTCCGGCCGCGAGGGTGGCTCACCCCTCTGTTCGCGCCGAGATCAAATCACTCGATTCAGTGCTATCTTCGATCCTCGCGTTGTAACACCGGCGATCGGGGCCTACGAAACGCGAATTCCGATTGCGCGTTTCCTCGCAATCCTGAATTGGTGATTCCCGTGTGTCTGTAGTGAGGAGTTTTGGATTCGATCACCAAATTCGCGGCAAACCGCCGAGTTATGATGAATCTTGCCGATCAGGAGGTGCCTGCCGCAACAACAGAATTGGCGGGTTTAGTAAGTACTTGAATGTTCATCGGTTATTTAAAGGATCTGATGCATTAATTTTACAAAAATTTTGTTATCTATTTGTTGTCACGTTATATAATTTTTATTTCTAATTTTTGTTAATAAAAAACAATATCTTTTAATTTATTTGCATATTGAGAGCTAAGGAAAATAATTAGATTTGTAAAGTTTTATTAATTTAATTTACTTTTATCGTGCGCGTCAAGAAGAATAATTTTGAAATACATATACAAACATTTCTTTGAATTATATTTATATTTTATTTTTAATTCGGATCAGTAAAAAAAAAGAAAAAAAAATACAGCAAAACTATATCTAATTTTTAGATTTTGATTTATTTTTATAAATCAATATTTTTGATTTATAGAAATATTTTTAGAATTCAATATTTGATTTATTTCTATAAATCAATATTTCTATAAATAAATATCATTTTTTTATCGTTTTATATAAAGAAACTTAGTAGAAATTAATATGATTCTTTTAATAAACAAAAAAACAACAGTTAAAATTCAGAAAAATTATATTACGTTTAGCCATGACAGAAACAAAGCATTTTTCTCGATCGGTTTAAATTTGCGAAATGAAATGTTACATTAACAGCATCCGAGAAGATGCTACGTATCAATGTCGGCCCGTTAAGACCCGTAAACGCTGTTGCATTAAGAGCCGCTCCGTTTGATACGGATATCCGTGTCCGACTTCCCAGCACAATGAGATCCAGGGTCATCGCATGTACAATGCGGAGACACTCGAGAGATGATCGCTCGGTCGGGTGGCGAATTGCCGCGGCACGCGCCTCCACGCTCCGATGGCTCGTCCCACGGGGTGCCACCCCTTTTGTGTCCTCTAAACACGTAATTGTCGTCGTTATTCCTCGCGTGCGTGCGTGCGTGCGTGCCACCACCGTGACGACACGATGCGCGGGACCCCGCGGGTGGTCAATGAACAGAAAGAGGGGATGACTTGCCGAGTTACTTGATTTATGTTTGTTGATTCTAAAAATCAGCCGATTCCCACACGCGGACCCTGTCTCACCGTTGGACCGACGGCGCCGTTTAATTGACTACCACGAGAGACGGCATATGCCACCGTACTCGACTTTCCCATGATTAGGGGTGGCCTCGTTGGGAATGGGGCGTGTGGCCATTTGTTTATCTACTTGACTTTTCGACGAGCTTCGGCGTTAAGCTAAATCCCTGACCACATAATTGTCTTCTCCTTGTCTTGTAATATTGTAATCTTGCGAGATAAAACGATGTATTTTCGTACGACACGATCGCCACACTCTTTGACACGATTTTTGTAATTAAATTGATGCTGGATCGATGGAGAAAAGGGACTCGATGCGAGAATAAAGTTACGAAATTTGGATTCTTTCAGCGCGATCTTTGAGACGGGCGCGTTGAGAAGCAATTAGCTGATAAACTTTGACACAAGGCGACGCGTTCTTTAATCTCAGGATCTCTTCCATGCTGCCTCTCTCGCCGGGCATTGTCCGTCGTCCCAGTGTTCACCGTCATTATCTTCGCGGCTGCTGAGGGTAGGAAGACGGCAGGGAAACTTTCTTGGCGAAGTAACACGACTTGGCGCGCTTGTGATTGATAAAATTGACCGTCCTTGCCATTATCGACATGTAATTAGCAGTAAAAGCCTCGACCGCCTTTTATCTGTCCGCTGACCAAAGTGGAGCACGGACCAAACGTGCAGATAACGCTAAAAAATGTCTGCTTTAAACAATTTTTAATTCTTGTCAGATTTTAAGATAGAATTTTATTTTTATTTTTATTTTACGCACGACGATTTTCAAGCGATTTGAATATATACTTTACGTATGCGTTGCATTCTGATCTTCTTTTTAAAAATGTTATCTACATCACGAGAAAAGAGAAAGTGAAAATAATTCTACCCTGAATTTTCAATCGAATTTCACATTGCTTATTTCTCAGCAGGGCTTTAGGTTCTGCTTCTTACTCCAGCCATAGCATTTCAAGTTTATTGCTAATCTCTCTGTCTAGAATTGCTTATCCGTCGTTCGTCATTCCTTTCGATACCTCCGTCTCTATTAATCTATCTTTTCAGCCGGGGTCGGATGATCGCGGAAGGGATACAGTTCGGCGACGTGTCGTTCGCTCGATGACTTTATTATAAACCGAAGCGAAGTGCACAATTACCAGGAGGGTGGAGAACGAGATTCGGGATGCCGTGGCGGGACCCCTTGCGAACGACGGGGCGTTCCCCCGATCCGTCGTGGGTATCTCGTTTTCACGAGAGGCATAAACGCGCGCATATATACGAACTCGCGTGCCGAATGTTCAACGCGCGTTCGCTTAAAACGACATCCGCTGGGAAAGGCCACGAGGCATTAAATGGTACGCGTTTCCCGCGTTTACGCCTTTCTGCTTACGCATCATTGCTTGATCAGTCTGCTGTTAAATCCTGTTTAACGAAAAGAAACTGGAACGGTGTTGGAAAATCAGCTTCGGCAAAGTAACTATTTCGATCCAAAACAATTAAGCTAATAAACGTAACTTTTATATTCTAATTATAGAATTAAAATATTAGGGTAGGGTGTACATATTTAGTTAATACGTTGTAAACCTTTTTTTTTAGTCTATTATGTTCTATGCGTGTTTTAGAAAATTTGAATTTTATTAAATTAATCTTTACCGCTGGTTTCATTTGCAATTGAAATACTCTGACGTGTCTTCCGAATCGTTTTTGCGTCGGTAAATATATATACATAATAGATCGACAAGCGTATTAAACATTTAAGGCGGTATTAGTGAATGTAATTAAAATTTATGTTGAAGCGCACGGATTACAGGCGCCGTGCCATCGCGGCGGCTAATTGCGGACGACGATTAATTGCGATCAAAGGAAAATCTCGAGGAGAAATTATGAACAAATAATGAAACTTTGAGCAGCGTGACTTCGCCGGATGCTCGTTAATATCAATGTACCTTCTATCAAAAATATCCGACATTGAAAGCCGCGTTATAGTATACAATATTTTACGAATAATTCGAAATTTTAAATGCTATGTCGTTATGTGAATGAATTCAACTTTCCACCAACGCTTTTTTTTTTAATTCTTTTTTTTTCCAAGTAGCGCAGGGTTTCACGTAAAACATTTTTTTTTTTTAACCGCGACGGCAGCTTGTGTTTCCGTCTATAGTCAAATTTCACGGAGTCAACGTCTGCGTTCATCGAAATTCCCAAAACCGGTAACTGAGTTTACCACTAGATTGCCCCGCAAGGAGGAAACCGTCCAATCGTTCACCGGATGTCTTCCTCCTTGCCGCCCTTCGCCCTCTATTTCTCACTGTGTCTTTCGCGCTTCTATATTGAGAGTCCGCAGCCTCACAATCACTTTCTGATATTACTCGCGTTCTCTATTCAATATTTATTCCATAATATCAGAGTAAACGAGTATCAAACGCTAATCGCCTGGCGGTACGACTATGTCTTGAAAGAAATTTTATTTAAACGCAAAACCTTTAAATACTTGTTACTTATATTCTTTGTACCTACATATATTTACATGTTCCCGATTTTTTTGTGCTTTCAGCCCGGGAACGGATTCGGCAGGCTGCCCGAGTCGCTTCAGACAGTGAGTGGTGAATATTGCCCCAATAATTATCCAGGGTCTCAAACTGCAAACAATGAAAAGCTGCATCCCGGTGAGTGGAATTTTCATTGATAAAGGATTTGGTTTATTAATTAGCGATCACGGCATAACATTTTGCAATTTAATTCTATACATTTGATTAAAAAAAATGAAAATGTGCGTAGACCCGCGATAAATAATATATCTCACGTTTTCCCTTTTTCCGAGAAAGAACGCATACGTGCAGCGATGGTCGAATCATTTTAACGTTTAAACTTGACGTTTTTAACGAACTTGCGTGGGGGCGTAATCAAGGGAAAAGGTGAACGTGGATGAAACCGGTCGATTCTTCGATTCCCCCGTCGTTCGACTTTGAAGCTCTTTGATACCGTCGCGACTCGGCGACGTCGCGTTTCCATCGGGCGAGGCCCTCGGATACACGAAGACTGTCGTGTAGACCGCGAGAGGAGAGGCGCACACATAGCAAAGGGCACATTTAGGAACACGTGCGGGGACGTGTACCCCGAAACGAAACGCGCCGCCGAGGAGAGAAGCGAGGGGTGAGCTTATACCCCCTGAAGAGAGCCTGTCACTCGCAGGCAGTCGAGTCGATATCTTTATATAGTCGCATCAACGACGACATTATTTTCCAAAGGTCGCGCGGCGAGATGCGGCTGCATCGCCCGAGACAATCTGTTCGGAGCTTCTCGCCAATTACTCGGCCTGTAACGTTTTTCGCGCAAAAAACGCGCCGCGTCTTTAACAAAACGTACAAAGTCTTATCGAAGTAAATGCACGGAGTTCGGGTATCTCGGCTCCTTCGATCTCTTAAATCGACAACGACGGTGTCCGGATAGCGACGTCTTCTTTTCAAGAACTATCACGCTTATCTGATAAACGTTGTCTTTTACAATCGGAATATAGATAATTTTAAAACGAGCCTCGAAGAATTAGTATCGCGATGCAACGGTTTAATTACGTCAGGATAATTCCGTCCTCTTTTCTCCGACCGGGAGTCCCAACCTTGACCCAGAAACACGACGCCAATTCCCCGATACGAGATTCAATAAGCGACGTGTTATCACCGCAAAAACTTCCCTGGGGTGTCCTCGCCCGGGTGGTGGCTCTCCCTCGTCGCGGAGAGTCGCCGAGCAACCCCAGCCTGGCGTCTGGCTGCAGTGATTGACACTTTATATCTAGCATTGGCATGCCACGGCGTGAAGCCGCCGCTCGGCTCGGGATGGACCACCTCCGTCTAACTCAATCACTGCCTATAATGCCGCAATTTCTCTATCATAATCGCGTTACGTTCCTCTCCCCGTCGGCTCGATCCACTTTTCGACACGACGATTCAGAAATATTGAAACGCCACCACGACGAATGAAAGTACCGTCGATCGCCCTTCGGTTTCTCTCTTTCTCTCTCATGCTCGTCTTTTCGCTTTCTTATACCTAACAGCTTCATTGCAATAACTGTTCACTAATCTGCGCGTTCTATTAGTCCTTACTTTGTCTTAATTAATAAACTGTCATGACGTTAATTGATATTTTAATTCGAGATCTTTAAAATTACAATGTTGAAAATAAGATACAGGTGCAAAAAATCCTGTTGTGTCTTTTTCTTTTTTTTCTTTCTTTTTTTTGTAACACTCGGAATATTTGTTAATATTTATAATTCACTGATCGTAAAGTCGTTGAAAGCAACATGGATTTAGCGCCTAGAGACAATCGTTCGGCGTGTCTTTGCGGAAGAAGGTATCGTTACAGCCGAAGCAATGAGCTGTGGCGTAAGTAGATTCGATTCGCGTCGGGCTGGATTCTGCCGTGGAACGAAACGAGGTTACCGCCGAGTGGCTACCCATGGCGAATCCTAGAGGCCCATTAAACGCACCCCAGTTCCCCGCGATGGCATTCTTATGCGCCCGTTCACGCGGAAGGGTTTGTTTTTGCCTCTGATTCATTCGGCGCGGCGCCTCTTTCTCTCTTTTGTCTCCTGTAGCAAGATCTCGACTTCGGCGTTTCTTCCTCGCGTCGAGATCGGACGTTCGAACCGCTAAATATCAAAAAACCATCTTTTTTTTTGTACTCGAGCGCATGCCAAATGGGCGCAGTCGTAACGATAATTAATCAAAAAATAACGGAAGCGATCTACGTGTTCTGTCAATTCATATACGGAAGCAAACATATTTGCATTTCCTCCCATTTGCTATTTGCTTTATCTTGCGATCAATAACGCGATTAATTAACACATAATATTTCGAAAAATTAATTTTGATTTCAGGGAGCGAGTTGTACATGCCGCAGGGCTACAGGCAAGAAACCTGGTTGCAGGAAGGTGAGTGATTTAGCCCAACTTTTATTACTCTTGTACATATTTTATAATATTTTAATTGATAATATTAATAATTTAATTATCCATTACCCGCTATGAGCTCAATTTGAACACGCTTAACTCTACCGACATCATCTGCCCGGATAGCTCAGTCGGTAGAGCATCAGACTTTTAATCTGAGGGTCCAGGGTTCGAGTCCCTGTTCGGGCGTTTTTTTTTTATTTTTATATTTGGTTTTACTTTTACCATTCTAAAAGTACTTATAAGTAAAGTTATATTAGTTTTATATATATAAATTTTAAATTAACACGCAAGGCAAATATTAAAATACTTTTTGTTTCTTAAATACAAATCATACAATTAGAACACACATTATCATACAATCGTAACGTCAAATAAAGCTATTAAATAATCTTTTTGCGTTTAATATTAATTATAGTTAAATATTCCATGGAATAGTGGCGTGAAGGCTTAACAAGATTTATCAAAAATCAGAATGTTATTAAAGTTGTGAGATCTCGGTATTGATTTTTCGAATTTAGAGATGTAGCGTGAAATTAAAGCCCTAAGCCGCCACGGAAGATAATTACGCGCAGCCACTATTCGCTCGGAACATTAATTTTAATTACTTCGCCCAACTGCGGTGTAATACGCAATGGACGTGATGTAACAGATGATCAAAGGGGAACGATTTTATCGCGGGACGGAAGCTCGATATTTTAATTTTATTTTTAAATATTAAACCGCAAGATTCTTTTTTTTTTATCTTTGTCCTTATCGGCAGATGTAATTTCTGTTCAGCTGATCGCAAATAAAGACTAACATAGAAATTATTCCCCTTCGCGCAGGGAGCAGCTCCGAAACCGAGGACAGCGAGCAATACGTGCCCGAGTTCCATCAGATGTCGAGTAAGCGCTCATTTTCATTGTTCGCCTCCGTTTCGTAAGCGTTTCACGAGTTTGTTATCTTATCGTTTAATCGTCGATTATTGCGGCGCATTAGCCGCGCCGCGCCGCGCCGTCGCGGCGACGTCTGATAACTCGCCTGGGTAAATAAATCCGGGATTGGAATCCGCGGTACAGGGATTGCAGGATGTCAATCTCCGCTGAAATCACCGCTGAAATCGTGTATAGGGCGCGGAAGTGTTTCGCGCGTCTCGGTTCGACCTCGGAATTGGTTGGAAAATCTGTTACCGCGCGCTTCTCCGGAGCGTCTAGACCTCGTCTCACGAGGTGAAGCCGCGCGCGTCTTCTCCTCGACAAACTGTCCCGAGAAATAGAGCGATTTGAGATCAAATTCGAAATGTTATCAGCAATGTCCGCGCGGAAAGGAACTATAATTTTGCGAATAATCGGAAACGAATGTATTAATCCATCGAACGATTCCCGCTCGTCCCGCATGTTACGCAATCGTCGAATCAATTAGCGACACGTAACACACCGCACGTACATGTTTAATTAGTCGTCGACACTTTCCGCGCGCGCGTTGCGGTTTTCCCGGTTCGGCGGACGCGGCCTTTTTGTGCCCATCTGCCCGCAAAACGATGGTAGAACGCGCCGTACAGTTTCGGCAAAAAAAATTTTTTTCTCCTCCTACTACTGTGAACTGCGACTGTTAAATCACAGCACTTGGCGGGATGCAATATCGGGTCCTTTATTAAAAACCGGCGAGAAGGCGCCCGCGGGGCAGAGTTCTTTTTAACGTAGCGCCGAGAGCGGAAAGAATCAACACGGAGCGCCTCGGCTGATCATCGATATCGGATTACGCGAGTAAGCACTTTATATTAAGCCAACGGCGATTCGTGCCGTCTCTTTCTTTCTTCTTTTTTTGATTTTAATTTTTTGCCTCCCTTTCTCCTCGACGCTGCGCGTTTATTAACGTTCGGCTAGTGATACCACGGATTTCATTATGATAAGCGGTCGAAAAATCAGGGGAAAAAAGAATCATTCCCCGCGTGTTCCGAATCGAAGCTTTACATGCGCGCGGGGGCGCGCCGCAGTTTACATTATTCCAGGAGGGGGACGTAAAATTCGCGACGAGCACGATACGTGTAATTCAGCATTTCAGCGCCGAGCCAGCGTTGAACAAACGTATCGTCGAACATTTCAACCGGGCTGGCAAACACCCAGAGGGAATCGGGGGGCCAGCTAATGTCTATATGCGCCCAGCGCACACAAGCGCACACGCACATACGCGTTGCCCGCGCGCACGCAATTCCCAGGCCGCGTATCTTCCGCGCGTAATATTATATGTAGTCTCGCGACGCATTTAGGAGGATCGCGCTCGCGTTGTACTTGCAGCCACGGGGGTTTCACGTTAAAACATCGCCGATACTGTCTTTGAGTCAAACACCGGTCTGCCTCTAGAGAATATCTCGAGTTCAGACACGTCTCAGATAATAGCACAAGATGAAGGAACTTGATAAGGATTAAGATGTTCTCGTTGAAAACTTTTTAGCATTTACCTTAGCTGAAGAAAACGTGGAGGCTGTTGTTTAATGACGGAAACCGTGCGAGAGCGTACCCCTCTTGTTTAAAAATGACGCGTCGGATTTCGCCGGAAAGTCTAGCAAAGACGAAAACATATTATTACGAGATTTCGCGGATGACGCGCGAGGCATCGAGATAATTCAATCTACTCTCTGGCGCGCCGACGCGCATCTTCCTATCAGTAAACTTCCAATGTTTGCAAATACAATTATTGCCGGAGGCTCGTGACTTATGCTTCCCACGACCCGGGAGTCTGTTTGATTTATCGAGGGCGCAGCCCTCGCCCTCGCGAAAATCGCCGGCACCCCATTAGACCCCACCTTTCTCTCTCACGTGTCGTTGCAACGATGCGTCTTCACTTCCGGTACGACACGCGCCGTTATGTCCTGACGCCCCGCCGTTTCTTTCAACTGCGAGAGTCGCCCGAAGAAAACGAACGTCCGCCACGCGTTCGGTAAACGGCGATGATATCGCGGGCGTAGGGAGATCCTGCGAGACGAGAAAAGTGCAATCTTATCTATAATTTTATTATATTTTCAACAATAAATATATTAGTTGTTAAGTCATTATAATAGTAAAAATAGTTTAATAATCTTTCATTAAATTTTATTTTATTTTTTTTTTTTAATTGTTAAAAGTTATTGTTGAAACCAAAAGTTACCGTATACTTTTCTCAGTACGTAAAAGTTCTTTTCGGTACGCGCGGCGCTTAATACGCCGATGAAAAGAGAATTATTTAACGCTCATATAGCTGTTTCGCTTACGTTAGATGCGAGCGTGAAGCAGGAGTCGACCAATTGTACGAGAAATAACGGCGACAGTGGCGGTTATCATCCCCAGTATCAATCCACCCCGGTGCCAGTCGCGCACGGTCAAAACAGCGATTTTCTCGAAATCAACTCGGACCGTTGTTTTGGGTAAGAAAAGTCTAATCGAGTTTTTTAATTAAAAAAATTTTTTTAAGTACTTTCGTAAGACGATATAAATCGAATCCTACACTCCCGCAAGGTGCTTACGACGTAACTGTTCTACGAATAAGGATGTGTCACGCGTACCGTGTAGACACGAGTTTACGAAACCACATGAAGCGAATTCTTTGATTGCTTGTAGGAACCGTAAGATCAACGGGCCGAATAATAAAACCACGAAGGACGTCGCTGTGAAGGAAGAACCGACGGATCGAAGCTACGTGGAACCGCTTCCCATAACGAACATATCCGCGACGTCTCAGGATAACGGTAAGATGCTCAACGATGACGTACACTTAATCGGCATCGCGTAGCGACGAGAAGAATGCGACTCCGCTGACTTTTATCTCGGCACGAGAACTCATCGCCGTGACAAATCCCGAGCATAAAAGGATCCACGTGGCGCTATTCCACCCCATAGAGTCCATAAATAATCGGAGGGTACAACGAGGGTACCACTATCCATTAATCGAGTCGACTTCCGATTAGCTCTTTGAGCTGAGCCCCGCAGCTACATCGATAATGATCGATTCGCGTCATTTTTAATTGTCTCTTGTTTATTTTTCGCGATTGTTAAAACACACGCACCAGTAAAGATCTAAGGAACCGCGCAGTGAATTAATTAGAGACTAAACGTCTTCGTTGATGTGATTTATTTTGCATTTTATTATACGTAGCAGCGTTTTCGCGCGCATCATTTTTTTTTTCGTAACGCGTTTATTAAAATAACAACTGTTTTATGTAAGAGCCCAGCATTTTCTATGCGTTGCGAGGCACACGACTAATGCGCCGGACTCACGCATGACTGAGCATGCGTAATTGAATAATTAAACGATGCTTTCAAGTCGAAAGCTATGTCGAGCACCTTGTAGATTCCAGCAAAAGTTACTGAAAGAAAGGAAAGAGCGCGAGGCTAGAGATCTCCCGGGGGAAAATGTAAGTCGAAAGCTTTCTCTCTTCGCGATCTGTACAGCGCAGAGAAGATTTTCGATGCAAGATTAACGGTTTCTTTAGTAGCGACTAAACTAGATTCCTCTAATAACAATCTTTTTGTTAATTTACCGTGGCAAGAAAAAAAAAAAAAATTAAATCTTAATTTTCAAGAACTATAACAATTCATATTTAACCATCATTGACGCGCAGAATTATTTCAATCAAGTAAAATTTTAATCGCGAAAACGAGTCGTCAAGCGATATTTCATTGACAATGCTTATCATTTTTCAATCGAAACCCTCATTATGTAATAGGCTAGAATCAAAAGCGAAAATATATATCGCCACCTATCACCGTTGCCACTCGTCCGGTTCATAAAAGGTAGAGCCAGTGAGGGGTTGCAAGCTCATGCTTTGTAATCATACCGATTAGTCTTCCTTTATTCACGCACACATTGAATCCGCGAGTCGAATCCTTTAGGAAACTCGGTTACGCTATATATCCATAGCTCGACACTGTATACGCGATACCCGCCTACTACCAAGTCACCTGGGATTATGCCTGTGCTTCTCCTCGCGTAATTCTCCCTACCATTAAGCCGTTTTAATTATTCACACGTAGTTTAGGTTAATAATAGGATACATTCCCTATCGCCGTATCAATATCCCGCAATCTACTTACGATCGCCCAATTTATTTTCCAAACGGATGAGTCGTCTCGTCCCGTTCGCCGGAACAATTTGAATATTGCCGTATTATTTATATATCCTTTACGTAAAACAAAGTTAAATGAATTTATTTCTGTAGCGTCGTACGACTTGTTACATTACTCGTGTAAAAAGGCGCGCTGCGTAAAAATTTAGATTCTCGGCGGTATTGGGAGGGGGAGGGGGAGAAGTATTTCTGGAAAAGACACGAGATAATCGAGATCATCTCGTTTAAAGGGAGTACAAACAATTCGGGGAGCGATATGACGGGAGTGGAATAGTAATAACCGGTTAATGGATACCGATTGGTTTCACAGTTCCACTAATTAATACGAGCAGAGGATTACGTGGATTACAAATCACGATGGTCTATCGTGTGCCCGCGCAGAGATACTCCGCTCTCGCGGAAAATTCGCCAGACGAAACCTCCCATTCGCGTTTCGGGTTTATCTTTGATTCACGTGTCGCGATAAATATTTGGCCTCGTCCTTAAAAAAAAAAAAAAAAAGAAAAGAAAAAAGAAAAAAAAAGAAAAAGAGGAAACGTGCAGGCGCGACGATGGAGTACGCAAAACGAGCATTTTCCCGTACGCTCTCGGGAAAGGACAAGGCGGGCTCGTCAGGTTTCGCCGCTCGTCAGGTGGGTGGAAAATAGAGCCTGCATTATTAACGGAGCACTATGCCGGAATTCGAGGATCAGCGAGGTGGAAGAGAGGAGAAAAAGCAAGAGAGCAAGAGAGAGATGACGCGCGGGGGCATGGGAAAAGGGAGGAAGAGCAGCAAAACGCGTTTCTCCTCGTCTGAGAGTGGACGAGAGTGGAAGCCATCCTCTTTTCCGTAGCCGCCGGTGCCCACCCCCGTCGCCGACCCTATGACCAGTCCTGAATTCAACCCTTCTCCGGCCTCCCTCCCCCGGTGGTGGTACATCGCCACCGGTTTCATCAGCTTGCGATTAATTTTAATCTAAAACCACCCGCAAAGCCTCTGGCCCGCGCTCGGGCTCACAGGCTGAGGTCAACCCCTTTCGCCACCCCCTAACGCCGCTTTCTATCTCTCTTTCTCGTTCCCTCCGTTTTCGAGAGAGAGTGTCCGGAGATATTATAGGCCCCGGAGCTTTAGGCTCCTCTCCCGAATTCTCGATTCGAGATTCGCTCCACGTTTAGCCGAAACAGATTGATCGGACGATATTTTTTTTTTTTATCGATACGTATGTTACAATTTACGTTGAGCATACCTTCGCGCATTATTCTTTTTCGCGTTAAACGATTTAAATCAAATTTCGTGCGACGTGTTCCTATTCTCGGAAGGAGATCCTGAAAAATTGTCCGACGTATTATCCGGAAAAGTTCAGTATCATCCGGCGGAAGGAATCGTCGCGTATCGCTTCCTCGCGTTTTTCGGCATCGCTTTCGACGCCCATCGTCGGATACGTCGTGACGTCGCTGTAACAATTAACGTATATCGGGTCTTCTCGATCGTGCGCGCGGGTAGCTCCTCAATTTTTCAATATTCCCCGTGCGCGACTTGGAGCGTAACCGGATTACAGCCCGAGAATGGCTCTTTCGGTACCACGACGTCGATGGGGAGGCAGCCACCGAGAATGAGAGAGTGAAAGAGAGAGAGAGAGAGAGAGAAAAAGAAGGAGAAGAGCGCGGCCCGATTAATATACATATCGCGCGAGCTCTCGGCTTTCGATATTTCAGGGGGCACCATCGCGCACGGGTTTCAGCCCCCGGTGGGCTTTGAATATCCACCAATTTCCTGCCGATATTTGTGTGACGAGAGCGCTTCAACCGGGCCGGCGCGTGAGTGCAATCGGTAATACGGAACGCGCTTTTTGTCCTCTCGAGAATTCCTTCCTTGGCTCTCTTCGGCTCCTTCCCCTCGCGAGAAAAAACGCCCCGCGGATAATCCGACGCTTTTCTCGCATCTCCACGCCGTGATGTTTTCATCTTACAAGCGCTGATCGCAGAAGTAGATTGCGAGAGCTTTAGCGCGCTGAAGTATAAATTTGCTCTTCGCATTTGTCGGCATGTCAGGATCATGATATTTTTAAATATACATTTATTAAATCGCAAACGTAAAACATTCGGAAGAAAAGTTGGATTTAGTCGAGAATTAAATTGCCGCGACGAAATAAGAACTTTAGAATTGTACTTGCAGCGAGTGGCCTAATTTATCCGCAACGGCCACAGCAACAATACGGAAACGTAGCGAGGGATCACAGAGGATCGTCACCACCGTCCAGTCGCCCGGCTAGTGCTTCCTCTTCGACTTCTCAGTGGCAGTCGACCTTCTCCGTCTCTTCTGAAACCTTTCTGCAGCGGCAGGAGAGCTGGAACTCCGAGGCTTACACGAAGAGGAGCGGCACGCCAACTTGGACGGAGCTCGGTACTCAGCTGGATCCCAGGAGCTCGTCCTGGGATCGGCAGAACGGCTGTTACCAGAAGAAGGGCTCGCCCGTTTCGACCTGGAATCCGGATCACATTAACAAAAGGCCGTCATCGGCGACCGGCGTGTCCACTTGGAGCGACGTCGCCGTCGGTTACCAGCAACAACGACGCGGCTCCCTGCAATTGTGGCAGTTTCTCGTAGCCTTGCTCGACGATCCCGCGAACGCGCCCTGCATCGCGTGGACCGGACGTGGAATGGAGTTCAAGCTGATCGAGCCGGAGGAGGTTCGTTAAAAACGCTCTCGAGCGATCAAAGAAGTGTCGAGACTGTACAAAATTACAATAGTTTCTTTTATACATATTTCTTTTACTAAATGCTTTGTATATCGTTTTTAATCAGGTGGCACGAAGATGGGGAGTCCAGAAAAATAGGCCAGCTATGAATTACGACAAGTTGAGTCGTTCGTTAAGATATTACTACGAGAAAGGCATAATGCAGAAGGTCGCCGGCGAACGATACGTGTACAAGTTCGTCTGCGATCCGGAAGCGCTCTTCAACATGGCGTACGGTACCGGCGCGTCTTCGGGGATTAGCGGAGAAGTTCCAAGTGGTATGGTACGGAGCCATGCGGTGTCCGGGAAAGGGACGGGCGGGAACGAAGTTCCAGATTTGATGAAGCATCCCGCCGCGGGGTATAGCGACGCGGTTTTCGCCATGTACTCAAACACCGCCGCAGGTATTGTACTTTATCGGCATTAATTATTATGATTACCTTGTAATAAAAGTCGCATTTAAAAACCGCGTATGATAATTAATACTTTAATTGTATTCCATTGCTTATCGTATAGTGTACGGGCCTTCCAGTCTTCATCATTTGCACCAATATCTCGGTGGTAACGAGGGCTTCAAAACGCCATCGAGCAGATACCACCCTCATTATTCCCATCAGTACAGCAGCAATCACCATCACCACCACCATCACCACTCTACCCCGAGTTACACCGAGACCTTCCTGAACTACAGTCGACTGTCAGCGCACGAGACCGCTTTTGATTCGAAGGCTCAGGAACCACCACCGAGAGATTTGTACGCCCAGGAAACAGAGAATACCAGCAGAGATCGGGAATCCGCGTCGATACCCTACGACAGCGTGCAGAGATCGCAATTACCGGCGCCAGGCGTGCCGTCGCAATCCTCGATTCTTGACGCCGCGGCGAGCTCGAAGCTTGAGCAGGCACCGTATACGTGTTTAGGCGTTGGAAGCTGCGTCTGTTAAATAAATGTAATTGAATCTGTTGTTTATTTATTATTCGAAGGGAGATTTATCGATTATGCTTGACGATTTTCGAAGCGGAGCCAGACTCCGAATCGTCTAAACGTACACATGGTATTGTAAATAGCATTAATTTCTTTTTTTTGCGCCGATTGATCAAACTTTTTGGAGATAGATTAACGAATTTGTTTAATTGCAAATTCGTCGATACTCTATCTCTGATCGTTACTGTGCGCGCGTTCCAGTAGTTTACCGCGGTTGTAATTTATTATATAGATATTAAATAAATCTTATCAATAGGACGATTATTAAAAATATAATATGTGACTCGTATATCTTTTTTTTTTTACTTACAGCTTGACGTATTTTAACAACAACTCGTCGAATATAAATTAAAATAATTGGACTTGGACACAACACGATTATTCCAAATTTGTTTCGTTAGAAACGAGAAATAAATAAAGGTGTGAATGCCGGAAGCGTGAATGTGCAAAGCAAGTTTGCGTTCCGCGTTGCGAAACGATAACTTATATAATCCCGAAGAAATTAACAAATATTAAGACTTAAAATGAGATCACCTTCTCTTTGCGTTCTTGACGATATTACTGTGTAATTATTCAACGAACCTAACAGCGGTAAACTTCGGTAAGTATCTGTGTCGCTTGATTAAAATGTTTACTTCCCCTTAACATTTTATTAATTTAAAAAATACCAATTACAAATTTATTTATATATTACAGTTTCTAGACGACGAAGGAACGCCGCTAAAACGTCCGCTGGAAGAGAAATGTTAAGCTTGCCGAGTTTTGTAATAATCAAATCAAGTGTTTAGAATATTACAAACGCCAAATGTGTAACAGTTAAGCCCTCCGAGGTCGGTATTGATTCTCGACGTTGTAGTCTCTATAATCCCGAGGACTACGTCAATGATAAAACTAGCATACGCGTTTCGCATTCTGATTGACTGTCTCTCCGCCTCCGGACGCATCCTCTCCTGATGATTGGCTGTGTCGCTCCGAATCGATTACTCCGCGTGCACATCGTCAGTTTCCCGAAACTAACTTTGAGCGATGTCAAACACCGCTATCGCATAATTCATCATTTCCAGGTCTTTATCGAGTTCCAGCGGTGACAATCGGAAGCGATTAGTGGCGAGCGCGCATAATCGCGTTACTCGTATGTCGATTAATATTTATGTCGCTGATGAATAACGCGAATTTTCTTTTGCACTTTTTTGAATTTTATATTTATCCCATCTATATCGAGATTTAATTATACTTAATTTAATTTTATTTATGCAGGCGAAATGGTGAAAACAAAATCACATGAGGAAAGTGGCACGAACGTTACAAAGACGAGCAAAATGCGCTGAACGACGTTGAAGATTCTGGATGTTCGCTATATTACTTGTACATATAAGTATCGTGTAATTGTGAGCTTCGTTGGTTGCGCGAAAAGAACGCTTTAGATTACATGAGACGAAAAGTCGGTGGATCTGCGCGACTCCCTGAAAATCTATAAGAACTGGCTGATGAACCTCGCGTATCTGCAGATTAAAATAATTCGGTAACCTGACTAAGAAGTAGGCGTGTAGACCGTTGACGGATTTTGTAGGTGAGAAAAAAATCGTTTGATTTAATATTTATTTTATAGCGATAAATCTTACCGATCAAGCGTTCATTACCGTCCACGGTTGCGGCTTGCAACTTTGACCGTGGCGCATTAGATGGCACCTCGTTCGGCCGGCTGGGAGTTTTTTGACCGCCACGGGCTCAATCGATAGTTTTTATTAGTCGTCGTCTCGAGCAGGGTGAGCGCGCGCCCGGTTTTTGAGGTTAGGGTTAGTGACTCGGTGACATCGCGGCGGTGACGGTCGGCGGAATTTTCGGTGCGCGCGAGTGAAGCAAAAACCGCGCCGGACTTGACGCTCGGTCGCTCGCGCCGGGTCGAGAAAACCGGGTCCCGCGGGTTCGTCACCGCGAGACGCGAATCCGTCGGTCGCGACCCCGCGACGGGTGTCTGTTTATATCGGGATCGCGGGTAGCATCCGCCGCGCGTGTCCGAAAATAGAACGGCGGCGGCGCCCGTCGCGTTGACGAGAGAAATTCTTCGAACGCGCGGGGCGCAGAGGGAGGATCACCCTCCCGGAATCCTGGAGACGGGGCATACCGACGACACGAGGCGCGTGACGGGGCATAGTGCCGCGACGAAGTCTCTTAGTCCCGTTCGCCGCCCTCGCTTCTCCGTTCTTTTTTGTCCCGTCGAAGCATCGCGACTCTCGGATGTTATTCGCGATCGTCGTAACTGTCACCGATTTCCGTTCCACGCGCCATCGGGGGGCGTCGAGTTACCCGATCGAATGTCCGACCCCGCGTGTCCGTCCTTCCAGATTTCCGATCGGGGAATAGGCCCAGTCGGGATCGCGACGACAAGGTAAGCTTCTTCAAGTACCCGCGATACCGATCTATTTCGACGTGGGTTTAATAAATCTCGCGCGACAGTTGTTGACCGGCGCAAAATTACGATCGGGTGCCTCTCGAATTATTTCATAATTCGTGTGCAGGTGTAGAAAAAAATATAAGAGACTACGAATTAAATATAAAAATAAAACATTACGATGAAAATTATATTAAATATTAAAAATAATTAACCCACTTCATTCTCTTAATTTAAGGTAAAATCATTCGAAATTGTTTTTCCCAAGCTTTACAAATTTACTTTTATATTTCTATTAATATAATTGAATAAATTTTTTAGAAGCAATTATAAATTTTGATAAGTTGTTTGATAAAATAGTTGTTCAAGTAATAAATGGTTGTGACACAATTTTTTTTTTTTTTTTTTAGGGCTTTCACGTGTGACGACGGTTCGCGCGATCTCCCTAATCGTGCGACCTTGATGATGCCACGAGATGTTTCGCGCGCGCGGCACGCGACGCCGCGCCTCGCCAGATAAATGTAGCGTCCCGGCGCAAATTGACGCCCGTCAGCTCACGAGGAAGTAAAATCGGACAAATGAGGCGTTCTGGTTTCTCGGCGACCGACAGCGCGACGCGACCGGCGAGGATACCGATCATCGTAGGCCACCGCGAGACGGCCGCGCGCGGGCTCCAGTGAGAGAAGATGTCGCAGATCGCGGATGGCGAAAGTGAAACGGGTTCCATTTGCGACGAGGAACGCGTCCGTAGGCTGTTCCAGGCATGCGACGGCGATGGCGACGGCTACATCGACAGGTGAGCGATCATTAAACAACCAAGAGAGAAAAGTTGGTCGAGCGAGATATCAAGCGTGCTTAGAGATCGTTACGGAATCTCCCTGAGATCGATAACCTCGCGACGAAAATGTTGCCACGGGTAATCCGGAGTTCATTTTTTTTCCCCGAATCATCCGGACTGCGTTATATCGTCGCCGTGTTTTACCGCGGGCGGGCGATAATTCCGCTTGCCGAAATTCGACGCGCGAGTTTTCGCACGATCGTGCAATTAACGGCGACTAGCGCCGCGCGGAATAAAAAAAAGCGACTCGGGGACGAGACCGCGCCTGCCACTGGCACGTACGTTTTAATTATTTCTTTAATTAATTAAAGCTGACCACCGCTTCTCCTTCGTTTTCTCCATCTATCTGTCTCTTTTTCTTTCGCCGTGACTCGCGAGGAATTTAAAGAGAAACGACTTACGGCAACGTATTCTTTTTTACCTCTGCGCCAACTTTGAAGAGAATACAAACTCATCTTGATCACCGTCGCGATTTGATCGAAAGAGAAAAAGCGAAAGAAAGACCGCCGATAAGTTGGCGAGAAAATACGAGCTGTGGATCACTTTTCCGTATCCAGTTTGATTCTTCCGACCCTCACGTTGGGTCTGGAAAACAATTTCTCGTCGCTTCATTACGTCCACCTCGCGAAACGAACAATTTAGAAACAGCCGCTCTCTTCTTCTCGCTTTGTTAAAGCGGAGTTGCAAAATTCGAAGATACGTGATTTTTGCAAGAGTTAAATTAGATTTCGTTGCCGTGAATGTTTCCGTTCTATCGCGCCATCCGTTTCGCTTCCCACTCGTTGTTTCCGTTATCGATGTCTCGATAGATTTTCTCGTTGTTTTTCCTTTTTGCGAAGCGGGTACCTCGATATTGCGCGGCGTGCACGTATTATGCTTCGTCGTACGTGGCACTCGCGGGGTGTCTTTTATTTTATTTCGATGAAGCTAAAAGTGCGCTTTTTATTTTTATTTTTTTTTTTTTTACCGACGCGCACTATGATCTATTTTGTCTCCTCAGCTCGTCGCGGGCTCCTACCGTGAGTAAACCTTTTGAAGGTAAAAATCATGTCTCCCGCCGCGTATTACATGCATGTAACGTTTACACAGACTTCGTACACCGTAAGTTGTGCAAACTACATTTGTACGCAAGCGAGAACTCGCCGAGTGTTCCTCTCTTACCCACGTTTCCCCGCGAGTAAAGGTCAATTTTTAATTAACGCTGCTAACAGTTTTTAATATATGATTTATAAATTTTTTTTTAATACCGCGAGACATCGTCTCGCATGATCTTCGCCGAGCGTACGACGAGACGACGGGATCGTTAACGAATCCCGTGCGATTGTTCCGAGATAATTCCTTCGATCTGAGGTCGCGGGCGGCATCTGCGAAATTGAAACGGTGTATGATTTATAATTAACTGCCATTCCGCTGATAATAATTGCCTGTACATCGTTAATTATCGCCCTCTTCCCCCCGGGGAAGAATAACGTCGATTCGTTAACGAGGAATAATTTATTACGCGGCGGACTCATCGTCGCAGAGTCTCATAGCGATCACTTCTCGCGTTACGTTTATTTGTACTCTCTCCCCTCCCCCTTTTTTTTTTCTTTTATCCGCGCGAGCCACTCGATGCACAAAACTCGTCTAGCTCCACGTGCGCGTTTTTAAGTGATTCGCCGGAGAGTACTGGGCGCGCTCTGCAAACAAATTAAAAGAGCAAACTCGACGGGGGCCGGTCGCGCTTCTCTCCGCGTTAAAAGAGAAAGAGCCGGACAATATTTCCCGACTAGTTGGCATTCATTACAGCGCGCGCTTTCGTAACCTCGTTATATCCTCTCGCTGCGGGCGTCGTACGTGATGCACATTCTCGACGCATCCGGACGCGAAACTCCGGTGCGCGTCTTTTAACACGCGGCGTAATACTCCGGTGTTTTGCTAATCTTTTACTTTCCGGTCTTACCTCTAACGATATCAAAACTCTCTCGCTGATACAGGAATAATGTTTCGCTCGTCGATGAAAATTTTTTCTTGCGCGGCCGGGACCTCGGGGGGAAGAAAGGAGAATCGGGAGCGCTTTGCCGAATTCTCTGGGGTTATCAACGCGGGTGAACTGGTGACCCAATTTATCGAGGCGCCGTTCGGCTTCTCTCTTTCTCTCTCTCTCGCGTTTCACGCACGCCGCGAGATACGATTGTGTACCCGTTTTTCGTCGACGTGAATCGGCCGGCGAGAACGGAGGACAGAAGTTTGGAGGAAAAGTCGGGCACCGACGCGGGGAAAGAAGGGTCGATTTCGTCGATGGCAAACCCTCGACGACACCCCGAGGGCTGGCCCTCCCCTCGTCGGGGAGACTCGCGTTGTCCCCGCATTTTATGGCAAGTGAGTCACCCCACCGTCATGATATCGAAGGTTCTCTCTTTCTCTTCCTTCTCCCCCGCTTGTCGTTTTGGTCGTACGACTGCTCTTCGCGCAACCGAGCCAGGTCTTTGCTCGCAGACTCGTTTATCGGTATTTCTCTTCCTTCACCTCCGCTTATGCGTTTCCTTTATCATCCGTATCTCTTTTTCTCTCTCTTTTTCTCTCTTTCTCTCTCTCTCTCTCGTTTTTGTTTCTTCTTTGCGGTTGATTTTCTCCTGCCGCGCGAAATACAGTCGGCGAATATCGGTTGTGGTATCCTGCAACGCAACGAATTTCCGTGAACGTGCAGTCATAAACGTAAAATTCTGAACGGAGCTCGCGGTTGCGCCGCTGGAACAACACGTCGATATAAAGATGTGGAGCGCAAATCGTCGCTCAACTCGAAACCGCGCGCTCGAGCAGCGGTAAGTTCGGCTTTGATATCTTTTTTCTTCGTTCCTCGCCTTCGTCTTTGTCCTCGTAAAAGATTTACCTTGCGAGTATACCTCCCGCGCGATAAACTTTTTGTCTTCCACACTGAAGAGGGATAAATCCGAAAGTTTGCGAGGTATAAAATATTGGGCGAGAACGCTTGAGTATCGATCGCAAAAATATCAGCTGAGCAGGAAGAACTCCTTCGACTTCGACGCGCAAGATATTAGCCTCGTTAACGATTACGCGACGATGCGACGAGATTTCGCGTCGTTACGACTTCGAGATTCCCTCTGCGACTTGGTTGACGCAATAATACATGTACCAAGTGATTCACCTGGCTTGCGGTCGCGGGCCTTGTTCGCGCGCGACCGGAGCACAGCGAGATATTTTTCTCGAAAGAAATACCGCGCGACACCGAGTACTCTGATGCCGTCCGAATCGATACGTCTCGACTCCGTGGCTTGAGGCTGAAGGAAAAAGAAAAAAAAAAAAAAAGCGTTTACCGTCGCTCGATTTACATTACGCGACAAGCAAAATGGCCGAGTTCACGTGTCTGAAAGAAGTCCTTTCACGCGTAACGATAATATACGCGGCGATATACTAAACAACTAAATATATATGTATATATTGCATACATATGTCTCGCGATCGGAACCGTTGGAGTCCCATTTTTGTTAGATAAATGTGGACTTTTATAGAATTCTTTTAAGCATTTACGCGAGACGAGGTTTACTCCACCCTTCCTCCATGCTTTCGGAGCAAACTGAAGTTTATTATCGTACAATTTTACGCGGGTTTCCATTTTTAGAACCAGTTCCGTCTAGTGGAAACGCGTTCTAACGGGTTTCGAACTACATCGTGCATACCCTTTTGTTTTACGTCCTTGCGTAAGTGCTCGTTATTACGTATGATATTTTCCGCATCACGCGTTCTGAAAATCTGGCCTCGCGAATCATCGAGACGCCGCGTTTCGTCGAAAACCATCCCGCGGCCGCGTTTTTACACGTAGCTCGTAATCTCGTTGCACCGTGCGGCCAGCAGCTGATAATTGAGGGTGACAAATAACAAGAACGACTTTTTTTTTTTTTTTTTTTCTTCTTTTCTTTTTGCGGGATCTCGTTGCCGTAAATAATTCGTAATCTCGTTCGGTTAATAAAACATTTCTCCGACAGGAGCATTATCAAATATAGAACGCAGATCGCGCGTTTTGGACCTTTTAGACGGGGGCGGACCTTCGTCGTTAAACGAATTATTTTCAGAAACCAATGCCGCCGTTGTAAATTTGATAAACCCTCTGGGCGATCGATACGCCGATATCGCACACCCGGCAACGTCAAGGTCCCTACGTCTCTCGTCGTCGCTGACGAATTATTAATACCAGTCAGATTCCGAAATCAACCGCATTATCGGCAATCGCGTCGCTAAAATTGACGGTCGTAATGTCGCGAAGCGTTCTTTTCCGTCACATAGAAGATGTGTGTTATTATCAACGAGCCCGGCGAAGATATCGACACCGGGAGATCCTCGTCGGAGACGGCCCTTCCGGAATCAAAGTAACGTGATTTTTCGCTAATTACCACGAACTCGAAATCTCCCGAAAGAGCACTAACAAAGCGACAGACGTTAAAAGGGGGAGATGAAGCGCGATGAGTTTGCTGGAGCGCGTGAAGGGTTCTCTTCCCGTTAAAAACCGACCTTTTTAACATCTCTTCTCCTCACTTCTTCTTCCATCTTTTTTCCCCCTTACCGTTTTTTTCTTTCTTTTTTTCTTTCCTTTTTTTTTCTCTCTCGTGTCTTCTCGTTTTCTTTTTAATCGTGCTCGCGGATGGTGATCGTCGAGGCGAGAGTCCGCCGTTAATGGTTAACTCTTCGAAAGGGCAGATCAGCTACCCCAGTGCTACGAGATTCTTTCATCTAAATTCTAATAGATTTTGATGAGGAGTTGCCTTTCGATGAAATAGCGCAAAATATTTAGAAATGAATAACGGTATTATTTTTTAATGCGCACGCGAGTTCTCCTGAAGTTTACCCTAAGCTTCTCGATTTTTAATAAATAGACATCTCGTTCCTCTTGTTCGCAATCTATTTCTTTACGCGTGTACTTATTATTAGAATTTCTCTGAATTTGAGGCGAGAATTTAATAATCATTCGATCGCGTAACGTGGGGAATCTTAATTCGACGATCGCGATGAAAATTTGAATCGCTCGGAGAGTCGTCAAAGGGCGGACGTAAAGTAATGAAGACCTAATCGCGTTTCCTGCGGAAACTCCCGTGGAATATGACTACGTGGCGTATGGAAATTTTTTTTCTTTTTTTTTTTTACAAGTGTCCCACGCTGGAACAATGATCTCGGTATCAGGTACCATCGGTTTGGAAGGAAACATTTTAACGCGGGAGAAATCCTGGCCATCGCGCGGTAAGCGTCGGTTTCACATTTCCCAACAATGGACGCGGTTACATCGGTCCGCCACGGTGCATTACGTGTCGACCTTTTTTAAACGCGCGACCTGGCTTTCTCTGGCGAGAAGTTGGAGTTATTACTTAAGTCGCGAGGTTTTTCAATAAAAAAAAAAAAAAATGGATATATAATTTTATAACTCTTCGGTGATCCAAGAATCCGTTTTATCTGGCGACCTCAAAACAATTGGAACGTAAACTATTGCAGAGGAGACACTTGCTACAATCTGCCTCTTTGACATTCTGCATTTCCGCAATTTCCTTTGTTCTGCCGCGTTAAACTTGTTCGCGTCACTTTTATTTTTCCTTTGTGCCGGGCGTGCTGTTTGCGCGTGTAATTTTTTTTTTTTTTACGCGTTCTGATTAAAAACGAAGATGGAAAAAGGAGAATTTCCCGAATCGAAAATCCGGAAAGGACCGTAACGAGATCACCGCGTTGCAGATCGAGACGCGAAATTGAGTTCGGATCTAATCGCACGTCACGGTCAATATTGAACACAGGCGCATGTGCGCGCCCTCAGAATTTCCTCCGTCCCTCGAAAGCTCCTCTCGACGGCGTTCGTCGCTGATAGTACCGATCTGTGACTATGAAAAGCGTAACCTTTAATTTCCAGCTCATCTCGCGATTTTTCGCGGGATAATAATTTAATTCGCTCAGACTTTTTTTTCCTTTAAGCATTCAACGAGATGCAAAGCGCCCCGAACTTGCGCGACGTCGGCGTTACACGCGCAAATAAAAAAAAAAAAAAAAAAAAAAACCCCTGGGTGGGTCGATGTGAAATTAAACAAGCCGTTAAATTCGTTTTTCTCGCCGAGCGGGTAAACATGTCGATGATAAACCACGTATTACGACGCGAACGTTTTCCCACGTGACTGCATATTTATCGCACTCGCTTGCAGCGTCGAAATGCCGTTTAATTGCCGCCGCGTGTAAATACGCGGACGCGTGTGCATCTGCTCGTTCATTTCGAGATAACTGTTCCGAATAAATTAATACGTAGCGATAGAAAACACGATTCGCGTGCGTTGATTAATTATACATTACTCCTGCGTATTTTCTCTACGTTTTAATAATTATTTTAATAATTGGAGATATTAATTTTATCATGAAAAAAGCTTATCTCAATGCTTATTCTATAAGGGATGGATGTCCTTTTAATAATAATAATAAAAAAAAAGACGTAGCAAGTAAGCAGTTTTAATTTCGAAAATCAGGGCAAGGTAAATTGAAAAGGCACGATTTACAAAAATACTTGAATTTATTCTCTCCGCCTACTTCGGCTCGTGTACAACTTTTTTTACGAGTAGAAAGGTTACTCGTAACCAGAGAGAAGACGAGAGAGGAAGAAAGAGAGAAAGAGCGATATATGTGCATTTAAAATAAACTCACGTGTCTGGTGTAAAACCGCAAATGTGGCACTCGCGAACGAGACGCGGGGGGGACGTGCGACACGCACCGCGGTGGATTAAGTTGCGTTCGCTCTTCACGCCGGCCAAAGGATATATAGATAGGATAGTGTTCCTTTTCTCCCGTTTCTATGTCTTTTTTTTATTTTACCTCTCGAACCGCAGCGCGGAATGCCTTTATCCGCGCGTCGCAGTGGCACTCGACACGCGGCCGGTGTCGCGCGATTCGCTCAGTTTGTAGACGAGATATCATCCCGCTGACGCGAGAACTTTTGCGATTGTGAAAGATTCGAAATTGTAAACGACCCTTGAAAGCTGCGCACTCATCGCGCTTTATTCGCCTTCATATTTTTCTCACATCAGGTTTCTCCGAGTCGTCTCGAACGCGACGTTTCAAAAAAAAGTTCCGTGTCTTTCGATTAAAAACCCGACAGGGCTCATTCTACGTCGATATGCGCGCCGTCTTGTACAGTCGCAACTTGTGCAACGTGGATTTAAAGGAAATCGATCGCCGCTGATGCGTACGGGAGGGGAAAACAAGGAGGAAGAGCGAGATGCAGTCGCTGAAACTTTGGGAGACGAGAACTCTGGAGAGACTGTCCCAACATAGACGCGGACGCCGTCGAGTGTCACGATGGTACATACACGTGGACTCACCTCGAATTTTCTTCCTCTCCGAGTACCTATCTATTAACAAATGCCGCGCGAGTGAACCTGCTGACGAATAATACGCGACGTCGATGTCTTGCACCTTTGAACCTGTCGCGTTGGGCAAAGATCGAAGGTCCTTCGATAACGCCTGGCTATTTCCTTTCAGATAATCCTTTCTATGTTTTACGCGCACGTGCCCTTTGCGACAAAATCGTAACAACTACGAGAGCTTGAAAAATTCCAGAGTGTTGAACATGGCAAGCGCGGCGTGAAATAAAAGTTAACAGTCCGGTTGATGACGTTCGTTAGCGCGATCCACGTGTCAATTGCGTCGCGCGTGGGATTCGTTCGAGTGCAACGTCCGCGAATATCAGTCGCGCTTCCGATGGAGCATTGAAGCTTTGATTTCGTACCGCCGGAAGCACGCCTGCCACCGCTGACGCTACACGCGGCCCATTAATACCGCGCGCGGTGGTTGTCGTGGCGGGGCGCGCGGATGGGAACGGCATGGTAATTAATGCGTGACGTTTAATTCATGATGATCGTGCCTAAACCGGCGACACCATTGTTCCGATGAGGCGAGAGATGGAGACTAATGCCATGCCCTTGGAATCGCTTTGCGAAAGGGGCGCCCCGATCACCCACAGCCGTTTGTGGGGAAAAAAATAAGAGATAAAAAAAATGTAGATGAACATGAATAAGTAGTATGTGGCCATTCGCGACAAATAAAGACTCGGTTCGATCGGTTTTAACTTGGCTATTTTATATCGTGCCCTCCCGAGTCAGATTATCTGGATCGAATTGAGGATGACAATTAGTAATAATTGACAATTCCGTGATTTCGCAAATTGCATAACGACGCCGCCGCCGCCGCTTCCGCGGCAAGACGAGGCCGGCTGGCTTAACGATTTTCCGAGGACACCGCGGCAGACGGCTGCAATTGATGCATCTTTAATGCTGTCCTGTCGACCTGGCTCGCCGGAGTGCTCCGACGGTCCGCCGTGATCATCCTACGGCGCGCGTTTGGCTCGCTTATCGCGCGCGTATCCTCATCGAGCCGCGGCGTCGCCGTCGCGACCGATAATCAAGAGTGACGGGCCCCGCTCTCGTCCTTCCAGCCGGTTAGACAATTATTTGAGCATCGTAATGGACGGAGAGCGCGAGCACGACCGTTACCGGGAGGATGATATGACAAGCGCCGGCGCCCCGTAACCGTCCCTTTTAATTAAATGAATCTCGACGGTATCGTTAAAATGAGAGAGGCCGTCTTAGAGCTCGCGGGATAGAGCAAATCCCGTTGTAGATCCGTTTACTGTGTACACGTCGGGCAAATTCGTCGTTGTCGGCCAGCTTGGGAAAAGGTCCTCGGCGTCGATCTCATCTCCATAATGGATTATTAAATATCCTTCGGTTATGTATAAGCTCGCCGATAGGATTTGGTCCTCGAAGCCCGTAGCCGACGAGAGCGCGCCTTTCTACTTTTAACTGTTTCGTGCCTCATCTTCCGCGTTGTGCCTTCGTCTGACGCATGAATTATTCACAAGATGAATTATTCATGGAAAGCGAGCACTTAGTCTTCATAATACACATTCCGCTTAATATGCGATACGACCGGCGATTTTATTATTTGCGATTTACGCCAAGTGGTCGCGGCACGGGGAAACTTCTCGCTGCCTCTAACGAAGCGCCGTGCTCGCGATTTCGGATCGATGTACCAAAATGCCCGACGAGAGGGTTTCCGTACTGGTGTCTAACGGCGTTCGTTCGTCCGATCAATTTTTTTTTTTCAGCCAGGACCTGTTGACGGTGTGCCGGGAGTTGAACCTCGAGAATTCGGTGGAGGAACTGATGAGGGAATTGGGCGCGGACGAGCACGGTCGCATTTCCTATCAAGAGTTCCTCAGGCGGCGTCTGGCCCTGCGACCGGAAATCGAGGCGCTTCGAGCTGGCAAACGGCGCAGCAGTCCTCATCACGCCCACACCCCGGAGTACCTGCCCACCAGCAGCGACAACAGTCTCGGTAAGAATCGCCACGAGTTTCCGCGACAGGAACTCTCCTTTCCACGCGCGGCGATAAATCAGCTCCCGAGTCGAGGCCGAACGGCGGGGGCCCACCTTGTCGCGAGATGACAAATATCCGCGGCCTTGCGTGCGTCGTCGGGTTCGCAAAATATAGACGGCGCCCGCTCGACACGTCGAAGGGAGTAACGAGAATCGTGGAATATCGCCCGTCAAATGTATCGCGGTGTCTAGCGTATTACGTGTGTCGCGTGGAAATAGAGCGCGGGCCGTCCGCGCGAAATTGATGATTGATGGAACGATGAATGCGGGACGACCGCGGAAATACTGCAGCGGCATTATATCCCGGATCGAGCAAACTCGCGTGCGACTGGGCACAATACGCGGAATCGAATTAGAACCGACGACTTTTGGGATATTGGCGTGCGCTTTTCGCTACTCGCTGTCAACTGTAAATCTTCATTAAACGACGAGCCGTAAAACTTTACAATTCACGGTTATTTATTATTTTCCTTTTTCGAAATATTTCACGGCGCTACGGACAATTAAACTTTTCCTTTTTTTTTTCTTCACGAATTAATTATTTTAGAAGAATCCTGGTTTATTTGTTTCTCTTAAGATTTTAATATTTAAAGTAACGTTAATAATTTTCTTTTTCGTGATTTTTGTTCCAGGTACTGTGTCAGGACGACATGAGAGTTGGGAATTTGATAGCGGTGCTCGCGATTTGTCGCCGGAACCTCACAGTCTGCAGAAGCTAGTGGAGGCGGCCGCCGGTGGAACAGGAAACATGCTGGACCTCGCGAACAAGGTAAGTCACAACCAATCTACCTTCCTCGGCGAAAACGGTTTTCGATATCTTCGGAACTGATCGGCTCTCTCACGGCGTTAGATCCGTTCCGCGTGTTTCGTGCGTAAATCGCTCTTGCGTGATTGCTTGGCGAACATCTGTCTTACCGTTATAAACTCCTGATGAAATCTGTCGTATACCTATCACGTTTCGCGTGCACGCGTGTCTCGCAGACCTCGTACTTGCTAAATTTAGCCCCCTTCCACGTGTTTGCGTAATACGTGATGCGAAAGAAAGAAAAAAAAAAAAAAAAAATTATCTTCCCCCGCAGTACTCGACGTCGAAAAGAATCACGTTACGCGAAACTATCTGGTTGAAGGTCCGGAGTACTTCTGCTTGTTAATGCAACATTCGCGCTGATGGAAAGTCAACGGAGACGCGCAATTATCCGAGGCAAATTGTCTTTGCATGCCGATAATCTTCGGTTTTCCTTGGGCGAGACCACTCGTTCGCTCAACTCCCCCATCTCACGATCGTCCATAGTTCTCTATTATTTCCCTCTTCGCATCGCGAGTTCGCGCCTGGGAATTTCTTTGTCAGCCGCAATTAACCACGATACCACCGCCGAGGCCGGTGGTATGCCGTGGAGGACAGCGAGACGTGCAATTTCTGCATTCCCCGTTTTTCTCCCCGTTCGCCCCATCGCCTTCGATCGAATTGCGAAGCGCGGATTAACACTGGCGACAGCCTCTTTCTTAATTTACCTTTGCAAAAGATAACCAGTTGAAATTTAAAAGAGTCGTAACTGTTGCGCCGGTGAACAATTAAAATGTATAACGATCTTGAAAAAGAACTTAAAGATCCAAATAACGAGATCAAACGCGATGCTGGAAAGCAATTACGTTTAAGGGCGATTACATTTTACGCAAATCTTCACGTTTGAATTCACGCGAATACGCGTAACGCGAATCGTCAAGTTTCGTTCTCGCCTCGGCGACGAGATTCCCATCTCTCGGGACCGTTTCGGTGCCGCGGATGATTCGGTTCGCGAGAGCGCGCTTGTAACCGCCGTGCTTCTCCGCTCATTTTAAGAGCCACGACAGCTATACAAAGGGGAAAATAAAAAGCGCGCCGGTCAAATTCCGAGGCTATCGCGATTTCTCGCGAGAGAGAACCTTCCATCCCCGCGTTTCGAAGAACGAGAGCGCGAGAGAAGGCCGGGAGGAGGATGGTTTCGTGGAAAGAAAAAAGAAGCGCGCGCGGTTTACTGCCTATAAATAACCGTTATTACGCTCCGCATTACGGCATCGAAACAAAGAAAAAAGAAGTAAGAAAAAAAACCAGAGCGAGAAGGCCGCGGCAGCAGCAAATTTTGAGACCGCTCGAACCAGGAGCGTCCGCACCCCACGCGAAAGAAATTTATTAAGAGGATATACGATATGTATTGTATAAAAGACCGTTATACTTACGAAATAATATCTTTCTTTTATTACGGACACTTACCTTTCTTTGGGCATAAATATCTCGGTGTAGCATGAGCGTATTTGCGTTTCGAGAGAAACCACCCTCGTCCTTGCCGATGCTTTTCCTTCCTTTTACCATCTCCCCTGGCTGCGAATGTGCGGAAAAGCTTTCGCGCGTCGCGTTACGATCCTCCAACGGCGCGAGACGTTCGTTTTTCCGGGGAAAAGCGCAAATATGCCGCCGTCTTGAGTCGCCTATGCCAAAACACGAATTTCCATGGAAATGGAGAAGTCGCGGGGAGAAACCTAGAGGAGTAGGCAAACGTAACCAGCGATGATAATTCCCATCGTTACCCCAGCGTAAAAATTTTATGCGCAAATTGCCGTGCAACGAAATACATTAACTTTCGTTAATTTCCGTCGAGATAATCGCCGCGTGTTAATATCAATCGGTATTGTATACGTACACTATATTCATCCGTCATTCGTGTAAAGAAATTATCTCGCCAGAGAAAAGCGGCGTCTCGAGTTTCAAGAAAACGAAAAATCAAACGCGAATAAACAATCCTTTTAAGCCGGCGCGCGGCGTTACTAAAGAAGATTAAAACAAATCTCAAATACCATAAACGTGGTGTTATTTTCGCAACTGCTATGTCTAGTTTGTAGCGGCTTCGGATACAGAATATAGTTACATTTTATATTATTACATCTTGTAATATCTCTAAACAATATATTTGTAAATTTTCTGGCTATATTGCGAGCGGCATCCGTGAAATGCAATTAATGTTCTCTAATAGTGGCCAAACGCTCGTGAAAGAAAATAAGTATGCAAGACGGAGTCTCGTAAATGGTGAGGGATGGACAGTTATCAGAGCGTGTAAAGAAGGATGCCCGGCGTGACGGCCTCATAAAAAAAGAGAAAAAGAGAGAAAAAAAAAAAGTGAGGACCAAATCGCCGACAGGCCGCGACGAGGTACCTAATAAAAGCCGCAATGAGATTCCGTAATTTTTCGAACAAACGACCCGTCGCGGGCAGATTTGCGCGCGCGATAACCTGGCGACGATCGGTCGCCTCGCCCCGATCTCCGAAGGACGAGGAAAATATCCATCCCGGGTGAAACGATGTTTTTCTAGGGCGGCTGATCGTTATTTTCCATCGCGGCGCCCACATTCTTTTCTCCCGAGGATATTTACTTCCGCCTTCTCGTTCCGAGAATTCCATACCTTCTCGTCGTCGGTCGGTCCCTATGAATTCTCGTGATGCGCTCGCGTGACGCAATAAACGGCACGTCGTGGCGACGATGCCGTGAGAGGTGGCGAAATTGCGTTACCTGGTGCGCGAGGTTAAAGAAGGGCGCGGAAAAAGAAGATCTCGAATGGGAAAATTCATCGGTCAGTTATACGGAGACGCGTGTTTCGCGCAACGAGATCTTCAACGAAAGGGAGGAGAGCGACTTCTCCGGTCTGCGGCCGCTGTAACGTAATCTAGTTATGCATACTGCGATTCTTACGGTACGAAAGCGATAATTGCAGACTTCTGCGCGTGGCTATGGAAATAATTACGGTGAACGGCACGCAGGAAGCCGCGCGCTCCTGATTATGCGAAGCGTCTTGCTTTTCCCGTTCGAGCGACGGCGACGGATAACACGCTCCGTTTGGCGTGTCGACATACGTAATCGCGTAGCTCGTACAAGTGCGAACAACCGGGAGTTAGGTATGTAGATCGAGTGATAAAATCGCCCGGCGGGAGTTTCTCGTTTCATGCGAAACGCGAGCGTGCGCCGCGACACGTTCTACGGACGAGGAAGAGGGAAAGCAAAAAGGAGAGAGTGTTCCTTCCCGGTGGAAAAAAAAAGCCACTGCTTTTCATTGTCGTCCGACCTTCGCCCTTTTTCACCTTTGTCCCGTGGGAAGAGCCGCCCTCGTCGCGTTAATCGAGAAATTAGCCGAGTTAATTAAGACGCCGCGCCCAGACCGTCTCGCCCACATAATTACACTAATACAATCTCCCTCCGGTCCGTCCTTCTCTCCGCGTTTTTCGCCTTTCGATCCTCGTCGTCGCGTCACGGGCGGTCGATTTTCGTTGTTTATCGCCGAGAAAAACTGACGACTTACTGCCGCCGCGAAGATTAATGTTGCCTCGCGAACGGTGCCCGGCGATATCATGGCCGTAAGAGCGAAACGCGCGCGGCCGCGTGACGCCGCAACGGGACGTATAACTTAACGAGTTAGTTTAGACACAGGCAGAGCCCGCAGGAAGGAGGAGCCGTTTGCGGTGATTCTAATAATTTCGTTTAAGTGTCGCTATTCGACTAACCGCTAAAGCAATCATTTCGCGGCGCGGCGCGGTGCGTGGTGCCGTTAATAGTCACGTATCTCGTCCTCCTCTGTGATTATGTCAGCTGCGGGCTCTTCTTGTCGCCTCACCTTAAAGGGTATCCTCCCCCTGCACCTCTCAGGATCTAATGGATTCGCTTTATCTTAATCGTTCTATCCTCGAACCTCGAACAAACGAAGCACGGCACGGTTCTCGCTATCTCACCGTGCGATCGATATTCGTAATGCTCTTAATGAAGAAAGAGGCTCGACGAAAAAGAGAGAAAAAAAAAAAGCTCAATTAATCGATCGGCGACTACATAGCGATGTGCAATCGCGTGTTTAATTGATACTTGTACAAAATACAACGCGAGGTTGATATTCCTTTCAATGACCAGAAAAGTGCGTACTTTCATCAGCTTTTGCGTGCGCTAGAAAAAATCTTAAAAAAAAAGCTTAATCGTGCTTTCTTCAATCGGGACGCGTTGCGAGCGTATAGGTCAGCGGGCCTCGTTATGTTTCCTCGGGGGCGACTGCTTTATCGCGCCGCCCGCGACAGGCACGGCGGATATCGCGCATCGCGGAACGCGGAGATAGATAACTGCAGGCCGCGAAGAGCTTTCGGTGCAACGAGCCGGATCGGCAGCGCTCGGTGGCGGTCGGTCGCCCTCGGCCGGCGCCTCCTCAAACACCTTCAGGGTGTAAGAGCGTCGAACACGGTGGTGTTCCGTTCGGTAGTCGGTTCGGTTCAGTCTGTCACCGAGCGTCTTGGCGTTACGTTCGTCGCCGCCGAGCGCCGATTCGCGATTTCTTACAGCTTCGCTCGGGCCTCCCCCTCCTCCCTCTCCCCGCGAATCCACGAGGCTTATACCGCGGTCCGCGAGCAGTGTGATCGATCCGATTCCAGGGAGAAAGACATCTCGGTATGAGACCGGTTTCCTACCACCTGATCGCGACCACGCGATTTAACGCGAGAGATCGTCCCCGAAGCTTTTGCCCGAGGAAGAGCGATAAAGCGAGTTAAACCGAAAAATTCTGGGTTACGAGAACCGTAGCGTTGTCACGTTACGAGGGGCTGACCTCGTAAGAAGAATCGATGCGAGAGCAATTACGGACGCTAACGTGAATCGGTATCCGGCGGCGTAACTTTTTCTACTAGCCTTCTCGTTTCACAGACGTTACCTACGTACTGTGTAAAGCACGCGCCTATGTTCTACCCCTGCTGGTTCGTGGTCGTGCCTCCGTAAAACTTTCCGGCTACGATCTTTGCGCGACAGATCGTTCAGTTTTATACGTACATGTATATTCCATGCTGGATTTTTCTTTCGCGTACCTGCCGCTTTCCGCGATACGTTTAAAGAGAAGGGAAACAGGAAGCGCGGAAGCTTTTACGACGGCCGTAATCCCGACGAATGTAATCGGTAACCCCTTTCGATATATCCCACCGCGGAAGATTTACGAGCGGCCGGACGGTCACGTGTATTCGAGTTCGCTCGTTTAATTAAGTGATAGGAAATCACGATTAATGGCGTCGCCGGCTAATGAAACGCACGCGGCCCCCGTAACTCCGCACGCGCCGCATTAACGTGGGTGACGATTTCCGTTAAGTAATTACCTGACCACCCTATCGTTTACGCTGGCCACGATCTCTTCGTGGCTGCCGTGATTCCGCGATGATAAAAGTTAAACCGCGGCTATTTCGAACGATTGTACCCAGCGCGCGATATCTCGCTGGCGAAAACGCGGCATCGCGATTCAACACGCGTGCATGGCACAAAGAGCGGCTCGCGCTACTTTGAGACCGTAACGACGGATCGCAATATATCTTTCGCGTGCATAAACCCTGGCGTGACGTTGGCTCGACGCGAGCGTTGCTCCTTTTTTTTTTTTTTTACGGCGCGCGAGCTGGCACACTAAAAGCCATCCCTCCGCGATGTAATTGAGATTGGCTCGTGGCGGCGAAAAGGAAAAAAAAAAAAAGAGAGAAAGAGAGAGACAGCTGTCACGCGGTTCACCTCGAGAATAAGCCTGTCACGGACGGACTGATGCATCATCGCCTACGGTTCGCTTTTCCGCGTGCTGCATTTTCCCTCTCGCTGGCGCGCCGCCAGGGAGCGAGGACTCCGAGACTGTCCGAAGGGGAGAAACAATGCGATTCATTTAACTTCCATTAAATCCGCGCGAGTTGGTAGACGGTCGACGGGCGCCGTCCAGTCCGTGCACTCGTCCGAGTTTGGAATAAAGCCCTCGACTATTGGCAAGAGAGGCTGGTCGCCCGTCTCGCAAAACTCCCCCCCCCCTTCCCCCCAAAACGTTTCCTTCCTTCCCTCCTCACCGCGAGTCGTTCATTATTCCGGCATCGACCAGCTAGCATTCTCGGGACGGCCGTCGGCTGTTTCCAGGCACGTTGCGCGACCAAGAAACCTGGTCGGGGTCTAATAATCGTCGCGAGAACACGTGACGCAGACAAAGCTTTTAGTAACCTTGTTAATCTTATTGTTGCGCGTTAACGGCCGGCGGCGATAATTAGCGTCTCGTAACGACCGTCTTGTCTTAAAAGGGAAAAGTATCTCGACGTCGTGGCGGCGGATGATAAAGCGCGATTAGACTTGCGTGCATGCGCGTCGGTCGCGTAGATCGTTGGATAGACGACCCGTACTCTTGTTTTTACCGCACGTTGCCGAGCACGGCATACGGTGACACATTTACGCCCGCGACGAGCGTTTTATCGCGACAGGTACGCTTCTTACGCGGCATAATGGCCCGCCGATCCTACGGTTACGCGTCGCCGAGCCCTCCCCCCCGGGTATCCCGATCGTTCCGATAATAAATTACTCGCGTATCGACGTTCGTTACACCGATAGCTTCGCAGTCAGAATTCCATCGGTGGAAACTAACGAGCGAGAATATCGTCGTAACTGATTACAGGCCTCGACCTCGAAGGGACTCGACGGATGTACCGAAGTGAAATATACGCGGGACAGTCTCACGCGAGTTTTCCATTGCATTTTCCCCTTCTCTGTCTTTTGATCAGCGACGCGATCTTTATTCAAGGTGTCTCGTTGCGGCAAATTGCCTTCGTTAAGACACGCGCATGACGCGAATCCGTAATACGGTGCACCTTGACCCTGCGACACTCGACGCTCACGTGGACGTGATTGCGTCCTCGACGCCACTAAATTGATCGCACGTGCCGTTAATAATCCTAAATGCGAGTCGCGCCACATACGGCTGTCGCGGGATGAAATTTTTGCTCGTTTCCTCGCGGGAAAATAAAATCGAGCGCTGCTCGGACGGCGATTTCAGGCATCGATAACGAGTTTAACAAACTAGTTTCCGTGGGCATCGTCCCTTCCGCGTTCCTCGTTCGCGGGAACGAAAGCGAGAGAAAGAGAGTGAGAAAGAGAGAGGACGAGCTGAGAAGAGTTCTATCTCTGTGCTCTTTTTGTTCCCTTTGGGGGAAAAAAAAAAAAAAAACGGTACGGAAGAAACAGAAATTGAGAGATCCAATGAGACGATCAGGAAAGCCTCTTTCCTCCTTAGGTCTTTGATGGACTTTTTACAGTTCATGCACCGTTTGGAAAAAAGGTCTCGCGGAGCCACGTCGAGCGCCGCGCAATTAAAGAAAAGCACTCGTCGAACCCTCGCTGAAGAAAGGATCACTTAAGCGGCGCGATAAGCGCACAGTAGTATATGCACGCCTCGCCTGGTGTATGCCCGCTCGTACATTTAAATCGATCACCCTCGCGTCGCGGGGCGCGAGACAACTTTATCTCGCGCTAGAAGAAAACGGCGAGAAATACTGAAATTCGGTGAGCAGTTTGTGCACGGTACTATTCGCCCAAGTAGTAGTCGAACGGGCAGAAATTATTTTCCATCCGACTGCTCCGCGTCGTACTTAATTGCGCGCGCTTTTTGCGATATTAATAAATGCGTGCCAGCCCGAATGACGCGCGTCACTCGCCGGCGCTTAATTACCGAACCAGCTTCGCGACGCCGGTCGTCGGTCGACGGTACGCGAGATGAATTCCCGCGTTCTTCGGAGTACGTTCGCGTCGCTCGCACACACCTCGCTTTAAATGTGCGCGTACGTCGCGCACTAATTATTCATGTAATATACATCCGTCGCCCGCCGCTTCGCGCATCCCTTCGCGACCCGCGTCATCCCTCGCCGCAATTTGTAAGACGCTTTCACCCTCGCCGCGCCCTCAACTTCCGCGAGACTTCGATTCCGCTCGGATTTTGAAATAAGAGCGCCATTTACCGCTGCGCGGTAATTTATAAAATTAAAACCGTGCGTTCGTCTCGTAAGTTCGCCGAGATCGGATACCGTTGATAGGTCGCAATTAGCGCTTGTTCCAGCCGCTCGTCGTCGCCGGTCCGTTCTCTTCTCCTAAATTCCCGCGGTTCTCCCTCGACACGCCGTTTCGTGTAATTAACTCGTTTAATTAACGAAGCCGCGCGGCTGATAAGAGCGGCGACTCGTTTACGCGCCGCGGAATTCCGGAATCTCAATCGTCGCCGTTGCGCGAGCGATTTTTATTTTCGTAAACCGTGCTGACTTACGATAAGAACGTTTCTGTCGAGGACACGTTTCATCCGCACATTTTCTCTCTCTCTCTCGTTTCTCTCCTCTCCTTTCTTATTTATATACAGAATATCAATATTTCCGCGAAAAAAAATTCTTTGCTTTGCGCATCGTCGTTGATCGAACGCATCTTCCTGTCATTTCGCAATCACGTTTGCTTTACTGCCGACATGCAATTCTTTTTTTTTTTTTTTAGTTGAAAATTAATCTTCAGTCTAATTGATAGAGGGAATAAACTAAGGGTCATTGTACGATTTAATAAGATAGACGGTAAAATGTGTAAATCGCAATACCGAAATAACGATTGGGAAGTTTGCTCGTTTGTTTTTTTTTTCGGATTGCTGCTACTTTGTAGTTTTCAACGCGTGCAACGTGTGGGCCCGAATAGTTAAATAATAATTAAAGAGTTTCTAGACCAAGGAGATCTTGGCTCTCTACTTAATGCCGAACTCAATTACGCAGAACACCTCGTGAATCGCACTGTGGGCGCTGCGAGGACAAATAACTGCCGTGGGCAGCGGATGATTTATTAAATTCTCGTTTCTCTCGATTTTTTTTTTTTTATTTTTTTTTATTTTTACACGAGACCGTATATTCGACGCCCACACCGCGTTGCATATTTCATTTTCCGCGCACATATTTTTCGAATTCAACAGGTTCTTCCTTTTTTTTTATCCGCGCTTCGCGAGGGAGAAGAAATTGATCGATCAATTTTCCGAAAAGTGTCAGACGCGACGGCGCCACGCTTCGAGATCACCGGCCGTTTACTTCAACGAGCCGGGAGCTCGCTCGAGTTTAATAGGTATACGAGCGTGAAAAAGGAGTTAATCGAAATCCCCGTGACGGTCTCGACGAGGCCGCGCGATGCTCGCAACCGAGATTAAGGGCGGAGTTTCCGTATCTACTTTAGACGAGCGTCGTTAGCTCGAGAGCCGTGGCTCGTTATTTAGCCAGTTTTATCGAGCGCCTCATCCAGCGCCGCGTAATCGCAATCCATTCGCGGCTCGCGAGTAACGGCCAACGTGGCCGAGAATTTATGTCGACGTATTCGGATGCATTTTTACGCCACCCCCGGAGGAGATTTACGTCGCGCCGTTGCCGTCGATCGTCGTCGGGACGGTTTGCGGGCGCGCAACAGCGGAAATTGGGTTTCTGCCGTCAAACTAAGGAAGGGTTGTCTTCGAAAGTTTCCGCGTCTATCTAAAGTCGCTGTCACCCCCGCAACTCCGCACGAGGGCGGGAATGTTTTTCTCGCTGGCCCAGTCCTGTAACGTAAACCGGTCACGTCGACGCGATGGTTTTGCAAACGGAATAAAAGGGGGGAAAAAAAAAATACGTCGGCATCGATCGGCGACGCGCCTACGTTGCAGAAATGCATTCGCGAGCGATAGATAAATCACATTTAAGCCTCGGCCGGCACGCGATGAGCGCCGCGTAGCTTTTCAAATGCACTGAATATTTCAGATATTTAGGGCGGCCTCGTTGGCTTGCGCGGCAAATTTTAATTCTCTCCCCCGAATGTAATCCGATCCGTGATACGTTTTACGGTTTCGCAGACTCGCTAATGAATAATTAACGAATGTCGTCACGTCGTGTGGCGAGCTCGTTAACCATCTCGGAAAAAAAAGAATAAAAAAAAATGGGAACGTCGAAAGAGACTCGCGTAAATCTTTTCTGCAAATTTATTTCTGAAGTGTTACTCCACCACTTCTTCTTTTTTAACATCTTCGAATTACGCAAAGTTTGCGCGAGGATTTTAAAGAAAAAACTATATTCAACTTGCGCTTGAACTCGTTGAATGATTCATTGTGCACTTTTACTCCGACGACCCGATCGGCTGTTAGTTTCTGGTCGTACGCGCTATTTTGAAAACGGCGTATCGATTCGCACGCGAAAACCGCCGGCTTACGTTGTTTAGACCATGCGCAAAAGCCGTGGCTGCGGACTAGGAGCGAGCGAGTACGAAAAATATATACGCCGCGAGTCGAAAATAGACCGTCGATCAATACCATGTGCGAAATACCTGGCATCGATGTAATGACCATCGCGATATTGCGTATCTCTTTATCGCCGCATCCCATATCCTTGTCGCGAATCAGCCACGCTTGATACGACGAAGCACGAAATTCTGGCACGCGCTTTATTCATAAATCTCTCTCATTCTCACGGTTTGAAAATATTTTATTCCACGCGCGTACTCGCGCGAGTTGCGTACGCGCGGATATATTGCGTTACACTCGGTACTCGCGCTCGCCACGTTAATCCGCATTAACTCGCGAAGCGAGGCGCATCTAACGCGCGGATCTGTTACTCGCCGGCCTTCCTCGCTAGCTCTGTCTCTCCATCCTCGGATAAGCAAAGCAGTTAAACGGTCATCGATCATTTCCTCCTCGCGTGTTTAGCCAGCTGGCGAATTCCATTGCGGCTCAATCGCGCGCGTCGCGCATCACCGCAGCATCCGCTTACGACGGTCCGGCGTGATCGTGAATGGGCGTACCGGAAGGCGCAGAGTGCTACGAGATCGAAAGTAAATTAAACGAAACTCGAGAAGACGAGGTAAAGCAAAAGAACAACCGTCGGTGGCAGTGGCGATTACTTTAAACGGTGATCTCGATTTCGATCGATCCGAGATTACCTCGCGCCGAATGGTGGAAAATGCCTTCCTGAGAAGCGTCTCTGATCGCCAACTGCTCGCAGTCTTCGAAATTCAACGTGGCGGGTTTCGCGGTAGCCGTGAACAATGGCTCGGCGGAGCCGCGATACTACGTGGATCACCTGCGTCGGCAGCACGCGCAGCTGCAGCAACAGCAGCAGCCACAGCCTCAGCACCAACAGCAGCAGCTACCGCCGCGTTATCCGATGCAGATGTTTTCCGGGCACGTGCCAACCTTGGCCGCGAAGGAGGCCGTACTCGAGCCGCCGCCGCGCCGCGACGATCTCGTCTACGTTCACTGTGCGACCGAGGACGAGGAAGCCGCCGAGGACGAGGACGAAGAGTCCAGGGGGCTCACCAGGTCTAGGTCGTGGCTCTGCTGCCCTAATGACCGCCGACCCGATAAGACCGTGCCCATACAGGTCGAGGCCAATAAGGGCATGCAAAATGCAGTAAGTTTTCTCGAACCATGTAGGTGAAGGAGAAACCGGCAAGGTCGAGGAAAGGGAGGAGACTAGGCGTCTAGAAATACATTTTTGCCTCAGCGTAGTTTAAGCTTCAAAGGTTGCATTGGGAAATTAATATCTTCTCAAAGAAATCCGATAATTACATTTGTCGAATAAATTCCGAAAGAAAAAGAGTCTTTGTAAAAAATAAAAAAATCTTGAATTATTTTTAGAGAAGAGAAAAAGTAATTTTTTTTTTTTTTTTTTTTTTAACGTTGTCTCTCGACTTATACGTATATCGTTACCATATCGCTGGTCGTATTTTAGGATTTGGCGGCTGATTTATCGCGCGACGCTAACTTTTTTCATTCCCACCTCGCGATATGACGTCGCGTCTTGATATACGCTGTCAGGAAAACCTGTCAACGAGTCGATACACGGCTGCAGGCAGGCTGCAGGCATCGCTCTTTTCAGATCTCCGCGGCTTTGCATGGAGCGCGCGCGAGCGACGATAAATCACCGCGCCGTGCCACCGTCAGTCACACAAACGAAAACACAAAAGAACTTTTACTCGATAAATTGCACGTCAGTCATAATGAGAGAGCGGACGCGGACAAATCTGACAGCACTTTGCCTATTCGCGAATAATGAATTTCGCGGGTCTTTCTTTCGAGGATTGTCTCCGCGTAATGCTACCCCATGAAAAAGCTTGGCGTTTCACGTTAATTTCGCTACGTCAAGTAATAAAAATATTAAAATCAATATTAACAGAATAATCGTACTCTCCATTATTTTTGCAAACTTGAACAGAATTAACGAAAAATTACCGAAGAGCGTATTCTATTCAGAGTTTATAAAAAAAAATTATAAATAATAAATTAAGATTTGCAGTTTATGACGATTTTTCTAACTTATCACCCTTGTACAATTTCAACCTTCGTAATACGGAGGCAGATTAACCTTTAGTTTCGGGCTTCCACGTTCTTCTAATATTTATGACCCACACCTCTTATCCTAAAGCATCACGCACACCCTCCTCTCATCGGTGTCTCCACGGGACCTGGACGTCTCCGTGGCACACCCTCGGTTTATTTTGTTCTTCTTCGACAAATTTCTCTTGGGTTAATCTCACGACGCGGTAACTTCCGTCGTCGTTTTCGTTCTCCCCGCGAAATAAAGCGTAACTTTTGTGAAAATTAGTTCGGAGTAATATCCGATAAAACGATTCTGACTCGAAATATCGCCGGGCCGAAGCGTAGGTCTGGATTCTTTTTCCCCTCAAGATATACGAGCGTAGAATTGCACTTGAAAAGTTGCATTACCGAAAGCACTTTTATAACGTGCTGCCGAGATATTTCTACGTTTTCTCGAATGGTTCTTCGTTAGTAATAGAACGTTGCCTATTTTATCTTTACAGAGATAACATTTACCGAGATAAACTCGGCGACGTGCTTTATATAACCGTTTTTCATTCCAAGATTAGACGCGATGTTTAACCCTTAACTCCGCGGATCCTTGAAAAGACCGGAGTCCCAGAGAAATTTATTTTTTAAATGTCGAGTGAAAATAGAATAAAATTAAAAGGGTAGCGGTGCGGAAGGAATAATTCGCGAAACCACCGCGTACTGGCGATCGGCAAGCGGCGATTTTCGTAATGGATCTTCGCTCACGCGTGGCTGGTGAAACGCGCGCGAACCGTGAAATCGTCATTAGACGCCTACCGTTGTGTTCCGTGGCTCGGTGCACAATTGTAGGCATTTCCCAGGTACATCGCAACCTCGAGCTGGATCGCATACCGCCGTGAAGTTCAGCGAAAAGGGTTGTATCCTTAACGTTTATGAGTTTCTCGACATCGATGAATATAATACGCCAAGTCTGCACGACACTGGCGGCGCGGAAAACCGATAAACGTCGGTGCAATTTCGCAGTCGCTTATCGATGCGCTCGAGAATAATATATGTCTGAGAGTCAAGCGAAGGAAAACAGAAAACTTTTAAGAAATCCAAAGGGGGAAAAAAAATACACTGAAGCTTCATGGTATTAAAAAAAATCACGGAGAAAATTTACAACCTTGCAACGCAAACAAACGTTCTGTTTTCGCATCGCGAAACTTGACTGAGTCAACTCGCTCATAATTTGCCTATTATTTAGATTAATTCTACTGCTAATATCGATACTAATCTAATTGCACAGTGCACGTTATTGCGCCAGATTTAATTTTCTTCGAAGGGCAATGCTAAAATAACGTGCTTCTGCAATGGCGCGAGCAGAAAGGGGGCATTTCGCGTCCACGAGAAACGCAACAATCGCACGGTACGATTGTAGGTATCTTGGATCAGAAATAACTTGGAGTTGCTCGTGTATTAATGGGGGAGGAGGAAAAAAAAGAAAGTATCTCGTACCGCTCAGCTCGCGAAAATATTCGACGCCTCTTTCCTCTCTCGTTTTTCTCTTTGCGTATCTCACACCCACGCGCGATATAAGACGCCGTCATTTGTATGCAGCCGGCTCTTTTCGATGTAGGTTAATGGATATGGTCCACCGGGGTCTCTCTCTCCGTTGTCTGGCACCTCTGGCTCACGTCACCTTTCCTTTTTTTCTCCGCAACAACGGGGAAAGTAATTCTGTAGAAGAACATCGCACGCTTCTTCGCACGTTATCTGGCCGGACTTGGAGCGGCTTTTTAGACATTTATCGAAGGAAAGAAAAAAAAAAAAAACCCTTGAGCGTTACGTTAAACTTGGCATTTAAATAAAGCAAATATTGTCGACCGTTTCGAGACTTGCCGAGCGCGATGATGTTTATCCTCCACTAAGGTGATTATTATTACTTTGCGCTCTCGACGCTTTCGAAGGCGAGAGAAACAGAAAAATAATGAAGGGGGGAAAGAGTGAAAATTATATCTAAATTAATTGCCAGCGGACGGGCCGACGTGCACGAAGGCGGGTTCGGTAATCGAATCTCTCCGTTCGTGACCTTACTCGTCGATGAAACTGCAAACCGCCGCACGGCCGGCCGGCCGGCCGGCCTTGTAATTGAATCCTTGATTGCTTTTTGTTTGAATTACACTCCGGCCGCCGTGTCCCCCTGTTTGCGCTGGACCAACACACGCGCCCCTGACCTTAACCGAGCGAAAGAGAATCCTCTCCGTGAATGAAACCGTCGTGAAAATTTCGAGACACATCGCGCGAAATCGTCTTCTAGCCGAATCCGTAACTCGTCTGGGTGCAATGGTGCTCTTAGTCTATTAGTGCTAGTACTTTTTATTGATTATAAGAAGCGTGAGGATACACAACAGAAATATAATAGAGAATTAATGCGACTCCGGATCACCTTTGCGGGCTCGCCGCGATCAGGGCTTGGGTCCGCACGTCGGTACCGGATCCGTGCCGCAAGTACCAGAGTTGCAATGAGGTGGTGCCATCACGCAGGGTCTGTCATCGGGACAAGGCGGTGCATCATCGCAACTCTTTCCCGGCAGATGAATGTATTCCTCGTTATCGTCGTTCGCAGCGACCGTCGTCGCGAGCACAACGGCGACGGCCATCAATAGAGCAACTGTCAGCTTCATCTTCGATCAGCTTTGGGTTCCACCTGTCGCACGAAGGACACGTATCGATTAATAAGAATAGGAGACTGGATATCGAACACTAAACAAATAAGCCGAAAGCTGTGCAAAATTTCTGTCTGCAGTGGCGACGGATCCCGGCGAAATTTTTCTCGGTCTTCCCGAGCGAATCAATGTTCGTACCTGAAGTTTCTTTCTGGACGAAGTCAAAAAACTTGCACGAAAACTGATGTGGCGCCGGTGATATTTTGGAGACGAATGTCGTGTTACCACGCAGTCAGTGCCTCTTATTTGCTATTATCCGCCCCCTTGCTTCCTCTTGATGAATTGCGCTCGACTATTACCGATAATCGTCTATATTTCGTAACGTCCGACATGGTTAGTTGCACATATCGAAGGACACCCGTATTTGTACACTTTTTTTTTTACGCACTTCCGCGTAACTAGCAGTAAGAAGAATAAGTCGCAATTGTCTGCGGGAAAAAGAATGCAAACGAGCTCACGACGTGCCGTGATCCGCGTTGATGATACGCAGCCGTTTAATTCCTCCTGCAATAATCCGAAAGATATCGCGCTCGATTCGCGGTAATGACCAATCATCAAAATTACATAACCGTATAGAAATCAGCAAATAGATGTGACTCACGCTATCTGCGCGTTATTTTGGCGCATTCAGCTTTACAACAAAAATTGCATCCATTTGATAACCAATTGCGCCCGTCAATAAAATTATATTTAATTCGATTAGATTGATCTATAAGTCCTACGAGTTCACGTAAGATATTTATCTTTTTATACTATTACTTGTACTATTATTTGTCGAATTACTATTGTATGCTATACACGAAGCGAAGCGAGACTCGTTTCGAAATTGTAATCGGCGTTAATTTCCCAAATAAACGACTAATAATTTTCCATTTTATCGTTTAATTAATTTTTTTTATCAGCAAAACGAATACTATTAATCCTCCGTTGCAAATGAAGCCCTGGGTTACGATAACTTTGTTAAATAAAATTTTTTTCAACGTCTAGCGTGACGATAAAAAAAAATTAATCTAAAATTGATACATTAAGATCGCGAGATACAAGCAGAAATAAAGAGAGATCGGGATATAATGAACTTGTTTAAATCATTTAACTTTTTAATTAGCCGAGTAAAAAAAAAGCACGGTAATAAAAAATAAAATAATCTTTTGCAGCTTCACGCGGCCGCACTCTCCTCTCTGCGGTCCGAAGTGGCCGAACTGAACTCACGGCTGGTGGCAGCCACCCGCGCGCGAGAGACGGCCGAGACCGCGCTGATGCGGGCGGAGGTCCAGGCGGCTCGCGCCGAGCAGCGTGCGGAACAGCAAGCGGCACGGCACGAGGAGCGGCTCACCGAGTTGCATTCCGTCATCGCCGAGCTCGGTAGACAGCTGGAACGGCATCGCGCCACCGTAATTGCCGAGGAGGACGAGTCTGGTAAGGGTGCGGAGTCCGCTTCGATGCGAACGGAAAAGTATCGCGATTCCGCGTACCAATTTCGCTCGTGAACGCCGAGAAGGGAGAAGATCCGTCCTCGCGAAGCGTCGAGTAATGAATGGCCACGGCAAAGAAATATCAGCAAATTTTTTTTTTTTTTTACAAATTCCGACAATGGTCGTAGTAGTAGCTTCCCTTGATGGCTCGCGGCTCCTATTCTGCTTCGCTCGGTCAGATACCGAGAAGAGGAGCGATGTCATAGCGCGCATACCGTTGCGTCTCGGGCACTAATCGCGCGGAACAATCGATAAATAACCGGAATTGACAGAGTAGATTCGTTTCTACGAATTACGACTGTAGAGGAGCGTATTTTATCGTCGGCGACCGCGGCGATCTAAAGTGATCTGGTTTTAATGACTTAGAAGTCGAGACGAGCAGGGACGCCGAGGGCTCTATCACTAACCCGGTAGAAGAGAGCGAGGGCGGCGGGGACAATCAGGGAGATGGCGATCGTACCCTGGGGGACGCCGATTCCAGCTGCTGCGAGGACGAGAATCGACCGACAGAGGTAAAGAAACTTTCGCAAGAATCTTTGAGATATACTTTACATTTAATTGAAATTTAATTTTCTGTTATATATTTTATTATTAATTTTTTTTTTTTATGTAGAACGGTAGAGAACAGCTGGACAGTCCGGCCGCGTTGCCGACCCCCGAACCGACGCAGCAGGCGGCCTCGTGCCAGAGTGTCGCCGTCGCGACGTTACAAGAAGAGATTACGGCGTTACGGGCGGAGATCACTAGTCTGCAAGCGCAACTGGTTCATTTCAAGAGCCAGAATCCGAGCGGCAATCAGAGGCAAACGGCGAGTAGCGACTCGCCGCGCCGAGAACTTCGGGTGAGCAGCGGTTTCCTCAGAAATTCGGTCTCTTTCCGAAAAGAACAAGACCGATGTTTCAATAAAAATAATTAATATTAATAAAGAAAATGAAAGAAACGTAGGATAAAGAATAAAGATCAGGGGGGAGGGAACAAAGAGATGTTAATAAACTGCAACAACTCCCTCGTTTCGTTCTCTGACGCTCCCACCCTCTTCTCTTCGCAGACAAGAGGCAACACCAGCTCGCCGGAACCTTTGACGGCACCGTGCTCGCCGCTTTTACCGCCGCTACAAACACCCACGACAAAGAGCGTAACGAGGGAGGAACCACCGGTCCTCAAAATGGCAGAGAGGGTGAGATTGAGGAGAACCGACGAGAGACACATTACCGGTCCGGACATTACTAATCTCGGGGTACGAATTTTATTCCTTTTTTTTTTTTTTTTTTTTTTAATTTTATGGCAAGTGCCTGATTGTGTCTCCAATATATTTCAGGTGTGCTCCACAATGGTCGCCGAGCACCTCGTGTCGGATCTCCTGGAGCAATCAAACTTGCAGGAGTTGAACGGCTCGGAAAAGCAGTTCGAAGTCGAAACGGAGCGATTGAATAGTAGACTTGAGCACGCGCGGGCGAACAATGCGGTCCTTGCGCTCACGTTGCACGAGAGCAAGGCACAGTGCGACAGGTACGTTTATTAAAATTATATAAATACGTGCGAATTAATAAAATTCACCTTAAGACTATAAGGGCTTTTCTTTGATTAACGTTTCTTTGATAAATTAATTTTTTTTTTTTTTCTTTTTCCATTTCTCATTTCTTTACGTTACAGGTTGAGCTTATTAGTCGGCAAATATGAATCGAATGCGACTGCGCTACGACTCGCGCTTTCGTACAGCGATCGCGCGATCGAAGCTTACGACGTTCTAGTCGCACTATTGGAAAGCGAAATCGCACTTTCCACCGAGAGGAACGGCGTGACGATTGATAACAGAAGAGCGGCCGAAAACGTTGCGTATCACGTACTAAATAGACTCGAGAATGATTGTTCTAATACGTTGGGCGCCCCGTGGGAAGATAGTATGGTCTTGTCGGACGAGTAAGTGTATTACGTCATGCAGTGTAAGTATTATTTTGTCACAAATACGATTTGTTACCAGATCGGAAATAACGTGGAGCGTAGAGGACGAGCAGCGACTCAGAAGACACATCGGCAGGTTGAAAGGAGAACGTACAATGGTCAAATCAACGGCGGTTGAGTTGGAGAGCGTGCACGCGGAACCCTTGAACTCAAAGAACACCATCTCTCTAGCAGAGGCGAGGAAACTCGACTTGGAAACTGCCGTACTCATGCAAGTCTGTATCTAATTAGATTAAAAACGCCAAGAAAAAAAATTTCAGAACTTGAAATTTTTTAATGTAAGTCCAGTATTTATCTAAAATCTATTTTATAAGAATTTTTTTTATAGGAATTAATGGCTATGCGAGAAGACAAGGCTGAATTACGCGCTAGGGTATTTCTCTTAGAGAAGGAACGTGCTACGATAGAATTGAAATTGAACGCACGCGATACACAGATCGCGGCGCAACACGCCACTATACAGCACCTTCAGGGTCAGCTGAGCGACGCGGAGGCTATGCTCGCAATGGCGACAAACAAGGTACTGTATATAACCTTTCCACATGTTCTCTTTCTGAAACTCAGCTAATTGAAAGTACTTTTTCAGGATCGAGGATTAAGTGATAACGAGAGCGAAGGAATGGAATCCGAATTAATCGAGGCACTGGGCAGAGAGGCCAGGCTAAAAGAACGCCTACAGGAATTGATCTCAACCTTAGATGAAGTTAACAAGAATTCGGAACTCAGGCATCAGCAGTCCGCCGAACTCGTCAACGACCTGAAAAGAGCTAACGGGTAATTAATACAGAATAATTTATTTGTTACATTTAATAATGTACTTGAAGTAAAAATAAAACATCTCTCACTTCTTCTCACTTCAGAGCACTGGTTCAAACTTTGGAAAAGTCCAAGAAGAAATATCAGTCCAGATTAAAAAAGCTGGAACAACAAATGCTGGGAATGGTTGAGAGACACGCTGCACAGGTATGTTTATTAAGTACACAGGTAAAGTAAAAACCACTTACTCATAAAAAATCACATTAATTTATTAAACTACATACTTTTTCATTACTATTTCTTCTGCAGTTCTTTCCGTCTCTCCTTTAGTCTCTGTTCAACCAGATCCTCGAGATCGGCGAGCGGTTTATAAATCTCGTGAACAATTTGCGCACCAGTCAGCATTGTAATCAGTGCTACTGCACAGAACACAGCGTATCGTATCGGGCTTACATTAGCTGGCATTGTGGAGTAGAGATCGGTGTGAAAAAAATTTTCTTCAAGTTTGTTCCTGCTTTAATCTCTCTTCCACCAACTCCTCTACCTTTCGACGTTTATACGTTTCGTAAAAGTTAACCTCACCCACGTGCCAGTTGATCATGCAGTATTCTAAGGTGGCCCCGATGGCGAAGAACAGCGGCAGTAATCGATATTCGCCGAGCCTTTTTCCCGGTAGTTTTTTAATTAGCCTCTTCAATACGTGACTATACATTGAAACGGCTAAATTCCATCCGAAATCACAGTACACATGACCGTCTTTTCTACCAGCTTGCTGTCGCCATATTGAATTGTTCCTGATAACCTAACCCACCTAACCACGTCGACCCATGGATATTCTTATATCCATGCGTCGACCACGCGCGTGATTCGCATGTCACACACACACACACACACACACGAAATTTGTCAAGCATAGTAAATAACGCGTATATAATTCATACTTTTTAGTATGTAATAAATTAAAAAAATAACTTGCACTATGATGGTGTACTTTAAAACTGTGGTTTATAATTACAAACAAACAAGATGTGTTGAATATATATATATATATACCACATATATTTTTTAATTAATTGCAGATAAAAACATTAAAACAACGAATAGCCTTACTGGAAGAGGAATCGATGGGCTATAAAGGAAGCATGGCATTGCAATCCCAAAGTTCCGGTGCTAGCGAAACATCCTTATGACAATTGAATGATTAAAACGGCAAAAATGAACGCTCGATGCAAGCTTAATAATCTAATAATTACTTTTAAATGTCTGTCCTGTCTCTGCGAGGAAGCACGATTGAACGCAATATAGAGGTCGAAACTTCGCACACAGAAATATACACGACACACATTCACATGTACACTGAAAGATAGATATGATGTTAGCTGCGGCGACGGCGGCTAGCGTACGTGACTTCCCGTGTCTTGATCCTCTTCCTCGGCCACCGAGGGACAGAGGAAGTCACGTACGCTAGCCGCCGTTGTCGCAGCAAATGCCATATCTGCTTTCCAGTTTACACATACACGTATACATGTGTATTTTTGTACACCGAATAGTCGAAAGTTGAAAGTAAAAGCGCTTAGCTACTCGCTTTATAATTATATCGTGGTATATATTACTGCTGTCCTAACGAGAATAAAAGAAAAAGAAACGACTCAGCTAGGCCTACGCAATGTGTGCAATTGTGCCGAAACATGAACGCAAACAGCCTATATAAAAAACAGAAAACCCCAGCACGCCGTAAATTACAAATAATTAATTTAGTAGTGTATCGCGCTATGGATAATTGCCGTGTACATATGTATATTGTAAAAGCATAAACCACAAGTGTGATACATATAAACTATAATGAAATAAATTATGCTTTATTATAGATATCCCCAGAATATGGATATTTGTTGGATATGAATTTATTATCGAGCCTATATATAAATTATTTATAGATTTAAGATTTATTTTACACTAATTATCTTGATTCTCCTCTTGCTGCTGCATTTGCAACGCCATGGTCTCTGTGGCGTTGTTCCCTGGCACATCCGGCCCCTCCTCCGCCGGGACATCGTTGATCTCAATCGCTTCTTCTCTCATCATTAGCTCGTTTTGCATCTCTTCCTCTAAATGTACACAAGCCTGTTCAATCTCATAATTCTTTGATACCAAGCCGACCCACTGCGCCTCAAGGGCTCTTAATTTGTCACCTCCCTGCGTTTGCATTGACTTTCTCTGCCAATTCACCTCTTGAATCTTCTTCCTCAACATCTGTAGCTGCTTCTGTGCTTCATTTAGTAACTGTACCAGTACCTCTAAATAAGATTTCCATGCTACACAACCATAGTCCATCATCAATTCCAAATTGCAGATTCTAGAAGCACAATAAATAAATTATTTAAAGCAATGACAAAATTAGAGGAAACAAGTGATGCAACAACGATTACTTTATTTACCTAGTTGCCTGATGCTCTAATTGTGCACTGCTGTTCTCGACGCTTTCGTTCCATGCAGCTAAATCGTTCAGCTTACCAGATGCAGGTGGTGGCAATTCGTAACGCTTCATACTAAGCACTTCCATGGGCAAGCGATTCTGCAATCTCTCAAATTCGTGTTTCATCACTTCTGTTTCGAAAGCAGTTATGCACAGAGGCTGCAAATGCTCCAAATAATTTTTCGTTGGCCTGTAGCGTCGTGTCTCTTCTTCTACCATCGCCAATGCCTGAAATGTATCAAGCTCTATTGGTAAAATAAAAAAAAGTACGAGATGATTTTTCCTAATATAACCATTTGCATAACCTGTAACCTATAACGCGTAATGTATTATATCGTTTTTTTTGTTATATAAAAATAAATATTATTTTTACTCACCGCCTCTCGCACGCCCGGCTCATCATATCCTTGATCGATATATGGCAATGCATCAACAATCACTTCTCCAGCCATAATATATTAATTAAAATTATGTCAGTTGTCAATGTTTTCCAAACAAACTCCGAGTATTACGCCAGAAAGTAAATGATACAAAGACAGCGAAGTGCACCGCTTCGTCGCTATCTGAAAATCGATCTAGTATTATTTTATTCAAGTGCTGGTAGACAGAGATAGAATAAACTACCGAAAGCGTGCTGTCTCCTTCTAATTTTTGTACGCCGTTGAGTCAACTACGAAGTCTACTTTCTCTACGTTTATAGTTGTCGTGTTTACCATTATTACATTATTGAGGCACGGTGAAAAGTTGTTGTCTATGGGATTCGATACATTTTTTTCTAAGTAGAGAAACCTGTAGTTAATTTGCGATTTACTGAAAGTATTCGAAAGATTTTGCAGTTGTATGTGGTTGCAGGTTTCCAAAGACCGCAATTTTATATTCAGAACACTAGCTTCAGCAGTTTCGCAAACAACTTTTCCTTTGCCTTCCGCAGTTTTGACCGTAGTCGCGGTGTATATCCGGATCTTCATTATTTTTTTTCTGAATGAATTTATTTTTCCTAACGATATGACGGATACGAAAATTTAAATTTCTGGCTGTCAAATTATTCTTAGTGATTATTTTCGTATATCATACAATTATCAGGTTAGTTAATAGATTTTTTTTTATCATTTATCTTGGGATACAAATTTTTATTTATCTAAATAAATGTTAATTTTTATTCAATTAAATATTTTTAAAACTGTTAAATTAACGTTAAATAACTTTTGTTGTAACAAGAATATCAGGTTACAATCATGGCTATGCATACTGTACCACCCAAACGGAAAGAAATCTACAAGTATGAGGCACCATGGCCATTGTATAGTATGAACTGGTCAGTTAGACCTGATAAGAGATTTCGTCTGGCATTGGGAAGCTTTGTGGAGGAATACAACAATAAAGTACAAATTGTTTCGTTAGATGAAGAGACATCTGAGTTTAGTGCCAAAAGTACATTTGACCATCCTTATCCAACTACAAAAATCATGTGGATACCAGATAGCAAAGGTAATGACTTTGTTTCTACATTAATCAAAATATTGTATTAACAATTAAATAAATACTTACCAGGACAATTTCCTGATCTTCTTGCCACATCTGGCGATTATCTAAGAGTGTGGCGTGCAGCAGAACCCGAAACCCGACTGGAGTGTGTCTTGAACAACAATAAAAATTCAGATTTTTGTGCACCTCTTACATCTTTTGATTGGAACGAAGTAGATCCGAATCTAATTGGGACTTCCAGTATAGACACCACTTGTACGATTTGGGGATTGGAAACAGGGCAGGTTCTAGGCAGAGTAAACATGGTTACTGGTCACGTAAAAACACAATTGATTGCACACGACAAAGAAGTGTATGATATTGCGTTCAGCCGAGCTGGTGGTGGCCGTGATATGTTCGCTTCCGTTGGCGCCGATGGATCGGTCAGAATGTTCGATTTACGACACTTGGAGCATTCGACAATAATATACGAGGATCCGCAGCATACTCCATTGTTACGACTAGCATGGAACAAGCAAGATCCCAATTATCTCGCTACCGTAGCGATGGATGCGTGTGAAGTTATCATTCTGGATGTTCGCGTACCGTGTACGCCAGTCGCGAGATTAAATAATCATAGGTTAATATAAAATAGTTTCATAATATACCTGTTTGCAATTATTGTTTATAGATACAATGTAATATTAAAACTATTTTTATTAATTTTTTTTTTAAGGCGTTAGATTAATGTTTTTTTTGCTGTTACAGAGCCAGCGTTAATGGAATAGCCTGGGCTCCGCATTCATCATGTCACATTTGCACAGCCGGCGATGATCATCAAGCTTTGATCTGGGATATACAACAAATGCCAAGAGCAATAGAAGATCCTATACTGGCTTACACTGCCGCAGAAGGTGAGGTCAATCAAATTCAATGGGGTGCTACGCAACCGGATTGGATAGCTATTTGTTACAACAAAGCAGCCGAAATTCTTCGAGTATAAATGTTTCTTTTCCGTCAAATTATGTTACTTATTTTTTCTCGAAACGTTCTAGTAATAAATGTTACTGCAATCTCTTTTTTTTTAACATTAACATGAGAGACACATCTGCATCTTATTCTGAAAAAACAATAATTGTAAAATATTTTATTTGATGCATTTTAATTGTATATATGTTTATAAAACTATTATGCACTTAATAATATAGGAATAATTTCTCAAGATTTGACTTATAGGTGGATACTTAAATTAATTTGTATTAATCTATATTAATTAAGCGTCAAACATTTTAAATGTCATTAAGTTAGACAAATATAGGCAAGAAAACAATTCTATAGCTATTATTGTAATAATCTAATTGGATCTTTAGATCGTAGCGTTAATTTATTCATAGAATGTGATTATGCGACTATAATTTTTGATACACTAGATACCACAAAACTCGCGCTTCGCGCATGTTACTTGCTATTTATTCTTTCATAAAGAAAGCTGTTTTACATTTAATAATTTTCAACAATGAACTACAAATGTATGTATCTTACATGGTACTGCAGCACCTTTCGTTCCTTTAAAAATAATTTATTAGATTTTTTAAGTTGTATTATTCTCGCGGCATTAACTAAACGAAAGAACCAATCTGCGTCGCGGAAAAGCGACAACAATAATTTCGATTCGATCTAATACGATTTTTTAAAAATAGGATAGTGTACAGATTTTTATATAAATGTAAATTTTTGATATATGAAAATATACAATAACACCGTACGAATATATCATATACTCAACAATTTATCTTTGATAGGAATAATAAACTTGTAATTTAATTTACATCATCTATCGTATAATATTCATTGATTAAATTGTATTACATAAGTATTCGATTAGAATTGGTATCAATGGGAAGGTGTATTAATAATTAATAAGACTAAAAATTAAAAAAAAAAGGATTACATACTCATATATTGTTATATGAAATATCGTATAATTTACAAATGTTAAATGAGCAGAATGCAGTTATTTACATTACAATGAATATATATGAGTCTGTAATTTACTTAATTAAATATATAAAATGTTTTTTTATTTTTACCTGTACTGATATCACTGGTATATTAATGTATATACGATCTTTTTTAGTGTGCAATCTCAATAAATATTCTTATTGACTCTGATACAGAGTAAATAAATTTTTATTGCATCCAATATAATAACAACGATTTTGAAATCGTATAAAATATTGATCATAAATACACTTAAAAAATATTAATAAGGTATAACTTTTCATCCTAGACAAGGCATTTTGATCTAAATTGTTAATACATGTTTAATGCAAAAGTTTAATTGTCCTCGCATCGATATAATAAAATTAAAACAGGCTTTGACAAAATTCATGCCTTAAAAGTTTATAGAAGAAAACATACACATATAAAAATATGTTTATCCTAAGTCATACATATATAAATTCAATATATTTTTATACCAGATGTATATTATTTACAAACATCGCACTTGGTGCGCCGGTGAATAAATTATGTCCACTCAATCTCGAAACATTCTCACAAATTACATGCACGCGTTTCGCACTACTTTTAGCAATAATTTATAAAGCACTAGCAACAAATTGTAAGCAGATCATATTTGTGAGAAATGTTAAAACTGATCGTTTACCTTCGCTTCGGCTTCATTCTCTTCCGAATGGCTACTCTGGTTCTGAAGATAAGTCACAACGTGACTCACGTCATGCGAATAATCAGACATTCTCTGAATGGTTACTCTATTTTAATATAGAGTAAGTTCAGATTAATAATACAAGATATACTAAAATATCTAAACATTTATTAAACCTCGATATTCTACGAGGTTTAAAAGGCAGCTGCACTGAAAGACTTATATAGTCTAATTCGTTGAAAATAACTTTAATGGCAGGAAAAATCACATCTTGCACCACCAGATCTGAATATTTCAGTGTGCATTTAGGCTTCCGTTACCACTGTACGAGACATGTACTAACGTACTACTACTAAAAGCTTTTTTCAAAATTAATTTTTCTATCGAAAACTTCTTTGAGCTCACGAATTAATACGCATATTAAATTTTATATGGAAGCTAATTGTTCTTATAAAGCACATAATTTGCTCGCTATGTAATAGAGATGAAGTACCGTGCATGCCATAGTAAGCATGTTTCCCATAGCGATGCACACGTGCACTCGACGGAATGCTCGATGAATTTTCAAGTAGTGCGTACAGTTTTTAAGCGGTCCAGGATTGTGACGGCCTATCTCGTTACCAACGCCCGCCGCGCGTTCAAAGTTATTTTTTTGCACAATCAGTTGAAGAAGTGGCGGTGTCAAGTATAGACGTATCAACAACTCCAGGAAAAACGCTCCAGACATCGCACCAACCTGTGGAATAACGTAAGATTCACTCTCTCCTCGCGAACTTTTGTTAAATTTATCTAAGATAAAATAAAAATTAAATCCAGAGGAAATTAAATTATATATCTCAAGTAACAAGTATTTTATTCGTGTACCTGAATAGCAATTTCGGAATCCCATGTATGCGCTGGGTGATGCTTGACAAATATAAGAAGCGTGATGAGACTCAAGCACGCGTTAATTGTGAAATATCTTGGAAACAGAACACGCTGCACTTCGCCGAACGCATGTCGCGGCAGAGCAAAGTACAAAGATAGACCTGTAAAAATTAAATCATATATTATTTCAGAGAAAGTCAATTTCGATCGAGAGACACAAAGCATTAAGAATTTACTTCGCTCTTGTATCACGTTTTATTGGCAGTACATTTAGTATTTCTTAATTACGTAGACCTTAATTACCTGATACAAAAGTCATCCAAATTTGGGCACCAAAATGTACGACGAAGGATGCAAGATAAATGAAGGACATCATTCTCGAGTAAGGACTAGAAGCCTGCACCCTTTCCTTGAGTGGAAAAAGAACCGACGTCACGAACAAGACCGCCGCGATCGTGATTACGTGCGCAGGTTGCGTCGTGTAAAAGAGGATCCTGCAAAACAATAAATACATTTTCCTTTTATTTAACAAATTTCGAATTTCTCGTTTGCGGGAACAGCTTTACAGGGGATCACGATTGAAGGGGATTGCAAATTTATAAGTTTCTATCCCTGGAACGTTCAATCTCTTCTTCTGCAATCTACTCTTATCACCCGTGGAAAATTCGCTGCAATAAACCCAACGTGATTTTTGTTAAATATGCGTAAGTTATCGCTAAGTAAAGCAGCTTGCCGTATTAGATAATTTGAGGAGTACCTTGAACTGCGCGGACTTATGACACAGAGCCGCGAGATATCAACGACCGGTTCAATATTCGTTACGTGCGATTCTCCGTTAAGTAATCTTAGCAACGCGCCGCATTTACCGATGACTTACACGCGTGTCGTGACGTGACGTCAAAGTCGAATAAATTTGCCGAGGCCGAAGACAGACGTCTGGAAGTGTTCTACTCTTTTATTGTCCGCGAGCATACGCGATTAGCATCCCATATGGAATTCGTCCGACTCGCGTTTCCGAATGAAACTGAAGAATCTCGCATATGCAAAAATTTTATAAAGATTCTACTTTCATAAGTGAATATATATATACTATTTGACGATAAGATAAAAGCAATTACAAAATAAAGATAAAGTAAAGAGGCGGAAAGAACAACTTTAACAATTAATATTGTAAGTAAAATATTGAAGAAGTGCGATTATTATCATTTATATTCGGTATAAATAAACTTTGACGCGTAAAAAAAGAAGGCAAAAGGCTTGAAAAACTCGCTACTTTTTTTTCTTTCTTTTTATAAGGCTCTTTCTCCTGAGAGCAAACGCACGCTGCCTGCGGCGTGTTAAAAATGAAAAAGTAATAACTCTTTTACATGTCACATGAGCGTGCGTTATTTTTTTTTTCTGCGAGATTCTTCTCCGAAATGTCTTGCATGGTTTATGAATGACATACCAGATATACCTGAACACCCCGAGGTGCTGTTCCCTTTTTTCTTTTCTTTCTTTTTTTTTTTCTTTTTTTTTTGCAACACGTCGAGTGTGCAAACATACGTTTTCGATTAACATACATTTTTATATTTTACGAGGAGTACACTCTTTTAAATTAAGGCCGCCTGTCTCGCTGCAGAAATTAATACCCAATATATTAATAGCTAAAGTACGAAATTATATTACCTGTGACGATTTTAATCGTATTTGTTTTCGTTCATTAATCACGTGCAAATAAATTAAATAAAATAAAAAAAAAAAAAAAAAAAAAAAAAAAAAGCGTAATACAGCCCGTGTCTACACTGGCTCCTTCGAGATATTTTTCTTTTTATTCGCGCAGTTTAAAAATTGAACGAGGAACATTTGCAAAATTCTCAGCTGTGTGGTGCGGAGCCACGATAATGCCACGCGGCATTGTATAAATCAGTTTGTATAATCTTCGTCGACGTGAAATTTGCGCAATAATGTCAATATTATACGAGACAAGCGGGGAGAGATACTTTCAAGAAAAATCACTCTTCTTTCGTTACCAAGATAAGAGTCTCGGATCAATAGAGATACGTTTCCTTGGGCTAATTTCTCGCATTAATATATTTAATAATAAAATCGTATAGGGTACCATTCGTCGGGAGGGCAATTTATCGTGATTGAAGCGCAATTTGTTCTTAATTGACCCGATATGAAACTTTTACGACAATAGTGACGCGCGTGATCGCATTGATCGCCGATCCCGTTTAAACCGCCAATTATTCACTACGAGGTCGATCGAGAAGTCATCAGCACGGACAACCACGCGTGTCTCTTGTGCAGCTGCTTCTTCAAGATTACAAAATAAAAATTTCGTCACGAACGGACGCACGCAAAGCGGAAACTTTTTGTCCGCCGAGCATTTCGCGTCACGTCCACGCTGTTAAATATTTTCGTTTTGCAAGGTTTCATAATTTTTGCATCAATCGTAACAAGTGTTCAGACGATCGAAAATACGTTCAAGATATTGTACTTACGATCAGATTGCATGAAAGTTTGCACAACACGCTGCAAGCGCAAAGTACTGCTTATCTTACAACCTCTCGCGGAGTTTAGCAATTTTGTTTTCACGTTATTTCTCCCTTTGAAAAGTCTCTCTTAGAAATCCCAGACAATCTTAGCTTTGTTGTCCAAAACGCAATTTTAAAAAAATAAGGTGTAATATGTACTTTCTCTAGTTGCGCTTTGAACAAAAATAGCGCGAGTATATTTGATTTTTCAACATATTTGCAAGATTCTTTCTACTCTTTTTACGTTGCTTTCTTTTTTTTACCCATCTCTTTCTCTCTTCTCTATTTAAAATACTTTCCGCTCTCGTGCGAGAGAGAATTCGCGAAAGGGAGAGTCGAGGGTCAGATCCGGATGCACGGCCGTAATTCGACGTGCTGGACGCACCTATGCGTGTGCGAGCGTTCGCGCGTGTAAATGCATCGGCCCCGAGTCGGTATTATCAAGTGGCACGGGGAAACGTGCGAGAAGGCACGCACGACCAGCCGCTCGAATCGTGGCAACATACAATCTGTAAAATCAATCACCTCCAATTTTATTAACGGTACAAAGTAACACGCGTGAATCTCTATTGCACGCGACCGACTTGTGCGTTTTATCACCGTTAAACGTTCTCGCATTAATTCATAATATAACTCGGTCCTAAGTAAATCTGTTGTATCTACGTCGAGTACCTTGTACGATTAAATACATATTTATTTAATGTAATATAATAAATTGAAGTGATATAGACGCCTGAAACGAGAGCGAGCGAGAGAAAAGGAAAATATGAAAGTATTTATTAATTGTTAAGAATTTATCGCGTTAAATAGGGGATGCTAATTGAAGAATTACTAAAATAAATTCTATGATAACTGAGTAACTCGGTGACGGGTTAACAAACGGGTTTGTGCGAAAAGAAGAAGAAAAAAAAAAGAAAAAGAAACTTATCGAGCGCCCCGTGACGTGCTCCTAATGGAAACGTCGGCTGGGCGGGATAACGGAACGTCGCAAAATGAACAAAATCGCGTTACGCTTCATTCGCTATTTCTTTGAAGATGCGAGAGATGCGGCCAACTTGGCGAGCCGTCAAGTTATATACGCGGCAAATAGAACGCATATTGGGCCTTTTGGCAAAAATTATCCGCTTGCGTTCGCTCACAGTCGAACTTCTATAAAAAGATTCTATCTAAATTCGCAGTCGTGTGACGCCGGTTATCGAACAATCTGTTATCATTAATATGCTTATAACGTCGAGCTGTTAATCGAGAGCCCGCGTAGAAACGAGAAGCGCAAAGAGAAATTCTAGTGACGGTTTCGTCATATCAGTGAGTCACGATTTTCACGTTATTTAAAGTACCGATATTAAACCAACGTCGCGTTGCAATAATACGAAATTAGTGATACATTGCGAAATAAAAATATAACCGACTCAGATCGAGCGATTAACTGTGTGTATATATCTTAAAAAAAAAGACGATAGCGTTGAGCGTTTCACAAAAGTAATTATCGGAGACGATTAAATAATTTCGGAGGACACGTTTTTCGAGACGCCCGAATAATCGATCAGCGGACCCTGAGCATTTTAATAAGAAACCGTCCCTAGCGAGACACGTTCCTTCCCACCTTCGCACGAACGAGTTTCTACAGCCGCCCGGGGCAGCCCTGAAGCCTGTAATTATATCTTTTTTATTGGAGTCGTGTTGCCAAGCCCGAGAACGCGCACGTATGCAATTCCAGCGCGCGAAAGGGAAGTCCATTATCTTTCATTATGCTTGTGCAAACAAGAATTGCCGACGCCTCGCGCGCGAAAAATTCGCGCATTACATATATTAATGAGAAACGATGATAATTTACGATGTTACGATTAACATAATGAAATGCCCAGTAAGAGGCTCAATTTGTTACTAAATTGCACTCGGAGCCGTTACGCGGTAGAAATTGTCCTTGCTCCAAATTTTGTACAGCCTTGTAATAAAATTATATTCAAACGCAGATGTAAAAGGAAATCTATAAAGTATAAATGGATACAATTATATAAAAAAAAAATAAAAATAGGTGTTTATTAATCCCGCATTTTGTCTTAATACTTTGCATATGTGGACAGAAAAATATTTAAAAAATTTAGTTTAGTCATATTTGAAATAACATCCACGTAAAATTCTATTTCTTTTTTATGTCTCGCGTGCAAATATTGGGGAAAAAAGTAAAAAGTGCTGTAGCGTAACGTTCAGATATCTTGAGAGAACGCAAGACAACGACAGAAAAATTGACAAAGTATCTGCAAACGAAGCTTCAAAGTGTGAGCGGAAGAAAACTCGAGTTTGCATTGCGTGCGCTATTCCTATCTTTTGCAAGGCTGTGGATTATTGTTCCATTCATACGTTTCTCTATCTTCCGAGAGAACGCTCGGTAGAGTCATTGATCTGATGCTCTCGCACATGACATTCCATAGACATGTAATTACCACTCGATCCAGCTAATTGTGAACGCTAAGTGTTTAACGCCTAGAATAATTATAGCTATCAACAGAAGATCTTATTCGATCACGCAATACATCTTCATTATACATGACCCTCAATAATAAAAAAAAAGATAAATTAATTAATAAATAAGTAAAGCCAGTGACGTTACTTGGAATTATTCGAATGTTAAGTTATCGAAACGTTTATCTTTCTGCTGAATTAAGCGGATTTGCGCAGATCCGCCGAACTTTTCCATTTCTTTAAAATCCGATGTTGAAAGATCGTTTCAAAAATACATATATTTAGAAAAGACGGAAACGCGAGGATGACCTCAGAAAAAAACCACTTATTCAATAGACAGAGGCTTTCGGCAAAAGTAACACGCTATTTGCAACGTTATTTTTACACCTTTCGTATAAAAATAAAATATCTCTAACTCCACGTTATGAAGGTAAATTTAAAAAGAGAAGAAAGAAAAAGAGAGAAAGAGAGAGAGAGAGAGAGAGAGAGACCAAAATTAAAATTATAATAATTGTTACTGTGGTACGTCGTAATTACTTTGACTTTAAAAAAAATACATTTAATCTAATTAGATAAGGAAACTGTTATTTGTTGAGCTCTTTCGAGCTGTCGTAACAATTCGGAAATAGTCATGAGATGAGTGCCGACGTAAAAGAAGATAAGTGCAAATAAGAAAAAGGTATTCATGTGATAACGTGCGTCATACGTGTGCCATACGCGTGCAACAAATTTATGAAAAAAAAGAAAAAAACTAGATTTTTCAACAGAAGTGAATTGCACGTTATTAGACTTGAATTAAATACATTATCCAAGTAATTGATAAAAATCACTTAAAATTCAATATACATTAAAAATCGTCTAGAATACGCATTGCACCGGCAATTAATGATGGTTTTCGGTGCATCAATGCGATCTATTTTGATATAACTTGTAATTAGAAATAAATAAAATTTGTATAGCTTCGGTTTCTAAAAACGAATGTAGAACATATATACTCATAATGATCACAATTCTAAGCTACGTTCAGAAATTCAGAAGACTTGCGTTCTAATTATACTCCAAATCGGGGATACTCTTCGAGTTAAACTTTTTGTCATCAAAATTTTCAAACACGACTAATCGTCCACACTATCTGCGGGACAGACGTCGATTATCCAACAGATTTAGCAAATAAGGTATATTTTTCGATTACGTACGAGATTAGATTATATGACTTGTCACAAAACATTGAGACGAAAGCTAACTCCGCGGAGAGCATATACGCCTAAGAAAATGCGTAGAGATTATTTTTATGTATCACGTTATACATTCGTTATTATACATTCATTATCCGGGTTCGTTGATAGCGATACGCGTCTCAAGTAACAGACAACGTAACGGAGACACAAAGAAAACTGTCGATATTTGAATCCGTAGGAATGCTGCATGTGCGAAAACACGATGAATTAAGCACCGAGTTTTGCAATTTACATGTAAGATTATACGTGATAACAACGCTTTTACTGTGAGAGAGCCCGAAACAGCTAGATCTGGTGGCAGATGGCACATAGGTGTCGACGTAGATTTCAAAGATCGTGCGAATGATACAAGTACACAAGTCTCTCCCGTCTGTAAAATCAACAGGCGCAAATAATCTCACCGTGCGAAAGTACGTCTGCAAGCGTGCAGCGCGTATTCACGGGAGAATCTCAAGGAGAAGAGCACGAGAACGTCGCGCGAACTCCAAAATTCATATGCCGCCTGACTGACTCCGTAAAACCCCAGGCTTGTCGTCGCGGAACCTGCGGTAGAAGAAAGCAAAGCGCAACAAATGAGACAAGAGCTAAGGGGGATCCGGTCGTCTTCGTAACAAATGATCGTCTTACCGTTTCCACAGATCAGACCTTTGTGCCAAAAGTCACAACGGGAGAGAAAGTCACGTACTTACTTGAACATTTTGGTACGGCGTACGACCTCGTAGTACGCGGACAGCTTCTTCAGTATCACGCTGTAGTGGTTGGTACTGGCGACCAGGACGTCGTCGGCCAAATCTGGCAAGAAGAGCGCGTCCTCCGCCTGTACCCGGCGACGTTGGAGCTCATCCTTCTCCAGCATCTCTTCGTAGAGCTTCATGTACTTTTCCTTGATGCGAGACGCTTTGCCGTACTGCTTCGTGTCCGCAACCGGAGCGATCGGCTCGCCTGTCTCGTTACCGACCAACGTACGGACGCACATAGTCGCTGATCTCTTGCGATATCGTAATGTCGAATAATTATTGAGAGTATCTTTCGAATTTTCTGAGTTACTCCCCGAATGGTGAGCGCGTCGGAAGATATAGATTAGTCTGCGACTGGTACCGGGACGATAGATCACTGTGCGGCACTCTCTGACTTTCTGTGCATCCAACAATCTCTATCTCGTGGCGTGGACTGAACGTGGTTAGTGATGGCTCCAGTGGACCTGTGGTCGACTTCAGCTGGGGTGTTCGCGCCAATCACGTTGTGTCGCGCGTGGGACGGTGGTGCACAGCGGAGTGAGAACGCGCGAAAGGAAAAAAAAATGCGGCACGTTCTCTCTTTCTTCAATCTGTTCGTCGTAGAGTGCGCAACGTCTCGATATCGACTTCAGTTTTATGTCATTCCCTCCGTTCCTTCCCGCGACGTCCCCGTCAAGTAAACCGGGTGGACGAGATATATGCGGAAGGGTTACTGCCATGGGCGCTCGCAGAACAAAAATCAGAAAGAGCGGGGACAAAACTTCAAGGATTTTCTAAATATAAAAAAATTTGTAAAAAAATAACTTAAATTTTTATCTCTAAATCAATATCATATTTATGAAATCGCGTATTGATTAATGAATCTACGAAAAGGAATTGGAGTCTTCTAGGTTTTAACATCGCAATTTTTCAATTCCAGAGGGGCAATTACCCCGTTTTACCCCTCTCCCCTCTCTTTCGAGCACCCATGGTTACTGCACGAGAACCCTGTTGAAAGAGGAGGGAGACTCGAACGAGTTCTTCCTTGGAAACTTCTTTCTCTAAAACGACACTTCACGTTACATTTTTCGTTACATATTATATTATTATAACGCAATAAGAATATAAATAATAGTTATAATTTTGGAAATACTATTTTTACTCTTATAAGCGCTTATCTACGTATATGTATAATACCATAATTAAAGCCCGAAATGCGGATGCTCTTAGGATTGACTAATCAATGTTGAGTAGTGACAGATAGCGTTGGTCAAAGTCCAAAATGATTTTATGCTTCGGTTTTTGACCGATGTGTTTTTTGTCAATCCTAGGAGCGACTAACGTGGCTAGTTAAAGTTGAAAACTAAAATCTTAATTAAGATAGAAATAACGAAAACAATAAACACAAAAATTTCTATTTAGTATTGCACAATGTATATCAAAGTATTCGGATTCGACAATTTAAAAAGGAATAAGTTATACATTAAGGATCAAGATTCATTAGGATTAGCAGTAAAATGACATTTTGATATAATTAAATCTTGAGGTATAAGTCACTCATGTTTAATTCGAAGATTAAACATTATTTTTCTTTCTTTCTTTCAGAGTTTTTTTATATATAAAATTTATTTGATGCATCTAATATATATAGATATTATTAGAATTCTATATATTAAGAACTTCGAATATGGTATACAAATTGGAAAATAAGAAATGCAGTAAAAAAATTAAATTGGTACATCACACATTACATATATACATATATACATATATATGTATATATGTATATACATATATATAATACGCATATATTAAACAAATTTTCATATTATTTTAACAATAATTTTGTTCAAAATATATTACAGGTTTCATAGTACTTATGCTACAAAATTGCTCATTGTAATAATTATTTCCTAAATCTTAGTCACATATGCGTTTCGTTTTCGTTGCCTATTGTCTGTATTTCGACTCTCGCATAGTTATATATTCAATTTATATTAAGTATATAAATTTATAAAACCAATTTTTTTTAATCCCCAATATTAAAAAAATGATTTTAATCCCCAATAGATACAACTAATGCTTTCATAATTATTATAATAAAAAAAAAACGATCTAATATTAACATTTTTCAACAATAATTAAATTATAATTAAAGTATTTTTATACTTTTATAGCTATAATAAAACATAAATATGTTCAATAAAGAAAAAATTATACAGAAAAATATAATATAATGTAATATTACATAATATTCATATGATTTCTAAGATAAATTTTTTTAATTTGAGAATAAGTAATACGTGGCCATTTAAACCTATATTGTATACTTCTGTCGGAATTCTATTTCCTGTATATAATATCTAAATTCCAATAAAGGTTATCTTTTACAATGATATGCACACTTTCGCATTTAGTATTAAGAAGAAACTTTAAAAAATCTCTCCATCTTAAATACTGTATTTCACTGTAATTATGCATATTATTGAAATTTCCTGTATATAAGATTTTATCGATGTATAAATTCGATCATCTGTAAAGAAGTATATCAATCACATGTCAATATATATCCAAATTACATTCATTTCAAAAAGAATGGGAATAAAATCAACAAATATTAAACAGCTTGTTAATATACAAACATTTTCAAAAAGAAACTTTTACTTTTAAAATTAATAAAAATATAATAATTTAATTAAATAAACCAGCAACATATTCTCTAAAATATATTCTAAAATAAATTCAAAATTAAATGTATCCATCTTATTTTATCATATCTTTCAACAGCACAAATATGCTGGCGTAAGATTTAGGAATTTTTGTAGTCTTTTTTATTAGATTAATGAAATATGAAAGTTATCAACAAGATGAAAGTATATGCCCGCAGATTTAAAAAGCTAACACTTGTGATGGATTTGTGCAGTCGCCTATTGTCATTCTGTGCATTGCCATTTCTGTAATGCCATGGTAATGAACAAAAGCAGCTGCGATTACTAATACATGGAAGATTTGATGACTCTGAAACTATAAAATATTAAAATTATATCGTGTGAAAATAATCCGACATCGAATGGTTATAAATTAATATTTCAATGTCGCTTACCCAAATGTCGAATTTTCCGGGGAAAAAACGTTCAGGTACCCTTAAAGCATAAAATAACGCGCCTAATATGTACAAACATCCCATTAGTATTAACCAGCCGAGGGAAGCTTGGCTAATCGCTTTAAACCAGCCTTCGGCAACAGCATAATGTACAGCTGGTATCACCTAAATGTACATCGATATTTTATTAATTTAAAATCTTATTAAAATATTATTAAACCAAGTTAAAATATTAAATAAGACATGTAGAATTTTGTAAAAAATATTAATTTTAAATTAAAAAGAATAACTTACTCCACTAAGTCCAAAGCCCATAAAAACTCCAGCTCTGAGCGGACGATAATTTGGTTCTCCAAATCGCTCCCACAACGATACTACAATACTGGTTATACCAAGGGCAACCACCACAGACAGATAAATTAACTTAGGTTGATAGTCGCAATAAAATCCATAATAAAGCCATGGTACAAAGCTACCCATAATAAGCATTGCTATGCCACAGTAATCTAACTTTGAAAATAACTTTCCCACACATTCACTGTGGCAATGAACTGTATGAAAGGCAAATGACATTCCTAGGCAAATTATAGCACCAGCAAAGAAGGTACCAAACACCAATTTTTCCTCCAATTGAATTTCTATAGGAGGTTGTGTTAGAAAAAATATAGCTATACCAATAAAGGCAACGCAGCCTGTAAAGAATAAAATATCTTTATGAGCAAAATCGGTAACCAAAACTTACAAGGTATACTTAAAAAAATGTGGTATATGTCGATTTTTTTTTTAGAAAGTGCACATTGATATATTTAATGTTACTTAACAACTGCAATAAAAAATAATATACCTAATAAATGTGTCCAGATATTTCCAGTTTCTGTGTGAATTCGAAATATGCTCTTAAAGCATGCATAAAATGAGGGTAATGGTGGTCTGTGACCAGCGTGTAAGAAATCGTTATCTTGCAACCATCTTGGTAAATTTCTGAAGTGACATTGTTTCCACGATGCTTCCCATACCTACAAATTAACTTGTTCAGCTTAAATTTGTAACTTGCTAATCAATATCAAATTACAACATATTTATTAATTTTGGTTACTAGCTTTCTGATATTATCTAGAAGTGAAGATTCTTTTCACTGCTTTGTTACCTTTCGAACAAATTCTTCTGCTTGTTCTGCTGCATTATGAGCTAATGCACCTAAATCAATTTCATCACTGAGCACTCCTGCTTTCAACACTTCTGTCATCTGTAATATAATTAATAAATGTATAATAGTGTAATTGTTATTTCTTGTATATTTTTTTAAAGTAAAAAAATGATACACATACTTCACAATCCAAGAGATGATCATCTTCTGGTGTTGAGGGCAATGGACAACCAACTCCATCCTCCTCCTCTCCCAGGCAACTTGCGTCATCATCCTCTAACAATTCTTTAACTTCATGCAAACCAGGAATTTCACTATTTAGCAATACACGTTCACTCCATGGAATACGATGCCTTATTCCTGCCAATTCCATTGGTAATCTTTCATCCGTTTCTTTGGCTTCCAGAATGACATCTTCGTATTGTGACATGGTTCACACTAAAATAATTAACTGCAAATCTGGAAGACAAAAAATAACAATACAAGTGCCACGAAGTTCTTGTAGAACTTTAAGCAAGAATTTTTTCAGTTACAAGACATATTCTTTTATTATAATTTTAAAATATAAATTTAGCAAAAGTGCACATTCAGAAATAAATACAAAAAGTGTGATTTGTCAAAAAAAAAGAGCGAGTAAACAAGTTATCGGATTCGAGAAACGTGAAACTGAAATCAACCAAATCAGCCACCGAATGAAAGGGTCGCTGGAAAAGAGAACGACAAGTTCGCGTCAAGTTCCTCGTCTGCCAAAAAACGCACTGCTGTGCGAATAAGAATTTTTATTACGAAAGCATGCGTAATATTTCGCGAATGTCTTATTACATAAGACACGATGAACGCGTACATCAGAACGTAGAGAAGTTTACCGACTTTGGACTTTAACCTTGCCAGAATTACAGGTTATATATATTTTTTTTTCTTTCTATATAGCTCATCGTTTCTATTCTTTCTTTTCTCTGGGACAATCGTACGTCTCGGGTCGTGTGAGCCAAAATCACGACTTCGCTTTTTAAACGAGACTAAGAAAAAAAAAAAAAAAAAAAAAAAAAAAGAAAAAGCAGAAAAAATGTAGCGTCGCGAAAGCGCGCAACAGGCGTGAAATTTAATGCATGGTGAACGACAAAGCCGATACGGGACGTGTCAATGCGAGTGTATTTGGATCCTTCAGTAACATACCAGTCGTACGACAATACTTCCGAGTGTTTCACATTTGTGTAGGCATGCTCCAAAGTGTTTTAGGCTTCTCGTCAGAGTACTGGTCGAAAAACTCGCACGTTTCGCTCGCCGTGAACGGGCTGACACGTCCAGCCCGAGCAGCCCACGTCTAAAGACTAAAGGCCCGTATCAAAACGAGCGATGGGGAACGAAGATCGTGACTCGACGATTAGAATTTAACCAAACATCCGTTTATCCTTTTATTACTATTCGGTATTGATTTCGGAATTTGTTTTTTGTTCGTGAACTCTCGGCACTAGCTTAGAAAACATGTCTTCGACGTTATCTGTATTGGAGAAAGATAAGCTTAGTGTGGAGTCAGTTTAAGAATAAAAACTTTCCAGACACAAGTTAAGCACGAATAAAAGAAAAAGGATCGAGACCCAAGAACAAAGAGTTACTTTCAAAGATCAATGGAATTTATATATCTTTAAAAAAGGGAACAAGTCTTTAATGTAAAAACTTTTTTTTATATTGGTTCTTCGTAGAAGGCTTCGGCATGAATACATGAATTCACTCACGGCTCTGTATACTAAAGCCTGCTATACATGAAGCACTTTACTGTTGAATTGTTAAGGATTCGCCATATCATATATATTAGCTGTTCCGATACCATCAGTTTTGTATGCGTATCCAGTTATAAACAAATACGTTATTTCGATTACAAATCGAAGGTATGGCAAATTGCGCTGTCGAAAGCTCGACTGACAGATTGTCTGAGGTGGAGGACAAACAGATGATAATTGACAGAAACCCTTTCGCACGTTTAAGAATTAAAGATACTCGTGCATTAAGCTTGATCCAAAAGCGAGGGAAGTGCGACTTCTGTCACAAATCGCGGAAATTCTTTTGTTATACATGTTACCATCCCGTCGTCACGTGCTTGCATTTTCCACGAGTTAAGGTAATAATCATTATGTACACGATTAAATTTTCACATAACTAGGCGCCTAAAGTTAATTTAAAACGTGTACTTGTATTATTATTCGTTTTGTTACAATTTTGTGTTACCTTTTTTCAGCTGCCAATTAAAATTGATATCATTAAACATCCTCGTGAGATAGATGGCAAGAGCACAGCTGCTCATGCTGCGGTACTTGCACCAATGGATGTAAAAATCTATACATATCCGGATTTTCCAGAGATATTAAATAAAGAGGAAGTAAGAAAACATTTATTCAGACTCTACAATTCTTAAGATTTTAATTTTTAACACAATGTATTTTTTAGACTGTTTTAGTTTTTCCTAATAAAGATAGTGCAAAGAATATAACTGTTGAGGATCTTTTCAAGAGAGAAGAAAGAAGCTGTGACATTTCACCAGAAATTCCTGAAACTATATTTCCCATAAAAAGAGCCATTTTTATTGATAGTACATGGCAACAAACCAAATCAATATACAAAGATCAAAGATTGAGAGGTATATAAGAAAGGAGTTTTTTCTTTCCCTTTTTTTTTATAGTTATAATCAAAGACTTTTGTACTTTTGTTGAACTTACTATTTCTATGTGATTAATATAGAACTACGCTGTGTGATATTGAGGTCCAGAATTTCTCAATTTTGGCGTCATCAAAAAAAGAGCCCAAGATGGTATTTAGCAACAATTGAAGCAATTCATCAATTTCTAGTGGAATTACACACATATGCTCTTGGAATAGAAGAAGAGTATAATAATTTTGGTGATTTGATGGAATCAAATACTGATAAATGGTTTGATTACTGTGTAACTAATAACGAAGAAATAATGCAGAAATACAATGGACAATATGATAATCTTTTATACTTTTTTAAGTATATGTATGAAAAAATTCATTCTATGTATAATCATAACAGATTACTAGCTTATAAAAGGCCAGTCAAATAACTAATACATTTTCTTATATGTATATTAATAATATATTTCTTATGTGCATTAATAAGTTTTTTTGTATTTGATTAAAAAACAATCATTTATGTTATGTTTTTGTAAATTATAATGCATATCTGTTCTAAATTAATGTTATTCTGTAATTATACAGAAATGTACTGGATTCAATGTAGTTAAAAAAATTTCAAGATGGTATTTGAAATAATGCAATTTTGCAATTTTTAGTTATTTATAGTTTCTAGAAATGTATGATAAAATAAATTTAAATATCAAAAATGTGTTATTATAATAATTCTTTTTCTATATGTGTGGATAGAAGTATAATAATTTATTAAATATTACTTAGTACAGTGACATTTTTCGCTTGTTTTTCTTGTTATTTATTAATTCTTTTTATCCTTTTTCTTATTTAAACGTTAATTTAGAATCCCCTGAATAAAAATAATAATTAATTTTACAAGATTTTATTCTTTAAGTTGTTACATAAATATCAGATTAATACTGTGTTCTTATTAATCGAGAATAATCGCGAGATATTTTACGCTTTTTTTTCTGCGTCATTAGTTTTAATATTTTTTTCTATTTTAAACGTTAATTTATAGTTTTCTGATTCGATATAATAATTAATATAAAAAAATTTTATTAGCACGATTTTTTCGCATCATATCAAAAATAAAATTTACGTGGATAAAATGTAATAAAAGAATACAGTAAAAAAGTTTATAAAAATTTTTTTTTATTTGAAAAACATATTTCTCGATCAATGATAAGAGCTCACGATGAGAAAACGTCGGTAAAGTATTCCAAAATATCATGGCGTCATGTCTAGCGACACTTGTTGGAAATGTGCGTTTTCCTGACACGCCAACCTACCTGCTAATCGTGCTAACTGTTGCCCCACAATAATACATATGACAAACGAGTGTACCGGGCGATTTCAAGTACATGGCATGTTATTCTGAGTACACTAACAGACGCGACAGCTACACGCGGCGAGCTAGTATTTTATCATACGTAGTCGAAGTGTGACGTAAACGTGAATTATTTGTTATAAAAATTTTCACGACTCGTTCAAATATCTCTTTGATCTTTCTCAAAAGTACAAAATACTCCTTGATATTATACGGTATCAAAGATCGAGACGCCGCTAGTGCTTCAGATATTAATGGGATAGATTGGAGATACGAATGAATGATTTTACGAAATGACGACCCTTCGATATGACATCTGTTACGTTTTGATTCTGCTTCATATTTTAGTACATTCTACAGCAGCACTGGGAGATATTTTAAGTATTCAGGTAATTACAAATATTTTGTGAAATAAAAAAAAAACTATTAACTATTTGAGAAGTTAATTACATACTCGTTTACAAATGCCAAACATATATATCGCTGTATCGCGTACTGTGTAAAAAAGTGAAAATTTCTTTTGTCTTACAGCATTTACCTGACACTAAATTCAGCCCGAACGAATATTCCGACGATGACAGAGAATATTCAGATATTGATAACAGAGATCGAGGGTCTTTAATCCAACCGAATAACCAACAAAATACAAATGAGGGGTTGTATATAAAAACTGACAGCCAAGTAGTCAAAGAGCAGCCAGTAATTACAGATACTGTGAATAAAAGCAAGTATTGATAGATTATTTCTAAATATCTATGATTAATATTTTTCTATATTTTTTATATTTATTTCCAGCTGTAACTTGGGATGCACAATGGGGTGCCCAACTAAAACTTACTCAAGCATCAGCAGTTTCTATAGATCCAAATGGCAATATTGCCATATTTCATAGAGGTGATCGTGTATGGGGACAAGATAGTTTTGACAATGAGAACAAGTTTAATTCAAATAAAGGGCCAATAATGCAGAACACAATAATCCTTTTAGATAAAAATGGAAGAGTGATATCAGAATGGGGGAAGAATATGTTTTACTTGCCACATGGTTTGACTATCGATCAGTCTGGAAATTATTGGATTACTGATGTGGCAATGCATCAGGTATTCAAGTTTGATGCTCAAGACATAGAAAAGCATTTGGCAGAGTTAAAACGCATACAGGCTAGCTCAGAGACAAATATTGATCGTTTTGATGCGTCCAAAACTAACATACTGAAGCCATCTATAATCTTAGGCGAGGCTTTTGTTCCCGGTAACGACAAAGGGAGATTTTGTAAACCGACTGATATTGCTGTACATAGTAATGGAGACTTTTTTGTCAGTGACGGCTATTGCAATTCTAGGATAATTAAGTATAATAAGAATGGTGAACAAATTCTGCATTGGGGGCGACGTTGGAGCACTGACAGAAGTAATGATAAAACTGATAGCAATAACTACGAGCGATGTATAAGTAAATGTTAAACTAAGCTTTTTATTCTTTTAGGACCTGTCTATTCACAGCCTTCACCCTACACGTTTCTCGTCGCTCATGCTTTAGCACTTGCGAACGAATTAAACTATATTTATCTCGCCGATAGAGAAAACGGCAGGATATTATGCTTCTTTGCCAACAATGGTACATTTCACAAAGAATACAGTCACCCTGCGATTGGTTCAAAAATCTACAGTGTCGCCTATGCTCAAGAAAAATTGTATCTCATTAATGGACCTGATCCGTTTGTAAATAATCCGGCACCCGTGAGAGGCTTTGTGCTCGACATTTATTCCAAGAAGATACTATCTACGTTTGAGCCCAACAAAAGTATGGATCAACCACATAGTTTAACCGTGACAGAAGACGGTTCCGAGATATATGTGGTGGAGTTGAATAATAAAAAAGTGTATAGATTTTTACAAGGTACGACATTAAACATTACGCGTTTTAGAAAAATCAAGATCTATAATTTCCTATTATTATATAAATGTATTCGTCTAAATTTGCTTGTGTTCTTTTTCAGCGGTAAATAATTCATTATCTGCCAAGCGATATCGTTCCAAGATTCTAGTACATCCCGATACTGAAAATACCAATATTGAAAAGACTAATGCGACGAAATTGATTCTGACTCTTGGCTCAGCGGCCGTTTCTTTCATTACAACATGCATTGCAATTGCTGCTATCATAGCAAGATGCCCAAAGAAAGGTAGAAGGCGTTATGATGAACAGAGTGTTGAATTCTCGAAATTGGTAGAATAGAAATACTTCTTCGATCGTTTTTTTCGTTGTAGCAATTTTGTTGTGCACGTGTGTGTTAATTTATTTGTATATTTATTAAGTAGCAGCTTGAAAAACTTCGTAATAATTCGTAATAATTCGTAATAATTGAAATTTAGGAATGATTGCTATTGCATGGTAATAAAAACTCAAGACTGAGTCATTATTATTTTTTCTTAACATTGCTTCATTAAATTGTTATTATTATCCGATAATAATCATTCCCAGACTTCAATCATTTTGATTTGGTATCAGAATCTCTAAGATTTTTAAGTTTGTGTGTTTTAATTTTTGTTTCCTGTATGCATTTTAATCAAGAATTGTGCATTTTACGTACTTGCATTTTGCGTGTATTTACACTATATATAATTTATTAAATTGTAAATAGTCAAGATATACGATTTTTTTTCTTTTTTACCTTATTATTACGTTCAACTGTTTAAACGTAATGTACTGTTCCTTCTAATTTTTTTCTTTGATGTATTTGCACTCGTTATTACGTATATTTTATTGTTAGATAAGAAAATATGTTTCTTTAATTATTTTTTACAAAATTTTAGTTAAATGCCTTAATTTAAAATATTCTTTTCAATTTATAGTACCTGTTTTTCTTCCTTATTCACCCTACTTTGTCTTTCTCTTAATGTACGACTTGAGACTTTGATTATTCTCAATTACTACAGCAGCAACGCTACATACTATTTCTCATCTAGACTTTATGAATTATTTCCCGTATCGAATCAACAGAACAGCTCGAGAGTAAATTAAAATTGCAAGTTTGATACAAGATATGCATCGATCAAAGGAGAAAATTATTCCAGTAAATACTACTGGATCGAGATTAACATTGCTAGAAAGTGCTTAATTTAGTTAAAACAAGAACACCTTTTTATTATCGCGCATGTGCTCGGTAAAATTTTCGTAACAGCCAGCTCGAAATTTCGGTTAAGCATTTTTCAGCAAAGATAACCGGGTGTGTATCACATTCTGAATTATACAGGTTGTCTACTCAACATGCGAAAGAAGATGCGCTGGGAGGCCGAAAGACGGGAAAACTTCAAGCTTACCAGTTTGATGGAGAGCCGGCGAGGCAGAAGTTTCAAATTCCTGGAGAAGCGGCCGAATCCACGCGACTTCAGCAAGTTGAACACGGAGCCGGAGACGTCGGAGGACGAGCATCCCGAGAACAGTCTCGCCAGAGTCATTTAAGGGACCGCTGCTGAATCCCGTAACACTAGTCACACACGCATATACACATGCACATATACACACACATATGCAGTATTCAACGGAAACCAAAGAAATTAGATTCGTTTTGCTTAGCTGCATTTATATATATTATTTATATATATTTTTATTTATATATTTATATATTTCTTCCCGTATATCTGTTTCCTTTTGCCTTCCAAAAATATAAAGCTATTTCGCTTGAAAGTGATTTGGTTTGCTTAAAAAAATGCTTTCTTCGTCCAGAGAAAATAAGTTTGATGCTTTTTCTTATGCATTCCACAATTTTATAAAGACTTCATGTAACTGAGGTTGATAATGTGCCTTGAATCTTCAAGCTGCACAGTTTTACATCAAACGGAAAAAAGATTTAAAAATTAATTCAAAACATTTTTTTTACACGATTACGTTTAGTTCAACCGAAGTAGCACTATTACATTCGAACGAATGAAAAACAATTAGCAGATTGACAACGTCTGCTGGTGATACCCGTATAAATACTGACGCATTTTTATTAAAAATTTTAAACAGTCATTATTTTTAATAATCATATTTAATGAAAAGTACCAATGTTTTTAATGACTGTAGACCTCGTAAGATTATAATGGCTATATCACTTGTATCTGAGAAAAACTATGCAAGAAAAATTACTTAAAAAAATTAAAATTGTCTGATATGCTTAATATTTACAACGTCACGTAATAACCCTGCACGGAAAAAGTAAGTCTCTTGCATTGTTTATCTTGAGTAATCAATATCTAAAAGTCATAGAAATTTTACATAATAAATTGATAAAATTAATGCTAAAACACATTTTAGCATTTGCAAAAATTTTACAGCAACCAGAAAATACATATTTATATGTATAGTATAATTATATGTATAATCGATAGGCTAATGGATCCTGAAAAGAGATGCATTCTCGTAACCTTTTTTCAAGTTAATAATTAATTAAATACTCAATAATTATATAATTTGGCAACATATCAGTATGAAATATTAATAATTGTTTTGGGAACAAAAATTTAATCGAGAAAAAAAAATTATTTTATGAAAACCGTTTTTTTACATCTCTTTCTCTTGCCTTTTCTTTTCATTTAATTATACATTTCTATATATGTATAATGTATATGGAGTATGTTGCTATCTTTAAACTATTAAATTAACTATCTAGTACGTATATGTTGTTTTACAAAATCAAATTTACTTGCTTGTCGATAATTCATTAACTGGTTTAACATCACTGTCGTAACGAGCTCGTAAATAAATTCTGTATTCGTATTTTGGTTTTGTAATAAATATTAATTTAAGTCAGTATTGTATCTCAATTATTAATGCAGATTTCCCTTTGGAATAATACAGTATTCTCTGTACGATGTAAAAGCGTATGTAATCCATGTATGTATCTAACGTAAATACAAAAAAAACCTATATTTTCAAATAAAATTGATTATGAGCGTATTACTTTACTGAATCCACATATACTGACGAAAATTTATTTTTTTCAGCATATAACTTCGCAAAAAATCCGCATAAAAATCCGCAAATTAGAATTTACATTACATATATGTATATCTTAACAGACGTTATCCAGCAATAAATAGGAGTGAATCGTAATCGTTCAATATTTTGATAATGATTTATTTTTTTTACACACTTAGTTGACCTCTATACACAACTATACAACGATGAAAATTAAAATTCTGCCTATTTACCGCTAATTAAGGTCATCGACGATAATGACTTGTGATAGAGATGCAATAAAGTCAGTCGACTCTCTTCCGATTCACGCGAATCTGAAGAATCGGGTGGCATCTGCGGACAGTACGATTCGAATTGATTTCTGCGCGAAATATCCAAACGTACGATCAGCAGAGGCCATACATATATGTTACAAATCACCTGTAAAGAGTGACGTCCACGCCTGCTGTAAATTAAAAGACGTCAATCTCCACTCACTGAAGTCTATCTACACACGCATGATAAATTAAATAAATACAGAAATTGTTTCTTTTTTTTTTTTTCGCTTAAAAGGAGGTATCACGATCACCAGGGACACCGATCGAAATTCTTAATACCATTTAGATCCGAGCTAAGAACGAGAAAGAACGTTCTACTTGCCAGCATCAACGTAAATTGGCGTATCGCTAGCATAAAACGCTGTCTTGTAAAACATTTAATTTTTCTATAAAATTGTATGTAAATTACGTTAATCATACGTCGATCAATATATATGTCACATTTAAAAAAAAAAAAAAGATGAAGAGCTTAAAACGTTCCAAATTTACGCAAGAAATAATAATTAAATAAGTTGAATGCCTTTTAATTCATTGTCGATTTATTTATAACTTGAGCGGTTAGCAATACGTCAATTTAATTATGCAACAAAATTAAGCTCACCGAATAAAATAGTCGTTCATTTACACGCTAAAGAAATATATGCTCGACGACGAGGTATTGCACGAAGCATTCGAAAATAAGGAACCACAAACACTCCGACGAACATCGTTTAAGGTCTTGCTTTCGTCCTCACGTCGACGACAGGACGAAATTCGAGAAGGGACCACGCCACCACATCGCGCGCCCGGATTTTTGTACATTAAAAATCGTATACGTTCGTAGTAATACATCGACAATTGCCTATCTGTTATATTTATCGTTTAGGTTTACCTAGGTCTACTGTAAATTCGTAACTAGAATAGTCGACTTTTCGTAGCCGCTCGCAATCTACCACCGGTGTGCCGCCCTTTGGAATAATCTTGTTGCGGATCAACGTTGCCGTTGAAAAAAGAAAAAAAAAAAAGGAACGGCCACTCCAAAATATATCACAATGTCCATGTATACTCACGTTCGATCGTAATGTTGATGTCATCATACTTATTACATTATTATTGTAATTATTAATATTAATATTATTATTATCGTTGTATAATAATTATTATTACTATAATTATTGTAATTATTATAATTATTGTTATTATTGTTATTAGACGTATACTTTATTTACAAAACTTACGATGACAACAACGGAACAACGTATATGTATATGTACTTATAGCGTGCCATAAAATTCTTGAGGAATGTATGCTAGCTTGCATCCATCATCGAAACGTTCATCATTGGAAGAAACGCGACGACTGATGTGTCTTACTATTTCAAACTTATTAAGAGAAGCATAAGAAGATCACCCAATGCACTCCCGTAGAAGAAATTATTATACATATAATATATATTATATTCGATAGACGTCCGTCTCTACATACAAGATCGTGTATGATCACCGTCCGAAATGTAAAGTCGACACAAGAAGGACTAGCTTTTCGTTACGTTATTAATTCATATTCTTTTTTTTTTTCTCACAATAAATGATTCTTGAGTCACTTGTCGTCATTTTATTGCCAAAACATTTGAATAAATTGCAATTATGTAGTTTTAATCATATAACTTTTTAATTATAAATTTATTTTATATACTTTATACTTTATACGTATAATGAAAAATATTGGTATTGCTTATTTTAAAAGTAGTTTCTATCTTCTGTCATACAGAAGATAAGAAGTTATTTTTCAGACATTCTTTCTCGATTGTTTTAGTGTAGACAAACATGCGACGCAAGAATCCTACTACGACTCTCGGAAACCGGTTCTTTTCGAGCAAACTTAAAAACTTTGTTCTTTCGAACGAATATTTAAACGTCAAACGGCGCAATTTTATTTTTAAAAATATCGTTTTTAAAGCGAAACTACGAACCACTGCGTGCAGTCTCAGTTAAACGCAATTGCGACGCGTTGCAAGTCAAACAATCTGCGAACAAGAGCCGATAGCTTCGTCGCAATTGCGGTTCGAGTATCGGTAATTGCGGTAATAATACAATATAATAATAATATAGCCTATCACGTCAATATTTTTACTATATTTACACAATGTTGTATATGTAATACTAAGATAACTCGTCGTATACATCTCATTGCACCTCGCCTCGCCTCCCACTTTGACCTCCATGACTCGAAAATACAATGTGCATTATTTCCTGCGTTTCACCGTCGAGCGAGAAAGTACCCTCCGCGTGAGAGGAAACAGGCGTAAAATAAAAATCGCGCGGCGGAAATCCACGCCCTAATCAGTTTTGTCATCGGTACGAAGTTAAATAATTTACAATTAGCGAGGTCGACGTTTCTTTAGCGCGCAGACACTCGAAATGCCTCTAATGAGGGCAAAACGAGTAGAGTTTAACAACTGCATTTTAAACGGGATAAATTATCATTGCGCGATGTAACAATCGAATCGTTTCACCGATCTCATTTGGAAGAAATTTGGATAAATTAACACGCGTACATTGAAAAGCAAATGTGATGTTTACTGCGGCGACGGTGGTTGGCGTGCGTGATCTTGGCGTAGCGTGCGTCGAGTCTTATGCGAAAGACATGTGTATGTACCGCGGAGCACCGGTCGCCAAAGACTGATAATGAGGACTGAACGCGCACCCTCTACTTTTTTCCTGTCTTCTCACCCCTATCTCGGTCGCCTAGAGCTATCGTACGCTAACCGCTGTCGCCGCAGAAAATGCCATATCTGTCTTTCGGTTTACATACAATTACGTGAGCCAATCGAATGTCTGACGCAAACATAATTTTGTTGGTATGTGTGTATGTGAAGTAGCTACTTCGACTTTTAATTTTAAGACTTTGTGCGTTAAAAAATTTATCTGCACAAATGACAATTCCTCATTCCTTCTCCTTTATCGACAGCTCGATATGATTGCTGAGAACAAAATGTTCTATCATTGATATATATATATAAAAAAAAACTTATATTTTGACAAATAATTTTAGAATTATTGGCGTTTAGAAATATTCGAACTCATGATAATTAAAATAGGTTTACAGTAATCATAGTGGTTTGAAATTGTAATCAAGTTCGATGACAAAAAAACATCGGTCATTGTCGTAATTAAATATTCGGAGTTGTCATAATTAAGGTTAATTTTTAACAACGCTGAGTGAAATCCATTTTATCGTTTTATTAAATAATTCTTCACAAATCGCTGTGAAACGTTGAAAGTCCATTTAAAAACGAAATCTTGTCGATCTGTTTTTCGCGAAAAATTCGTTAATATCAATAATTCGCACAGCTAAAACAGTTGACGCCAATAATTCGATTTTTCTTTGTAAAATATCAAATGACGCTTACGTTTGTTGTCGTTTATGACGTATTTGACTAGACACTACGCGTTGGAAATATTTATCTGTTACATTCCGAATTAAGAAATTCTTAAAAGTGCAATTTAAATTCCTTCGACAACTCCATCGTAGGTATATGTCAATGTTATATTTATAGGATCAAGATTGTGATTGGCCTGGTATTAGCGTCGGCAGAACATATTTGCAGAAATTCTAGTTTACATTATAAATACGTTATAATGGTCCAGGGAAGGCTGTGATAATGAGAATCAATATTGCGCGAATGGTCACTGTCGATAATGCCAGCAATTTCGATCCTTTACCCTGATTTTACCTCCGCGTTAATTTATAGAAGAGTACTCCTTTCGTAAATTCTCGTGTAATTCTGATAATCATTTTCCGGTAGAATAATGCTTACATAAAAAAGAAATAATAAAAATACCTTACACGTTAAACTTTTAATCATCATTACAAATTATTACCGATTCGTTAAACCTTTTTTCTTTTAGTATTTTAGTTAATAAGTTCAAAGTTATCTAATTGTAAGCATTCGTTATTATAATAGCTTTGCTCTATTAGCTTTACATTAAATTCACAAGAATAAACATTTTTGGACTTTTATCGAATTTATAATGATGGTCGTTTTAATATCGTCGATTTTTTACCTCGCTGTATTATACTGTGTTGATGTAATATTTATAATTATTATAATTAACCGAGTGAATCTTTTCGATTGCGTTTCCTTTCCGCTCTCGCTCTTCTGCATAATTAATCGGGGAAACTCACAATCAGTCTAACTTCCGGCGGCCACTGACAGAACAGAGAGGAGTACTCGTTCCATGGATTTCTGGTAAGCTTCTACCGGCCGGCAGTTTTTCTTCGTGAAACCGAACGTCGAAAAGGCGGTTCAGACGACGCCTTGATAAACAGGACTGTACTCCATGTCGTGGGTATACTGAGGTGGTCCTGGCGGCGGTGGCTGCGGACTGTATTGTTGCGAAGCGTCCGAGGCACGGCGTCTGAGCGCCGCGATGCTGTGAGCGCCTCTCCAGTCCGATCCCTCGTTCGTGGTCACATCGGCATTTACGCAGGAAACACCACCGCCTCCGGTACCGCCGCTGCCGCTGCCACCGGTACCAGAAGTCGTGCCCGGAGAACCCTGGCCGCAGTTCAGCCCCGAGCCCATTCCACCACCTTGTCCAACCGAGGAGCCACCCGGTGGCGAACCTCGCGATGCCGACACGTGCACACCACCTAGATAGAGTAGATAGAAGAAAACGAAATGAGCTTTACTTTTCCCGATGCACTTAATCATTGTACCGATGTAAAAAAAAAAAAAAAGTTCACCAATCATAAGCATTAAAGTAAACATTTTCGATAAACTGTAAAATAACAATTAAATATTTATTGTGCCATAGTCAAACCACCTATAATACTACCGCGGATGAAGCAGCGTATCTCTTGAACGGTTCAGGTATAGCTTCACAATAAGCAATTCACAGGTGCGGCATCACACAGGTGTAGGAAAGCAGCGAACGTTTCGTTTCTTCGTGGTAGATATTAATACGGTAGGCTGACAAAAGCGCGTGGGGGTGCGCTACCGGCCGTCGCGTCGTAAAGTCGTTTCCGCCTCCTCGCACGCTACGCCGGTGGGCCTCGAAAGACAGCGCGGGAAAAGGGACCTTTTTTTTTATGACGGTGTTGCGCCGAGCACAAATTTGCAGAGGACTATGGCAGCGGCTGCTTTTGAAAAGCCATTTGAAAGAATGAAACGTCTAATGGCGCACGATGTGCGTGATTTTATGACTATTGTCGGCTAAAACGGTGATACGTGCCATAGAACGCGTATACACTGGGCGGATTCACCGGGCGCAATCAATGAAGTTTGATTCCGCGTATAGCACGAAATAAATGACCGAGCTGAAAAATAAACGAAGATAAACGCGGCGTAATGCGGCACGTGTATATTTTTACGCTTAAGAATAATAGAAATCATTGAGGTTTATCCTTCTCTTACCTAAGAAAAATTGGTGTTACGCGTGAATTAGCTGTTATTCCACTTGTCGTTCTGCGCTTTGTTTCGTACCTCGGAAAAGTGCTCCGGAAAAATAAGGTTAGACCACGAGCGGAGCGCGCGAAATGCACGGAGTGCACGGAGCGTCTGATCTAAAGTTCGCTGCATTCGACGTTACCGACACCTTCATTCGTCATCTCTTTCAGCGACGTTCAGCGGATTCCGGCGATCACTATTGCGACACCATGAGATCTGCACCTCGCCCGTTTTTTTCGTCGCGGCCGGTATTCTCATCTCGTTTCGAGTAAGTGATTTTTACGGGGAACAATTCATATCGCGGCCCGTTTCATTGCGTCTCTTGGTGCAAGTTTCTAACGTCGTTTATTCCGTCTTGCGTCGAGATCGAGGACGACCCGGTGAAAGTAAGCAGCGTCACGAATATCGAGAGTGCAACAAATGATCGCTCGTCGCGTTTCTTGATTTTAAATTTTAATCGTAAAAAATCGCCGCGATAATCCACCGTCATTCTTTCGGTCGTTCGTCTCTCGAGTGACAGTGTCAAGTGATGTGAAGTGCTACAACACGTCAGGATAATTCAGAAACTGCCACGGAAGGAAGGAAGGAAGGAAGGAAGGAAGGATGGATGGAAAGAAGGATGGATAGACCTATTCTAACCTAATCGAATGCTACAAACGTAAGTGAACCGGCAGCACGCCGTCAACCGTAGATTACACAGTTGTAATTATCACGAATTAATGTCTCCAATTAGAAACGACGCGTGCGTGGTCTCTTCTAATTTTACTAAAATTAAGAACTGCCACATTTCTTTTCCTCGAGTAAAGCGCGCGGCTTGTCCGCTACTCTACGACAGCACGAATTCAAAATTGGGCGTTTCGAAACGCGATAATTAACGCATTAACGGAGGCTTGTTTGCGCCAATCTGGCGCGGCCTGCTGCGAGAGAGAAACGTTAAATGGAACTTCCCCGATCGACTAACAATAAGAATCGCGCCACCTTGTTGGGTTACATTGGCGTGCTAATCATCATTGGTAACCGAAAAATAACGCTCTAGTCTAAAAGCTATTTGCTCTAAGTATTATCCGCGGATAAAAGCATATAACCGGCAACGAGCCGAGGCTGGACGGGTTCACCTTAAGGCCGCGTTCGTGCACACACATCGGCGCGGCGCGGCGTACTCGTGGAACGCCGATTTTTTCTTTTCTCAAGTGACGCTACCGGGCGATAACACTCGGTAATTGGCATCGTATAAGCGTTACGTGCACACGTATGCGCGCATACAAATATACGGCTGCGAGTCAGCTTGCGAAATTGTGTTACGCCAGATTTTTTACCGTAAGCTGCGGGAAAGTTCGATGTCGCGTTAAACTTCGTGATCGTTGCCGTCAAATTATTTGTACTAATTAACATGCAATCGACACGGTTTTAAGAGAGAAAACGACAACTTGGAGCAACCTAATTGTCACTACAACAAATAGGAATATCTCATCTCTTCTCTCGCGTATGAATGACCTCGCGAAATATCTGACTATAATAAACTCGCGAACGAAATTCGTAATTCGTTTTCAGGGTGACGATCTGCATCATAACTAATTCCAACTTGAATAAGTCTACCAAATCATATTGCTGATATGTATTTTCGTATTAAAAAAAAAAGGAAAAAAAAAAGCAGAATTTTCAACGTCTATTTTAAATAGTTTATCGATTCGTCAGAGCTCCAATGCGCAATAAATAAATTTTATATCAGCTGAGATCAACGTTGCATCCTGCATTACGTGGCAAAATTATAATGACAGCTACTGTTTCAGAACTTTCGTACGTTAATATTAAAACTCGCTTTGGATTATTCAAGCATATCGGATATCAAAAATACACGGATTATCATAATTCCTATATTATTTAAGTACCGCGTTGTTTCACATTCGCAAAAGCGCACACGCGTTTTGAATGAAATTTTCGGTTTTTCACCGCTGCGTGAAATCTTGAAAGTTACAGTCGGTGGTGAGTACGCCGGAAAGCAATCTCCGTGAAAGAAGAAATTTCACACGCGATTTATCCCCTCGAGTATAATATCTTTGAAAATACAAGGTCCCCGGGTGAGGTAAAGCGTAACTCAACCAAGACAGGTTGCATCGAGATGTTATGGTAAACATACAGCGAAAGATCTCGCACCTAGGTGCGAGATCGGGCTTGGAGTTTGCCTGCGTAAATAGACAGGAGGACGGGGTTTATGTTTCTGTCTCAAATTCCTTACGTGCAGGCGCATAACCCCTTCGAACCTTAATGCACCGTAACGTTTAACGACTTGGCCAAAGAGACTTCCACGGCGCTGTTTGCACGTCGTCTTTTAGAGGACCACGGTACCAAAAGTTTGGCAAGACGATTATCGGCACACGTATAAGCGACCGGGTTGACGCGAACGTTAAGATTCTCTTGGGTGTGCCTATTCGCGTTCGCGCATTGTAGCCAACTCGGCAACGTTTCACGTTACTTGAGCGAGCGACGATGAAAAAGCGTTACGTTCGTTTAAGCCGCCTGAAGTAGCCAAGTATAATCGTAAAACGCTTTTTTACGTCTAGACAATCTTTTGCGCGCATATTCTTAAAGTTACTTATTTTTTTAGAGGATCAGAAACGACGTATGATACGACAGACCAAGTATACACTCACGATAAAGATAATAAAACGCGCGTATGATTTCAATTTTAAACCCGCAGCGCCAATGTTTCGTTTAGTTATATGTATATTAGAGATAAATTTCTTTTTCGTGATTTCTTTTTTTATCGTTACGTAGAAGACTCTGACTTATAATTCTCGTTAATGCTCGCGGTAACAACTTACTGATAGAATTGAGTCCGTAGTTGGTATGGTAGACAGATTGCGACGGGCTGTTGATCGGAAGCCCGGAGTTTCCGAGACTAAGACTGGAACCTAAACTTCCCGTGCTTTGTTGACCGAGTTGCCCGAAACCACTCATCGTCATGCCGCTTTGCAATTGTCCAAGACCTGCGGGTCAAATGAGCACAGTTAAATATATGAGGCGTAGTTGATACGAGGTGACGGGCGGGACTTCGCAAAGAAATGAGAAAGATCGGTTGGTTATCGGTGTCATTGTCGGTACAACCGTCGGTGAACAACCGACGCGACGGTGGGACCGATAATACGCCGTAAGTAATTTCAGCTGTCTCTGCCAGTGGACGGGCGAAATTAAATTAGGAGGCAAGCATCGTCGCGACTTCGTCTACGAGAATTGGTGTTTCCTTCTCATGTTGCTTCTTCTCCCGTTAGCGTATGAACGAGATGCTAATCATATCGTGCATTAAATGACACAATTGTGTGCAATTTGCATGGTACCGATGCTTCAATTAAGTTACAAGCAAAAGTGCCCCACGTCTTTGATAATTTCTTTTGCTCTTCTCTCGTTACACGTACACTTTGTTCTCAATATTAATTAGCCTTTAAAAACAAAAGTAATTGCAAATTAAGTTCATAAAAAATTTATATATTCAAGTTAAGTATTAAAATGCTGCAGCTAGATTATACATATAAAATAATCTTAAATTTTTGAGAGATATGTCATTAATATTTCAAGAAACATAAAAAATCAATAGTTTCATTGACCAATAACGCAAAAAAAAAGTCAGATTTCTTGACACTTAAACGTAATTATTTATTTACGCAGCTTTTAAATATTCACATCCTTCCTATTTGACTTATAAAAATGAAAGAGATTATTGCAAAAGTATACGAGTCGATTTTTACTAAATCTCTTTCTCCTCTTAGATTTTTATATGTATTATCAAAATAGATTGTGTAAGTATTTCATAAGACAGTGGATCAATTTAAGGTGTCTAATTAGAAATTAATGAAGAAACGAAAGAGAGATAATCTGTAAACTAAAATATTATTTTTCTTTCTAGAGATATTCGATGCGTATGTATAACGCATTATTTATTTCATTTTATAAAGTAAACCCGGTTGATTAAAAATAAGAATAAATGTAGAGCTCATGTCGGTTATGTGTAAATGTATATATAAATTATTTAATTAATACGGTTAAATTGTTTATACACTTACACAAGTTGCAATATGTATTGGCATGTAGTACGGTATGCATTATGGAATACCATCGATATTTCATCAACAATCTAGTGTGACATGTGAAATTGATAGCTGCCACGGAAATAACTGTCGAGGGAGACAATTTTTTAAAGGAGATTTCCGGAAATTCTCTTATAAATTTCATTTTTAAACATACATGTGGACAAATATCGAGCTCTTGTGAGCAATAACGCAGACGATCGAAGGAACATTTCCTGTCTTGTCCACCGAAATCACATGGATAATTTCTTTCTCCTTTTTTATTATTTTTTTTTTTATTTTTATCTTGCGCTTACGTTCTTGATTACGGTTAGTGATAAAAGCTATTGATATCTGACCTGCCCCCATTCCCCATCTATCCGCAGGAGTATGAAACATTCCGGTACACAAGTCAGAGGTCATCGGTCCGAAGGGTGGTAAGCCGTGCGACGGTAGCAGTGATCCCGAGGACCGAAACACATTGGTTGTCTTCTTGCGTTTCTTCCATTTTGCTCGTCTATTTTGAAACCATACCTACAGGCATACGAACAGAAAATCATTATTGATAATCGGGTAAAAAAAAAAAAAAGTACGTTCTACAATTTTTAAAACTTGAAGGAAACGTGTAACACATTGCAGTATTTTAAATTACGAGTGTCTCTTACGTCTTTCCTCCTACGTTTATTTATGCAACGCAAATTACTATTCTTACATTTTACACAAATAGGATCGTTATCCTTTAGTCTTTTTCTGAAATTAACCCAAATTTAAAGTTAATAGGTTTCATTTACTAATGAGTAGCAAAAAAGAAGTTACACGTCGAGTCAACTAAAGCTATTTATTTTTTAATACGAAGTCGCATTATCCGACAATTTCTTTCGCCGCGCTCTTTCCCCCGCGATAACATTTTTTTCCTCAATAGGACGTAACCAAATCCAACCATTGCGACGGTAAGATGTCCCTCGGTGTTACGACAATATCTTCGACCCCACCGCGGGTAGCTATTAGCCGACGTTATGAGCTGTTGATTCTGGCCACGTAGTGGCCCCCTAAGCTGCCGGGGTCCCGGGGACTTGATTTATTGATATCGCATGCAAAGCCCGCCTCTGTGTTCTCCGATATACCTACCCTCGCCCTATCTCGCCACCACCACCGTCACGACTACACTACTACTACTCCACCGTCTATCTCTCCCTCTCGCTCGCTCCCATCCCTCGTGCAGACTATAGTCCCTTTTCTGGCACGGTAGCTCGCGCTGTAGCCATCTCATATGTGCCCATAAATTAGTACTTTAGCATTAGAGCGCGGGATGCGCGCTTGCGCCACCGTACGCACCGTACATACGACCACACACGCAGAAGAGCAATACCACGAAGGGGCGGTGGTGCAAGGGGGGGGGGTGTAGGAACACCCTACGCTAACATACGAGGATTATATGAATCTAATTGGATATATGGGATTTACACGCTCCAGTATACACCTCAGGTATTGCAACGATCGTTGCATTCTTACGCGCTCGAAGAGTCATTAATGTCAGGCGACGATTTTAAAAGCAGATTTTTAAGATGCGGCTCGCAATGGGATGTCGATGTCTTGAATTCATCACGCGTTTGAAAATTTAATACTTTTAATCAAAATCGATTCATCCAACGTTAACTTGTCAGGCAGCTTCATAGCTGCATAATTTAGTAATTACGATTATTTCGAGTGAGTTGATGTGAAATTTATTCGCCTTTGTTTTAGATTCTTTTTATACATATACTAGATACTGATTTATCTTTCTTGATATAAGTTAGTATTAAATTCACAATCAAACTGTTATTTTTTTATTTTTAATTAAACGTGAACAATAATGCGGCTCTCTTTTATTATTTTTTTTTTTACTAAATTAACGTTTATCGTCCCGTGATATTTGTCGGAGATTCGTAACAGCTGGCGGGTCTCTTGACTCTCAAGGATGGACGCTCGTGACGAGAGAATGGCATTAGAGCTGGGTGGTGTTAAGTGCATTGGGACTGAATCAGCGTCTATATATCAGTCAGTAGCGTAGAATCAAATACTACTCTCCTCCATCTCCATAAAATGTACTACATCCTTATATAAAGATAGACATATCTACGATTTCGGATACGTGGATACACATTTCTTCTCGTTGATATCGTACGCGACTCCAAATGCAAGTTTGAAGAGTTAATAAAATATAAAAATGAAATATTTTTAAAGTTAAATTAAAAAAATTCTTATTTATTTGTTATTAAATGCTTCTATTCGTAATTTTACGAAACAGATAGATTAAATAAGTAGCAAAAAAGGCATGTTTTCAAAATCACGGCGTTTTTGCCGTCAACGGCGAGTCATCTCTTAACACATAGATTTCATGGAGGAATTATGACAAAACCGTGACTAAATGGCTTGTAGGTAATTCGTCGGTTACACGCCGATATAATTCGAAAGAGAGAAAAAGCACGAAAGAGACTGCTTACGCGCAAATCGCGCATTATCACATATACCCCTTATCCCGCACGGCATAAGCAGCGTAGCATAGTATAGACAACACGTACGGCAGAACTTCCGTTAATTAACGCAGGCGGATGCTAATGATGTCAGTTACGAAACAACAACGCGCGAACGAGTGCTTTCGATATGCATGCTCGATACCGAAAAGTCGAGCATTTAATGAATTTTTCATTTGTATTTAAGATTTATCCCGAAAGTACATAGAAATTTGAGCTTGCATTTAATAACCACGTGTGCGTGTGTACGCGTCTAATTAATACCGCGGTTCTATAAATAAATTAAATTAAATTGTAATACAACAAACTAAAAAAATATGTGAAGATATTAAAAAAATAATTTTCACGCGGTATTATTTTAAATATTAGAGTCAGTATAAATAATACTTAGTAGCGGAGGATTACGGCATCAAAAATACATATATGAAATCTTTATAAATGCAATCAGTTTAACGTACACCGAAGGACAGTTATAGCGTTTTCTGCGGCGACAGCGGCTAGCGTACGTAACCCTAGGCGGCGGAAGCAAGGGATGAGAGAACGGGGGGAAAATCAGTCATCGGCGATCCGGCCGGCGCGGTATATACATGCGGCACATGTGAAACTCGACGCACACGACGCTAAAATCATGTTCGTTAGCTGTCGTAACCGCAGCAAATGCCATATCTGCCTTTCAGCGTATGTGTTCTCTAATACGTAACAGTTTCCTTTTGAAATCGATCGATTGGAATCGACAGGCCTTGCCCGAGAGCTTTATATACTAAAACTCTTAATCAATGTGATTGAAACAGTATAAAGACACGTGAAATTCACTTAATAATAGTAATAATCAAGCTTCAAAATTAGTATTAATAGAATAGTAATAGTTCTATATATAGTTTCTCTCGTATTCCGTAATATTGTATCACTCCTGTTTTTCTAGTACTGAACGTCAAACCTGAAACTTTGTACGAAATTTATTAAAACTTCGGTTACAATAATATTTGACAGGCTTGTTAATATTAAACACACGCGTTACATGTGTTCTGTAAAAAAATATATTTCAGAAATATGTATTTTTAATATTTTACGTTATTGCATTAATGAATGATATTCCGTCGATAAGCGATAATCAATATTGCTGTTTCATTATACATATACGCACAAGCCTGAAAGGGGTATTCGTAAAGAAACAACTGGCATGAATCGTAATAGCAGCAAGAACACACCTTTCGATGACTAAGATGCTCTGATTGACGCCTTTTCGTAAGATATAAGCACTCGGGCGAGGAGCGAACCGGCGCGGCGGGTCAATTAGGAACATTGCTTTTTAAAAATTGATCAATCACTGCTTCCTCGGGGCGCGTGCGCTATGGCAGCTGTTCCCAGGAAACACCTGGGATCAGGATGAGGGTGGATACGAACGTTGCTAGTTTCATAATATCGACATCGACTCTCCTAGTAATCCGGCTACTCGAGATCGCGAACGCATTTTGTGTTCCACGTGCTGTGGTGCGAAATATGCTTTTCGTAAAATTCCAGACAACAGATTGCTATGCATTATCACAATGACAGACAAACATTTATTTATTTAATTTTTTTCCCATAAAATCTATGTCTCTTTATAAATTTTTCATGTTAAACGATAATTGTAAAAAAGAACATCGTTTTAGTAATTGCAAATAAATTGGAAATATAATATATCAAGTAAATTGATCAAAAGTGAAAAGAGCCAATTAATTATCTTGTTTTTTCTCAGAAATGAAAAAAATTTTTTTCGTATAAATACCAACGTTTATTTAGCGATTGCATAATTTACGAACAGAAAAAAAAATTTGTGGATTATGTTTGCTTTATGTTATTATGCATTATATATTATAAAATTTATTTAATAATATAATACTTTAACGTTTATCATAAATATGTGTCTAATGAAAATCTGATGCGCTTATTATTTAGATTCAGTACTATTTAACATTCTTCCTGTGCGATAAAAACTTGCCATAAATTTATCTGTCAATATTTTTGCATAAGAGGCTTACGGAAAATTTACATGACAGACTATTTACATTTATAATTCGTTGATCATTAATTTCAGAGAATAAAGTAATTTTATTTCATAAATGAAATATTGCCCATCGTTAAATGCATTTGTAACGTGATAGTAGTATACAATGTATACATGATCAATATTCCATTAATGACAATGCATTATCAAATCATGTATGCTGCCAGAGTTTCAAAATTAGAAAAAAAAAGAGTTGTCAAGTTTTCTATTAGTGAATTTTAAATAATTATTCTTTGTTTAGTTAACAATCTTTTTAATTTCATTTATCAAGATTGTAATTCTATTTTAAATTAAATTAATTTTAAATAAATAGTAAAGCAATTTATATTTATCTTTCAAATAATAATTCCACTATAATTATAAATCAAACTTTAATATTTTTTTTTAATCTTTATTTTATTTAACGACAAAAATTTCAAAGTTTTTTAAATTTATATTTTAATTGAAATCAGTTCAATTTGATCAAATCAAAGTATCATACTTTCAAAAAGTGTTTCAACAACAACGAAGGATCATAGAAGACAGTAAGGATCGCGATTTTCAAGAAGAGACCTTTTCTTTCTATTTCTTTCCGTCGATCGCGAATGGCTTAGTTTAACACCGGAGGAGCCCTCTTCAAGGGGAAGCAAGAAAAGGTGGCAAGAAGCGAGCATTGGCCAGGCAAGGATGGTTTGAGGTTAGGGTGAGGTTTAGGGGGTGGAGAAAGGGTGGCGAGACCTCGTAAAGGGGGTTTCAGCAGGCGTTGATATAAATTGAGCTTGCCATCAAGGCAAGCGGCGGGATCTGCCCGAGGCCACAAGATATATAGGAGTAGCTTTCAGCACGCCATTGAAGAATAGTCCGACTCACTTCGCGGAAAAACGCCTCGAATCGCCACGAAACGAGATAACGTTTCTCTTTCGTGATTCCGCTCGGGATAGGAAAAGCTTTCCGCGATGAAATTTTGATTCACTGTCTCAAATAGCCGATTTACGGGATTAATATTTTGCGATAGTACAAGAAGCTAACAATCCTCAATAAAATCGTGTATTTATTACGCTCAATCAACTAACTTTAATTGTTAAATGATATCTCGTGATCTTTTTTTCAAAAAGCACGATTGATCACAATCATTATAGTAATCAAGTATTTTTATACATACATATAAATAAATGAAAAGACGTAATAGGAAGTTTGATAGAAAATGTTATAGACGAAAAATTAACATATATTTAGATGTAGCCTTTTTAAATAAAAATTAATATACGCGTGACCCATTTCCATTACTGCTAATATTAAAAATGTATTCTGTTAAAATTTCCAAACTTTTAAATATCATCTTTGCGAATATATGTATCGATAAAAGCGTCGATACACTTAAATTCAACCTTTACACTTCTTCCCATTATTTATAACGGCAAGAAATATTTTTGTAACTAACGCGCTCTCGTGGATTAACAAAAGAGTGCACGCTCCGGACCAGGTGGTGATAAATTTAATGAAAATAAATACTGCATAAGTTGCGTTTGCGGGATGTGACCCTGATTGATGACGGTAGTCGGGAGACAGTCTGAGGGTGGCAAGACGCATTATCCGGACCGCCCACTGTTTCATGTTGCGTTATACTATACGTATTATACCATCAGGAGAGAGATTTTTGCTATGTTATTAGAGAATCGCCTGACTCTTAACGTAAAATTAAAAATCAGTCACTTTGATGCATCATTGTGATATGTCACCCATCTCTTATGTAACACGTAACCGTCGCAACAATATGATTACAGCTCGCATATTTTGTTAATTATTGAGAAAATTAATTTTTTATATATTTATATAGTACATATATTTTTTTTCTTTTTAGTTAATATTATACACTAAAAGAAAATGTTAGTTTTATATTCTAGATACGTTTTATATTTTTTAAGAGAACGTTATAGCTATTTAATTAGCATAAATGCAATCGAAATGATTGACGCAACTTTAATAGAAGACTCGGAAAAGTTATTCCAGCAAGAAGAGAAACGCAGGCAGTTTCCTCTAGAGCACATAATCTCATAAAGGGTTTGACGCGAAACACGACGATAAAATGCATACTCGGTGCTCTCACATGCACCTCGCGGCCATAAACTTGATCCATTTATACTTTATTATTATTTCACGGCCGCAATATCGCTGGCTTACGATACCTGTCGTCAAATTAGCTCGAATTGCTCGTGGAACTGGATTTACTTGTTGGGATAAACTCGCTCGCAAAAGTCTATACGGCGCCCGTGCATTTACAAAAAAGCAGCATATCAATCATTCTCCGGGATTGTATCCTTAGGGGTATATATCCTTTTCTCTTTTTCGTTGAGGAAAATATTAAATCGAATATTAAATTTTACATATTTTTTTTTTTTACACTGCCCCGACTAAAAATAAGAAACGATTACAATAACGTGCGTGTAAAAATATATGACCTTAATATCGACTTTGCCTAAACTACCTCGTACGCCTGCGATTCAATTTTCATTTTACGCTGAATATTGCAAATTATTTACGCATTATAACTCTTCTATAATAATATTACGTTATACGGGTTACTAAACGTTATTTAACGCTTGTAAATTTCTTTGTGTAACTTAAGTGAAGTACGCCATGCGTGTTTAATTCCCGGTGCGATTAATCGAGTGGGCTTATGGATTTTTGCTGCTTCGAAATTATTCAGTGCTGCAGACGTCATAACAAAATGGGCGTTAGATGATGCTCCCTCGGGGTCATCGCAGCGACACAATTTATCCATCGAGAACCCTAATGCCCTTCCGCGGCCCTGTTACCTCGGCACGTCTACACGGGGATGCTTTTCTCCCCGGCCTTGTTACACACGCCCGCAATCCGTATGCGTGTAACGCGGTCCGTGCCGTACCCTACACACGATATTTTTCGGGCGGCGACACGTAAGAGCTAATATCGCGGCCTATGCATATTTATACGGCATTAAAAATCACCCCTCCCTTAAAATGCATAGACCGCTGCATAGCAGAGGCGTTGGATCTTCGCGGCTCGACGCAGAAGCGGCGATGGCGAAGCGAGATTCGCGCACGCGTTTTACGCGTTTTTCATTCGCTCGCCGAAGTTCCGTTTAACGCAAAGAAGAGCGGAATCGGTTTACCGATACAAGGAAATTTCGCGAACGGCTCATTAATTGTTTTAAAATTCGACGACGCTAACGAAAAAGCGAATTTGAAACGAAATCGTTTACATTTTAATTCGCGTATTTTATACAACTTTGCTTTGAAATATACATACGTATATACATACGTATGTACACATATTGTATTGATTGACAGATTTTTAATTGACATAATCTATTATATTACAATATCTATGGCAAGAAAATTAAAAAGAGACTAGGAAAAGATATCTAGCCGCGCGGCAATGTGACAATGATTTAGCGCGATGCTCGTTCATGATCGAGAGTGATTCGCGGCATAGTAACTTGACGCACAAATGTTTGATACATCGTCGTAAAACACTCGATTGCCATGTACACATGTCTGGGCGCGTACGAATATGTGTATATATATGTATATATATATATATATATATATATATATATATCCGTCCGCAAATGTAACCGGTGATAGTTTATCGCGCGGAAATTTTACAACTCAATATCGTATCTCGATCATATTCGACTTTTGATACCGCACGCGCGATACCGTAACTCCACGTTAACGGTATTGATTTTGCAATAAACGTCCTCGGACTCTCGCTTCCTTTTGCGCACAGTCGGCCAGCGAAATTATCGACTCTCCGCGAGATGATATTACTCGAATTGGATATTTTCCGGCGCGTAATTTCTCGTTCATAAAAGCTTATCGATGGTGACGTGCGATATGACAAGGACGGCCCGTCCTGATAAATAATTAGCAATTCCAAAGGAGCGCTTTTCCAATCGAGCTGTCGAGCTCCGAAGATATTCGGCTCATTGAAGCCTCCGCTTTTGAATCGTATAACATTTAAGCGACGGACGAAATCGCGTTAACTTGTTTGTAATTATAAATAAATCACGGCTCATCGCGGTTATATAATAGTAATTGGTGAATTAATATTAATTTTAATCGTGAGGCTCACGAATATGGATACGTCACTCTTAAATTAGAAAAAGCCGAGATAAGTTCTCCGCTACAGCGAACTACGAAACCATTTCCCCATTTCTCGGAGCAAGACAATAACGAACTACATCTATCCTCGCTGCAGTCACTTGCTTATCCCAAAGGACGGCCGAATGACATCGCCATTCATCCGGTTCCCGAGGGATGCTTTGAAAGCAATACTACGGCACCCGCTATCGTAGACGAGCCACTGTCTCTCTCTCTCGTGGCATATGTGACTTCTGCAACTTGCGACATATCAAAGCGAGAAAAGTCTCGCGATTTTTCCGAAGAAAATTAAGACTCTCGTGCAATTATCGCGCACTCGTTACCGATGCATTTCTTAATTACAATCCGATATACTTCATGCAAAATTAATTATTATCTTATTAATAATTCGTCTCTTAATTACAGTCTAATAGGAACGCGTGCAGAATTCACGTTGCTCTTATATTACAGCATCACTTTTTAATTACGCTGATAATGTGATAAATATCGTAAAAATGCACGCGAAATAGGTGATATTTCAACTTGCCCTGCTGTAGAATCCTCGCGGCCGTATCCCGCGGAAATATTTTCATTTCATCTAATTTCCATTTTTACAAATAAAGCGGCATTATCGAAAAAATGTTTTCGAGAGTCGCTCGGCTATTTCCGCAATAATGATTTTACGCCGCGATTCCGGGGTTGAAACCATCGAAGAAAGCCAGACTGACGGTACGATATGCGCGTTGAACAGCGATAATCCACAAAACGATTACGTGCGAAAACAAGTTGCCCCCTTTTTTTTTTTTGCGACCTCGAAAGTTTGCGCTCATCGACGAAAGGTCGTGCCCCATAAAATTTCCGGCAGTGGCAATCGAAAGGACCCTTCAGCCTAGAAACGGGCAGTTACCTGAGGCAGTTAAGTTAAATGCCTGTTAGCAGACGTTAACTGCCCGGCGCTATGGGTTCTATTCCGTGGACGATTGCAATTTTAATCGCCTCTTCATTATGATTAAATTTAAATCGGCCGTGTGCAGTCTAATAAAGCTCGTTCTATCCAGTGCGGCTCTCTCTCTCTCTCTCGAAACAGAAAATGTCTCCTGGGCGGATTAAAATACGCGTAATTAAAACCGTAAAGTGCCGATATGCCGCCCGAAATAAACTGTCGGCTTAGTAATAAACGTCCAGCTGAAAAAAAAAGCTTTTGTCTCAAACTCTCTTTTCCTCTCGCTCGCGCGCGCGGTCTCTCGAATGATTGAACTTTATTTGAACCATCGAATGCGGCGAATTAATATTCGGTATGATTGACGGTAAGGAGTAACCCCGCGCGCGCATTCTAAAAGCGTGCACATTGTATGAAAAAAAAGCCGTTGACCCCGGGCGTCAATCGTGAATTTTCGCCGTAAGTGGCCCGCAGCGATTTCGCATTATTTCGCGCAACCACCGTTGCGCTGTGAAATTTATAATACATAACCATCGCGACGCTTTCATTGAAGAATGATATAAATATTACTGCTCGAATGAGAGAGGGAACACTAAAAATCTACCACGGGAACTAAGTCGCGAGTTAAAAGCTCTCATTTACGCGACGAAAACTCGAATATTTTATCGCAAGACATGAATTATGAAATGTTAAAATAACGTTTCGACGAGTCACTATTTCGAGTTTAGGAAAGGTAGTCGTCGCGCTTACGCAGAATGCAACAGCCGAACGACTGATTCGATGCAACCGGGGGTTCGTTAAGCTTAGCGACACCGCGAGATCAAGCCTAACCGCACGAGAGTACGTGAGTGACCCTTTTTTTTTTCTTTTTTTTTTTTATTCGAAAATGATAAAACTCAATCTAATGTAAAATTCATTATGTCCATTACGGCTAATTAAGCGGAGCGAACACTCACCGAAAGCCCGTGCATTTTTCAGCGATAAAGTCGGTGGCTCTTAATTATTTTATTTCGGGCGAACGCGCGAACCGGTAATCCGCTGTATTCCGTGCACGCACACATCAAAATCTGATAGCCCATAACGGGGAATGCGCGTATCTCCGATACGCATCTTAGGACAATACGTATCGTCGCGCTAACGAGTTCGCAACGCAACAATAATCGCATTAAGACGTTAATTAAATGTTACACATAATTTCGAATAGCTGCATAATGCCACTTCGAAGTAATTGTTGTTTGTACAGCAGTTCTCACGATGCGTTACCCGTGCAATTTAATAGTTGTTCATTAACGAGAATTAGAGATGGAGCAGCAATTACGCCTCTCTTCGAGCGATAATAAATTACAAATCGATGAACCGTAATATTTCATTACGCTATTCCAAGTATTTTGTTGCTAATCAGGGATGCTTCCCATTGTTCCGCCGCATTGTGCTCGATCGGAAAAATGGTGACTGATTAATCTCTCCATGCGACCATTCGCTCTGCCGACGGTACGCGTTTATGTGTGCACGTGTGTGTGTGCCGATTGCATCGAAATACCTCTATCGCACGAAGTATCGATCGAATTTCGAATGCAATGAATTGTAACGACAAATAGTTTTCTTTTCGTTGAAAAATTAATAAAAGCATATCTGTGTAGAATTCACGCGTTCTCATTTTTCTTAAAAATAAAACAAAATATTAATTAGCTAACATTTTAATTTTTTTCTTATTTTTAAAGGTAAATATATTTATTTAAAACTTGACTTAAAACTTTATTTAGCAAAGTTATTTTGATAAAATTTTTTTTAAGAAGTATTAATGACCGGGCTGAGTAATTCTTCCATTAACTATTGCTATTATCGAAGGAATGAAGAGGGAATGACCTGCCTCGCGTTATTATGTACAACGTACTTGTGGCGAGTAATTTTCTACCCATTAATGCAACGATTATACAACAGAGCTATTACGCTTACTGTATCAATGATGCGGAGTGCCATAATTTATACCGCATGCAATATGAATTGTAAAACTGTGAATTATAAAAACGAACAGATTTCTCTTAGTCTCTACCTTTAAATTTGATTTCTCACAAGCAGTATAAATTATTTTAAAACACTCCCCCATTATTGGACGTCAGAATTAATGGACGTATCCCAAAAAGCAGTTTAATTTTTTTTTGCTTTCTAAATGATTTATACGGCGTGCTTATATTTTCGGGATTTCTAAATGTAATCAGGTTTTCGTAATCAGGAGTAACCGCGTAGTTAACGTTTTTGATATCTTTGAGCTACGAAAACGCACGACGGAGGTTCCCGCGGCACATCCGCAATTGGGATCCATCGTATATTCAAGTTCATTATCGCGAATGATTGACGCGTAACCGCGGATAATGATTGACGGGAGCGAAAAAAAAAAAATCAAAAGAGATTACTCGGCCGTCCTTAAAACACGCGATGGATCCGCCATGGCAAGTCAAGAAACCTTTGATAGCGACGCTCGATAGTATAGCGATGCTGAGCGCCGGCGCCTTTCCCTCGCAGCCCCATTGGTGCCGAAGGCCCTCTCCACACGAGTACCCACCACCGGGTTTCCTTGGAAACGCTTCGTTCACGCTGATGTCTACCCTCGCCCACAGAAAACCTCTTTCAATTAGGCAGCCTGCCGCCCGACAGACCCACGAATCCTGATCCGTTTTCCCTCCCGGTCTTCTTTTTCTTTTCTCTCTTTCTTCTTTTATCTGTCCTTTTTATTTTTACCCGTTCGACATTTTCCCCACTTCATCGAAACGAACACAACGCAACTACGAAATCAAAAGGCGAATAAGTCACCGAAGTCACTCCGGATGACTTTGAAACCGAGTAACTCATTAAGATGCTAGGAGACGCCCGGCGGTCAATGTGTCGCGCCATAAATATCAGAAATCAAGACAGGCGTTACAATAAAACGACGCGGAAATAAAAAAAAAAAATTACTTTTAAAAATACATGACGTGGAATAAGTGTCGGAATATCGAAAAATTGATTTCGAAATGGAACTAGCAAAGTGATAAGCGATGAATTAAAATTTACGAATCTACGCGAATCCTAAAGTACTCTGATCGGGATTTAAAAGCTTTCTTTTTTATCGCATGAGGTTATTTTGATTAAAAATTTTTCATCAACGGTATCTAGGTAACTATATTCTCTCCGCGCAGACAATTATTTAATTACACAACTTACAAATACGGGATTCGCACGTTATGTGCGGATTCGTATATGCGAATTTATATACGCGCACGCGAAAGGGATGGAGGGTAGCTGCTTGATATGCAGCACTACGCTCGGCTTGACTGACGCCTCCAAGTTGCGAATAAAATTTTCATGAATTTCTATTAACTCCGTTTTTCTAGACGTGCCCCGGAGACTTAAAAAAGTTCTGTCAGCTGATAGCCCGCAGGGAAAATCATCCTTTTGCATTGGTCAAATTCGATCAGAAAGACAATTTTTAGCGAGCTTTTACGACTGCTTTTAAAATAACGTAATGCACGAAATTACCATTAAGATGTACAGATTAAAGGTAAAAGTAAAAAATTATTATATATTATTAAAAATATAAATAACGAAAAAATTTTTTTTTAAGACTATTCTGTTTTTAAAATCAGTTTTTGGTGCAATATGTGTATAATAATCATCTTCTGTTTTTCAAATTGAGTGAAATAATATTAATACCAATTGCAAGTATATTGCAATAAATCAGTTAATAATCTTTTTTATTAATTTACATTACTTGTAGTAATCACTTACTACTATTTTGCGTTTCATCAAAAAGTGAAACTGTTTATTTTTAACACATTGTTAATTAATTGATTTTTTTGGATCTTTGATAAAATATGTGCTAATAATGCACTCAATAATGAAACAGGTCGATAATGAGAAAGGTCGATAAACTCTTAAATGAATAACGCAGTAAAAGTCAAGCCTTTTTGGTTCATAAATTCTGAGATTTCCGTCAGTTCCATTTTTAGACAAACCGCGGAAATCATGAGTATATTTTTGCTGTCAAAAACACATTATACTCGTTAAAATATAATACGAAAGATGCCTCGATTTACTATGTCTTTTTTAATTTGATTCGACGTCTATTGTTGACGCATCTATTTTTAATGTCCGTCGTTAATGTACGATATTTTTGATTCATTACATCTTATCGTATTAATACGATATAACTACCTGTCTTTTAAATTACTTCTTAAAAATTTTTTATTTAAAAAAAGAAAGAGTTAAAAGTTTGGTTCCACGAGTAAAGTAAAATTTTTTTTTCCTAAGTAGTATACCGACGATAACAAATTTAAACTATTATTATCTTCATTCGTGATAAATCCATTTTTTTAATATATCGTCGTGTTAAAAAGATTTTAATAAACTGATATGATAGCCTTTGTAAGATCGATACGGAGCAGAGCTCTTGTATTAACCGCGATTGAGATTTCTGGATCTTTGATCCCGAAATTCCTGATGTCGTAGGGACTTGCGAGGTTCCGCAAAGTTTCGCGGTCGCCTCGCAACCAAGTGGAACCCACGAAAATTCGGAACCCCGCAGGGCGAGGGCTTAGCTGCTGCTCCAAGTTTCACTTTAATCCAAAAAGCCACGGTAGGCCGGCACAATTGATTCTGCCGGAATTCCGGTTCAGTCTGGGTTACGTTTCTGAGGATAACCGCGAGGTCGCCGTACGATAATTTATGCTACCTTATATCACTCCAACGTCGCTTAATAATTTTTTATACAAAAAAATTTCTCTTATGATGTTTGTTCCCCAGTGTATTATTTTTTATTCAAGCATCGTGTCAGAAATTTGCTTTATATTTATATATAATCAGATTTATAACGATAATAAATCACCACAATAATTGGAACACTTATACAAATAAATCGGCCATTACAGAAAGCATATATGTATAACACGAAAAATTGAACCGGACTTTCTGGGAAAGGAATAATTAATTTCTCCGACGGGTTAAATCGTAAGAAAAAAAAACGGGGGTTTAATTACATCTTCCTTTACACCGTAATTGATTTAAATAAATGTCCGAATGGCGAATTGTAGCTATCTTAGCATAAAAGCTCTATGTAATTCCGACGCAACGGTAAACGCGAAGTCACGCGATAAGTTCTCCAGCGCGTGTCGAAATTAATGATTTTATGCCAACAGCGACGCGTATATATTTTGACCGCACCTACCTGAACACGACTCTCCGTGAGACCGATCCTTAGTGCTATTTCCTCCCTCAGGAAGATGTCCGGGTAGTGAGTTTTGCCGAAACACCTTTCTAGCTCGTTGAGCTGGGCTGGTGTGAAACGCGTCCGATGTCGCTTTTGCTTCGCAGGTTTGTCATCGCCTTGCCCGATCCCAGCCGCGTTACCTAAAATATAAACCTATGGTCAGATGACACAAGCATACAGTATTAAATCGTCCCTGATATTACTTTTATTATTTTTCTTTTTTCCAGAACATATTATTAATTTTTGGTAATAAAAATTAAAATATAAACTGATAAATAACGGATATTCATGCCGTATTTCTTTCAACTTATTAGTTAAACTCTTCTTCTGAATAATAGAAAAGTGCGCTATTACATTCAGCAAAATGATTTCGCCTTCTAGTTCATAACGAAAACATCGCGCAAATTCGTTCTAAGAATATCTCATACGCTCATTACAGTTGTTCGCGTATGGCATTCGTGGAAAATTGACACGATTCATCTTTCCATTTACCATCGTCATCCAGGTTATTTAACGAACAGACTAAAATCTGGCTCGGCAACGAATTATTTATGCAATTCTGCAGCGTTATCTTAAAATCTATAAATAAAATACACGCGGACAAAGTGGAGCGATTCGAATTTTCGTTGCTCAACATTTCGTTCATTGCGATAATTATATGTATATTAAATGTACTTCTACTGTCATATTTTCGAAAGTTAAAATTCTGATTTCTAACGATTAATCGTTGGCCGTATCTCGAGTGATACCCCGAGCTGTTTCCGAAGGGAACGCGACGGCGGGCTTCACGTACCTGTGCCGGGCATAGTCATGATCAATTCCTGATGAAGCGTGAGGCCACCACCCGCGGACAGACTGGAGCCCAGATTCACACCCAGCACGCCGTGCTCCTTCTCGTACCGCTTCAGATCTTGCGCATCCTTCGTTCCTACGTGCGTGCAGCGATGAGGTAGGTAAGAAGCAGAGGGGGGAGAGAGGAAAAGAGAAAAAAAAAAAAGAAGACGTGCCGCTTCAGTTTTCTCCCATCTTTTTTCTTTTCGCTGGGGCTTCCTCGTGCCCCGCACATGCCTCTCGCTCGCCCGCCCCACGCGCCCGCTCTACGTAGTTTAAATTTGTATAGGAGCAGAAGCTGACCGAGGGGTGTACGGACCACTTAGCGAGGAGGTGCGAGAATCGTCACCGTATACTCCGGGACTTCTAGACGCGCAAACACACGTCCCGGATAACACCACACTCGTCCCGCGAACCGACGTGTGCACACACGTACGTGCACATGTAAGCCTCGTTCCCGTGTGTGCACCGCGTACGTCACGTGCATACGTGAATATGTCATTGTGTTGCGGAGGATGTCCATCTCGGATCAGTACGCCCACATGACACCGTGTGTCAGATCGCGGGTATCGCACGTCGTTGTGCATTGTCAAAGATGCTTATGTAATGAGGTAAACTAGTTTAGTTAGGTATGACCGGAGACGCATCTACTGCGTCACCGAGGAGGAAAAAAAAGTTCTCGTTAAAAATTTCCACCCGCGAAGAGTGACAATGGAATGAGCGCGATAGAGTAGCGCGAAAAATTAAAGGAATATTTAATTAGCTTTGTTTGAAATACATTTTTGGGCAGAGAGTCACGCGAATCACAAAATATAACACTGCATCTTCTAATATAAAAAATTAATTTCTTTTCTAATACTTATTTCGCTTAATTATCCTTATATTACCGACATCACTTCGAAATACTTTCCCTCTTATTAAAGATTGAGAATGATCATTTAATCCCATATTAATTGAGCAGATTATCGAAAATTGTAATCAAATTAAAACGCTAATCGCTAAAGGATCGCGTGGGATGCGGCTAGGCATTCGTTGTACATGTGTACTTTTTTTTTTTTTTTTGCTCATGGAGTATCGCGTAATTCAGGATGCGTGAAGCGGTTGTGGAAAAAAAAAAAAAAAAAGAACGAAATTTTTATAACGTTTGGCCGTGCGTTTATCGACATTTGAAAACCCCGTGATTGACAGCCGCCCGCGCTTGAAACGTCTGAATAATAAAGTCATAAATCACATTACTATCCGGAAATGTCGTGACGGACGTATTTATTCGTGTGTCAAGCTCGCGAGCTATGCCTTGTCTCAGTGGACGGCCGATGCACCAAATGCAATTAACGTATATCATAAAAAATTTTAACGGACACACTTTAAGTCCGACGAGATACGCGCAGCGGTGCCGATTGTCGGGTCGAATCTCATTTTTTAATAAATTGAAGAGTGGTAATTGAAGACGTATCGGTGCGGCTGCGAGTCGGTCGGCCGTTAGTAAGTATACGTTTGATCTTATTTGACGGAGGACAGATAAGTGCAATTTGCGAGTAACAAGCCGTCGCCGGCGGCCTGACGTCTATCACGTCCGCCTAAACTCAAGTATAATCACTGCGAACGGCGCGCTACCAATTATGATTATTCAAATAAAACAGAGACCTCGATAAAAATTGATAATTTCCAAAGGAAATCTTTCGCCCATTCATACGTCGTCGGTGCTTAATCCATTTGGCAATCAGAAGTTAAACGAGGCACAATGTATGTAAATTCCATTGTGATAGAACAAATATGACGGGACAAAATCAACGTTTAGCGTTTAACGCGTAAAAAAAAAAAATGGAGCTTTAGCTTTCTTTTAATCCGGTTAACGTGTACCGCTTTACTCAGTTCTCGCCACCTGCAACATTCTAACTCTCTAAACCGTTCCTCAACTTCTCGCGTAATGTAATCAGTGTTGAGGTAATTAAGATCATCAAACTCGAGAAGCGGCTTTCTTGAGATGGAGAAGATCGAAGACGTGCAACGTCACGTGTTACCGAGCATGTTTCGTTATTCTTTCGTGAAAAATTCCGTACTTTGAATTGCTATTTTCTATGCCGCGCATACCAATTTTTCATTTAGTAATATTAAAAATAAAAAAATTGTTTTGTGCATAAATAAATGTAATTTATAATCATATGACAATCAAAGAAAATCATATTAGTATTGTATATAATTTTATCACGCGAATACTAAACAGAAATAAGTACTAAAAAAATATCTTTTTAATAAAAAAATAATTGTACGTCAAGTGCAAACTGTAATTGCAAAATTACTTATTGAATTAGGCGGGTAAGCACTATACCTTACATCAACCGACGGGCGATGAAAGTCAAATTGATTTGAAAAATCCATCCATAACATAAGTTTCTTTTTTATCAGCGTGTCTAATTACATTTCAATATAAATAAAAACCGAAATTTTCATTAACTAGCGCTAGGTATCCTTACCAATTCCCAAGTATTTACTATCAATGCAGTTGATATTTAAAACCCACCTTCTACATGTTTTAAAACGTTGCAAGTATCATCTTTTAGATATTTTTGTTATAAATTCCGTAAACGGCATGTAATTAACTCAAACGGAGGTGCGCGATCTATAATAATGTACGTAAAAGATTTAAGAGGGTTTAAAATTAAATAAAACTAAATTTATAACTGAATCTATTTAAATAAAGATCATTTAGCGCTCGATATTTCTTTCCGAGCTAGTAAGTTCTTTATTAATACAAATACTAACAGCACGCAATTAGACTAGAAATACTCTCATAGTACTCGCAATAATGTCTGATTAATTAACGGTATCACTTTCAATTGTGATTTTTAATTGTAATAGACCGGCGCGATAATGCCGCATTTCGTGTACATAAAACTGACACGCCAAGCTTAAAATAAGCTAACGCACTATAAAAGCTACCGAAGAAACACACTTTCTTATGGGACACCTGATGCTATAAAGGTACTTGTAGCGCGCTTGAAATCTGAGAGAGAAATGCTCAAGTATCAAAGTTTAATTCATCATACCGCATTATCTCTATCCTTCTCTCATTGTGTTCCCGCACAAAAATCAGATTCTTAAAAGTGACGTGTGGTACTTTCCAATAATGCAATTCCATAACGTTAAGTTTCATAATTTTACAATTCCATAATCAACGTAGCTATAAAGTAAAAAAAAAATAATAATAATCGCTACAAATTAGTACTCGTTGTGTTAGAAATAAAATATCTTTAGTTTAATATTTCTTTCTTTTTTTTACCAACTTTTACTGAAATTTGAAACATTTATTAATCTCAATCAGTTTACTTTTACTTTTAATTATTTCGGTACCGCTGTTACCGCTGTTAGATGAAATCAGTTGCCGTTATTAAAATTGATGAAATCTGCAAGTGACACTTAATCCTGAGAGACTTGATTCAGATTGCCACTTTTTTTTTTCACGTTGTCTTTCTTTCACGTCGGCTGAAAATTTTTTTCGTTCAATATACCGAACACTGGATTGTAAATCGGAAGCCGATGCGCGTGGTACCGTCGGCGAAACGTCAATGGCTTCCGAAGAACTCTGGCCTACGAGTTACGTTTCGCGCTTGAGAATTTAAATCTATTTGCAGCACACGACTGAATAAAATAATGATATTTTACTTATTAGACACTGTACGCGCCGGTGATGTATCAGGTAACCAAAACGCGATTAGCTTTTACAGTGCTAAAAATATAATTGTAACGATCGATACGATGAACTTAACTAACATTTAATAAGCTTAATTTTAATTTACGTTTAAAAAATTGACCGAATAAATTACCAGACGTTAGATTTAGAAAGTTCCGATTCGATATGCGAGGCGAAGGGTACCCGGGGAAAACCTCGGCCAGCTTCAGGATTCATTTTCGAAAAGAGCTGCTTAATCCTACCACAGAGCGGGGCTATTTTAACCGGCGTACGGCGGGCGAATAGTATTTTATATTTACGTGACGGCTAACAGTTTCACAACTTTCTCGATGCACAACCGGATGTGAGATTCAAGTGTGAGCGGTACTTACCGGAGATACCGTGTACGGAACCGCCGGCGGTGATATTGTTGAGCATGCCGCTCAACCCCGGGAGCGTAGCTCCGATACAGGACGCGGAAGCGGAAATCCGCGCGACACCGCGAGCACCTCACCCTCAACTCTCGAGGAACCGCGGACGGGAAAAAAAAAAAATAATATCCTGCGTGCGGCAGCGCGACGCACGGGGCTTTCCTGGATGAGTATTTGGGTGTACAGACGAGCCTGAGGACCGGCCCGTGCCTCAGGAAGGCAAACAGCGAACTGGCCGACTGCCATATCCGAACTCCCCCACTCGAGTCGACTTGGCGGGAATATCGTCGTCCCGTTCACATCAAAGCGTGCACCGTTGATCTCTCGCTTCCGCTATCGGCTCGCAGATCCCTACTACCCCAGGTTCTCCACTGGTGGGCGTGATATTAAATCGTTCCTATCCTTCAGATCCAACACCAGGTTTCAGGAAGGTAGCTAGCCGCGATAGTACCTTTATTTAGAATCTCACCTTCGACGATTGAGCTTTTATTTATTATTAAGGGAACCAAAATGTTAATTATTGAAATCTCATTATTTCGAACTGAAAAGAACGTCATCGTTGTCTTAAAAAAAAGAAATTAATTAAATGATTATGATAAGACAGACTTCTGAATGCTATCGTAGTTTTTCAAGCAGGCTGAAGAGACTTCCTTTATCGTATTATCCTTACCTACTTTGAAATGTTTTTAGATGTATTCAAGTATGTTAAAAATTATTGCAATTACATCGGTTGCAGTACGAAAATTAAGTGTTACCACGCGGTCAGCAATCGGTAGGGTGAGATAAGCGCGGGCTCGAATAGGAGACGGGGGTGGCGGTATAGACCGAGTCACTGGCAGAGCTAGAATAAAAAGGAGTAAGGCGGCCGGCGGTGACAGGCATAGGAAACGGTAAGGAATCTCGGATCCAGAGGCACCCCGTGGTCGGATTTTCCGTCGCCGGGTCGCAATGGTTGGTAGCCATGGAGGGTTGCCCATATCCCGAGGTAAACTCTATCCAGGTTGCCGTCTCTTTCGCCGTCTCCGCTTTGTGGTAGGCGGCAACCGCTGCGAACGCAGCTCCAATGAGAGGGTAGCCCGCCCTCTGGATGCCCCACTAGTTTTCGCACGGCGGAGATTTATTGAAATTTTATTTTTATGGCCGGCAAGAGCGCGGCGCGGACGCCCGGCGCGGTGATGTGCGGGAGAGAGGAAAGAGATGCGAGCAGACGACCGGCCGAAGGAGACGAGAGAGAGCCCTCTTCTTCTCATTTCCTCCGCCTTTCTTCCTCCCTTCCCAAGCCGGCGGCGTTTCACTCTATCTCCGTCCTCGGCGTCTCCTGCCCCCGCACCCCCGCCGTCGCGGTGTTTCATGTCCTCTCTTCGCCACGCTACGCTTTTCCACCCTCGTGCGCGCCCGCTCTCGCTCCCACGCCGGAATCTCGCCCGGCAGCGATCTCGCTTCCTCACCGCAGCCTGCCTTATTCGCTCTACGTCCTTTTAATTCAATAGCTACCCCTTTTTATAACACGCCGGCCCCGTGCACCGCGAACGGAAGTCACGATGGCTCCTAACGCTCTGCTTGACCCGCACGACGCGCGAACTCGCGATCCTACATGAACGGCACATTCCATCCTGTTTGTGACGATAGTAAGCCGGATGCGCGTAATGCAATAGTTTTGTAATGGGAAATGTTTCCTGATTTATTAATCTCCGGGATTCGCTCCAAGTGGTCAGGCGCTTCTTTTTTTTTTTCTTTTCGCTTTCCAAGTTACACACGAAAACAATCGAAAACGGCTGCATTTTATATGACCGCCTGCTATTAATATTTTATTCAAATATTACGTTTATTGTTAACTTGTTTGATTTTGATGCAATTATTGTTTAACGTATGTTGCACTTGTAACGCATTAATTGAATCATTTATTCGTATTATTTAAATAAACATAAATTATCGTAATAAAAGAAAATAATTTTGTCGTACATAAGGGTCGAAAGCTCATGTCGCTTCTTGTACGAAGGGAGAGACAAGAGCATGGTCAAAGAAATTTAATAAACACGATAAAGTAACCACGCTTGTCTCTCTCTGCCTTCTCATTAATTCAAAAATAATTGACAATGGTTTTAATTGATAAAATTTAATATTCTTCGCGCGTATGCCTCACATCTTTTAATTAGTAACATTACGTACGTTTGCTAATGGAGCACACCGGTTTTCTTATTCATTCATTCGGACATTAAAATATCTCTCCTTCAATCTTTGAGATATTTTAATTTTAATACTTTTCACTTGTAATTAATTACACATGTAACGCTACTAGACGATCGAGGAAATTTTTTTTAATAGAGAAAATTAATGGAGAATTATAAAAGTAATTAAAAAATTATTGCGAGCGTATGCCTAAAATGTAATTTTTTAATTACACTTTTCAGGCAAAGCGCATCCACACTTTTACGGACTTTCTCGTTTATTCGCATCATATCCACTACGCTAATGAGCGCAGAGGCGAACGCTCGAAAACATCGTAGCCGGCATATGCAAATATATAGCTAATTGGATTAAAGATAATTAACGTCGCTGGCCCCGAGTATTCGATCACAGAATCGCCCCCGAGAAATTTCGACTATATTGCGACAATATTCGCAAACACAATATGAAACGGTATAACCTGTGTAACCAGTGGCGATGATCGCTGCATATAATTGCAAAAATGCTGTGGAATCTCCCCTATAATGAAATAGATATCACGTGGAATGCGCTGCTCGCCCGTACGGAATTCTCAGTCACATCATACTTCAAATATATCGCGTTTGTGGTTCTCATTTTCAATATGATCGCGATATGCGGACCGGCAAGATCGTTCGGCGATGGGTAAAATTTTAATTTTCACTCCGTACTTTGTAATCCCGTTGCCACCCGACCGTCGGAGGAAACATTTTCTTGATTCGCGAAACAAATGAGTAATATGTAATTTATTTACCAAGTAAAATCAACACGAAAATAATAAAAATAACTTTAATTAAAATATCGCTATGGGTGTATTTTCGAAAATCATTGGGTGCATTAATATATACGGCCCGAAACACCCCGGCGGCGGACAGGAATCGAACAGAGTGACTATTTTTTTAGCGCATTGTTAGGGAACGGGAGTGACGTCTACGGTACTCGTAAACCGAAAATGTATTTGGTAGGCAGGTATGTGTGCCCTGGCACGATCGATTTTAAACAGACGCGACGAGCAGCGGCAAATTGACAATGTGTCGAATGCAGACAACCGATGCCTCTGGCTAAAACTACCCTACCACGCGACGAAACCAAAATCCTCTCTATACACATTACCCGAATGCATCGTTTCGAAAGACTGCAGTTTATCTTCAAAGATCTATGTACACGTTTATAATATAGAGATACTTGACAATAACAAAATTTCTACAAAATATGGAAGAAACTGACATATCAAGTCAAATATTAATATAAATAATTAAATAATTAATATCAAACCGAGTAAAATTTTATATTAACGTGTCTTACAAATTTTTGAAAAATAAATTGTCTAAGATACATATATTTTTTTTTATTTTAATATAACCCGTATAAAACTGCAATTAATTTTGTATCAAAGCGGCAAGGGGATGCTTTAGTATTATACGTCGTTCGTGTTGCACGTACATACATACATATACATATACGCGCGACGATTATTACGCGCTACATATTTGTTTCACCGATAAGTATTCATTTCGAGAGCCAAACACGCAGACGACGGTAACTTCTGTCAGACTCTCGCGGCGCAGCTAATTTTCAACGCGCGGAATAATTTTATCCTTCTGAGCGCCGGTGATTCCAGCCCTATGTCCTGCCCTACCGCCAACGCAAGTAATACCACTTTCGCATCGCGCGGGGCGCGCGTTTCGCCCGCTCCAATTGGAACATCGCGCACGGGCAACAGGCGACACACAGGTAGACAGGAATTTCTGATATTACATACCAGAAGCCGGAATGCCCCCATAACGATCCCGGGGGAGTGTACAAGCTTCTCCACATACGCCAGACATATTCCACGTCTCGTACGCCTCTCGCTCTACTCACTGTCCTCTGTTTGCAGCAAACCGCCATGCCGTCTTCCCTCTTTTTTTTTTTTTTTTTTATTTCTCTTTCTCTCTCTCCACTTTTTTTCCTTCAACCTCGCCCTCTTCCATCCTCCTCTCTCCACCCTTTCCACCCAGCCTGGATACTCTTTCTTCTCCCCCTGCCCCTCTTTCCTTCTCTCTTTATTTCGTGTCTCGAACTCTCCCCTCCTCCAGTTCTCACCGGTCGTTTGGGAGTTCTTCAGCGGTAGCGAAGTACCTCGATAACGACCTTTTTCTATCGGAAAATCAAAATCTTTTGTCGTTTGAAACAAGTGTTCGGATTTTTCTTTTTTTTTTTTTTGTAATACATTGACTGCGAGTCCTCGGAATAAACTAATGACGAGAGTTAGCATGATAATTTTGTTCAAAGTAATGTATTTCTTTATTTATAATTAACATATATTCCAACTTTGTGATACAGAATATAAAAATAAAATGAATTAAATTACCTTTTTACATGTTAAATATAAATAATAGTGCAACGAATATTTTGATATAGTAATTTAACTTTTACTTACAATATAATAGAAAATTTTGCAGCAAGACAAGTTAAGGTCTTAGTACATTCGTATTACTTTGTAACTTTTGTATTTTTCGTTTTTAAAATATACAAAAAATACAATATACTCTCCATTCAATGTCACACAGTTAGTCCCAATAGAACAAACAATTGATTCTGCTATTTGGAAAAAAAAAAAAAAAAAGAAAAACAAAAAAATTTATTGTTGCGACAGATGCAGAAATCTCCCGGAAATATTGGCAGTAGAAATATCAACGGCCGGGCCGTCACAGGGTTGTCCTGGTTAAAGTGTTTTAAACGCACGACATCTCCTCACTTATCACGAAAATGGGCTGCATGTTGAGATAGGTCGTTCCGCAAGGGTTTAGTGCCTTCGTTAAGCTGTAAGCTTCATTCAATTTTCTCCAATTTGTGGCAATTTGTGCTTACAGCACCTACATGCTCTCACGTCCCCTCCGCCCCCGTCAACGCACGCACGCGCAAGCGTTTACGCTTACGAGAGAGATGGCCCTCCAACAAAATTCATTTTACAGATGCACTTACACACGCCGGACTCTTCGATATTATTTTTATACCGGGGGCTTTCGTAGCTATCGACCCGTCTAGAGTAGATTACTGTCAGTTATCAAGGTTTATCCGGTAGCTATACTCGTAAAACTTCATTGCTAACTGCAATGAAATATTACGATGCAAAAAAAAAAAAAAAAAAAAAAAAAGAGTAAGCTCCGTTTGATTTTTACCGTAATAACTTCAACTAATATTTGCTGTTTCGCGCAGGCGGCAAATGCAATAGTAATGCCCGAATCTTTAAAGTGTCACCTGAAAAAAAAAAGGTGGTGTTGCCTCGTCAAATATATTGCATTTATCACGGGCAATTGATCGAATTAATTAACCGATACTTTAAACGCGTAACGTAATAAACATTTTGCGATAGGATATAAATTTTGCACGCTAATCGAATTATGCGGGGTAACTGTCGATTCTATATCTTCAGTTAGGTGCATGGTGTATGCCCGCCGAGTTCGATTCTCAGGCAACCTTTTTACATCGGACAATTACTTGCGTCTAAGAAAATCGTAAATGACGGGGAGGGGGAAGAGATAAATATATATATATATATATATATATATATATATATATGGTATATATAGCAGAGAAATATGTCTTGATGTTTCAGGTACATCTTTAATTTAAAAAAGTACCTTCTTGAAAATCTCATCGAGTTACATCATATAATCCGCTTTTTCTTCCGACCCAATGAAACTCAATTCAATGAAAACGTCTCGATTTTTTCTGACTAAGTGATACCATTATTATCCAATAAAATAATCACTAGCTCGCTAAGCGCGTTTATTACTTTTTTTTTTAGATAGAAATACAAAGGTTAAATATTCACTTCTCACAGGCGATTACACTATATAATATTTACAGCAATGTATTACTAAGAAAATAAAAAGAAAAAAAAAAAAGAAAAAGAAAGAAAGAAATAAGTTCTTAAATGATTTCTAAAACGATTTTCTGTTGCAATTAATTAAACGCCAATTAATCGAAATTATAAACTTTCTGTTTTAATTTTTATCAAACGTAGTTAAATAAAGGAAAAGTAAAAAAAAATTGTTTTTGACGTATTAAACAGAAACTAATTTCCTTCGCGGATTTTCTTATGTAGCAAACGCTAAATAAACACGCAGTTCAAACAGACGTGTAATTGACTATTTTAATAAAGTCTGTCGCGCTCCTTAATGAATCTTACAACCAGGCTTGAATTGATTTTGTTCGCGATCTCATTTTCAGGATTTCGTAGCCGGTATCAACGGTCGCGTGAGCTCACCTGCCGGTCCGATCTCAATGGCTCTTATTTCCGAAAGGGTATGGAGACGCACTGCGCTCGCGGATCATCCGGCTCGGTAACTCGCGATAAATCGCGCACCTGGCTGGGGCGCCCCCGGTACTTTTCCACGCCGGACTCGGCGATTTCTCGCTACGCGATCGCGAATAGCTGTTCGCGTGGTTAACCTTTGTTGCACAAGTACAGCTCTCTCTGAAGTACCATTCTGAAATTATTACATTCTAGTGGGGTGGATATTAGCTCCCGCGCTTGTGCTTTCATTAGACGTTACCTTCGAGCGTTTCAATTTAGCGCGAAACCACCCCTCAGCCTCGTTCACAGGTCTATAATATCCAGCCAGGCACTTGCCGACTCTGTAGCATGCTTCATTTGGATGTCGATCGAGTTCCACCCATATCTCACATTCCTAGTACGGCTGCCAACGAGTTACCAACCGTTATCGGCGATGCCACATTTCTGCAAATATTTTGCCACTCGATACCGTTCGGCTTTCGCTTAATTGTCGAACCGACGATGCGAAGCGATCCGCGAATTTCGGCCGATTTATCCCGTCTACCTCGCTTCTTCATCCGTAAGAGCGATGTTATTTTCTCGTATCGCCTCTCGTTAGTCTCTTGCCTGTATGCGCGTGCACGAGGAAAAAGAAGTTATATTTCTAAAATAAATTAAATTTACGGATATCCATAAATCCGATCCGAGTTATCTCAGATTGAAGCGACGTGGAGTCAACATAGATTTATACCGCATTTATTTTCGTTAGGAATTGTAAATCAGCTTATTTTTAACAATCAGTAGATAATTGTTATTGTCTTCTAACGTTAAATAAAAAAAAAACTCACTCAAATCTTTACTTTAAATATTTAAAATTAGATAAGTATTATAGGAGCTCAATTATCAAGAGTTTGATACCGCAGCAAGTTAAATTAATTAAATTAAGTTTTGTAGATACGGGAAAAATGATTGCCACTTAATTTATTACTGCGGCAAATTAAGTGGCAGTCATTTTTTTCCGCGAAATAATTTATACATATGTATATACGTGGTTTTTTTTTTCATCTCACATTTAGTTTTAAAAGACATTATTTCTTAATCCGCTTTATAGAATTCGGTAAAAAGAAAGCTAGAGACTCTTTGTGTGTATGTCCAAAGTTTAATTAGTTTTTGAAATGTATTGAGCACAAGGTGGTTAAGTTTAGTGCAAGTCGTAGTGGTTTGGGACAATTTTATCGAGAAGTTTTTCAATTTTCTCCGCTCACGAACTTATCTAGAAAGCACCGGGATGCTCCGATATTTTCTTTATCTAAGATTTGTTTATTGTTATTAAATAAAATCAAGTTCTGTCGTTAGCTATTATATTTTTTACTTATTTATTTTTTTAAAAATTTGCTCGTTTTATTTTTTTTTTTTTTTTCTTTTATTTTTCTGCTTACGTAGCGCAATTGCACGATTGCTTTGTTACGGCTTGCAATTACTGAAACTGACAGAGCATTTAAAGGAAAGAATTTCCGTTTCTCTGCCGGCAATGATTTCTTAAGATAAAAATTTACAAGACCTCATTACAGCACGGTGTCTCTTAAGACCTGCCTTTTATTCCCATGCTTTCTTTCATTCCGTTTTCAGGCGATGCTTCTCGAATTCCCTCACTTACAGTCCTCGTTCTCTCTAACTGTGCTGAGACTTTGTTAATGGAAATTGATTACCACAAGAAGGCGATATCTAAATCATGCCGCTCTCTCTTCTAGTCCGGCCGAAGTTTCTCTCCCTCCCGTCCACCAGAAACTCTCACGCAACTTCCCACCGAGTATATATTTTTACGCACCTTTCTCGTAAACTGTTTGCCACGATAATACAACGAAAGAGATATCCCAAAACTCACTCGTAAATTCTTAAACACTTCATATAAATCTACTTAGCTTTAATTCCTGACGAAAAAAAATATATATATAATAAAAGGAAGCCTATGGATTTTTAATTAAACGTTCAAGATTACGTTTTGGTTACGAAAAATTCATAACGTAATAAGAAAAAAAAACTCTAAATAACGCAAATATCATATTTAAAATTACAAAAACGGACTTTGAGTAGATTATTGGAATTCGCGGTAATCTCGCGGCAAATCGCTAGGCTCGGCTCTTTTTTGCGGATTAAAGCGAAACACATCAGTATGGGCGGAAGAGTCGATTTTAAACTTGTCGCAAGTGGATTTAGCACCTTTTGTGGACTACGCAGCCGCCTGTAACGGCGACGAGGACGCTATGCAGGACGTTATCCGGCAAGTCGGTATGCTTGATCCTTTTTCGCAGTGAGCTCTGGACTTACTGCTAAAACGTGGCAAGATTTACTCCGGAACTTAAGTCCCGGCTAAAGATTTATACCGCCCTTTCATATCTTCAAAGTCTTCGCTATCCCAACGATGTCGATGTAATGCTCTGCATTCTGATGTTTTCCAACGATATAAACGCATCTCTGTACGTCAAACGCTACGGTTGACCCTTCGTGCAAGACTCGTAGAGCTCACTGAATTTTTATTACTAATATTTCAAGATTATTCGAGCGCGATACACGTAACAATGCTGTGAGCATCCTTAAGTTTCTAAAGTTGTTTAACATTTTATTAAAATATAATAATAAAATTTCATTAAGTCAACTGTCCTCGGATAAAAAAAAAATCGTATACGCGATTTCAGTGATCGGCCGGCTCCAATGAAATTTCCGCTGAAAGTTTCATCGGTGGAATTCGAAGGCGCGTGAGAATCCGGTTCCTCTGCGCAATTCGACGATCAGTAAAAATGTATTTCTCTCATACGTGGGTGCGTGTGTGTACGCTCCCCCGTTGTGTTTAGCTTTACGGGCACGTAAGTCACGCGTCAAGGGATGATTCCGTGTTGCGTGCGTTTCGGGGCAAACAATGGGCCGACCCCAGCCCAGGGTGTGCCCCTGGCAAACATGAACCTGCTGCTAAACTTATGTCTGGTCTGTTAATGCGCTTTCGGCGGGCTACGTCGGGGCAACAGATTTACGACGGCGCGGCGCGGTCAGTCATTCTAGTTAATTGGAGCTGCGGGCGTGAAATGCTCACAAAGTCAAGTCAGAGGAAGCAGTTATCGGCCCAAAACGATTCGCCGGATCGCCGAGGTGCGTTTCGCTCGGTTGTGCGCATGGGAAAGCAACGGGATATCGGCCGAATAATACGAGCAGGGTAAATTAGGGTGGCGGCAGCGCGCATCCTATTCACAACAGTTTTAACCCCCGCGACTCTCGTTGACGCGAAATGTCCCCCCCGCCCCTTTACCCCGTGTTATTTATCACGGCGTTCTATTTTTCATATTTTGAGAAGCAAAGGGATTTTACGAAAGAATTCCATGTAATATCTAAATGATCGATTATTGTATTGCATTTTCCTATATAGGTGAAAAGCAAAATGTGCAATAAAAAAATTTCTAAAATTCTTTTTACATTGTGAAATTTTACACACATAAGCTTTAAATTTTTATTAAAGGTTCATAGGTTGGTATTTTCTCCTTACATTAAATTTTTATAGCTATTACATTTTTAACATCTTCAATTTTAAAGTTTATAATTTCAAATATCTTGCGCATTAAAGCCTTAATGATTTACATGTTAAAATGGCATATAGGTATGTATATCAGTTTAATTGATATCCAGCAGATAATAATAATAATAATTTTTTTTTCAAATAACGAGTCTTTCAAAAATACATTTTATTCGCAAATTGCTTTCCCAATAGAATTCTTTTAACTCACAATCCTCAGCCGTCTGATTTCGACGTGTACCAAACTAAGTATTGGGCAAGGTCGAATTCGCTGTGTGCACCCTTGGTATTATAGGGAGTCGGAGCTACCCCATTGGATTAGAAGACCCCATAGAGGGAAAAATGTAATATAAAAGGCTTACCGGCTAAGCTGTTAATATGTTGTACGAGGATGTGTCCGAGAACGAACTATGTATATATTACCGCGTTGTTCAAACATATGTCGTTCATGATCGTGTTGATGCAGACGATAGTTTGTGGACAAGTCTGATCTTATTTGATTTAAAATGTTCCGACGCCGTTTGACTTTCCATTAAAATAGCTTGACGTTACGGCAAGTGATTACTAATTTTTATGGATGTTATCTTAGAAAATAGAATCAAAAGAAAAACGCTCAACAATCATATTGCTGCGTGAGAAGAAAACAATATCAAAGAAAGAATAAAAATTATTTTTATCTTATTATTTATTTTATCATTATTTTCTATTAAAAAAAAAAAAAATGTGTAGACAGATAAGTTTAAATTGAATTACTGCAACTATTCTTTAGAAATTATATTTTAGTATTCCTCAAGCGCCGTTAGTAAAGGGAAAAAAAATAAAAAAATAAAATAATTTGATCAAAAGTGGTGAGATTAATATAAAGCGCCGGTATTAGAATCGTTTCTTTGTCTCCAGCATAAAAAGGAAATATCAGTTCCAGATAAATAATCGGCGAAAATATAATACGTCTTCTCATAAGAGATATGCGGGGCGTCGATACAAATAAAATGAACGGAGCTCATTAGATTATAGTGTCGCTGCGCGGATTATAATAAAACCAGAGGAATTAGATCGATAGGTCTTGCTTTTTCATTTCCTGAGCGTAAACAAACGGTCGGTGCGCGTTGTTAAAACTTATGTAATTTTAACTGCATATATAAAACACGATCAAGAATAAAATTACCGCGATGGTTCTTCTTACGTTGTCGAATTATAATTGTTCACTCTAACCGCTAATTATATCGCACAATTGATTACTAACGATTGAATTCTATTTCAGTCAATCATAACGCGCGGCTGTTTCGTATGTTTAATATACATATATTAAAAGAAAACATGCGTGCACTATTTTTTAAAAGACCCCAATTAGTACAAAAAAAAAACAAAAAAATTATGTGACTTACCAATCTGCATGAATGTCAGCGGAGTTGTACAGTTCTGCCGGTGACTGTAACATAAATTGAAAAACATTAATGTAGACATGCCAGTACATCAATTAATAAAATTAATTTAAAAAAAAGTTTTTTTTAATAAAAATTTTATTAAAAAAAATGTATGCTTACCTAAAAGTTGCTCCGCAGATGCATGATATCTTTCCTAGACTCTCCTCCTCCTCTCAGCACTGGTGTCACTCCAACGGAGATGTCAATCTGGTGCTCTTTCGATGAAAGTCATCCTCTGGATTTTCATCTGAAACAAAAAAGTTTCATTTTATTAGCAAAAATCTAATCTCCAACTTGACACTCGTCGTTGACTCTCGCTTGGCACGAACAAAGCCAAACGAGATAATCAATTAGCGTCAAAATGAACACTGTACTTGTTGCGCGATTTCTAAACTCTAGTCGCGGTTATGTTTAAGCAATCGAGCTGCTAATTCGATAATCTCTTGCATCAATCGGCATCGTTTACTGATTCTGTTTTAAATTACTCCCATGATCGGGACAACATCCGAAAGCACGACGACGAGAATACAAGAGACAATGTGTCGCGCGTGTCGTGCTCATCCTGTCTGTTACGATTTCATTGACAAGCTTATGATCATACGGAGAGATGCATATCGCCCGTTCGAATAAACAAGCATTGTAAATGAAGTCGTAGCGCGTACGACACTTAATATACTTCGCGCTTGTATTACGTTCCCCGTCTGCGGGACGGGCTGTATGCCGAGCAAGAGGATAAAGAAGAAAGAGGACGAGCAACGGGACCGACGAACGGCGGCCACGTGGCGACACGTGCCCCAAAAAATTAATTGAGACATGAAATTTATTTGGCGCTGACACAGGTCGGAACCGATCAACGTCTTCGGGTCGATAAAGATTTCACGCGTCCGTGAAACAGGCGGCATCAGATTCAATGTGGACTTATTTTGTTTGTACAAGATAATATTTTAATGACGCTTATCATTTTCTAATAGTACGTAATGCTTGTATATTTTTTAAAATTAAATTTTAACATTATTAAAAAAAGAAAAAAAAACTGGTATTTTCGGAAAGCTTAATTAGAGTGAAATCAATAGGATATCGATCGCAGCAAATATGACATTCAAATATTTTCCGATAATAAGATTAAAAGCCTTTACTTTCTGATTACTATTAAGAAATTAGATGTGAAAAATAATTAAACTGCTATAATCGGAACGGCAAGTGCGGACTTTTGAATGCAAATGCGCGAGCGTTGTTCTTGATTTTACAATAACTATTTTACGGTTATGGAATAGTATTTTACATTCAAATTTGGATGCGACGTCGCATTTATTTTACTGCGACAATTAGTGCAGTTTAATTTTTTATATGTATAATTTGATACAGGATAAATAAATAATTATCTATCAAAAAGTAGTAATAGATAAAACAGCTAAATAAAAAAAATTAATAATAAAAAAAAATATATATATAAAAACTTTGATCCTTTACTTAGAAATTTATTCTGAAATGAAGCATATGAGCTATTAAGGAATCGCACAGCGGACTCATTGGCGGGCTCTCTCGTCGCGCGGAAACATGCGGCAGCGCGCATTTCGGCGTGGGATTAATCGTTCCCCGATGCGCTGTCACTTCGATTTCGATCTCAACGGGCACGACCGACGAGGCGTTATACGAGGCCGCTCGATATAGGTAGCAATCCGGCAGTCTGCAGTTAATTTAGAGGCCATTTCCTCTGTAAATAGCCAATAAAAGCGCGGCGTGTGCGCGCTCGCGCGCGCACGCAACATTCGAGAGAAGGATGGGTCGAGGAGAGGCCACCAGCGTGGGCGGCTGTAGCAGAAAGGGTGGACGGAGAGGGAACAAAACGAAGGAGATGTCGAGGAGGGACGGGATGCGAGAGACGGGACGCAATATTATAAAATTTAATGTCTTGGTTTACGGGCCGCGGAGCTGGCTATAACCTCGCCCCGATATTTACTGGGCAATCGCGGGGCTATATTGCACCCCGCCTGTTACCCCCCGCGCAGCCCTTTCCAACCGTACGTTGGCGTCATCCTCTTTCTCCTGGCGTTCTGAGTTCGGGCTTCTTGATCGCTTCCCGATTGGGGCCCATAGCACAGACCCGGGGATCAAAAGACACGCGCGAGAACTCGTGGTGTCTCTATTGAACCAATGATTATATTACGAGCAATGCAATTAAATGTACATTTATTTAAATTTTGTATTAAAAAAAAAAAAAAAAAAAAAAATATCTAAGTTAAGCAGATTTAGAGCACGTTAATTTTACATATTTTAAAACCTATAAAAACTAGTTTGTCCAAATGATAAGTTTATTTGATAATGGCTATTGTACATAGGTAACAACGCCACAAGATTAGAAGTAGCTGATTCCGTAACGTAAAGAATTCATTGAACCTTGTATAGCTGGTTCATTTATAGCCGAATCAATTATCCGGTGTCAATGTGACAAGTTTGATTCGCATTCTTACCTATTAGTTAAGTCCATGGAATATTGACGGCCGGTTGTATATAAGGCAGCCCCGCGTATAGAGGTTTAATTCGCAAATTGATCGTGAAAATAACTACCTCCTTTCGATATTAAAATTTATAACTCACCGCGGTAGTTCATCTTTTCTATTTACATGTTTTTCCACGACGGCCCCGTGTTATTTGTTTTCCAGGGTCGATGCCCAAAAGAATCGGCGATACCCGCCACCGGTGGTATCGCGCATTGCGCTTTAAATATATATTAATCGTTCCCAATCGTTTTATTTATAACGATGAAAAGCGGCGTCGCGCTCGCATTTACGTACCCTCTCGCAGGACCTCCGATGACGGGTGAATTCTCGTGGGTCAACGAACCCCCGCGGATCGACGTAAAATGGTATCTTCGCGAAAGTAAAAAAATCTCCGAGTGACGTGGTTTCGCGGCGATGTAATGAAACGCAATCGATTTCAAGCGGTTTCAATGTTTTATGCACTCGCCGCGCGCTGCAGCGAGCTTTTTTTTTATTTATCAACCCGGTGAATAAGTGAAGGACCGTGACTTCGCTTTCCGCTGTCGGCGGGGACTCGCAAGGGGAGGGGGAGGGGGAGGAGAGGGTGTTTTTTTTTTAGGCCGCGAGATATAAATCCGTCGACCAGCATTGAGGTATCTCCGTGCCAAAGAATGAGGCAAATGACGTTTGCAACACGTAATTAAGTCTTTCGACAGCTTCGCAATAAGAGTCAGCAAAAATAAAATTTGACGTATGCCAGTTCTCGCGCGCCTGACTGTTTCATGAAATGACGAAAATAAATATTGAGTTTTTGCCCCCATATCGGGGAACGGAGCGATAAAATAGTTGGGTATTACACGTAAAATTAGACTCCCGCATAAACTTGCCTTTCGTTTTTCATAAACGAGCATAATTGCGTGTGTCATTGTTATGCTCAATAATGCACTTCACATCAGGAAAGTCAAAGCTTTGACTTTCTACCTCATACTTTGATAATTCCCGTACTTCGATATTTTCACATTCGTGTAGTAATACCGACCGCAAGATAGTTTGATGAAATATGCATATATCCGTGCTGCCCATCGCATAGTTCTCGAACATATTTCGTACAAAGTCCATTAACAATCATAAAATAAACTCATGCAAACAGCTCATTCTAAGATTCCTGTCAACGAGCGATGAATAAACACCGGCGCATTACACGTCAATTTATTTGCTACTTCGGTATCGCTCAGTGAATATACAAGCTTAAAAACGATAAAAATAATATTAAGAATAATTTTCATCAAGTTAATCGATCAAATGACATATTCGATCTGTACATGTATATTACATCCGTTGTAATTTTCGTCGGACAAAAAGTGCAATTTAATCGGATAACAAAATTAATGATTGAGTACCCTGAAAAGTTTTCTTCAGCAAAATTAAGCGACGTAAGTTACCTGCGAATCTTTTACACGAAGCAATTTGCGCAAAACGAAATTTCAGATTTGATTATTCATTCACTTGTTAATGTAAAGTATAACGTCGATATATTTTATCGGAGAATGATCCGTGGATATTATCCGCGAATTTAAATATATTAATTCCAAGTCAATGTCCCGCCGACCAATGCGTCTTGTTGAAAGGTGAAATCCATGCCGCGGATAAATCGGCAGAGCCACCCTGTCGTACATCCGACCACGATTTAAAAACAGGAAGCCAGTACGTAACCGCGAGAGACAAACAAGGGAGCTTCGTAAGACGCGTCCGCCCGCTCAGGCCGACGTTAGGAAAACGAACGACGGTGGCGGACAAGAGATAGGGGCTCGTAGGTAGAGAAGTACGTACCCACCCACCCTTTGTTGTTCCTCGAGACGGTCCGAGGATGGGTTATCCCTTTCCCACCTCCGTAAAGCAGGAATTTTTACGCGTGATATAATAGTCGCAAGTCTCTCCTGCCGCCGGTCGTCGCCGACAAAGATACCAGCTGGGGACAATAAAAACCGCACGCTCGTGAGATATCAGCCGCGTCTCTACGGAGGTAAAATAGCTCGCTTGTTTTCTACGAGCTAAGGATGAGATTTCGCGATTCCTCGATCACGTTGAATATCACGTAAAATTAAATGTCGCGGTTTATAAAAAGCGCGGATCGGATATAAAAATTTGTTTTTATTATTCCGATGATAAGAAGAAAGAAGAGAATGTTTGACACGACTAATGCCTTTCCTTCTCTATGAAGCTGACCGTCGACGAACGGCCACGTCGGGGCCAAAGACAAGAGGAGGAGAAATACCATCCGACGCGATATGTTCGTACCGTGGACGGTATATAGGGTAGCGCGCGCGGAAGGATCTATCTCTCCCAGATAGTCTGGGTGGGTGCTCTTTCCCTGTAGTACGAGGGGTGGGTGGCCTTCGCTGAAATGGCAAAACACAAGACACGGAGACGCGGAAGGGGGAGATAGGGGCTGGAGGCCGCTGAAGGTGGAGGAGAGAAGGAGGATGGTAGCGACGAGGGGGAGGCAAGGGGGGAAAGGCGAGGGGTGGGCCGGGAGAGAGAGGGCTGGCGAGGTAGCGACGTCACCACGGAAATCAAGAGTAATGCCAACACGAAACTGCACTACCCCTCGCGCACCCTTACCGACCCCTCCTCGCTCCCGTCTTGCTCTCATACTCTCCGGCACGCCACCCCGTCCGTTTCTCCCGGTTCTTTCACCGTCCCTCCGTTTCTCTCATCCTCCCTCTCCCCCGCGCGCCCCCGCGAGTCTGCTGGTGCGCCTTCTCTCCCGCCTCCGTCCGAGTCACCTCACCGATCTCACCCACCCCCAGGGAATAACCCCCTCGGCGGCGGCTCCCGCGGTGAACGCGCCGCGCCGCCGGCGAACCTCGGTGAGACGGAAGCGATAGCGGCTCCCACGAGCACTCGCTGCGAACTAAGGGCGCACCGCCAGATTCCGAGAATTCTCTTTGCCGTACTTCCCGAGCCTTTATTTTGCGATATCAGACTATTATATTGTATATTATATTGGACCACTGTCTTCGTCAACTCGTCAGAGAATAAATACCTATATTCGTAGTTATACTTAGAAAAACGCGCTTGCTATTACTGACTGATTAAAATTAATATTTTAATTCACCAGTGGTCGTGTCTCATAAATAAGCTCGATGATTACTACATAAAGAAGACAGTAGAAGTTTTAATTTCTTTGTAGTTAACAAATTTATATATATTATACATATATCAATAAAAATTAATGTTAAGCGAATTTAAATTAAATTTTTTTTCGCGATGATGCAACATTATTGGATCAAAAAAACTTCACACTAATTTTTCTGAATAACTATGCTTATTATAACTTATAAAAAAAGTTTTTTTGTATAAAATAGGCATCGCGAGCGATGAAAGGGTACTTGCGTATAATCAAATGACCATCGAGTAATTGATTTAATTTTTATAAATTTTTGAGAGAAGAACGAAATGAATTTCATCATGCTGATCAACGAAAATTACAGAACGCTGAATACGTTGCAGTTCGCGAGTATGAAAAACGAAAGTGTGTTTTCTGATTTCTCTCATTTTTTTTTTTTTTCCTTCAAATCCCACTCTCGCAAAAATGTGGTCATTCGTATGATCGGCTATATCTGTGCAGCTCCCTAGCACCGCCGCAAAACGTCTTTTAATATACACTATATCTTCGGTGGGGAGCTGTGTTTATCCTCATGGTCTTATAGCGTACGAGGAAACCGATTTGTGCTTTGATACGACCTCGTTCCCTTGAATCTGTCGTGAACCTCAACCTACATATTGTTACAAAATATGAACGCACATTCCCTTTATTAATCCGAGATAAAAGTGTGTCAAAAATTGGAAACAAATTATTAACCTTAAAAGTTTACTTTTAATTTGTTGAAAAACACCAATTCTTTTCGTAATAAATTAAGTGTTTTTATAAAAATGACCTAAATTTTTTAGTTGGTTCAGTCCCCTTTTATTTTAGTTATAACTAACAGTCGTAGTAGTAAAAAAAAAATTTTTATTTTTATATAATATTAAGTACAATATTTTATCAAGTAAAATTAACTTTTGGTAAAATGTTTATCTCTTAATCCATAACTACATTTTATATGTTTAATTATAGAAACTAACATGTTTATCAAAAAAAGGTGGCTATAAAATAAAATGTGTTAAAAAGTTTAATGTAGTAAATTAATATACTTAATAACATACGCATTCACCAAAGTTTATGAGATTAATCGAGTTATTTACCACACTAAATTGTAATCGTGTGCGTTGTTATAAAAAAAAATATATGGAAAAGATTATATGTATACTTTTAGAATTGTAACAAGATTATAAATTAAAAAAAAATTTTTTTTTTTATTTTATCTACTATTAGAACTTAATCTACAAAATGGATTTTTCGGTAATGCAATGTCCTCTGTTAACCAAACTCGAAACTACCTTACATTCTATACATAAAAAAAAAAATAAAGATATATTAAAGAAATTATCTTAAATTAAAAGGAACTTATCTAATTCTAACAATATATTTTTTCTTTTGCAATATATCACTTAATTAATATATCCTTTGAATTCTATTTTCTCTAAATATCATTATCAACTGATGCTCGTCAGCAAATCAATATCAACTGTGTAGTCATGTATGTACACTCACCGTCAGGAATGGCGTTTGTGATGCTGCGACGGCGACTAGCGTACGTGATCTTGGCGTAATGTGCGTCGAATCTCACACAAAGCACGCGCGTAGATGTGTTGCGGAGTACCGGTCACTGAGGACTGAGGAGGAATGCCACCCACCACTACCTCCCCTGTCTTCGGCGGCCAAATGAAGAAGAAGTCACGTACGCCAGCCACCGTCACCGCTCGTCGCAGCAAATGCCATATCTGCCTTTCAATGTACGTACGAATACTATGCATTAATGATACGTTATAAGTAAAATTATTATCACGTGTCGACGTTTTCGATGTAATTTTCAGCTAGCTCTGCCCGGATTAATTGCGCCAATCGTTGCAATGCCTAAAGAACAAATATAAACATTACTATACGAGACCTCAATTCGTATCACAGCAAGATAGCACATGTCTCGACGAAATTTTATTCACTACCGATAGATTAGATGCTGATCGTCGATAAAATAAAATAAACAATTAACAAAAGAAAAAAAAATAAAGCAGTAATTTAAACAGCTTTAATTTTAATGTATTTAAATATGTAATTTTAATACGTTTACTTTAAATTTTATTATTCATAATTTATTGATTAATTGCATTATATGCATGTATATGTATTATGTACGTGAAAATCAATGTTTAATAAATGCAACGTAAATTATAAACGTATGTATAAATTTAGAATATACCAGATCCATTTCTTTATTGGAAGCCTTGGCAAAACTTGCCCTGACGGCATTACAGGGTATCGTGGAATCTTTCATGAATGCAGCTCCTGGCGCCAGAAGCACGCCTTCTCTCACTCCACGCTGCATTATCATCTTCCATGTGTTCTCGATTTCCCGTACATTAATCCATAAGAAAAACCCACCCTTTGGTATATTAAAGTCCACTAAGCCTATAAACAAATCGTCATTTTTAATCTCTCTACCGTGGCGATTTGCTAAAATATACTTTTGCATTTACAGCTTGTACAAAATTTTGTAATTTATTTTTAGTAAAAAAAAATTTTTCTCAACATTTTAATTTGTTTTTTAATTAATTTTTAATTAAGAAGTTATTATAAAAAAATATGTATGTATATATAAATTATTATTATTAAATATACATCGCGAGAAAAATTATTACCCACCGTTTAAATGCTTGTGAGCTAATGCCGACATGATGTCCCTTCGTTCTTTATAGTACCTCCTTAAGTGCATACAATGTTTCATAAAACCATTGAAACCCCATATTTCCAATAGCTTGTACATTAATACCTAAGAAGTCAGATCTGCTGTTATTTTATAAATTTTTCTTTTAACGATAAAATAATCAGTGTTTACAATTCTGATAAGAACCGACACGCGCCACCGTCGATTTGATTTATGAACTCGATGATAATTAAGCGAGGCGCGCGTCGGCATTTCACAATGTTTCATCATTTTAGATAGTAATATTTACAGTTATCGCTTTTTTTTTCTTATGCATGTTTATAAAACGTATAACAAATCCGTTCTTTCATTCAAGTGTAAATTTTCATGCTGCATTATCTAATGCATTTATTACATATTAAAAAAATCAATATAATAATATTGATTAATTAAAATTGACTTGTTCTTCATCTTTGTACTAGTTTAGACCAAAATAATTTGAGAACAATTCTCCGTTGTTAATTAAAATTATTTTCATCAAAATTTCACTGCAACAGTAATCCGTGTATGCGTTACCGGCAACGTGTAAGGATAGCGAACGATCACTAAGGGTGGTTTGGCGAAGGATAAGGGTGTCTCTACCAACCTGCGATAAGGTAGGAGCATGGAGGTGACTGCTCTGCAAATGAAGTTCTACAGTGGCTATCAGAGGAGCCGTGGCAGTTACGAAGCCTAATCTGATTCCACTGCTGATCACTTTCGAGAATGAGTCCAATCTAATTACTCGACCTTCCGTATCAAGCGATAAGAAAGACTTCGGTTCCTCCTAACAAGGAACAATTAAAATTTATTTTTTAATTGCTGCATTTTTTTAAATTCTCGCGACGACAAGTTTCATTGAAGCATAACTCACCCTCTCAAAATGCATGAAGTGATAAGGATCGTCGTCAATAATCAAGAAATTGTACTCGCAGGCTATCCTATAGATTGCTTTTCGTCTTTCTAAAGGTATAATAATCCCGGTAGGATTCGTGCCCGTGGCGTTAATGTACATTACTTTCGGCATTTTTCCACCGGAAAACTGTCGGTTTCTAAGAATTTCACGAAGAACTTCCGGAATGGGACCATCGTCATCTTGCGGGATCGTTATAAACTCCGCTTTGTGAGGTGCTACCTGCGATTTAAACCAAATACCCTGTCTTTATCCGTGATAAAAATATAAAATAATAAATCAATCGCTGAGCGATCACTTCAATATAATTTTTTAAATTTAAATTTAATTATTATTATTTTGTTTTTAAATAAAATTCTGTAAGAGTCGTCACTATATAAAAAAAATATATCACTGTCTATCACGTATTTTGTTAAAATCATTAAATCGGCGTGGCACCCGTCCGGGATGCATATGTATGAGATTCTTCTCAAATTTCTCTCTCTAATTAAAGCGTATCTATGTATATTCTACTAACCACAACTTCGACGCCAGGATAGAAAACGTCGGGGACCAAAATCGGATCACCGGTGCCGATTATAGCCTCCAGAGTTTTACTAAGCCCATCCTGAGACCCCGAAACGACAACTATGTCGCGACTCTCCCATAAGGGCGGCGCGTGTGCCCTTCTCTGGAATTCCCTGAGGGTCTGAAACCAATTTGACGGCCGACGTTGTTAGACACATTGTAGCCGATTCTCTTATCTCGGGGAAACGAAAGATTCAGAGTGTAACAACGACATGGTCAATTACATGAAGCTCCAGTCTCGAACAAATAATGCACGCGTGACATAATCAGATCGTTACACTTTAATGGTTAAAAAAAAAGTTTCTTTGCTCTATCTTTTATTTTTAATATGTTGTTTTATCTTTATTCGCAATGCGCTTATTTCTCTTCTGTTCAATAAGTTAGACACGCAAAATAATCGAGCATGCTGTGCTGCCTTTAAGATTTCTATGTAATATACGTTTTGAAAAATTTAAATAACGTGTAAAATATTTTTTTACCTGCAGAAGAGGAGGGTAACCTTGTGTAGGTACGTACTGAAGAGCGGCGGCTAATTCTTTATCGTCGAGAGTTAGGTCTGAACCGTCGTAAAGTTTAACCGAAATTTTTGTAAACGGAAATACCTCTTCGTTGGGCATTCCCTCCGCTAAAGAAATAGTGTCTTTTGGCGCGGAGTACGCTTTTTTAGCTAAAACAAATTAGCCCATTATTAAAGTCCCATACAATAATAAATTCATTAAATCTTTTCGAAGACGTTAATCTATTGTTATTTAATTTAACAAAAAGTACTTGTAATAATAGAAATACAAGTCTAATTATTCGCTAATTAATTTTTTCTTGTTATTGATTATTGCGCTACATTTAAGACTCGTGTTAATATAAAAAAAAAAGAAAAGAAAAGATTTAGCTGCTTACTTAGCTCCCGCATTGTAGCAGGCCGCCTACGTTTAGCGACATCCGTTATAAAATTAGAATAATTCATTTTCCTGAAGATGCTTGGATAGATCTCTGAATCGAATAAGTAGATCCACTTTTCTACAGATAATCACAATCGACACTGTGGTGCTAGTAACTTGATTGTTACTAATCGCCAATGTTGTTGACAATACAGAAAGTTACAATAAATTATCTCTCTTTTACGTCTGTGACTAATATCAAAATTAGTTTCACGAAAGATAAATGCGTGTAAATTAGATGGACTTTTCACAAACACATCCCTCTTAAGAGAACGCTTCTGTTACCTCCGTCAATACTGACAGCGCGCTTCAGCTATGCCTCCTTTTATATTTAGCGATAACACGTTGCGTCAGAAAATCATTTCGTATTACAAAAAGAAATACATATACACATTTATGTATATATATAGAATATAACTAAATAGTGTTTTTGATTACATGCACCGATCCGATACCGCAACTTCCCGAGGGGATTACCACTGATTGGAATAGATTATATAAATTTGATGAACGATATGTAGTGCATATTTGAAGTTCGAGTATACACAATCATTATGTAGGACCATAAATATTAATACTATAAATATATGTAACTAACATGAGTGAAAGTTCAAAATCTCCAAATCTAGAAGTGTTCAAGTAAAAGGAAATAAAATAGAGTACTTACAATTTTTTTTATATACATATTAAATAGAATAGAAAGAGAGCGGCTAGATAAAAATTCAATTTTTGATCGCACCACTTAACATATATTATTTTGCTTATCGTTTTCTGTTTGCGTCATGCAATACGTATGAATTCCAGAAATAAATATATCTAATTTTTGCAAATTAGCTGTCTAACAAGATAAAATTTTAAGTAATTTATAAATTATTTAAAATATATTAAAAACATTATTTTTTTAACTCGTTATTTTATTACCTCTTGTTAAAATTTTTGTTAAAGATCCTCAATAAATTTTTTTTTTTGATATCTTTTCAAACAAATAATTTATATTATCGCATTATACAAATAATTAAACAGTGCGAACGTGAAAAGTAACATTTCAAATTTATCGCATCTATCTCCGAAATTTTTCCCGTGAGATGCTATTTTTCGCTGCCATTCATTCTGTTTAAACGATTTATCAGTCTTCCACTCGTGCATCAATAAAATAAGCTTCCAAAAACACAGATGTCCGTGCAATCATTAAATACATATATCAATCAATAATATCCGTATACATGTATTTTTTTTTGATAACTGGCTCGATCATTTACATCCAATTATCGTATGCATTAATATCGACTCCTTCGACACACGCTTGATCTCTTTCAATCCTCATTTAATCAATTATCGTAATTAACTTTAATTCCATCAGTTAAAAATAAAGAATTAGCAAACATATTTAAACGTTTGTAAAATCATACGATAAAATCTTTGAAATTGCATTGATAATATTTTGTCAAGATAAAATCATGTTCAAAAATTTTTGAAAAATTAATTATTACTATTTAAAAGTAGCATTGATGCTGGTAAGTATTGAGTACATAATTTTATTTTTAAGACACCTCATAAGAACAATAACGCGAAATGCACAACAAATGGGAAAATAATAATCTATATTAGAAATTATATCAGAAGTCAATGAGTAATAATTTTCTTCGCATAAAATGCCATTTACGACCATTTTTTTAAACGGTGCATTTGCATCAATTATGATGTAATCGAGCGAGTAATTACGTAAATGAATGATGAAATATCGTATATTGAAAATGTCGTACATTTGTCACTCATTAGATATTATTGACGGGAATTGTCCTCATATCGCGTACCCACGCAATTACATGAGAGAATTATTTACTGTGACACATTCTTGTTAAGTCGAGGTCTTATCATTGCAATTCCAATCATCTTCGACACGACAGTGTGACTCCTTTCTCTGTAAACAAAATTCGTGGCGCGTGTCGCGAACAGAAATGTACAAACAACGATATTTTCGATAAATTTTATTAAAGTATCATCGAAATAATATTAAGAGTATTAATTTTAATTATTTAAATATAAAGCGTATTTAATCAATAAAAAAAAAATGCCATCGGTAATTGTACAGTTTATGATATCCTTGCGGAACACGTCACAATCGGACATAGCGATCTTCTAACTATCTCTCTTCTCCTTGACGATGTTAATGCATATTTTTTATTATTATTATTTTTTTTTTTAATTACGTTGCCAGCAAAATTTTATCTATCGTTTCCCTTGTTTTCGTCTCGCGTTGATTTAAAATTTCGTCAGCTTCTATTCTGATGCAACCGTACTCTAGAATTGAATTCATACTTCTTAACTTTCACTTCATCGTATAACTATGAGCATCTAAAAAGGATGATGAAAACGAAATCTGTTTACCGTAATAATTCTTATACAGCACGTGACTTCATTTCTGATAAATATTTTTTTTTTCCAAATAAAGAAATTTATAATGCGTTTTCGATACGATAGTCAATCACATTACGTATCAGCAGATAACGTAATTTTATACGTACATATTCGATTACGATTCTATCGTAATTTCAAAACCCTACTTTCGGATTAAATTATTTTTAATTTCTTTTCGCACGTTGTTACAGCAGTATCGAAATTTACAATTAGATATTCCAATGCATATGGATTTGACAGGTAAGAATATTTCTACTAATTAAAACAATTTATTAAATGCACGTAACAGCCGATGGGACAAGAATCAATTTGATGCGATTTAGAATTATTGATATTGAAATTCGTGATTGTCTCCTCCAAGCGTGTTTATCATTCACGAGAGCGATGTAACTTATCCAAATCACAGGCGCGCGCCACGCATGAATGTGGATATGTGTTCACACGCGCGATATGCGTATGTTTGCACGCGTAATCGGTCGTTAATAACTGACATTGGGTAATTGCAAAATCGTTGGAAAGTCCGATAACGGCAATACGTCAAACCAGCAGCATCCAACCAGATGACGAAACGGCGTCGAATATTTGGGTAGGAGATTTGATGACCAAACTAACGTTGTAAATTCTAAAATTGAGCTCGCACTAATCGGTAAACATTTCGTCAATTGGAAATTATTAGAAACCTTATTCGGGAGATTAAAGGAACATCTTTTTGTCGACGACCCCGAAGTAATTATTCTATCGCAAACGTGTAACAATTACACAAAGAATGATTCATTTCCTAAAAGTTTATTTGTCCGATTATAATAATATGTTGTTTGATTAATGTATTATCTCAAATAAATTTGCCCTGAACATTTCTTAATCACAAGATAAAAAAAATTGTGATAAATATTGCTGTTTAATACTATTTTTATCAAAATGATCTGCAAAATAACTTCAATGTACTTTCGTAATAAAACCTTTAATAATTCTCATTCTTATAATTTTTACTAATTTGTCAAAATAAAAAAAAAAAAAAAAAAATTAATAAACTACTCGTGCAATCTTTTTTACAATGCCATTATTTTTAGAGAGGGCTGCATTCTGTTATTATTGCTTAACGTTTCAGCATTAATGTATTACTGAGATGCGAATAAAGTGTAGTCGTTTCTTAGATAGCTCTTGACCTCAGTTTTGTTACATGTTTTAAAGTTTTAAAAATCTTTCGCGTATCGTCTCGCGAATATTTAAGTATCAAATCATGCACACACACAGCAGAAACAAGTTCCTGATTTAGATCGTTTTAATCCGCGAGCACAAATAAAGTCGTTCCTGTTTCAAAACGTCCGCGCATTGTGTCAGTCAGTTTTGCAATTGAAAACAAATTTATCTCCGTAAATTTCTTTAGACTTTTAATATTACAGTTGAAATATTGTTATTTGAATATACATTTATATTTTAAAACAAAAATTAAAAGTAGAAAATAGAGAGCAATTTTTTTTTATAATGCGTATAATGCTAAACTTCAAGTGTAGCAATGGCAAAAATTACGCACAAAAATTTGCATTTAATATATGCAAAAAATTTATACGCGTATTAATTTTTATTTTAGTAGTATACTTTAATCCCACTTTAATGCACAACTGTGCATAATTGTTAAAACAACGTGCTAATTTGGAATGCAATATGCATATCAATTTGCGTTTCCAGCATAAGGCACTTGTTGAATCTTGTTGAAACTTGTTGGTAAGTTAAATGATTTTTTTTTTTCGTAGTTTGTAATTGGGGTCTCTTAAAAAATAACGCGCGCATGGTTTTTTCTAGTCTAAATATAAAATTAACGTTTAAATACCGCAACGTTGAATTACATAAATTTGATCTCGGGAATAGAAATTCCTACGAATGGCGTGTCAATGATTCGCTCGAATAAGAAATCTCGGAACGGGGCCTCTCGTATCTCCCGAAGTCGGTGTGACGAAATTGCCCTCCTTCGCCTCCCTTTCTTCGAAATTCGACGAACGGCAAACGGTGTTACGGCGAAATTGTCACTTATACACCAACTTCAGAGGAAAGATAAAGAGAAAACGAGGGCGAGGGCAGAAGCACGGCCGTGGATTCGGACGGGAGTGAAGGGAGACGGGAATTTACCCTATACGCGAGGTACAAATGTTGTTGCACGTCGGGGAGGCACTTCTGGCGCAGGGTCTTTTTCTGAGGCGGCTTACATGGCGCACCAGGTTAAGGAAAACGTCTTTTACTTCTCGTAGCGCGACGTGTGGCGACAATTCCATTGTACATTTCATTCGGTCGGCCGCTTTGAGATACAAGCACGCACACCCTTTGTCCCGGAGCAGCGTGGGGATAAAGGTGACGGCGACAGGAGGAGAAAAGGGGGACCCAGGGGGGAGGAAGATTTTCTGTATAGGTGCCCGGGAGGATTACGAGCGGTGAAAAAGTATTTTGACACCCCGTATAATAGATCGGCCACGGGGTGCACCCAATTAGGTGTCGTCGGGGCGTGAACGAGCCGCGCGGTTGGAAGCACGGAAAAGATACAAGACTGTCTTGTAAGTGGTTTCGCGGGATCAATGGCTGTGAAGTTTGGGACCCGCGTACTAAGGATACGATCTCGTCTCCTCTTGGTTTCTCTTGGACGCAACTCAGGGGGGAAGTATACGTGAGCCTCGTGATTTCTCTAGTATCCTTTTGAATCCTAGCTTTTGTTCCTTCGAGAAAGTGCGAGAAAGAAGAGGGATTTGGCGAAAAAAAGATAAATCTTACGAGTCTCACGTGCTCTCACGTAGCAATATCGCGCGTCTTCGTCGAATGCGTCTCCGCTTCTTGGTTACCGAAATGAAACAAATCGCAGCGGGGATTTAGTAGATGCACATCCTGGAAAAATGAGATACGTGCACTCTCGGCAGGAGATTGAGAAGAAGGAACTTGATCCGGGATTATTAAAATAATTATCCAACGCTAATTATCACGGCAATTCGATCGGATGTTGAACGCGATGGAGAAGAAGCGGTACGGTTTTGCGCGGCGCGAAATTCACTCGACCTTTCGACCCGCGCGAGTATTCTCGTGCCGATAATTTCACCCGTCGGAAATTTCTCCGCCCCGTGTAAGACGTAAGTCCGCCGTCCGCCAGCGGGAAAATAATGAAATTTCAGGATAACTGGTAGGTAATTCATAGTCGCTGAATGATTTCTATTAACGGTAACGGCAGTCGAACGGCGGTCGCAGGCGCCGAAGAGGAGACCACCAGAGAAATTGTAGGAAGGCAATCTCCCGTGAGGAGATGGGCCGTTTTTTCTCGGCAGCCACCGCCGCCGCCACGGCCGTTGACGTTCGTCTCTGCTCTACCACAGAACGCGATCATCTATTTCCTATCGAACTCATTCCTTTTTTCGCGCCGAGAAACTAACTCGCCTACGACGCGATATCTCGCCGCCCCGATCCTGCCCGTTAATTTGCCTCCGTTCTTCTTCTCCGTTTCACCTGTGTGCTCGAGAGGGTTTCAGATCTACTGTGACAAGCGGAACCGGTGGATGGGAGGAGCGAGAGAGGGGTGCCTAGGTGACGAAGGGGTGATTTTAGGTCGGCTAATGTCGTTTCGCTTTTAATGAACTTCTCCGTTCGTTAAGTACGTTTCTCCATCTCCGACTTGCTGCCCGTCGAGCGGCACCTTCGTCGGAGGCGCAGAGAGGGTGAGAATTTCCACTTACGATCGTTCGCGTCTGTCTTTTCCGTACCGGAACTTCGTACTTTCGCGCAGTCCACGTGCAGTACTCGCGGAATAATTGCAGTAAAGATAAAAAAAAAAAAGTTTTACACGATTTTTGCACGTATTTCTTATATCGTGCTACTTTAACGAAACACAATTATTTTGTCAGAAAATGCAACAAATTATTCTCTTCGTTTTACAATGCCTTTGATATTAGCAGCGTTTAAGAGAGAAGGAAAACAAACGCGGTTTTTAAGTAAATTAACTGTAGGTTTCTTTTTACAACGATGTGCACGAAGGGGAATGCGGGGAGGGAATGTGTGGTAATATTATTTGCGTGACCCGCAACGCATTCCACGAACTCTTAATACAATTTCTCCGTAATAGCAACTACGTTGAGGCATCCGAGAAACTTTCGCCGCGTCTCAATATTACTCCATCCCACAATATTATTCTGCAAGCGCCGATTAACTACGTCACGACTACGTCGTTACCTTATTGTTATAGGCATACCAGCTTGTCGCTTATACGAAATGAGCTCGGATAACCTTTGAGCACCCGTACATTAACGTTCATAAGTTTTCGCGCATTATAATTTTAATTATTCACAAGCACTACTTCGTTGGAACGATAAGTCGCTAACGAAAAAATATTGAGTAATGGTATAAGTGATAAAATCTACAAATGGATATATTTAACGTGAAAGGAACTATTGTATATTTTTTTTACACTGACATTACGAGTTAATTAAAAAAAAAAAATTTTTTTGTAGAATAATTTTCAAATGCACTTTGCTTTACCCGAATAAAGTTTGATCGAATAAAGGCGGAGATCGACTTTATCGTTTAGATTAAATGAAGCGGAGAAACCGACATTGGCAATCGAAATAGAAAAGAAAGAGAGATCTGTCGATATCTATTCTATCGTGCGGAAGGAACGCGTTTCTCTTATGAAAAAATTTCACTTCTCGAATCGAAGACTTTTTGTCATAAAAAGAGTACAAATATCGTAGCGTTAAGCGAAATACAAAAAAAAATTGATATTTGTTAATAGCAACGAAAGTGAGCTTTAATTAATTATTTTAATTACAAATCAATGTCAGCGATTGATTAATTTAGTTTATTAATTAAATTCGAGAATGCACGGAAGTTTGGAATTTTAAACGCTTGTAATTTCGAAATGTGTTATTTATTTGATATATTAGAAGTAGTAGGTGGTTCTTAGAAAATTTGTAGAAATGGAGGCAAATAGATTAAACTGCGCTCAAAGTAAAATAATAGGAAAATGTATTTAACGCGTAATCAAACAATCGATTTATACCGATAGCGTGAAAAAAACAGATACTTTATTTTATTTTGACATTTGGAGTGCGGGGATTATCGACATGCATATACAGATCTGTCAAGCGATGACGGATCTAAAAGAATTATGGTGTGATTACAGGAAATAAAGTTTTACCGAAATAAAAAAGAAAAATAGTGTAACTTCTACGTGAGGTCAGTTTTCTATATTTACCTGTAAAATAAATCTTTTTAAAATTTATAACGCTAAAAAATCATTTTCTTTTTAACATACGATGTCGCTTTCAAATTAATATACTCAATTCGAATTAAAAATTGTTTTCTCACATAAGACAAAATCTTATTTATATTATTGAAAGTATCATTTTATATACGGAACAGATTTTCGTAAGTAAAGAAAGTTGATAACGTTATCTTCGCGCTCACGATTCATCTTGTCGGTATCGAAAGGGGCGTAGTATAAACAGTCTTTAGCAATTTCATGTCGTCATCCGGGTAGTGACTCTGTATTATTTATAAATTGCATATTATTCCAAGACCTGACATAGTTGTCAATTATTGAACGCAAGGAAATGTGATAACCTACCTACTATACGCTGTTAGTCTCGCAATTTTGTACGAGAAAAAGTCGAACTTTGAGGGCATTTTATGTAATTCAACGCCACATCAAATTTTTACAGATAGAATACGATTTATATTATTTTGGCTCGCATAAGATTTACACACAAGAAAAATAAAAGTGCGACTTTTTTTTTATTCAATATTATCTCGTTAAATATGTCTAACATTTTGTTGATACCGCCGCTCTATTTTTATATTATATTTGTTAGCGATTCAACATATAATCGCAGTTCTTACGATAGAATTTATCGGTATTTCGAGTAGTTATACTATAATCGCGTCCGAAATGATTTCTGCCAGGACAGTTCAACAATCTGATTTGACCTTTCGGGGGAATGCTTTTAGCGGCGCCTTTTCCAACTTCACAGTGTCGCTAACGGAATTACATTGAAGGCTCGATAATTGCTGATAATTCGGATGAACTTCGTTAAGACGCTCATCTGGGTCGGGGCGAAATGCTTTCATTTGATTATTACTCGATTTCGATAACGCGATTATCACGTTCGTAGCGTAAATCGATTGCGTTTTCGTTTCCTCGAAATTACTGCATTACAAGTTCAAGTGATAGATTTCAAAGCGCCGTATAAAACAACGATTTCATTATTAAAACATAATAAATGTGCTCATGGTCTCCATTTAATATTGTTCACGATGAAAGCATCTCGCATAAATTCGTTTGAAATAGATTTGCAATCGTAACTGCGTTGGCACCACGTGAAACTTTCCATTTACGACCAAATGCTAAGAATTTCAAATGCCAATGCGCGAACATTCACGGTGATTCTCAGAGACTTGTGAGCAATTTTTGCGCGGCAAGCGAATTTCTGCTTGCGACACGACGAAAAGGAACCGATTCTCCCCTTGAACCATCTCCGATTGCATTCTTTATCCTAATTAGGTTTACGAGGATTTGGCACGACTAGAGCGACCAATTACTAGTAATTGCGTAAAGATGTCACTTTGTAAGCGGATTGCCGGCGGTTTTGCAGCATTGTGCTCCTCTAAGCCACACCACGAGACCGACAACGGCTAGGAAAGGGGACCGTTACTTCTCGCTTCCCCTATATAGTAACAATGAGGCAACGCGCTCCCGGAACGTCCTGCTTACCCGTCTCCTGAACTCGATTTTCTCTCAGAAGAGAAGTATTTTTCTTTCATTGAGAGACGACAGTCGATGAAGTCGGCTATACGCGAAAAGCTGCTGATACCTGTCCACTAATTTATCTGATAACGCTGTAATGTTTCTCGTCATTTGCTTGAACACGTGTCCGCAACAAAAATTTGCCGATAAAGAAATACTTAATGTGAGCTTCGAAACAAAATTAATTAATAAAATAAGAAAGAATTATTAAAAAAATTAATCAGCCGGTAGCAATAGCGCTTATTCCGCCCGATGACATTACTGTATTATTTATTTAAACTACCGGCCCGACATTAAAATTAAATTCCCTTCTCTCGAGTGGAAAATTCGCGTAACCGTCCATCCGAAGGAGGTTTACCGCAGCAATTAAGCCGATAAAAAAAAGAGAGAGAGAGAGGGGAGAAAAAAAAAATAAGAGCAAAACAATCGGCCATGCTGGCCCGGAGCAAACGTCGCGTATAATAACCGCCTCTTTACGGTGCGCAGGCCACAGCCAGAAATTAAATTAGCTTGCCGTGGCGAAATTGAAAAATCCCTTAAACCGAGGCAACGTGCGCGAAAGTGCCGACAGGAGGGTCGCACGCCGAGCACGGAGGGAATGGAGAGACAGGAGGGCTCGGGGGTCGGGTAAAAACTCAGCGCGCCGCGAAAACTCGTTTAAAGATGAAAGGCCGGCTAACGACTTATTTTCGATAAGGAAAAGTTAAGGCACTTGCCTCGCGCCACCATTATCCACCGAACCAGCCGCCCCCTCCGTAACGGGGAAGCCCGGGGTGAATACTCGAATACCATTCGCCCTCGCACGCCGTTATTCGTCGTTCCCTGCCAAGGGTGCGGAAGGAAGGAAGGAAGGAAGGAAAGATGCGCGATGCTCAGACTTGTAACAAAGCATGGAACCGTGGTGAAGCTCTCTTTGTCGAATTTTGACATCTAATCTCGTACACACGATTGTATTGTAATTTTAATACGACGGAACGATTATTGCCAAACTTTGCGGTCTAACGTTCAGAAAATTTGTAAAAAATATTAAATGCGTCTCTTAGATATATTCGTAAATTGCGAATATTTATTAAATACGTATTAGTACTTAAATAATTACTATTCGGGACTTATAAGACTCTTTATCGTGTTATTTTATTTTATTTAATACGCGATTGAGACGAGCAAAAAGTGACGTTCGAACAATTCCATTTTGCAAGTTACTTAAGGAATTGACGGGCGCATCTACCGCTTCCTTCTCTTTTTCCGCCCCCTCGGCGCCTCTTCTCCACACGACCAAAAACACAACAGTTGCGCGAGACTCAATTCAATTGCCATGTCAAAACGATGTGAAATGGGATTGATGTAATTTGGTTAGGCGAACCCCGTGTTTCCCTCCCGCCTAAAGTCCGCCAGTTGTACTAGGTGTCTCGGAACTTCCAAATGACACTTCACAGATGCAGCCTGCCTCCCAGACTGAAGATATTTGTTTAAATAAACTGTCGAGAGACGTTAAGACTCTCTAATTAATTAATTAATTAAAGTAACTTAAGTAAAGTCCCATAACTTGCCGCAAAATTCGAACGGTATTAATTTATATGCTTTCAAAAAATTATTATTTTAAATTAAATTTGCGTGCCATTTCGCGAAAGCTGCTAATAACAACCCGAGTGGAAATTCATTCCTACCGTTATCTAATAATTAGCCAATTTGTGGTTTATCTCGTGGCTGTCTAGCAAAACTGTCTAGCATTGAGCCAGAAATTTAACATTCAAAACGTACTACGTACCAGATAATTACTAGCTAATAACGAGCTAGAAAAGCTAGATACTTAAACGTTTTTCGCCGCGTACTAGTCTACTGCTGTGTGCTGATCTTATGCAACGCTCGCTCTACTGCCGAATTCGCCAGGCAAACCGGTTCTCGCCGCCCGCCGCCCGCGCGTCCAACACTTTGCGAACTTTTTTTTTTTTTTTTAAATGACAATTTTATTCTTTAAAGAGAGTTACTAAATAATAAATACTTTCTTATAATTTATGGCTAGTACCAAGCTAGTCACAAGTTAAGAAATATATTTAATCTGCGCGATCTAATTACTAGCTGCGAAATCAGATTAGCTAGATAAATTTTCACTCCGGAAGCGCGGAACAGTGAAACGGACTTCGGATTGTTTCTTCCTCGGGGTTTGATCCGTTTATCCGGAGCACCCTGTACGCATATGTGACTTCCCGCGCGCGTGCTGGGTGTTTTCCTGCAAACGACTCGTCCCGGGCTGATTCTAATGACTTATGAAGTCAAGCCAAATGACCAAGCCGCGTCGCCCTTATGACGGCCCTCCGCTCGTCAACGCGGGACGTATATACTACCGCGTATGTACATCTCGTGCTGCGCTGTCACGGCAAATCGAATAATTTCACCCTGGGAGAGCTCGCAATCGCTCGCTCTCGTTTAGTCTGCCTGTCGCATATAGCGCGCATTACGCTCGTTCTGCCGAGAACAAAAGGCAACATGGGGGCATCGAAGAGCGTGGAAAAAATCAGGGATCTTTTCGCGATTACGGGAGTTTATTGAGTTCCGAGCGAATTAACAGATATTTTCATCAACGAAGGCGAAATGTCTCTTTTCTTCCGTTTCTCCTCTCATCGATTTTTGCCATTCAACTCACTCAGCCTTAACTTTGTTGCGATCTTGCACTTGCTGTACGCTGCGTCCACATTAACTTTGCCGTCTATTTTTTAATTTATAGTTCTCTCTATATAACTCTCTTTCTCTCTCTCTTTTTTAAAATAGAATTTTATATCATTTTATATACATTTAACAATTCAATAATAATTTACAATTTATATTTTGTAATATAAATTTTCAAAGAGTTAACGCAAAAATCAAAATTTTCATATTAATTATTATAGTTTAAGATACAAGGATATATTATTAATTAATCGTAGTTCGCATTATACGCGCGTAATGCGACAGAAATGCAGGGTAATGCAATATTCAGCATGAGCGAAGGTGTACGTACGTATATCTATATATTTTGTATACGTATATAAAGACATAGGATTATGCAAAAAGGGGTAAAAGCAAAAATATAACGTTGGTGTGATAAAATTGCAAACGCGAATTTCGCGACGAGGAGCAAATGGAACCGCGACGACCGCTATTACCAGAATCGTTATTATCCGCTCGCAAAATGCTACCTGGGAAGAATCGTTTCGAGAAAACACGAGCGTGATTTACGCGGAGACCCGCCAATCGTTTTACCGATTACGGAGATAAATGCGGTCGATTCGGCCGTCGTTGCACGTCACATCGGGTTTATGACATCGCGAAATGGGTGTGTTCCCATTTCGGGGGTATTCGTGAAATCATCTCGTTGCCGCGGTAAACTTCATTAAACTTCTATTCCGGCTTGCCCCGCTCTTGCCTCAATGGCCGATAATGGGGTGCCCGATGGAAAAATGGCGATGGCTAATTAGAGCCCCGGGACGAACGGAGGAGGACAGAGAGGGATAGTGGCAGGCGTCACTTAAGCTCGAGTATCGCGAACAATCGCGTCCCATTAATTGCACGACGAGATCTAATTAATTCCTGCCCGAGCGGAGTGCGTGGTTAATTAAATTTTCTTATTGGAAACTGCTCGCGCTAAGTGCGAGCGGCGAAATTAACAAGACACGTTGTTTAAGCTGCTGCGATTCTAAATCCCTTCGCGCCGGCACGTCCGACGGAATTACGTGAATCGTTTATGTACATTTCACGCATATTCATAATAGCGAGGCAACCAAGTTTTTAAACGTTTCTACTGTAATTAACATAAAATCACACAATTGCTACTTCTTTTTCATATTTTTTGTAACAAAAATGTAGTTAAAAAATAATTCTTTTTCATGCAATATAACCCAAAAGACCAATTAATATATATATAAAATATATAAAAAGAAAAAAAATTTATTTTTTAAAGTACTGATATCGGATGGAGAAACTGATAGTATGCTTGATATAGAAGTAAATGGAAACCTCTAATGCGTCCATGATAACGCGCGTCAAAATGATATTAGCGTTTTAACGCAACGATTAGTCCCGATAATATAAACCGTAAGCAGATAACATAATCTACCAGCCGCGTTATCCCAATTCCGATGAGCAAAGTCGCCGTAACAGCATCCGGCGCTCACCTAAGAGAAACGCCATGGCGACGACGCCGGCACCACTTTGATCGGTAACCTCGTTTATGGTGACGCTGGACACAGAATGTAGGAAACATCGATAACACCGGTGACGGAAATATCGACTTTTGAGAGCTGCCACGAGCATCCCTCCCCTGTAGCGCGTCCTGCCCTCCTGCGTATTCTGCCCTTCTCCCGGACCGGTGCACCAGCCCCTGGCAAATCACCCATCATCCCCCTGGTTCTCGACCGCGCAAAAGAGACGAAGAGGACTTGACAGGGAGGACGAAGATGGAAGTGCTTCGGGATCGGGAAAGAGAGAAGAAAAGGAGGAACGAGGCGAAAGGGAGAGAGGGTGAGAAAGAGGGAAAAAGAGGGAGGATCGACGAGTCGCGGCGAGTATGGAAGAGCATGGATCGATGAAAGAGGAGGGTTCCGGGGGAGGGTCGACCGCTCTGGTGGCGGTTGAAAGAACCAATTTTGTCCTAATAGAAAAATCCCCAGCGCCGAACCCAATTTATAAACCCGCAAACATGGCTGGCGTAGGGCGCTCGCCGGTTTGCTTGCTCGCTCGCTCGCTCGCTCGTCTCGCCTCGTCTTACCGCGCCTTTCGCGAATCCCGATACACAACTGTGTCGGGATTTGAGTCAGCCATGCACCACGTATCCTGGATAAAGGAGTTTTAAGGTAGGAGTCCTCGGTGACGACGTGAACCTGAGGGAGAAAAAGGAAAAGATGGAGCAACTACTAACCGCGGCGTCAAGTTTTCATATACTTGAAAGGCAGGTTGAGAGGCAGGAGTCATTTGAAGAAGAAACGCTGTTCCTCGTTGAAGTCGCTAACTCAGAATTATTAGTTAGCTGTTACACAATATTTAACATTGCAAATAGAACGAACCGAGTAATACGATACTCCGTTAAAATACAAACAAATTTTTATCTTTATAAATGAGCACATAAGTATAAAATTGTAATAAGATATAGAAAAAAAAAGTTATTAACGTAATAATATTAAATATAAAAATATCTAACATTTTATATTAAATTGTATTATATTGAGTATTGCTTTAATAACGCAATGTAAATATATATAATGGATTAGATTAAGCACTCGTAGACGTTACAAAAAAGTTTACAAAAAATTTGACTAAGTAACTCTTTTTAATCGTCGCGAATTACGTTAACACACAAGAGTTCCATTATAATCACGGCTATTTCTTATCGTCGATTGTTCAATGCGATTATTTCGCGCGCTAGTTATTAATGTGTTATTAGCAGCGTTTGTGGCTGCAGAGAAAATGAGAGGGAAGTTAGTAAGCGGAACACATGGCCCGAAAGGGTACTCTCGTATCGGCTACAAAGGTATCCAACAGAGATAAATACGTCGCAACTTCCAACGCACGCCTCACCTAGTTCTACCATGTATCCTGGACATATGTACGCAGCAGGAAGCAAGAGCGGTCCATCTGCAGCGATCTGATTTTAAGATAAAGGCTCCTCGTAATCGATTTTAAATTTGATAACGTCTGCACATTTCTTTATATCCAACAGCTTTGTCGATCTCTATATTTCTTACCCCCCTCGTGCTAATGTCTACACTGTAAAATATTATTTTATCACTCCTACATAACAGACCGTAATAATAAAAAAAATAAAATAAAATAAAATAAAATTTTTAATTATATTTATGGTCGCTCAATTATTCCATTGCTTCTATTATTTAATTCAGTAAGTTTATATGCAGTCTTCGCAAGTTTAACTTATTTAATTTTTTATTTAGAGCTTTCCGAAAGCCAGGCGTGAGTCGTGAGTTTCAGGGCGCAATCTTAAATGACGGGGCATCTCTGTCGATTACTCACCCCCGCGACCGATGGGGGTTTTCGACTTCGCTGTTCGCCCGGCGTTACTTTCTCTTGACGGCTATGCTTTTAATCGCGCGTACGGCTGCCTGACCCCAGGTCCACGGTCCCCGTAGTTTATTTAACAGCGCCCTGGGCATCGGTAAACACGGGTTAGCGAATTGGCCCCAGGGCGAGACCGAATGATAGTTAACGTACCGCTAAACGCCATTGGAGAGGAGAGACCTCACGTTCCCCCATCCCGGCCGGCGTATAACCAAGGCTCGTATATTGCGTGCGCGAGGGGAGCGAAATTTAATTTTGTGCTTTTTGTACACGCCAAATCGTCCTCCCTCTCGTACCCGCGCGTCCTCCCTGTCTTCATCGCGACGAAACGACCGAGGGCAGGGTGGTGGGCGAGCGACGCCGGCGTCGAAGAGATTTCACCGCGCTTTCATGGAGCGTCAGGATGGCATAGCGCAGAAGCAACGTGGTGGCTTCCACGTCGTTTAGCGCGAGTTTATTTTGCGTTGCCTCGCACAATTTGGCCCAGGGTGCGCCGAAATAACCGTCCACGTACGCAATCACGTTCCCGCTCCGCGACAGCGGGATCATTTTCTCGCCCGTGCTCGCGAAGTCAAAAAGCCGAGTTCCCCCGAATTTATTGACGGTTCATCTCGCTATAATGAAGTGAACTCGGGCACCATTCTTTAAAAAGTAACAATTCCATTTCAAGTAATATTCTTAAAATTAAATTTTCTCCTTCTAAAACCTACTCACAGTAGGTATTAACGTGATGTAATTAGCTCTCGCGACATTTACAAAGAGGGTAAAAGCCAAACGTCGCGACAGCGACGCGTCTGATGATTTTATTTCTATCCTGGATCCATCTGCCGTCCTTTCATAATTGTAAAAAATATTTTAACTCTACTTGCCGTTAAAAAAAAACCTTGCGATGACAATATATCATTTTACGGAAAAGATAAGAAAATAATTTTCCAGAATTCGTGCCGGCCCTTTCATCGGAATTATGAAACGCAACCATTCTCAGACCGCTTATCCACAAATTCGCCGCTGTTTAATTGGGAATAACGAAGCTTTGATCTGCATAGACGATTCTAATGAGAAATGTAGAGGCTTTATTCAATGAATTTCGCAATTTCAATTCCCGTCCCATGATCGCCGCTGCAAATTTCGACGGTCACTCGTGACCTCCGCTAATTCGGCGTATAAAAGAACGCAGTGTCTCTCTAATCAATCGTGCGCGTTACTCGCGAAAGACTTAACGAGATTTTTAGCCGCCGTTCGCCCTTGCGATTTATTGCCGTCGCCTCGCGGATATTAATTCACGCGCGAGCCGATAAAATGTACAATAATCGACGCTAAATTGCACATTGAATTATCTCGTTACGGTAACGATAATCTTCGTCACTGCTGCGAAGACCGTGAGATATTCCTAAAATGAGAAGTTACCGCGCAAGCGAGAGACGGAGAAGAGAAGAAACGGAGAAAGAGAACGAGAGAGAGAGAAAGAGAGAGAGAGATAGAGAGAGAGAGAAGCCGAGAGGAGGGAAGAGAAGCGGAGAGAAAAGGAGCGAGTGAGATGGCACAGAGATGGTTGACTTGATGAAATCATGCCGCGAGAATTAAACGGAGGATACCCCCGGCGTGTGTCGGCGTTGCGGGCGTGTGGAGGCACGAGAGGACTCAGGCCTGAGCTCCAATTGGCGGGAGCAAGACAACGGTAGGAGTTGACTGCAGTGTATACACAGTTAATTAAGCTGGAGTACCACGGCGGAGCCGCCGGAGGAGAAGCGGGAGGGATCTAGCGAGAGAGAGAGAGAGAGACAGATTGGTGAGGAATAAAGCAAGAGGAAGCGCCGGTCGGATGAAAAGCAGCAAGAGGAAAGCAGAGCAAGCGAAGTCTGACAGAGACAGAGAAAAGAGGAAGAGAGTGAGAGAATGAGAGAGTGAGAGAGAGCGAAAGAGAGAGAGGAAAACGGAGGTCGAACGAAGCAAATGCGCGCTGCAAGGAGAGAGGGACAGAGGGATGCGCCCCGTTCTGTCCTGTGGGCTGCAAACGTAATTTGCTCTCTGGATATGCAGTCCCAGCGGTTCTCACCGTGGCTGGTAATAACGCTGCCTGTCACACCGCAATATTTGATATTTTGCTTTTTGTGCGTGGGACGGGATTGTCAAAACTCCCTTTGCACCGATAGAGAAATTTTAGTGATTGAAACGCGCGTACGCGCCGCGAGACCCTTGAATTAATAGAGGGAGTAAGGGCACATCGAACTATCCGATGTTGAAATCTTTTGCGTTCGATATATAGGTACGTTAATTGCCGTACATTAATCAGTTTGCTAAAAAAATCTTTCTTTCTCTTTTTCTCTCGCTCTGGAGACAACTCGCTTCAAGGAAGCATCTGTGGAAGACGAAATTGTGCACGAGCCAACGTAGACCTTCGCACAGCGTATACCTCACTTGTGCGCCCGTTGTACACAACGGATTAGGCGGTAGTAATCCGCAGATCCGACCTCAAAGAGCACCACCCGCTGCGAGTTTTCCCAAAACCTGTCGTGAAATCCGTCTGACCGCTTTATAATAGAAACGAAAACGGCTACTGTGGCCTGCCAAACAAGCCCTCGCGTCGAATCGACGAGATTCGTGAATTCCGCGGTGGGGACTCGCTTTAGAAGAGCACCGAAGGTGCACCCCGGAGCCTCGTCCTTTATTCCACACTGTGTCTCGATTCGCACCTCGAGAAAAGTCTTTACGGGAGAAACGATGGGGGTGAGGGACGCTGAGAAGGCGAGGAGAAAGAAAGATACCTCGAGAGAGAAAATTGGAGCGGATTTTCGAGTTTGAGCCGCCGAAACGAAATTAGACTTATCTCGATCATCGCGGATCCGTGCGGGCAGCTGCACTCGCGGTAGTCGAAGAATGAACCCCGAGGAGCGGTCCTTCCCTTTGTAGCTTGTCGCGCCGAGCACTCGCGGTAAGATTTGCAAACAGTCCGAAAAGAAGCGTGTATTCGAGATCACGACGTTGCTCCTTTCGACGGCCGGACACGCGCCATTGTAAAACGACCTGCAGAAGCTGGTGACGGGATCTAAGAGCACGCCACAATGACAGTCGAGAAGTATCAAATGGGAAAATCTGGACACACAGAAGCCGAATTTACGGTAATTTCAGCGCGATCCGCTTTCGATGGACCGAGGATGATAGGAAGAGAATAGCGAGTTTTTATATAATTTGAAACGTTGCTTTGACGTGGTGTCGAGTGTCCTTTTTATTCTAAAGAACGCGGCGTATTCATGCAGACGAGATTTCTTTCGACGAGATGAAAATATCGAGTACCTAATCATTAAACTATTACGATAATTGCCCCGCAATTTATTTCAGAAATATTTATTTAATTATGATACAATTATAAAAAAAATTATTAATTCTTTAAAAGTAATAAATATATATTTTAAAACAATTTATGCAAGAAAGAAATTGTATTTCAAATATGTAATTGTGATAAATTATGGCCCATATTTTGAATAAAATATTTAAAAATATATATCAATCCAATGTTGATATGTAATTAGATATTGTATTTTAGCATCCACTGTCAAACCTAAAAATATGTTGCTTTTCAAACTCTAATAATTGAAAGTCTTTCGTGTCTCTTCGTAACATGAAATTATACGCGCAGCGGCTCCCGGGTTTCTCTCAAAAAATCGTTAGTCAGCCCGACAGTCCTTCGGTTAAGTCGAAACGTTTAACGGACGGGAGCGGCTACCTGGCTTCACCTGGAGACCTCTTAAGAGTTCTCTTAGGAGATCTCTGTCTCTCTTTGTCTGGAAAATTAGCTAAAACTGGAGCTAAGTGCATTGGGAAAGCAGGAATCGGGGTAGAACCGCTACGGAATAAACGCGTTGATCTAACACGACCCGATCCCCTCGGTCCTTCTGCCGAGATATTTATCGCGGTAAGTGGGATCCGGTTAAATGCAACTCGTGATCTGATTTCTGCGGGACCTAAAAGCTTTGCTCGCCCGCCTGGCCGGCCCCACGGGGGCCGCGAGCCAGATTCGCAGCGGAGATTGAGCGCCGATGAAAATAGCATTGTTGAAATTGTTCCGCGGGATATTCACGCGCGCGTGCTAACACATCGAGAGAGCACGTGGGAATATCGCCTTCGCGTAATCCTACTACCGCGAAATAAACGTGTCGGTATAATTAATTAAGATCTCAATTTGTTGATTCTCAATTTTTTTTTTCTCTGTATTTGTATCGGCAATTTCAATGGACGTCGATATTTAATTGCGTCTAGTGCAGCTTTTTCTAAATTATGAATAAATTTTTCAACTATTTTCTACAAGTTATTTTCTTTTCTTTTATTTTATTTTATTTCTCCTTTTTTACCAGGCGTGATTCCAAAAAGTGAGAACGATGAGCGAATGCAATCTCGATACCGTTATTGTGACTCACCCTCGCGCGACTCATTCGAGTGTGATTCTTCTCCGCGAGATGCAATGCGTGTATGCACAATTGGATTATAGCGATGGTGCATTTTTGGCGGGCCGCGGCTAGAAGAGCCGCGGCGCGTATGTGGATGCGGGGGTTCTTTCTATAACGGAAAGAGAAACGCGCGAGCGGGCACGCTCTTTCGTCTCCGCAACGTATAATTTGCTTCGATTTAGTCGGATCGATTTTGAGTAGCTACTGTTTCGCTACAGGCGGATATCTTTTGTGGCGCGGTTTTGTGGGCGTACACTTCCCTCCGGGCTAAAACGCCAAATGGTAACGACGATACGCGGAATCGAACGTGGAATGGGAAAACGGGGATTCGTTTTGTGCGCACGGTTTTCGGCCGGCGCGCCGCTCGAAAAAAGAAACAATTTCCAACCCCGGATCCGCCATTCTGGCAACCGGAAAACGTCCACTTCTCGTCTCTTTGTCGCGAAGCTAATTTTGGGAGTTTGCGGAAGGAAATAACAGTAAAACGGGGGAAAAAAAAAGTCGCTCGAAAACGGTATGAAAAACTGTTTTCACCAAAATAAATTTCCATCTTATCGTGCGAGTGATTCCGCGATAGTAATGAGCACGTCCGCGACTTCGAAATCCTGATAAGTAATTTCACGAGCGATAATAATGGTTAGATTGTAAAATTGATAAGAATACTATTGACTCCGATAATAATCGAGAACCTACACACATGATATTTGTTTTTTAAAGAGAGAATTGGTTTGAACTCGTGACATTTCTGTGAGTGGCGTCGAAATTGTATGAATATATAACATGGATATTATACATACATGATCATCAATATAATAATGTTACGTAAATATACTAACACTTTGATCGCAACCAATAAAATAAACGAGACTTTATTTTATTGTATCGCTCTAAATTTTAAATAATGATTGCGTAGGAATAATATTTTTGTTTGTCAATTTACCGCAATAAACAGTTGTGAAATAAATACTTCGCTTCGTTGGAAAACTCATTTCGAACGCGATGTGCTCTCCCCCAGCCGTCCTTAAAATCCGCAAAAACTTTGGCCAAGTTTCGGGCTTCTAATGTCGCGTGTAAACATTGATTTTCGTGTGCCAACATCGAAAGTTAAATTCATTAAATTTGCAATTTACATCAGTTTTAATCTGCGAACGGAAACGAGTTACTGCGAGCCGAAGCGGCCGTCCCGAGTGCAAGTAGGTGCATAGATGAATCGCAGACAAAAGCAGCGCGCAAAGTCTCGTGAATCCGCGGGGCATCCAGAAGCGTAGGAGGCTTGGCGTAAGCGGTAAGCTTTACCTCATTTCTGGCAATTACAGGGGATGCCAGAATCCGCCGCAAGAATCAACCCACTCCGGCCGCGTGTGTGTACCATCCACCTCTGTTTAGGTGAACCACCCCTTCGCGGTGCGCGTGTGCGCGTGGACTCGCTCGTCCTGTGTTCATCCCTTACACGTACTCGAACCTCCACCATCAAGAACTCTCGCTCACACAGCTGCGTTACCGTGACGCTCACACGTACACCTTGGTGGGGGATGAGACGCGCGTCCGCGTCATGGGAACCCGACCACCCCCCCTCAACCCTCTGCGACTACCCTGTACGAGAGAGAGGGTTACTCCTAAAATCCATCGGTTGAGTACCACTGACCTCGCCATGTTCCTGGATCCCTATCGCGATTGGTTACGAACCCAGCAAACGGGATTGCCGATTGGTAGACCTAGACCACGCCTCGGCGCGGCTCATACCTGGACCACCTCTTTCACCGGCAAGTAGTCTCCAAGAGTAGTTGTGTACAGCTGCAACAAAGGCCACCCCGGTAGACGACGGCCGGCTAGTCCTCGTTGACACGACGCACGCTCAAGAGCTTCGACCTTAACGGGAAACGTTCCATCTAACCATCTGGCGCCTCCGAAAGTGAATGAGCGTGGACAAAGTCGATCGTCTTCTCAAGAAATTACAAGATATACTCCCGCCCTAATCGATTTCACATCTCTTAAGTAAGTGATTACTAAGTCGGTGAACGCGGATTATTTAAGAAATCATTAAAAGACATTGGAGAAGACTGAGGTTACTCTTGAGAACTTACATTGGTGATAAACATTTAGAAAATTTTCGATAAAAGTCATCTTCTATTGTTGTCTGAACGGTTGTTAAAAAAGACAGATCGGTTTCGTGTTGAAAAAAAATGTTAATGAAAGTGCCATAATCGTTACTATGATTTGTGAAGAGGTGACATGTGACTACGGAAATTTATCATAAATTTAACCCCGCATATCGAATGAGTTTCGTTCGATTTTGCGTAATAAAGAGAATACAAGGGTGAACGCATCGAATTTAATCTTGACGGTCGTCGGAGCCGACAACATGATCCTGCTAACCGATTGACACGAGTCAAATATTTCGGCATCTAACGAAGGTCTGTAGAAAATTAAAATCGGATGTCTAGAGGTATTTTAAAACCAAGATTCAAAATTATATAAACATATATTCCAGGACTGAATAAACTTCTCAAGCAGTGCACGATGTTGTTTGAAATGCACTTCGGGGTGAAGGACACGTGTGCCAAAGAGTTCTGTCGTGCGATCATCGAGCTTTAGTGTTTCTGCAAAGGTATTCGCGATATTTTTAACTAGCGACGGTGGTGATTCGACTGACGAGTCTTTGGAAAGAGCCAGGCGAGTTCCCGACAATGGATTCTCAGCAGCTCGTCGATACAGCCTCGCAAAATAGTCAGGACATCGTTTTACCAAAACCGGCCAGCAGTACGCCACGACATAGCATCGACGCGATCCTCGGATTGGCCAGCCATAAAAGAACTCACCAGGAAATGGAGGACACCAGTCGCGACACGCAGGAAAATACCGGTATCAATTTATATTTTGTCTACAATTTTATTTTATAATATCCGAATAATATTTCAAATTAATTTCACACTCAAAAATAATCTCAACAAAGAAAAAAAATTTTTACGAGAAAAGATTTCAGCCTATATTAAATTAAATTATATTAATGTGATATTATATTAACTTGCGACGCACCTAAATTATTTAACTAATTTAATATAGCGTTAAAAAAAAATATATAGCTTTATTTTCTTTATAATTTTTTACCAAAATTCGCGAAAGATTTCATCCCTTTCCCGCGCCGTCGGATTGTCGCGCGTAAAACGTAGAGCCCTTATATCGCTTACTGAGTTCTTTTTTTTAATTAAACGTACAAAGCAACAACGATTAAATTATAAAACGCCTTGCATTAAAATCTATTATATGTATGTATTATAAAATTTTTTCAAAATTTATTAGCGATGCAGCTTCGATCGTCCAATTACCTACTTCCGTTATTATTTGCCTATGATTTATTAGCCAGTATCACACCATCAATCATAAAATTCATTACCATGTCCGGGGGATTATTAAAATTTTCCCGCGTAATACATTTTATTTATTATTCAGTAATTAAAAAATTAGTTGTAATTTTTTTTTTAATTTACAAGGTATCGCGTTCAATTTTGAATATGCTCAAGAACGAACGTTTTAAAGTAACGTTTAGTATTCAAGTCTAAATTTGTAGTATTACTGCCCCGGTACGAAAAATCAATAGCTCGCGTTAATAGCGTAATTGATAGAAAACCTAATTAAATTTCGATTGACGGCCGTGCGTAGTTTTCTACGGGATCCAATCATTTTTTTCACATTTACGGACTAATTCGATTAGTAGACTAAACTGTTCCGCTGCCCGTCTGTTGAATCTTGCATTCTGCCGGACAGATACGATCAAGCGCCGCGAGTTCGCTTTGCTATCCCGTCTGGCAGTTGCGTTACGAACAGTAATGCAGTTTGATCGAGTTTCGATTAATTATCGCCGGGGTCACGTTTAATCGATGTACATGTCCTCTGTATCCGGAGAACAAAATGTAAGAAAAATAATGGAGACGCACCGCACGACGGAATAAAAAAGAAATAAAATAACGATTTGGGCAAATAAGTGGCACGATGCAATTGTTAAATAATAAAATTAATAGCGATTATCACAAAGCAATGAAAATTAAATAATTAGTAGAATATTACTATAAAGTAGCAATTATTGATTTTAACGTTGGAAAATCATTACGCCGCTTCGTTCAACTTAAACGCGCGTGTGCTATATTTAATCTCATATAATATAAAAGTAAAAAAAAAAAGATCTCGCATCAAGAAGATTTTTTTTCTTTACGAGGTTAAATTTACTGAAAGCTGTAACCTAATAAAATAACGTGTAACGGGATAGATAGATACGTATAAATCTTGATAATAATTACGTTCGTCGCGTGATTTTCAGCCGTACCGATGAAATCACATTACACTACTTCTTCACCTTCTCACGAGACATTTATGCGGCGCATTACTTAATTTACACAATACTTTATCGCGATCAGTAAAAGCTTCTTACAGCCGCTACTTTATTTTTATTACACCGAAGTAACAGAAAAAATTATTTAACGTTAAGGTGAATATTGCTACTAATAAACCTGATAATTATTTTAATTTTATTAGCGTGTATGAAGTTTTAAAAGTCTCGTATAAACTTGTTTACGTTTCAATTATTCTAATATACAATTAGGTTTTGGCGTCAATTTCCTGAACCGCGGAACCAATCCTACACCTGTCGCGTACGTGTGATTCCACGACACGCGGCGAGCGTTCGGCACGACCGTCTCGTCGGTAGCGTTAGCGTATAATTGGAAAATCGTTAGTATCGCGACGTAGATCTCGTTCTCTAAACTAGGCGGACACGCTAATTCAGCGTCGAAACCGAATCGACCGATCGGGGCCGAGTCGGAGCGGTCGATTATAGGCAGACTGGTGGCCCCCGTTCGCTGAAACGTATATCCGATAATTCCTGTTTCGAGACACTTTCGTCTCGGCTCGCCTACGCTGCCCACGAACTGTCGTTCGTGTCATTCTGAAAGTGCGCGCACAACGGGGGCGAGAGCGCGCGTTATCGACGCAACACTTTCGGCGGAAGGGTCGGAATCGACAAAACAATTTTGTGCCGGCGCTACCATTATTGGGACACGTTGCGCCAACGAAAAAAATCGGGGAACAGCTATCGAATATTATCACTACAAGCAATATGAATTAATGTGATACATCGATACGAGAAATTACATCGAATTGGAAAGTAAAGGCATATCAAAGGTATTCTTGTCTGAAATTCGAACTGTGACAAGCTTGAATAGCCCTGTCAAGCTTAATATGTTCGACGTAAGATTAATTGTCGGCGTTTATTCCCGAGAACCTGCGCTGGTCGCTTTCGAAGGAAATTATGAAGAGACCAGGTGGACCAATCGCGAGAGAAATCCGCTGAGAAAAAGACGGAGGCTGCTTAGCCAAGACCCAATCTTGTCCCGCTAATCGAATTATCATTAATTATGATACCGTGCGCGCCGGAAGAAAGAAGAGGTAAAAGACGTGGACCAGCCGCTACTAATAAGTACGAAGGAGAGCGGAGGAAACGACGAAGAAGAACAAAAAAAAAAAAAAAAGGGGAGGGAAAGAGGAGAGATAGGTGGAAGCGCTTTAAGTCGCTTCTTAAGAGGTGAATTGACGTGCCTACTAATGGATCGCGCCTCCTTTCTCGCCTCCTTCTCTATCACTCTTGTAGTTTTAACACCGGACTAACAGGTCTGTTATCCTCGGTGGGAATCGGTCGTCTACCGTGCCGGCCGCGATTGATCGAAATTAACTCGCTGGAATAACGAATGACCGTTGTCGCCTCGCGACGTACGTGCGAACGCAACACGCGTTATTTGTATACACGTGTCACCGTGCCACATTGTGAATTTGGTATTTGCCGGACCTCCGTTTATTTTTTGCCCCGGTCTCCCGAAATAAAGTCAAATCGCATTAAGCATAGATTGCCATCGTAGTTAGACGGTGGAGCGATCAACTTTTATTGATGCGAGGCGATTGCTCACCACGCTTTATAAATGTCTTTTTTTATTTTTATCTGATTTACGGTAAGCAATAGCTAATACATATCAATACCAAATGTTGCTGATGTATTTTTTATAAAAACTGATAACGCAAATTTTGCTTGATAAAGCTTAACAAAAAGAAAAAAATTGATGTTTTTAATAAATATAAAACTTTACGGCTATTTTAGAACAATATTTGTAGCCGTTTTAAATTGGTTAAATTTTCAACGTTTTTTTTTTTTTTTTTTTTTTTTTTGATTTATAATAAAGGTACTACATTATATTTTGATATAATTATTTTTAAAATAAAATTTGACGTAAAATAAAATATTAATAGCGACCTGTTAATCAAATATTACCGCCGCGTGCGAACGAGAAAACCTTTTTTCGATTTTTTTATTTCAACCGGAGCGTTCACTGTTCGTAAATAATTCTCCACTTTTACGTGTAATTCGTCGTAATCATTAATACCGCGGTATTGGAAAGATATATTGCAACTTGCACTCATTGCCCCGGCCAGTGGAAAGGACGCGTAAGATGAATAATGGCAGGATAAGCCGATTAAATAACGTATTAGTCGAACAAATGTGAAATCGCTTTCAGTGCGCGAGATCAATCCCGCGACATACGTGAACGGCGACGTTAACACATATTTCGAATTAATTCCTCGTCGTGTTACGAGTTTTCCCAGCGATTGTCTAATTCCTTTTAACGCCGCGCTAACGTCGTTAACTTTCCGCTTCATAATTTCATCATCTGCCCAGCAAGTTTCACAATTATTCCGTCTAATTCAATTCTCGATACCAAGTCATCTTTCCGAGAACAGACCCATAATTAATCGTGCGCGCGACCGATAATATCCATGTTAATTACGATAAACTATCGCGCCACGTTTATCTGCCCATGATCTCACAAGTGCGCTATTTATTCGCGATAAATAATTAATTTCGCAAAGCGGTATTCATACACAAAAATTGACTCGTTTAGAAATAAATACTTCAGCAGCACTCGGCAAAAATAAAATTGTTAATTATTTTTAATTAAAAAAATAATAATAAAAATAAATTAAAAATTAAATTTGCACAGTAAAAAGATAATTAGCTCTCTTACAAATTTAATTATAAACAACTGAACGATCAAATAACTTATGTAAGACAAATAACTTCTCGATAAATGCGTGAAGCTAAATTGTCACGGCAATCGTTATCGTCGACAATCGATACTTTTGCCGAAACTATCTCGCGAATAAATATTTTATTTTTCTCACCATTTGAAAAATTCATAGTCCTTTTCGCCGGCATGACTGGCATTATTACAATTTCATTACTTATTCCGTACGTGTGTATGTGCATGTGCGTATTATTCTGCTTCATCTGATTCGAGTTCGTACTAGATATTTACGACCTAGCTTTTACCGCTAAATTGACGCTAATCTGATCGCAGGTTCTGATATACGACCTTACCAGCACTTATCAACGTACAACTGCAACTTAAAATGCAACATCTACATTTCGCAGTAAGCACGTCCGCAATATGAGTTAATATGTATACTAATTGCTACGTTTATTCGAGTATCACCGCAATTAATGTCATTTCCCTTTTTTTTCTCCGTTTTATTTCCTCTTTTATTTAAAATTTTTTAAGAATAATAGATAATATCTCGATAAAGTCACGAATCAATCCACGTTTAAAGTTCCTAAATATCCTCGTGCAGTATTGATAATGTCTATATTGCAAAAAGTACCGCGATTCAACAAAACGTAAAGTAAGGTCGTCGCGCCGAGCTGAGCACCGCACGTAAAAGCGCTTTGTTAGAGGGAGCAATTTCGATCGCGTGACAACACGCGGGAGTATGACCGTGAGTAGAGGGGCATCGGCGATTACGTGTAATTTTATACCATTTATTGCTAGGGGTCTCGTTATTTTTTCGGCAGCAAACTTTTCGCACTTACGACCCGATCGCAAATTAGAATCGACTGCGCAAGAACTAGACAAGTTTAACCGAAAAATGGACCTTTACTACTTGCGCTAAATCCTAGTAGCGCGTGAAATGCCACTTTCTTTTTTCGGAATATAATTAATTATTAATAAAAACAATTTCTTTCTAATATAATCCTTTTAAACCTAGTGAGTCTCAATATCAAGAAGTAAATCCCTTACAAAATGTACACCCAGAGAAAAATATAATTAGGATAACCATAATTTAACTATAAGAAAAGGTTTAAAAAGAGACCAACAATATTTTTATAGTAACTTTAAGTATGTTCATGTGGTTAGTATTACTAAAATTATAGTAAGAATGACCATAAATATGATATTCTTGACTATATTTCATTTGACTATGCAATTATAGTCAAAAATACTTAACATTTTTCTCTCAGTGTATCGTGCAATTAATTTATATTCAAGTTAACATTTCCGCCGTTGGCAATTATCGCGAGACTAATCGGCTCCGGTCGAGATTTTCACGACAATTACTCCGCGGAATTCCTTCTCTTTCGCGGATGCTGCGAGTGGATGAAGATGTACATACCATTCCGCGTCAATTTAACTAGATTACCGTTGCGATCAAGGCTTGCGAGTGGTAATTGGCGCGCGTATGTCGCCGATCAATCGTACACCGGGCATCGCGAAATCTATTTTACTGCGCTCGGATACCAAAAGCGTCTCGTGATCGATAGTTGACTGCGCCGAGACGGAAGTCTGCACACACATAAAGGACCGCTGAGGATACGTTGAGAGACAGACAGAGCGAGAGCGAGAGAGAGAGAGAGAGTACGAGAAAGCGAGCTAGGGTGAATTAAACAGCGTGGCAGAGGAAGCGAGCGAGGGATGCGCAGGTACCGGGTATACACTGGCAGACACGGCGGAAGTAGAGACGCCCGCGCGGCAACAGTATTGGCGTAATTTGTGCAGCGATTAGCAATTGGTACGTCATTACCACGATTAATATTGACGCCTGGATAATTCAGAGCGCGGATATGTGTGCGAGCCGTCAGTCAGTCACTCAGCCTGCTTGCGCTTGCCTGTCTGGCTGCTCGCGTGCATGCGTGCGTGCGTCCCTGCGTGCGTATACCTGCATGCACGCGTGCACGTGCGCACATCACACGCGTCCGCGGCCTTTTGGCCGGCTCATAAAGCGGCGCGCAGACACGCACGCCCACGAATACATTCGCGCTGATGTCGGCAGAGATATCCCAATAAAGCCCGCACGCCACCGAACAATTAAATTATTAACTAGTAACGATAACGAGAGAGACCAGCCCGACCTCCCTCACCCTTTTGATTACTATTATAACGGAGGCCTAGCGCCGTCACGAGCTGCAAAACCACGCGACAAGTACGCAAACAAAAATAAATCGTGCCTCTCCCTTAGTTTTTGCCCACCTTGACCTCTCACGGCGCGTGCATCCGAAAACGGTATTTCTCTGACTCGAGAATTTCATCAAAGTCGGTCGCGCAAATCTTACGAAAATTGCATGCATTAATTACGTTGGATTTAATTTTAAAGCATAGGGTTTCAGAGACGCCGGTTGTTTATCGCTGCGTGCTGCTTCGGTATTTTCTATCCGACGGACACGTTGACCCGCTTAAGCAGAAATTCTATCCTCCGCGAACCCAAGAACCCGATGACAGCTTAAGAATATTACCTCGAGCGTGTTGTGCGATACACACATACGCGCGCTAGTCTGACGATTTAATAATTTGATATCCCGTACGCGAATAATCGACGAGCCTAATATTCATCTTACAGAGATTAAGAACGCGCGCCCCAGTCTGCCTTTTCTCGCAAACGACAGCGTTGTCGCCTGCATAACGAAATAAGAAAAAAAATATGTTTTACACCCAGAGAAAAATATAATTGGGATAACCATAATTTGACTATAAAAATAGGTTAAAAAAGGAACCAACAATATTTTTATAGTAACTTAAAGTATGCAAATTATCGTTATTTAAAGTGTAATAAAGTCATATACTATATTTATAGTGCAATTAGTGTTTTTAATTATTTTTTATTGTTGTAATTACTATGTGTAACAGTAAAATGTACTGTTATTATATTTGACTATGCAATTATAGTAAAAAATACTTAACATTTTTCTCTCAGTGTACCCATATAAAAAAAAGAATAAAATGAAATAAAATAAAAAGATAAAAAGACTATCAGCGATTACTTGCTTCGACTTATGAAATTTGCTCGCTCGCTGTTTTGTTAACTCGGTTATCGATTAACGTTGCCCGCACCGGCATCGGTCATCCAGAAATTTAATTTATCGCAAACCGGGGAGTTACTAATGTAACCGGCCACCGTGCGATCTCCCGTGCAGCAGAGATAACGCGTTTTACGTTCGCTTACGCCGACGAAGAAAAACCTCGCCGGAGATATCGATCGGAAACCAGTTCGCTAATTTACTCGCTCTTTCCCTTTCTCGCTCGCTTTATTAATCCCCCGTCAATTAACTCGACTAACAGCTCCCGATGATCCGACTGCGAGTGCTTTAAATAAATTAAATTTGCTGGGTGGTATTGGCCGGCATTAAGTACTACCGCGGTAATAAAAACACTCGCCTCGCCGTGTGCTCCGGGTGAGCAAAAGGGCATCGTCGCGCGGGCGGAGACACTTCTCCCGAGGATCGATACATGCGTCGGATTAAAGAGCGCGACAGGTGACAGTGGCTTTTACGAAGAAATTTCCGTCGAAACTTTGTGCCGCGCAAAGTGGCCATTGCGTTTCGTTCCGGAGATAAAAACTGAAAGAGTCGGAACGGGCGGGCGGAAGAACGAAGGGGCCGGCGGGGGAGACCGAAAGAGAGGAAGGCAACGGAGTGAAAAAGAGAAGGGAGAGGAAGGTACGACACCGGTGATGGTCCACGAGAAGACAAATTCTGTAATCCTCTTTGGTCGGCGAGCTAAGCCCTCTGTGTGACGGCATACCTTTCCTCTTTCTCTTATTTCCTCCCCCGCTTCGTCCCTCCTTGTCTCACCGCCGCCCTCCTCCCACGCCGATCAAGGAAATTAGATTCCGAATCGACAGCCGTGCTTAAGTACAAACGACGGCGCGGTGTATCCTGCATCGAACATCGAGCAGGATCCGCGAAGAAATCTCGTTTCTCGCGATAGAAATTTTTGCGCGTGTCGAGAAGCAGCGCGGGAAACGTTCGTACGATTGGCATGCCAATAAAAAGTAGCGACCACAATGAGATAGAAATTTATTCCGCGTAATAAAATGTCGGACAAATAGATTCACCGCGTGGATTAATTATTTATAGTTAATTATGTATATATCACCAGAGAAACGAAGCAAAAAATGGTACATTCCCTGATTAGAAATTAATTTTATGATTGGTTACATACAAACAACCCGTTGATCTTTGAATAAGATATTACGTTCTTAAAAAAATGTAAATCAAGTATTAATTAGCGCTGAATGTAACGGTTCTGATTATCAACGCGTCTCTCAGGCGAGTTAACTAAAACAGCACCGAGATCGCAATATTAATCATTTTGGGCATCTAGTTTTTGATTATGGATACCGCGTTAGTCGTATCAATATTGAACAGGAAATTCAATTAAATACGCGGCATGAATTTAATATACACATTCCGCGGTATCGCAGAGTTTACAAAATCATTCGTGCATCTGTCCTTCTTTATCTTTGATACCGTTCTCGCGTAATTTCCGCATCAGTAATCAATTTTCCATCTATTCTATTTTAATATATTATTATCTCTTTTCATAATTACAAATTAGAGACTTGGGCACCGAATTTATCGCGAACAAGTTTCTCCGCGCTTTTTTATCGGCGTAACCACATTACGGATAGATTTTCAAAGCTTCTATGAAATCATTATCTAGTGACATTCAACTGCTTCATCTAATAACCGCGCGAAAAATTGTCAAATTGTATTACGAAATAATATTGGATTACGGGTGTCTAAAAAAACGCGAAAGTTCATCGGTTTTATGCAACCATCTTGACACTTTGATTGGCGGTTGACCGGCTTCTCGTTTTATGCGCGCGACTTTTCTTTAACAAATGCCAACAGAACATTAATTAATATGAGCGGCAGCTGGATATCATCGTCCACGGCTGATTCGCGATAGCTCGTGTATTTGTTGGAATCAATTCGTTTACCTCTAATTCATCATTCGCGACATTTGCTGGTGGTAAATATATTAAATGCGCGCGCTTTGGGATATATGTGGTTTGCATTACAAACAGGGAAACGAACTCAACTACCGGAGCCGGCTGATGTTAATAAGCGCCTAACAACGTGTAACTTTTGACATATCCGATGATTTTTTCAAGATCTACCCTGCTCGGTAGCGGAATTATATTTTAGCGAGCGGAGAAATTTTAATTCTCATCACGTGTAACGCGATTCGTTCGCCCAAACGTCGAGTAAATTGCATATTGTGGATATTTATGAAAACGCTGTCTGTCAAAGTTACAATATGTATTCGACAAGATACCGCGGCGGAATATTAGCAGAATTTTTCACCATATTGATTAATAATTTACTCTGTTTCCACACAAAATGTAATCTCTGAGGAAAATGCATTACAATAATAATACCAGTCATTTATTGGTATTATCCGAAGATTTACAAGCGATATAAATATAATACAAATTTTTATCACAATAATAAATTACAAGTTACCAAAAAATTATTTTAAATAAAGTAATTATTGCCCTTTAAATAATTAGAATTATAATTGAGCAACAATAGTAATAATTAAGTAATAAAATATCAGCCTAGCACCTACTCAGCTATTTGAGTAGTTTCGTTTCGTGCGTTTTACATCGCAATTACACACACGATTGCATGTGCTATCGTTCTCCGGGGAATGACGCGCGGCGCATTAACTCGCCGCTAACGCGCTCCTCAATCGACGCCTTAACTCGATTAAGCCGCCGAGAAGAATCAAAAGGCCCCCACGGCGTTTTGAAATTTATCAGCGATCAGTGTTGGCCCATTAGAGCCGGTGACCGGTCCGGAGAGCGAAGCCACGAATCTCTCCTCTCTTCGGCCGCTCCGTCCATTATATTATCTCGATGTGTCAATCTCTTAAGTAGCTAGAGAACCGACTAGGACCGCTTTGCATCTGCGCGATACCATCTTCTCCGTCGCTCGTGAACGCGAAATACCCGGCGACCGTCTCATCCCTCTCCGAGATCGTGTCACAAAATTGCTCATCGAGACGTTCCCTATTCGCGCCGATGAGAACGCAGGAAACGTAAAACGTTTCTACTTCTTCCGCGGTAACCCCGAAAACGCATTAACAACAAGTAGAATCCCGATAAAAAGTAACCTGAAACGTTCTATATTTCAAATACCAATTCGGCTCTCTTTTAAATCACAGAAGAATCATACAGCCCATTCGCGGCTCTGGTAACACTTGCATTTAAAAAAAGAGGATAACAAAAATTCAAGATTATGCATGGATTTTCGAGACTTGAACAAAATTGTAGTTTTGGATACGCAGAAATAGACTTCCAAAGTTTCAATTACTTCTTTTTTTTTCATACGAGTTAATTCGTAAAATTACCATGCAAATTTCTGGTCCACGACGCTCTTTGATTCTCAACAGCCTCCAGGCAATTCTGATCTCGACTCTCGGATAATGTCGTAAACTTTCGCTTTCCGGGCATAGTGTCGCGTTTAATCCACGAAAATGCAGGTCGTTCCCGTTATATCGGGGATGTAACTCCTCGATATAACAGGGCGGCAAGCAGTAAGAGCGACGGCGCTCCGCCACCCTGCAGCTGCCTCGTAGGATTTAATCACGATGGTTACTCTGTCCCGACCGAAACCAATTATTGCGCAGACGTATCCGCGCACATACACACGGGGCATCCACCAGTTATTCGAGTCAGACGTGTATACGCCTACCCCGTATCACAGAAATCCGCTTCTGTGAATATCCGCAAACAACACGAGCGTGGAATATTTCGTACTTACTCCCCTTATGATTTTTCGATACGGACAGATAAATAATTGAGACAAAACTGCTCGAGCCGGGACACCTCGCGTAATACCGTCCGATCATTTATTTGTAGATATCAAAAAATTATAGAGGATCTCTAATCTGGGCTACGTCCATTTTTTACGATGTATATTAATCGCGAATATTTTGTGCAAATTGTTTTCATTTCTATTGAACAAATACTATAGCCCGAAAGGCTACAGTTTCGAGGATTGAAAATCCATAACCTACTATTAACTATATATCATGGATTTTCGATATGATTTTTCGACAGTCTGCAGGTCCATTGACCTGCATATATTCCGGCTAAAATCTATTTTAAATGCGAAAAAGCGACACTGCTTGGCGGTGGCGTTTCGTACTTTTCGATGACTGTCCCGTAACACAGTACACGAAAATATATAATTGTTTTAATTTTTTAATATATATTTAATATATTGAAATCAATATAAAATAGGCATAAAACTACAGTACGTTTTTTTAGCACTAAATAGATATAATAAAATCAAACGACGCATTAATTCAGATCTAAAAAAAAAAATACCTCCGCTGGTTTATAATTTATTGGTTCATAAACCTGTTCTCGAATAGAGAAAGGAGATCGAACGACCTAGAACGGAATAATCGCCAAAGCGGATGTATGTCGAAGGAGATAGCGTGGGAGGATTGCTAAGTAGACGAGAAAGATCGAAAGAAGACGACGAGGTCAAACCAGATGAGGAAAATGCAACGAGAGAGAAGGAGGGCAGCGCGACGGGACCGTCTGGTAGCGTCGGCACTCTCGAGGGACGAAGAGAAAGGACCGTTATCGATTGTTGTTGATAATTAGCCGGTACAAGCGCGCGTCAGTCGCCATCCAAGGCGAGGTTATTAGGTTGCTGGTTAGCGCGAGGGCGAAGCTTCTCGCCGCGCGAGGAAGCTGCGCGTCGGGGGATGCGTCGGCGCCGCGCGTGCAGATGCACGTGCGTTAGGTGCGTGCGCGTGATCCCAGAACGCATGCCGCACCAAGCAGCTGCGCGCGCGGAACGTCGGCGTCGTACCACTCGATTATCCCTCCACAATTCGATCTAACGTACTGCTCTACGACGCGAGAGAAGGTTAATTATGCAGTTAATGAGAGAGTACCGCTGGATATATCCGCGTGCACATATATGTGTTCGCGTGTGTACGGGCGTGTTGAAAAGGGGAGTTTCCGAAGGTACTGGCCAAAAGAGAAACTTCCCCGGTCGCCGCGTCTGTAGAACGGATCGAGATGAAGTTAGGATTTACAGTGGAGGGCGCGGACGCGAAGGAGAGCTGGCGTAGGGAGGGCGCACGGTGGAAAATACCTATTTGCTGCCGCGGTCCCGCAGGATCAATCTCTTCGTCGGTGGTGCCGTTCGGTTTCTTGGACGATATTACACTCGGGGACGGGAATAATGCGAGGTTTGATCGGGCGTTCGTCGACGAGTAACCGCAGCGCCCGGGATGGATGTAATTTGCAGGGAAAATGATCGCGTAATAGTTCGCTCAACGAGCGCAACGCGTTCCGCATTGTGTAATAGCGTGCAGTCGTATTAATCTTAGCAGAACCCGAGACAGGACTGCCAAACGATTAAACTGTAATTTTTTTTTCTTTGTTCCGTTATTTAATTGCTTATTGTGCAATTTATTTTTATTTTATAACTTTCATAAAGATCGTTACCCCTATTTATGCATCTTACGTACAAATCTTTAATATGCATAATATTTATTTTTGCGTAATTAAAATGGTACGTTTGCGATAATTGATTTAAAAAAGTCTCTTGCCTGTTTGGCTAATATTTGTTTAGCAATTTACTAAACTAGGAAATATGTCCTGGAAGAAGAATGGAGAAATTCAACTTTTCAAATTCAAACGATATATTGCCTCAAAAATGAAAATAATGCGAATTCTGATTGGTCGTTCAGACGCGAGCAATCATCAACCTCAACGAAAGGTGTAATTTGCAAGGAAAGAGATAGCGTAATAGCTCGGTGGAAGTGCCGCGTGTTGACGCGCCTTAAGTTCTCTCACGGCGACGCAAAGTGCTCGAAAATTACCCAGTGATTACTCACTTAATGATTTAATCCGCGAAATTGCACGGTCTGGCGACGATCGTGTAATTTACGAAGAAAATTGTAATTTATACGAAAGTAGGTAAAAGTAAGAGGGTAAGAAACAGTAGTAGTATTTTCATCTGAGGCGACGGGACTTTTCAAACGCGTTACAGCTCCTTTTTCCGAAGAAAAATCTTTCGAGGTAAAATTGAAATAAAAATTGCATTTAAAACCAAGTATCAAGAAATTATTCCAAGAAATAACAGAGAAATCAAATTTCTTTATGTCAGAAGTAAGTAGACGTGGATTTTAAAGTCACCTTATTTTTTTAGGGACACTTGTTACGGTATAATTTAATCGTTCATAAATATAATCGTGCGCCAGTTTTCCGCGTTAAATAAATTAAATAAAAATATACGACATCGTGCTCGAGAAACTTGCATTCTTCAAGATGCCACAACAAATACAACGTCATCGCCAGTGATGTCAAGGCAAATCTCATTACAATGCACCTGCGCTTTGACAGTGAAACAATTAAGCACAGTGCGCGCCGGGCACGGCATATCGTAGTCGGTCGGACAATTAATTCCGCGCTTAAATCGATTAGACCTCGACCGAACTACCGGGCACGAATGCCGTAGCCAGGCTTCTAAACACACAAATACGGCGGAATGTGTTGCCGTTATTTACAATGAAAATGATCGCGTGATTGCCCGGCAGCGTAAATAAATCCCCGTCATTTTCGTTGCGCTGACCCTTTCGTTAACGATGATAACGATGCGGCGATGTGGCCGTCGCCTTAATAAAGCACCCGATAAGCGCCCGACGAAACGATAGAGTCCAGTTACACAAATACAACGTGTCACTTGGTATAAAAAGGGTGCGTGCCAGGGCGCATTTACGCCGAGGCTCTCATCTATTTCGCGAACGATTTTATATAGTTCCAGGACATCTTTCCTTCAAACACTTAAAAACGAGAACGCTTCTGACTTGACTTAGATATTTTACTCGCTTTTATATTATACCTTAATCGTAAATCTACAGACTTATTGTTAGCCTACAGATTTATTTCTGTATAAAAATGAAATAAATTTCAATCAAATTATTTTACCAATTGTAAGATTCAATTAAGTATTTCATTGTGTTTAATAAATATTTTTTTAAATGCAAATAACTACTCGATAGTTTTTATTCTTGATAAACCGATATCCAATTTTCCACTTTTACATTAACACCATAAAGTGAGAAGTGTCCTTTATTTATTCCAAATTATTGACGAAAGAAAAAATAGCAATTTAGTTCATTCACTTCGTTATTCAGCGAAAATCGTGTGGGAAGAACGTTTATTAACTTCCATAATGGTGCATCGTACCACTGCTGCTGATTCACATTTTATTTTTGCAAGCTCACCGCGGGATTACATTGTATCCTCGTATATAAAAGAAATATGACCGATACCGTATTATAGGTATATGCTTTCGTTCACCGAGAAAAGTAATCCACCCGTCGAACTATAACCGGCGGCCTTCCATTCCCCTCAAGCGTCGCGTGCCTTAAATGTCGAATACCCTAATTAATCCTCGTTATATCTTTTACATTCGACGAAGCATAACGCGTCGCTCGGTCGCGGAACATAAATAAAAAAGTAGAAAAAAGAAGAAAAAAAAAAAAAGAAAAGAAAAGAAATCTAAACGCGAGTGGCACTTGAGAACGAGCAGCCGAATTCGCTCGTACGTGCGTAACGCGTTTCCGCGAGCACGCATACACATTCTGCGACGCGGCCACGCGTTGCAGCACTTCTAATAGCTACTATTATGCGCGCATAACGGGGGTAATAGCTGCGACTCCGGATAAATCGATCACCATTACCGCTCCTATTACCCGTAACGACCGTTTCCGAGGAGGGCCTGACCATATTCTCTCTGTCGCGGCTTCCAGGTGAGAACAGCTGCAACTCTACCGGCGGCGGCAGCGACGAGGAGCTCGGGGCGGGCTGCGGGGAGGATATAAACGGTAACGGAGGCAAGAAGAAACACCGTCGCAACCGGACAACCTTCACGACCTACCAGCTGCACGAGCTCGAAAGAGCGTTCGAAAAGTCCCACTACCCGGACGTCTACTCCAGGGAGGAGCTCGCCATGAAGGTCAACCTCCCGGAAGTTCGCGTTCAGGTGAGTCACTCACCGTACAAATTCCCGCTGACCGACTACAGAGAAGGTACCCGATCTTCTGGAGCATCCCTCGAGAGTAAAGAAAAAGCGCGCGTTCTCTTCTCCTTCGAGTTTAAACTGACGACGCTCGATTGAAAAATATCTTTTCTCTTCACGGAACAAGAAACGCTAAGGGATCTTTTATGTTTTCTGTTTTTACAAGAAATCTTTTTACACTTCTCCCTTTCCTCTTGGGAACGTTTAATATAGATTTGTAAATTGCCCCGTCTCTATTTTCTATCGTTCTTCTTTTCTTTCTTTTTTTTTTTTTCCTTACAATTAATACCAATGTGTTTTAATACTTTTGTAAAATGAAAGCGTACTTTACTCACGATCGTGGCGTAATAAAATGTAGCATGTTATATACATTTTGATGTAAGGCAGGACTATCAAGATACCAGAGAATTTATTGCAATTAGGTACGTAAATACTCTCGTGTAAAGTACGTTTTACTTGTACTTAGTTGCACGGGCGATATAAATTCGCGCGTGCGACTTGCAGCACGATATAACAGGATTTATTCTTCCTCAACCGAAATTTGACGGATACGAATATCGTGTTCGGGCCGGGAGTTAACGCTGGCGTTTCCGTGCAAACAATCGGAACGGCAATCGCTGCCTGGCGCGCTGGGCCAACGTATTAGACTAAATTAAATTAATTATGTGCGTGACAGCGATAAAAGCACGCAGTCGCGTGCGACGACGCATCGATTAGACTCCCGGGGGCACGCTTGCCGAGCGGCACACGTACACGTCCGGACCAACGGCGCGGCTATCGCGGTTCTAGCGGTTCGTCGGGACCGTCGTTCGCTTTCAAAAAACGTAAATTGTTAAACAAGTAACGCGAAAAAAAATTAATTATTAACCACGTGTCTTAAAGTAATTAATCCCCGGGTTGGTACGTTTACAAATCGCGATGTAGGAGCGATAACGAGTTATCTAAAAAATTTTTTTTATATATTCCTTCCCTCGTTTTTTTTTTTTTTTTGCTGAAAGTGATAAAGGGCCGAAAGGGCTTAAGATTTCGGTACAGACCTCGTCAGCATCGCCACTTCATTACGCTATTGGGCGGGGCTCTCGACAACAAGGGATAATAACCTGGTCGGCAGCCTTACGAGCGCACCTGCTTTTTCTTTCTACCTCCTCGAACGCGGAATTGATTTTTACCGAGCGCCCGGCCTTAAGTTTTCATTGCCGCGAAGGGCCCTCGCCTGCCAGCGATGGTTAAGATTACGCGTCGATTGCAATTAGGGCTTTATCGAGGCGACCATGCTAATTCGTAGTGTCGCGGGCATTCGGCTCGTTAAAGTTACCATTAAACACGCAATGCGAGAAACGTAGGTATTATCTTCGCGCCCTAAGTGGATTACAGATGGGCCTTAAAGAGGGTGGAACGGCGGCTTGAAAGTAGGCGAGCTATGAATCGTCCGTCTCTTAGAAAGCTAGCGCTTTCATTGTCGCAATTAACAAGCGGTTTATCCCGTGCGATAACCGCATCGCCTCGATAATAAAGTTGCCTTGTAATTCAACTCCTCCGCACGTTTTCTACGTCGAATAAACGATAGATAATTAGCGAGTAGAAGCTGGGAAAGGTAATCGAAAATGTAATATTCGCGTAACTGAGGCGTACCCGCTACTTTTACGAAATTTTTAATTATTTTAACTTTTTGCGCTAGCGTAGATGCAAGAATACGATCATCCAGTCAGTGTCGAGGAAACTTAGAGAGAAGTAAAAATAGAAAATTTTCCGGCAAACAAAATGTCAGCGTGCCGCGCGAGGATGAGGAAGGCGTCATTCCTCGGGGTCGACGGACTCGCAATTAAAAATTTAAATTGCGTTTAAAACCCGCCGTGAGCTGCCGACATGCCCCCGCACTGTCTTTCTTTCGCACGCGGAACGCTTTTTTCCTAGTTTTTCAAACGGGTCCGCGCGCGTTCCGTCCCCTCGTTTATTTTCAACCGCCACCCTCCCCCGCGGTTCTCTCGCTAACCGTGGTACCGCAACCGTCTCGGGCCGCCCCCAAGGTATACCTAATCGCTTAAGCTTATTACGCCGGAGCGGACAAGGCGGTTGTGGAATCAGCTTTACTCGCGATGCGAGCAGGCTGAGTCTATCCGCTCGCCCGGTCGCGGCGAGCCGCGCGCGCCGCGCCGTTCGGTTTCATCATTTTTAATTGATAGCGCACGCCAATCCCGTCTGTCGGATTTATTAGGCCGCTCGACGAGATGGTTTCGAAGGGACGGGGGTAGCCGGCGGGGTGGAAAACGGGGCTCCGGGGAAGAGGGACGAGAGGGGTGGTTTTTATTGGGCGTGGCGGAACGCGGACGGGATTCCGTCGGCGGTCGCTGCGGTCTGATTGTCATCGGAAAAGCGCCGCGGCGTTTTCCAGCTTTTCCCTATCCGGCCGCGCACACGTGTGCACGAGCAGGTCACGCGTAAAGTAACGCCGCTTCCCTAATCGTCGCATTCGTCGCTCTAGGAACGCGCAAATTTACGCTACAAAAACCCAAGCGCGAACAATCCGGATTAATTAATCCAAATTTAATTGATCTTAATTCAACGCTTCAGAATTATCGTCTCAAGTGGAAGAAGTCTTACGTTACACGCGCCGGGTGAGCCGATTTTAAATTGTTTACTGGTATACAATAGCGTATAATAAAACTTTGATAACAATTACTGCTGCACGTTTGCCGCGCAACATTTCAGCCGACAATTTTTGCAGAATTTGTAATAGGATCTGTTTTTATTTCAATTTCGCACGATGGAACGGGGACGGCGGACTTTAAAAGAATGTAACACGCGCACGGTTTTAACCCGCTGTGTTTGTCGCTCGTTAAAAGTACATTATTTTATACGCTGCGACAAAAATATTTCGCCCGGATCAATTAATGGGCAAATGGTTTAGCTTTAAATCGCGCGTAATGTTTGTTTGCGTACTAAATCGAAAAATAGATTGCAGAAAATGTAAAAGGGGAATAAAAGCACGGGGGGAATTATACGGGAAGCCGCATCTTTTCAAAGAGATAAATGGAATTGGGTAATGCAACTTCACTCGGTTAGATTTACGACCGAGCTCGCTCGTAAATTACTAACCGTTTTGTACCTTCGATTCTTCGACTGATGGCCCGAGCCCGGCGTTCACGTCGCTCCAATGGGCCTCTTTTTTACTTTCATCGTGATAATAAAAATTTTCTTACGAAATCCCGCGCTTCCTTTCACGATCGTTAACGCGGATTCTAAACCAAATCTGGGTGACATTATTCTCGATATTCTCGGCGGAATTGTTCGCTCCGCAGCGAATCAAAATCAAATAAAAAATGTCAAAAACCTGAAAAGGTACCTGTTAAGGCGTTAACAATACAGCTGACAGGTTCGCGTAATTGGCCACCGACCTTTTGGTTTATTAATCTAGACAGGATATTATTCTTTTTGAAAACTGTGTTATCACGTCGTGTTAAAATTAAAAGAGCTCGAAATTAATATCCAATATTTCACGATATTTTCTTCTCGCGAATACGTTAGAAATATCGAGGCTGGCATTCATATTCCCTTAGCCGTAATGTCTCCTCGCTCGATGATAATCTAATTTCAGCGTAGCACTAAAAGTCATTTCCGTTTCGAGTCTCGCTTTTTATCGGTTTTCGTGTGCCAAAACGCCGGCGAAACTACACGGCGATCTATTATATTATTATGGACCCATTGTCGGGGCGAGCCCGCGCGCATTACTCGCCTGTCACGCGATCGCGAGAGAGCCACGTCGAAAAAATAAACGATAGCCGACTAATTCGGCGATTTGCCGGCCGACTTGCTCGAAATCGATACCGCGCCCGGGCGTTTCAGTGGAAACACTTACCGGAATTAACCCCAGCAGGAAGCACACCTGCAGACCTTTTTAAAAGTTTGTCACGTAACGCGCAAGAGCGCAGCGTTGGCGGCAAGCATTGTTGAACGTTCAAAATTCTAATTGTTAATTGCAAGAAGATTTGGCAATCCGTGCCTTCGAATTAGTATTATTTATTGTCTGGCACATTGCAAAACGTGTTGCATTAAATAAACTGAAACTCAATTGTAAACAGAAAATAATATCCGTCTAAATGAGATTTTCTTTCGTTTTACTCTTTACACAATAACGTTTAATCTTGAGGATTCCGACGATACCAGAAAGAGAGAAGAAGAAAACGAGCACCCCCCGACTCGGGGTACCGTGTAAACTCGACTCGCTATCTCATCCGTCGCAGCGCTTTCAATGAAAATAGAATTTTGTTCCTGTTGCATGGACTCGATTGCACTTTGACGGTACGGAGTCTTGCCAGAAAATTATTACCTCGCGTGCTGGTGTCGACTTTATTTCGGCGAGTAATTCGTGTTCCGCATACGTTTGAATAAATACGACAGCCGCGTTTTATCGTCTTGCAGCCGCAATTTTTAAAGTTAAAAAGAACAGTTCTGAGGCTTCGGTAATATATAATATAGTATAACAAGCTTTACCAAGAATATTATTTTTATTCGTTATGTATTTTACTGTCTTTGGTTTTTTTATATACTAGAAGAAATAATGCGCGCGCTTCGCGTACGCTATTTTTCGAAATGTCCTAATTGCAAACTACGAAAAAAGAATGATGTGACTTACCGATCTGCTTCAGCGGAGTTGTGGAGTTCTGCCGGTGACTGTAACATAAAATGAAAAATATTAATGTAGACATGACGATATATCAGTTAATAAAATTAATAAAAGAAAGGTAAAGGTTTTTTCTAAAGATTTTCTAAAAAAAAATTTATATTTACCTATAAGTTGCTCCGCCGATGTATGATGCCTATCCGAGGCCTGCTCCTCCTCTCAGATGGGACGTGTCGAGTCATCCTTCCGCGCACAAGTAACTCGCGAACACCCCGACCCGTGATTTTAATACCGCGAAAATTACTGAACGATCACTCGCGCGTTCCATGGTTCGGCACTCGCGATTAAAAGAAAGTCGTGTGTCGAAAAACTACGCCCGAATACTCAGCAGAACTCGCGGGAAGACCGACGAACCGACCGCGGTTCGTATGATTAATATCGGCGGTGACGATACTCGTTGACGACGGCGGACAGCAACTGCGTCGATCTGTAACATAAAGAAATATCAAGATTAATCGTAGTTATCGTGCTGGAAGGGTTTTCGTTAAACGGAAGTGCGAATTACTTTCGGTACGGAGACATGTGCTTGCTGTGCCGTGCGTAGTACGTGTGTGCTCGCGCGACCGCTGGAGAAGGACAAAGCGAGAGTGGGAGTAGTGGGGGAATATACCTAGCGCGCGGCACGTAGGCTCGCGCTCGCTCTCACCCCGTCCCGTCCCTCCGCCTCCCCGCGCCATCCCTGCGCCTATCTATTTGTTACTCTCGTTCAATTTAATTGTAATATATAATTAGTATGTCCAGACAAAGACAGTACTTTCACCAGGTCGTCCTTTGTCTCGAAAATCGCGAAGACCGTCTTTGCCTGGACATATTAATTAAATATTAAAATTAAATTGAACCTCAAAATCGCCGACTTAACAGTCGACGTTGACTCTCACTTGGCGTGAAACAAGCCAAGCGAGAGAGAACTAGTCAGCGTCGGTTTTAAGCGGTAACAAATAACAGCTAATTTACGCGTTACATCAATTTTTTAAGATAGGATTACAGTAAAGAAAGTTCAAACTTAATTAATTTTTTTCGTAAATACTGAAAAATCGTTTTCGCTCAATATATAAAGAGTAATTAGTAATTATTTTGAAAAATTTACATGTGGAGCTTACGAAGCACTTAGTGGGTATAAATCGCGACGTGTTCGCATGAGGGAGGGTGGAAAGGGAGAGAATTCGACAGTATCTGTAAATTTTTGCTTTGAGCTGCGGACAGTGGAATCGACGGTGGTGTTGTCGGCGAATCTACCGGGCAGGCGGAAAAAAACGGAGAGATTGATTTTTCGCGGTAGGCCAACTAATTTGGTACTGAACGAGGGGAGGTGAAGGGGACGAGGAATGATCGCGGACGCAGGAAAAAGGGGGATGAATAAAGCGAGCGAGAGAGGACGCGGTTGGATGCCCATCGTTCCACGTCCGGCCGCTCGACGATTGCCAATTGGAAAAATACTCCAATTCGATTACAATTTTTTTTCGATGGACCCCTCCTCCTCGCATAACGGCGCGGAAAAATTTAAAACGATTCGACGGCACGGCAAAACTATGGCAATCCTGGGTACGAGGGAGGTACGCGAACGTTGATATCGGGGTCGCCAATGGCCTTCTAACGGCTTTCAAAAGGGCAATTAAAAAAACGATCTTCTATACCTTCCTGCATTATCCGGAAGGAAATTCGGGTCGCGTCGATTTTTTCCTTTTTTATCAATAAACTCGCGAATATTGCTAATATTCTTTCTCGACGTGGCCGCTAAACGGGATTAAACATCGTCGATTTTTATATAATATGAAAATAATTATCCGTTGAATAAAACTAAAAATTTTCAAAAGTTCTAATTGAAGTGTGCGAGACTTTAACGGTTGACGTTGTAATTTTAATTTTATGGAAAAGAAAATTTAGAAAAATAAAAAAATAAACTAAATGTAAAACAATTGAGAACACTATATTCTTTTAAAAGAAATTACGTGTTGCAACTTTTTATCGGATTAAATGAGATTATTTATTTGTGTTACAGAATCTCGCACGTTTTTATTTTCTTCGCACTTTTTAGAGATGTTCTTTTTGCAGCTTGGGGTCTGTATCATTTTTAGTATTCTTTATATCTCAAAAGCGGTGACCAGCTTCTCGCGCGGGTTACAATGCGCCAGGGTTTCTCGCGACAGAAAAATGATACCACGGCAAGGCAATGTCGACGTAATAAAGGGGTGCAGATGGAATATACCCTTTCACACGACGCTGTTTAACATTATTTACCGGCATGTCGGCATGGAAACCTCGCTCGAAGACGCATGCATTCGCAGACGTTCTGCCCTAAGCGCTCGATAAATAAATTATTTAATGTTGCAAGATTTATTAATGTTTCAACGTCAGATTAATTACAAAAAAAAATAAAATAAAATAACACAATTAATTCTAATTAATTTCAGAAGTGAACAGCATCTCAAATACGTACAACTAAGCCAAACATATTGAATATGTGATGCACCTCTTTTTTTCTCTGCATTTTTAAATATATATAATTTCAAAGTTGGCGATTTATTTTTAAGAGATTTTTCACAGGGCTGTTAATTAATCTCTCGCAGCAACAGCTAAAGGCTAACCGGTACAACTGATTTGCATGGCCACCGGGATCTACGCGGCGAATTCGGCGGCATCCTTTTCCCCGACAGTCGATAGCGAAAGCGCTTATCGGGGCGTTTAATTCGGGATTATTAGGGGCCGAATCGTGATCGTTAGCGCTGACACGAGCCTGGCACGAATCGCAGGTGACTGTCTGGGGCGCACCTATACCTACAGGGTGTCAAATTAGTCACGCACGCCGCCTCCACCCAACCCGTCGGGTGAACGGGCGTAACCATGGCTACTGCTGCGAATTTCTCTGCGCGACGCGACGCACCGAGAGCGCAATTGCGCATGCAACATGCCGCGAACGAAAGAGTGGAGGTGAATTAAAAAATTGACAGGGCGTATCGCTTATTTATTTAGGTTTTTTTTTCCACGTTAAATGTCACCTCATGAAAATTAAAACTTTCTGTCGCTCCGCGCTCGCAAAATCGAGTAATAATTCGCGTTTGCTCGGCGCACTTTCCGCATGGCAAATTTATCGGCGCCGGTGACGTTAACAACGTACACACACCAATGCTCGAATCGCAAACCAAACGTGGGGACCATCGACATGCGCAATGTTATTCGATGAATATTAAATCTTAAACGGAAGGGTTTTACTTATGCAACGTTTTTTTTTTTTTCTTTTCTTTTTCGTCAAATTAAGAAGAAAGATCGAGTGAGAAGCAACGCGTCCATTCGCTTTGGTACTTTTTATTCGATTCGATTTCTCCTAGCTTTTAATTATGGCACGTTTTGAGGCGTTAATTTTCAGTAGCGATTTAATTGACCTAATGGTATTTATTTATTCAAGCTTGCTTCATGTGGGCATTTCCTACGGAATCGTGGCAATTTTCGCGAGAACCCCGACAAGCGGATTAAGTAATCCCCCACGGTTTACATGGTGAGGGCGCGATTCTCACGTACCCCCTCGCACAGTCAACCAACCGAGACCGGTGAGCTTTTGCCGCGATATTAATACCCATATGCGAGCATCATAAACTTGTTTACCACGCAACACGCGGTGAGAATTCTCGCACGGGGTCACGGTCGACTAATGGCACCTGAATCTCTTGCCGGCCGTGCACATAAATCAAACTAATGTTCGGCTAAACGCAACGGTCAATAATCTCCAAGCGTATCGCACGGAGTAGACAAATATCATTGAAGATCGTTACACAAAAAAAATTCTGACTCATCAAAAAAACATTCATTTATAAAATTGTACAAAAAAAGCGGCGTCTGTATAGAAATATCTCGTCTTGGAAATTGCAATATGACGGTCTAATTATTTATCCAGCTCCGCCGTTCGGCGATAATTATAGAAAAAAATAAAAGAGTCACCGGCAAAGGGAGTTCGAAGTGGAAGTCGCAAAGCCTCGTTATGCTCATCGCTAATTGCATCAGTGAAGGTTACAGGCAGCAGCGCCTTCCGTTTCATCTCTCCCCCTTTGTCGCACCTGCCGACGCGACGGCAGGGCTTGCCTCTTGCCCGACGGTAATGGCGCCAATAACGCGCTTTCTAATTCCGACACAGGCAATTCCGCCGGGGTCAGGGGGAGATTCTCGCGTTAGCCCGGGATAAAACGCCCCGGCTCGATATCAGAGAGGAAAGGCGCTCGCGGATACAAATGTTATTACGCGAAAGCACTTCCCCGATCTCCCCCGGTCCGATGGCCGCCCTTTTGCACGTCCCGCGCCCCTCGGCCTCCTACTCGGGATCGTTTTTCTTGTGGGTGCGATGTTTCCAGGCGGAAAATAAGATAATGGCCTGGCGCTAGGCGCGAAAAGCCCGCGAGCGGGGAAAATGGCCCGGCGGGAAATAGCGAAGATCGTGGGAGCGAGGACACCTGCCCTGCGCGCAACGGAGGCCGCCCCGCAAGAGAAAGAAAAAAAAATAAAGGGCCGGGACCTACCCTCGAGGAAGGAGGAAGACGGAGCGCACGGTAGAAATGTCGCGCGATCGCGTAATCGAGTCACGGTGACAAACGCGCGAGAATAAATCAGACGACGGGGACGCGATTGGCTTCCATGGGTGAAAATCGTACAGATCTGGAAATTGTGCGGCGTCGTCGCGCGAGACAATAGGCGCGAAATTAGCTCAACAGTTTTAGCGATGAATACCGGTTTCGATAATGCATCCATTTTATCGCGCAAAGATATCACGAAATTAAAATTGTATTCGACAACTCGGCGGCTAATTATCTTAATAATAAAAATGTCATTTATTTTTCATGCGCGTTAAAGCGCAATGTAATACTTTCTATTTTTTACCGTTCAGAGAAAAAGATAAAACGAGACGAAAATATTCAGCGGATGAAACACGCGCAGTTTCATTTGACAAATGTTGATAAATGCTCCCGTTAAGCGTCACGAAAATTCTCCTGTTGGTAACGACAATTAAAAATGAATCAGGGGGTAATTGCCGGCAAAACAATACTCGCGATGTAGTGGAAACGCCGACTGTAATTAAATTGAAATCGTTAGCGCGGGGGCTCTGCAAAATATGGCGCGCGTTGTTCGAGATTTTCGTCACGTTCTCCCGTGGCAGACTGTCGGAAGCTTCGGTGCCGAGGAGGAAACACGTCCTTCGATCCTCGCAGACCGCGGAGAGAACGAACTCTGTCGCAGCGCCGTCTAACGAGTATTATAATTACTGTCGCGTAACTCAATATTGCACCCTCGATATGCTAAACTCCCGCGGAATATAGTGTTAATAGGCGTGGAATGGCGCGGGACAACACCCCGCTTCTATTAATTGCACTTCACCCTAAATGCAAATTGTTCGAAATTGAGCGAGGGCTCCCCGAATATTTGGAAACTCCATTACGAGGCAGTGTTCGTCCTTTCGTTCCTCGCGTACACATACACTCAACGTACGCACACCACCGCGCTGCGGCCTGACGCGAAGGGCGGTTTCGATCGGCGAGGGTACACGCGATGAAAAATCTATCTGGGGACACGAAGGAAATTAGATAGCGAATAACATGAGAATACGAGATTGAAAGTCGCGAGTCTTCCTACCGTAGGCTCGTTACGTGCGTATTGTCTCGAAGAAATTCATCAACTTTCTATTATGTCAGTTATTGCTCGATAAATGACATTTGCGTTTTTTATTAATAAAAAAAAGTGTAATAACCGAAACGTGCACAGAAATATAACGCATAAAAGACTAAAAAGTATTATTATAAATATTAAAATTATATTTATTTTAATTGTAAAGCTTAAGTTATGCAAAGGAATGTCGATAACCGGCAAGTGTTCGTGATAATGTAAAACTAAATGGAAGCTTTGGTTCTTCGGCTCCCGATCACTCGACAAAAACCTTAAAACGTTCGCGGAGCAAATAAAGCCGAAGGTTAGTCGACAGCACGGAAGACGACGTCCGTCGTTCCCGTAGATGTCTTCGGGAGATTAGCTGTCCAAGGTTCTGAGGTCTGTGGCTCAATTAAGCACTCCGTTTAGCGCTTGACTAAAAAGGGTTGGGAGACCCTCGCCCTGCCCCCTCGAGCATCAATCATGTCGGAGCAACCCTTTTCCTGAGGGCGATTTTGCTCCTCTATTGAGACGAAGTGTTGTGCTCAAACACAAAAACACTTCATTTGGCAGATTAGCTGTTAAACACTAAGGGTGCACGCGCCGTAACTATCGCCGATAAGCACGAAAAGTGTTTGGTGAGAAAAGCACGTTGGTTCCTGTACCATTTGTCTGTGCAAACTACTAGAACGATCAGACCAAAAATCGCTTTGCGAATTATGAGCGCGTAAAAAAAAAGAAAAAAATAAAAATTAAAGCGTACTTAATAAACCCGACGTGTTGCATCGGCATCCATAAAGTGAACCGGTATTGTTTCAAGTATTCAAGGTAACCAATTCTATTTGACAAGAAGAGCAAAATCATCCTTCAAATTTAAAAACGCAAAATCGCTCTAGTAGCGGAAGACGTGCTACGCTAATTAAGGGTTAATAAGACGGGAAAATAGCAAAGGATTTCCCACGGAGGGGCTCTCTTGACTACCACGCGGCTTCTTTCTGTGTCACGAGCGGTCGGAGGTAAGGCTTTGCGTAGGACACGCGGTACATTCGGTGCGTAGCCTGCTCGTTTTAATATCGCGTATAACATTATGAAGCCGCTGTCGGCGCTCCGCCGGTCCTGAGGCCGGCAATTAACAATTAGCTGGCGGTCCTTGTAATCGAATTACGGCGGCCATTGTCGCGGGCCCAGGTACAAACGTATTCAGTTCCACCGGCGTACCTTGAAGAGCCGGCAAAGCTCTCCTTTCTCCCTCCCCCCCCTCCCCCTCGCTCACCCCCGGCGGGGACCTTATTGGCTCGTCTCTCTTTTTTTCCACGGTACTCTAAGATCGGATTTCGCGCCGCTGCATGCGCATAGATGCAGAGTGCAGCCATGGTGGGATCCCTTACAAAGGCAAGGCCCCGGGGCCGAACATAGGCGGGGATGAATGTCACCCCGTGAAAATATATCCGTTTCAACAGTTTGAGATTTCGTGCCGTGCAGGAACGCGCGCAGGTGTCCCTCCGATACCGGTATCGCGGCAATAGCGGCTGTACGGATTAGTAACGTTAAACTGCGCGGCGTTTCTCGCGCGGAGATGCTGCGATAAAGATGAGACGAAATTGTCCGACAGACAAACACGCCCGCCTTGAATCATTTCTTGGTTTCATTTATTCACGTTTAGTAACGAAAATGGAATTAACGGTACGACGCTTTTATTATTAATTTGACGAAGAAAAAAAAATGGGAAGTAAAATCTTATAAACTCTACAATTAATAAGATAAAAGAGAATGGTACGGAATATTATAAATTTAAAATAACGACATAGAAAATGGATTGTTGAATCATTTTTAAAAATAGCCTTCTTAAATGTTACTTAGATAATAAAAATATGATTAGTTTAAAATAATTAGATTGCAATTAATAAAAATTCTTATCCTTCTCCGATGAATAATCGACGTAACTCGTCAGAAAGCGACCGATAAATTTTATATAAATTGTGTAACCGATTCTTCGAAAGGTGCAAGGTTCTATGCTCTCGACGAATGCCCGGCACCAGAACGCTCGATTCCGTTAAAAGTTTTCTCTCAAACGGCCATGACGCAGAGAGATCGTGCCAATTATCAATTTCCAAATCCCGTTTGATTAAAGCCATTCGACTACGAAAGAGCCCTCGCTTTATCGAGGCATCTCGCGGCCCTTTAACGAGTAACCGATGTCAAACGCAGCCGGAGAAGAGACCGACAAACACATACACACACCATTCTCGCATACAAGCGGAGCCCACGCGCGTCGTATATTCACGTGGAGAGAAGGTAGGAAGGGAGGCTCGGGGTCACTCTCTCGCCGGGAAATACAACGAATTCGAGATATATCCAGACAGAACCAACTATTAATTTGGTTCCCAGGCGTCGGGCAGAGGTAGGGGCAGAAGTACGAGCGAAGAGCCACGAAGGGCGGGCACGTGGAAGGTAGAAGGAAGGACCGTAGAGCGAGAGAGAAAGAGAAAGACTGAAAGAGGGGAGGCTTCAACCAGAAAGCCTTCGGGGCAACAGATTACTGTCTACGGCCTACACCCGTCGCCTCCACCCCGTCCGCGTCTCTTTCCACCGCCCTCCGGTCCATTCCTCCTCTGCATACCCATCTCCCGGTCGACCGTGGCTGGCCCATGAAGTTAATAATCATCAAAAGTCACAGTGTTTGTCGAGGGCGGCCGCCCTTTGTGCGCCCACGCGTGCTCCTGACGCTAATACGACTCCACCCGGGCTTTATTACGAGTTATTAGAGTTATTACATCGGCGACGGATTTTCACGTGCAGCGCACTTACGATCGCGAGCGTGTTTCTTTTATATCTCGCTTGCTTTTTTTTTCCTCCCCCTCACCGTAAACTTTTTTCCCCATTACCCACGTTTTTGCGCGTTCGCCTTTTCCGTTTGTTTCCTGGCAGCAAAAATTAAGTCGTTCGCCTCAAATGTCTTAGAACATAATGATACTTTACGAAACAACGTATAGCGCGTGAAATGTTAAACCTCGGGAACGAATTTAATTGAGGTATTAGAAATTAACTTAAGCACGTGATTTTATTTCGTTCAGCTGTTTACAATTCAATATAAACGGTATTTTATATTAATCTCATTTAACTGAAAATAATCCACGAAAAAAAGAGAGAGACAGAAACGGAGAGAGAGAGAGTGAGAGAGAGAATGAGAGAGAGAAGGAAAGTGCGATAGAGATGGGAGGGACAGAGATTCACTGAAAGTGGCGCATTGGCCAGACTCTGATGAGTGTCTCTATAAACGAGCAGTCTTAATTGCGGTACAGTCACCGGGGTTGTATGTGGCAGAACATACAGCCACGAAACGCGAAACGATGGCGTAACGCTACTGTGAAATGCACGACGCAGCGTAATTTCGAATGCACAGACGTGACTTAACAGTGTTAAATGCTTGCGCGCGCTGTGATTCAGTTCCGGGGTTAATTCCCTCTCGAGTCTAATTCCTTCGACTTCCCTGTTAACGCTAACCGAAGTTAACTAAATGTTTCTTTTCTTACTATCATTATCTCGCTGTCGTTTAAAACGCAGTATAGCGCAATATAAAATTCAATAAATTAATACAACGTAACAGGAGAAGTTACATATTGACGAATTTGCTTCAGCGAAATTAAAAAATTGTTAATTAATTTATATATCTGTGATATTCAAAATACGAGGGGGGAGGAAAAAATTCAAAAATTTATCATCGTTCCGGTGAACGACTTCATAGAACTTTCTTTCTAACTGTGCATAAATAACAAAAGCTCGGAAATAAGCAGAGATTCGTTTGAAAGCCTCGTTTTGGGCACAAACGTATTGTCTGGTAAATAGCTTCCTGCACAAAAGATGCATTCACTCGGAGCCGATCTCGTTGCCGCGAGAGCGTGTATAGCGAGAAAATACAACGACTAGTCCAGACAATGTAGGCACGGTGTCAAAATACGTGGGCCATACGGCTAATTTGTCGAAATTCTGCGCGGTCTCTCATTCAGGCCACCCTCCCGATCGCCGTCCTGCACGCGCTATTCGAAATCTTGCTCGCATATTACGCATATTGTGACTGATTTCCTAAGAAATTCAAAACACTGTGCGCGGTTTGCATAAAAATAATTGTGTAACTTTGCTGTAAAACCGATATTTAGAGAATAAAGTCGTTTATGCAATGATTTCGTGGACTATTACAGTAAGATAAATTCGCGACTGTTCAGTAATTATACATATATTAATTGAATAAATTGTAAATATAATACGTTTCATATCATTTCATACTTACTCTTAACAGAGCATGCTGTCAGATATACGTTTAATTAACGGCACAAGTAAACATTCATATTTTTACGCTGAAATTTTTCTGACTTCGTGACAATAGCTCTTGTAGTTTACGTGATCCGAGGATCATCCAACGAAATCATTGTGCGACGCTAAAAACCACTCGGGACCAACAAACGGACGATACGCGGCGGATCTGTGAACGGCGTTACGAGCCGTTTAGTCGCATTGTAAAAGTGAAATCGCCTCGTGTTTGGGATGTTATTTGTAACACATTAGTATTGTATCGTTGTACGACGGGGTTAGACCGGGGCGTTGGAGTGTTTAAGGGTGATTACACGCAACGACAGGGGTGGCTTTATTGGAGAACGCCGCCAGCGGTGCTCACTTATGCCACAGTAAAATATCTTTAGACATTGTAAAAACGAATACGTTTGTGTTATAAAATTACGGCTTAATTAAATGAAATTTTTAGTTATAATTACATCATATCGACTGCAATTTCTACGCGTATCATTTATCACATCCTTCGTTACGCCTTCGTTTTATTAAAAACTAAATATTTATAAATGTTCCTTTTCTAACGTTATATCACATATTTATGTAAAGCAAATTAATATAATATTATCAGTTAACGACTCGACCCAGGCAAATAAATTCGCGTGCAAATATAAATGGATTTACAATTAGAAAAAGTGGTAAATGAGAACGACTGCATAGGATTGAATTTGGTCGACAGTTTGACAGGGCTGAAGTAGAGAAAGGGGAATAGCACGAGGAGCGAGAAAGAGAGAAAGAAAGAAAGAGAGAGAAAGATATAAAAAGAGACGGAGGGCATAAAAAGCGCGGTGAATAATAGACTCCAACCCTCTCCAAACATCTCCCTTCTCTATGCATACCGCGGTACCCTGGACCGGAATCTAGGCTTATATTCGAAACGTGTCCCCTTTTCCCTTTCTCTCTCTTGTGCCCTTTTCACTCTATGTCACCCTCCGTTCCCCCCCTCCCTCTTTCTCTCTCTCTTCTCTTCTATGATTGTCGTAGTGTACCAACGATAGGGCTTTGATAGACTTGTAATACACCCAAAAGAAAAATAACCTCGTCTTTTTCCTTGTCCGTGGATTAGCGGTAGCGTTACGTTGGCCTTTTCCATTATAAGGCTATTAACGTCAACAACTATGGCTGTTGAACATACGTCTATTGCGTGTTTAAATTTATAAATCTCTTTCGAGCGAATTTGTCGAATTAAAATATAAATCAGAACATTTTTTTTTAACAGTTTCTAAAATGCATTGTTTTTCTACGCAAAACCTCACACGCGTCGCTGAAAATCGGGGCCACCGTGACGTTTTCGTGTGTATCCGCGCGACTATGTCGGAGACCTCACAAGCCGCTACCACGGGGAACAATGCGCCGAAATCTGTTAATACTCCAGATAGCAACAATGAACTCGACGTGGCGTGAACATCTCGAATACCTTTTTGCTGGCGCTAATCCGAATTTGACGAGAGCCGCCGTCGAATATAAAGCGACCATTGTCCCGGAACGATGTGTTTCACGAGAGAAACAAAGAGAGAGACAGAGAGCAAAGTAGAGGGAAAGAGAAATGAGAGATGATAGTATACGTGCGCGTATATGCGCGGAATAGAAAAAAAAAAAAAAACTTTAAGCGACAGATACAGTCCAGGAGTGATTTTCGGCGCGATACGTTTCTTGCTTGTCGAGTGCTCGTACCGTATGGTACCAAAGAGAACGAAGACTATGCCTACGTCCAGTCACCAAAAATACGTTTGTTATACTCGTATCTTTTATACCGGATATCACATTTCGTACCTACGTATATTTAAAAAAAAATGCGGAAAAAAAACATGCGTTTAAACGAGAAATTGTAAAACGATATAGCGTTTTGCATGGCGAAAAGTATATTACGCGCTTAAAAATATTAATTAAAATTTACTGAATAATAAAAACTACGTCGATCTTTCCCTCAACACTAAAAAAAAAAAACCGATTAGCGTCGCGAAAAAGCGACAACAATTAAAATCCTCTACGTCGTTGAAATAAAATAAGCGATGTGAAAATTCTTTCGATGCTTCTGAAATTAGCGACAGAGCGAAGTGTCGCGTTCAAATAACGAGGCGACTAGCAAATTGAATATTACTGTCGGGAATGAATGGTGATGAATCGTTAGGAAAAGAGAAAGAGGTAGTCGAAAAAAAAAGTGTATGAAGAGGATGGGGGGCGGCGGACAAAAGAGACATAGAGAAAAACGCGGAAACGAAGTGAAACGAAGACGGGGTTAAACGTCGGAGGCATCACCCGAGGTTTGGAGCTCGATGTTGAGGGACAGGGGAAAGCGGAATGCGGGGGAAAGGGGGGTTAGATATCGGAGCATTCCTGGGCTCATCAGGATGATATTCCGCTCTCGAGAACGAGAAGCAATTTTCTTTCCTGGCTCCGTGGATGAGAAAAGGCTACGGACAAGATGCCACGCCGAAATGATGGGAAAATAAGCGAATTTCCCTTCGTATCTCTTATATATCCTTTTCCATCTCGTGCCATCTTGCCTCCCTTTTCCTCCCCTTTTGCAGTTCTCTTTTCTCACTCTGACTCTCTATCTCCCTGCATCCTATGCCTCACCGTAGCGGCACGTCTGCTTCGTCTCGTCTGCTGAGGGCCGACTTTAGCGGCGAGCAAACGCGCGTTCTCGCTTCTCTCGCGGAAATATAAAGAACAGGGCTAACGCGGCTTAATCTTTTTAGGTCGTAAATTTATTAGAGCAGGTACTTCCACCTTTTCCGCTCGTCTCCGCCGACGTCCTTCTTCTTATCCCTCTCTCTTTCTCTCTCTCGGTCTCTTTTCCTACCCGACCCGACTAGCCGGCGACGATCCTCGGCAATGATATTGCGAAGGTAAACTCGCTTAGACGGTTTAAATGCAAGAAAATTGAAATAAAATGGAAGTAATTCCGAGATTAAAATTGGACGTCGTTCCGTTGTCGCTGAGAAGCGGCGACACTTTTTCGTGCCCCCTCTTTTACCCCTCGCTATGCCCCGCGTCCTTCTTGGCGTGTTAGTCTTTGTGAGATTTTACGTGGCACACTCTCGCCCGAGAAACTTCGTCATGTCGAAGTTGCATAATTTGCAAGATTTCGCTGGAAGGTTGACGCGCGGATAAGAGGGCTAATTATCATTATCGCGTTAATGCACAAGTAACGTAACGGAATAACAATTCCGACTCTTTCGCATAAAATCGCGGAGTTCGAAATAATCGGTAAAAAGTATGCCTGATAAGAATTACGCAATTAAAAAAAAATAAATAAATTATAAATAATCTATTGAAAATTTTTACGAAATTAAACAAGAATCTTGTCCGTTTATTTAATCAGGTACCAAACGCGCGTGACGTTTTAAGACAATTTTTTCACTTAATTATATATTTACTGTCGGGCTACCGTGGGGAAAGTGTAATTGATTGCTCAGCGTTGCTTAGCTGATCGCGAACGTTCGGACTGCCGTAGCAAAAGCTAACATAAGATTCGATCGCCGATGGGTCTCGACTTGGATGGTTCGCCGCCGCCACGTGTAAATTCGTCACGGATGGGGCACCCGTGGGCCTTATTACCCAGACGCGTCTCGGCTGAATAATTCATGAGCCGAGATCCCGATAGCATCGGCTCTTAACGCAATAGACTCGAGCGAGCTGCCAACAGCAGCCATGTTACAATAAAGAAATCAACATGGCCGAGACCCGTCAGGGTGAGCCGGGGTGCTCCCTCTGACGTTTTCCTCCCCGCCTCGGGTCCACCTCGAAGGCGCACCGCGCGCGTTGCGTCACGGCGTGTCGCGCGCTCACTTTCGATTTCGCCTCACGGGCTCGTTACCCTCTTAATGCCGATGGAAGGGTGGATTCCCCTTCACACCCTCCGATCTTTCACCGACCGACCCTCTTCTTGTCCCTCCTCCCCCTTTTTCTTAGCCAACACCGCTTTCAGGGTTGGACTGGAGACCCGCCCAAAGAGACATTTCTGCAACCCTCCTTTTGGAGCAGAAGTCGAGAAATATATAGAGAGAGAGAGAGAGAAACTTGAACGAGGAGTGTGGAAAAGAGAGAAAGTCTTGGCAGCCACTTTTCTCGCCCTTCGCATGATTGCACCCCGCCAAAGGAACTCCATTTTCTATCGAATCTACTAAATCTTTCTTTTCTTTTTTCTTTTTTTTTTTTTTGTCTACATTTGCTTTGACTTATCGTTATTACCTTGCTCACTTGCATAAATATCTAAATACTATATAATAAATGTCTAAATTACGTAATTAAAATATAAATTCTTTTTTAAAAAGTTTATATTAGCTTAAAAACCTACAATTATAATACTAATGTAAAAAAATCTTGATACAACAAAAGAAAATCGGACATTCTGTAAAGTCAAACGCGATAGCTCGAGTCTGCTGTTGAGATTGGGGTGGGAAGAATGAAAAGAAGGGTGGGTGCCCTCTTCCTCAAGTACGCGGCAGTGACACGTTACCATTATCGCGTCTCAGCGGCTAATGAAAGTTTGTGCCACCATTGTTCCCGACTTACGTCGAGCTAAACGCCGTAGCGAACTTAATGAATTTGCGAAATTAAGTTCACAAAATATTAAATACGGCTAATATCACCACTTATCGGTTAAAGAAAGGCAGAACGATAGAATTTATTATGCTCGCTAAAGTTACGCTAGCGCAAATTTTTATTAACGCTAATATATTCCGTCGTTTATATTTCTCTCTGCATTATTTCCGATTGAGTAATGATAAATTGTTTGGTTACGCGGTTTGTTTCAGGTCTGGTTTCAGAACAGACGAGCTAAGTGGCGCAGACAGGAAAAAATGGAAGCTGCGAGACTAGGCCTGAGCGAATATCATCATGCCGCTAATATGAGGTTTGTCAAACGTAAATCAAAGCCGGTGTATGAATTTTTGCGATAAATTGAATATGCGAAATCGCTACAACGCGGAGATGTATCGTTTCAGAAACGTTGCCGGTCCAGCTCTAGGTCTACCAGGAGATCCTTGGCTGGCGCCACCAGGATTGCTCAGCGCGCTTCCTGGTTTTCTAGCGGCACCCCACACAGGATACCCTAGTTATCTAACGTCTCCTAGGCGACTACCATCACCGCCAAATGTCGGCGCCGTGACTAACGCCGTTCCAGGTAACAATTTAAATAAACTTAATTTTTTTTTCTTTTGTCAAGCATAACTAATTATCATTTAAATGCCACGCGGTAGTCTTTAAAAAAAAATGTAGCGTTCTTTCGGAAAATTAAATTAATTTTCTAATAATGTCGATGTACATATAGCTTGGAAATTCTCGCAATGTAAATAATGATTTAATTACAACGTTGAAATTAATTGCAAATTAATATAAATTAATTATCGCAATCGTAATCACCGAGCATACCAACGAGAAGTAGAAATCGCACTGTTCGCAGGATCGCTAGCCAGTAGTATGGCGAGCATAAGCGCTGGGGGTCATGTGCAACCACCGCCGCCAAGTCCGCCGGGGCATGATCCCCGCACCTCGAGCATTCAAGCGCTCAGGATGCGGGCCAAGGAACACGTCGAGAGCATCACCAAAGGTCTGCAGATGGTCTGAAGGTTAACTGTAGATACGCCAAGGGCGCGCACCGCCGCCAGCTGCATCGGCCACACGCTCATTATGGCGTGACAAGCGAGCGAGCAATCATCTCATGCTCAAAGGCATTTAAGATCGCAAGAAGTCGCCTGAGCAGCGCGAACGGTATATCGACCGACGAAAGCGAAAGAGTCTGCGAAGGGGAAAATCGCCGACGGTGCTGGATGGTAACAAAAGTACAAGAAGCTAAGCGAGAAGAAAAGGCGACCGTCCGTTTACGCGTGTCGAAGAGTGAACGTGATCAAAAAAAAATTCTCTCGATACGAACAGTTATCAATGGACGATCTAATGTACACTGCTGACATGTTAAATCAAAGAGATTACCTAATATTGCAACGAACGGTGGGTATATTTTCAATGATTATTGAGACCGTCGGTGTGATAATCGGGCCAACCTACTTGCGGTCAGTTTAACGACAATGATATCATCCTTGGAAAGTTGGATTTTTTTTTTATCCGAAAAGAAACAGAAAGAATAAAATACGCCTAGGAAATTGTTGGTAAAAATCAATTAATTTCTCGGGCATTTGTACTTTGTGATGCGTTGATAATAATATAATTGGCAACCACTAAACGGTCGACTGACTATGCGAAACTATAACGCACATTTTTTATCTAATAAAAGATTTTCAAGCGAACGGTAATCGTATGAAAAATGTGCTCGGCGCTCGCGCCAAGTCGGCATTGTGCAATAGATAAAAAGAATTGCGTTGTGCAAATGTTTAATTTAAATTGAAGGTAAGGAAAATTAATTTCGATCATTTTGCCATTCGCGATACATTTATCACAACGTTTCTGTATCGAGTTTCACGTTAAATTATTTATCAAATAGAAAATGTCGTGTGTGGATATTGTCACGTAAAACTTTAAAAATACTTGGCTCGAAATCGATAAAATTTCAGTTTGAAATTAGATACACGTATGACTATTGTTAAATAATCGCGATGTACATTATTTAATTTTATAAAGCAATATAACGCAGGTGCAAATATACTAGTATCAATCAGTATCATCGTGAAAGTCAATGTATGACTTTTTAATTTCGTTTCGAAGTGAATTATTAATTTTTTGTTTCTTCGCTAATACGTGGATTAAACGTGTAAAACTGCATCGGTTTTGAAATGCGGTTTGAAATATTTCGTAACACATAAATATATTCCGTATTAAATATACGATACTATACGAATAATTAATACACGGAAAGTTAAACCCCGGCGATATCTTTCGTAAAACAATTATGTTGTTTTACAACCGTCAAATGCATAAACGAATCAATAAATTAGTGTTAATTTATGTATAGGATATTTAAATTACCATTTAATACGCGTGTTATTTAGTGAGATAATAAATTGCCTGCCGTTCCTTAACAATTTATCTATTTCGGCCGCATGCGTGTAAAATGATAATTCGGATATCTTACATATAGACATTCAAATCCGCATTAAATTGAATCTCGATCCAGTCCCCCGTCTTTGTTCAAAATTTGCGTTCTGCGTCACATTGACTGTGCATCGCAATAAAAGAAGAAGAAATAAACAAAAGTGAAATTGCTTCAATTTTTAAGCGAACAAAAATATTACAGTTTATTCAGCAATTACGTCTATCATCGAATATCCTTCAGGAAGTAGTGTGGGGATGTTCGATAACAGGTAATCCGTACGAAGCAATGAACGAAAAAGAATTTCACTTAATATACGGATATGAATGGTTAAAAAATCCGAACAATCAAATCCTAATATCTCGTGAAGAGTGTTCGATTCGCGCTCGTTGACCGAATATCTCCTCGTAAATCGAGGTAAGTTGCGTAGTAGAATATACGCGCGACTGAAAACATTTGGTTAAACCTAAATCGTTATGCGTAAACCGGATGTCGGTCCTTTGGGAACCTCCTGGATCGGCGGCGACGCTCACCAACTCAACGACGATCGTCGATCGTCGATTGGCGAACTAGCGAAATATCTCTTGTAGAATATAGGGTAAAGCATGGAGGCGAGAAAAGTGAATTTTGACATAAACAATATTCTGCAGTATTAATACGTTAAGGCAAAAAAAAAAAAAATTGTGCATATTATCTAGACGCCGTTGTGGTATGTAAATTCCAGGAGAGATCGCGGAGGAAGATTTGCGACGCCAACTCAACATATTATTCAATAATTGATGTAAAATTCGATTCACAATGTACAAAATCGTGTAAGGTGCACGGTGTTATTCTTTCAAGAATAAAAATCCAAAGATCTCCAAAAGTTTTATCAGTATTTTTTGCTAATTTATATGTATATCGTTCTAGTAAATTTCTCTGCATTTTTTAAAAATCTTTTTTTTAATTTTATATTTTTCACGAGATAATATAAATATTTTCTCTATGTAATTTAAAATATGAATATTTTTGCATAGCTACTGATCATTTTGGCGTACGCTCACGATTTTGCAGAACGTGTCTCGAACGCTTACATACGAATCGATTAACGAGCGATGACGATCAGCCTCCGCGGTCCGTAAAACGAGACATTCGTAGAGAACGAAGAAACGTAGTTAGTCACTTCCCGGACGTCTATTTGTATATATACCCGCTCGTGACAAACTAAAATTCGATGTACATATTTAATCGTACCATATCGTTTGAAGACAGGGCCTCCTTTATTGAAATAAAAATGCAAACGATGATAATATATTAAAATGAAAGGCACATGCTTTACTGTTATCTCACCGTCACTCAATTTCCCCTCCTTAAATCCAAGACACGGTAGTCCATATTAACAAATTAATTAATTACTAACCAAAGATGCGATTTCAAATACTTAATTTGAGACAAATAAGTTTTATCAATTTTATTCTTTTTTTTTTTTTTAATAGTTTAGTCTCATTTTTATTTAATTATACTTTTTATACGCTAGTGACAAATCGGTCTGAAATGTATACTACGAAAATTTTAATTCCTACGGAGAAAGTAATACATATTTGCAAAGGAATTAACATATCAAAGAGCGACTTTAATTAAGCCTTAATTCATTTCTGAAAAGAGGAGGAAAGAGGAAGAAAGTTGCAACCGGTAGAAGACTATTATTCGACTTTCTTCAAGTTTAATTAAAATCGAAGATTTGTTAGAGCACGAAGAATCCGTTAACGCTAGAACAACTAAGAACTGGCGATTGTTTAGAAGGATAATTTTTCTATATTATCTAGAATGAAATATAAATTGATTTTCACTTTTATATTCGTAAAATAAATTTTAGTAAAAGAGAAATGCACTTAAATATATTATTAAAAAAATGTTAGCTCAGTTTTTCGGAAATACCGAGGATCCTACTCGACATCTTAAATATTTATTTCATATATTTTCAGCGTTCTATTAGGCCCATTGTGCATGCACGGCCGATTAGATGGGCCTTTTATTTTGACCTGTTCATACACTCCCTGCCGGGGAATTTAACCTAGCGGCTGCCGCGATTTGATGCAAATGCGGCTTCGGAAATTCCGTTTGCGCGAGCAAACGTGACAGCAAACGTGTGCAAGCCGATCATCTTTTTCGAGGGTTGGCGAAAAAGCAGCGGCGGGGCAGCGCCGGGGCGTGAAAGGATTCGGCGTTAACAGGCACCAACAACGGCAAGTCGATGGAACAATGGTGCTGAATGGTCCCCGGACGATTAGGTATTCCAATCGTTGCGTTAGGGGCTGCTGTGAAGTACGGCGGGGGTGAAGGAGAGAAAAGGCGGGTTCGCCCTGCAGTGGGGTCGGCGGAAGGGGGCAGCGGAGGGACCAGCGCGGTAAGGGGACGCCAGAACTCACCCAATAAAATGGTAATTTCTGTTTGCGGAAGTTAACCATGCGAGCGAGCTTGGAGATTCGAGTCCATGCGTACTCCCTAACTCCAAAGACTAATAATACTCGAGGCAGAACGCTACCGACAGTGATATAGTTGTACAGTTGGAAGAAGGCGCGAGGTAAAATCGCGCGAGACTGAGCGAGAAAGAGAAGGAGAAAGTTTCTCTCATGTGAGCGCGGGAGTTTGTGGAGAGTGCGAGAGTTGCGGGACGTGAGTGGAAAAGTCGTAGAAACTCGAGAAAATAGGAATACAGTTCGAGAATTTATCCCGTTAAATGAAAGAAGACTGTAGAATACGAGATTTCCTTATAAACTCGGCAAGCTTCGAAATATTAATAACTCATAACTAAAGCGAAAAAGATTTTACGTATTAATTATTTATAAAACAAATATCCACGATGCAAAACAAGTTGAAATATACCAGATTCGAATATTACGAATTTTACATAGAATTTAATTAAATCAAAAATTAAACCTCTGTTAAATAAGACACGCAATTATTTATACTTTTGGAATTCAAACAAACCCTCTTCGCTAACCAATTCGTGGGTATGCATAATATATGTTTCACAAATATATCGGAGAATGTATATAAATTAAAGCCGGGGGTTTATATATAAAACTTACAATTAATTTTTTAACGACTACTCGAATATTCAATTTAATCGGCAATTAATGTATAAATATCAGCTTGACACGTGATCTAGCTAGCCGATAGTCTCGTGTATATCAAATTATAAGCTAAGACGTACTTGGCCCCGCATGGAAGACGGCAATTTCTCGCTGAGCTTGAAATTGGCACGGAAATCGTGGCTTTATTAAATTTGTTTAGGAACAGGTGGGGGATGGTGAACAGGTCTTGATTTCGGGCAAACCGTCGTCTATCTAATATCTCCCGATGCCCGCCCTGCCTAACCTTATTGCCCCGACAAAGTAAAGAACCAGCAAGGAGACCCAAATAAGACCAGTTTTCGGGCTGATGGAACGCAGATCAATGGAACGGCAAGCCGACCGACTGGAATCGGCAAACAACGATAAGGAGAACTCGAGCGAAAGAGTCAGACAAAAATGTATAAAGAAATCGAGCCACGAAATTGGTAGTTAGATAATATAGTGCACAAAGTCTAATTATTAAATAATTGATCAGAAAACGTTATGGTCAATATAAAAAATTAAAATTAAAATACCAAAACACTTATAATCCACGAGCGACCCAGCCAACTAAAATACAACGAATTTTCCAGTAATTAAAATTTAAGATAAAGCAAAAATAAATAGATACGCAAGCTGTGCGTCGCGATTAGTTAATTGCAAGTCGACTTGCAGATGACAAAAATTTTATTTGCAACTTTGGTTGCAGAAGTATGAAGAGTTAAGTGATTGCTTATAAATTAATTAATAACATCTGTATATCCGTAATATAAATTTGTCTACGAATCGTCCTAACTTTTCAGTATTACCTATTATTAAATAATGCTATCGCGCGATACGCCCTTTGTCCGATCTAGTTCATCATTAACATATTATGTATGCGCTACTCCAAATGCGATTGCACGATACGCTTTATTAGCTGCATATTATAATTACGATAACAGCTCAATATAGAACGCTTATTTGCCCAGAGTATCATATGCAGAACAAGGTAATAATTGTCGTGTAATTAACATATTATACGCATATCGCGACGGGCATGACTTCATTTTATAAACTTCATTCGTTCAATTAAAATTGATTCGATGTAAAAGCGTGATGCATTATCGCGGCAAGGGCCGAGGAATCGTCAAACAGACGCAACAATGATTTTGCTCTAATCGGTATCGCGAATTACACGGGAAAATATTGCTTCTCGTTATAAATTAATTAAAATAAATTTCAATATTTAATACGCGTTTTCTAAAAATATGGCCCGCTTATTTCGAGATAATAAATTTCGAAGAATATCAGCGTACCGTTAGCTAACATTTTAAACGTAATTATTCCACGTTCAACATTTCCTTTTCTTACACCTTTTTAAATTTTTTTTTTTAATATAATATTACTTTTTAATAATAAAAATAATATTTAAAAAAAAGAAGAAAAGTCCGCCACAAATCTGTCTCCCGCGAGATATAGATATCGCGGAAAAATTAATTCAGCGGTACAAGCAAAGAAATTGAATAAACACGCAATCAACGTGGTAAGCTTTAAGATAGAGGTTCGCTAATTAATCATTCGCATTATCGCAGCGTATGTTAGCAACAAGACAGAAAATCTAGCAAATTGCATGCCGTAAGGAGCGTTTTGGCTTTAACATAAGTACTTCTCGCACATAAATGCGTGCACGCAACGTGACTACCTAATAGGTATACTCGCCCATCTAGTCTCGCTGGCAAAGAGCAACGCCAGGCTCCCGGTCGCCGCCGTCTGACTGTTTAGCATTATTAATTAGAACCAAAGTCGCACTAAGTTGGCGAGTACATAAACAGAAATAATATTTGCGCAGAACGTTCATTAGACGGGCGACGGCAGTGGTGGCGCGACGGCAACGGCGGCGAAGATACGAGATGGCGGCATAAACGAGCCGGATTCTCATTAAAATAATCATGCCTTTCCTTTCGCGGAGACGCCGGCGAAAAAGAAAAAAGAAAGACGACGGAAAGAGCGACGGGCGGGTCAAATGGGGGGGTTTTGCAAGGACGCCGCGAGGAACAGACGAAGGCCAGGGGGAAAGAAGAGGTCCAGAGATGAACAAAGTGACCGACGCACAGAGGCCGCGGAAGGTTGACGCAAACCCCTACTCTTTCTCATCTCCCGGCCCCTCTTCCTCTCGCACTCATTTTACCCGTTAGCGATGGATGGCGGGACTTGTGCCTGCAACCCCGGGGTGGTTGGTGTTGAACGGACGCGGGACAGAGGGGCGGCGAACGGTGGAGAGAGCGGGCGGAGGAGTCGCGGGGACCGAGTTACTGAGTAGTTTAGCTACCACTAGGTAACTTAAATGAAAGTCGCGGTTACCCCTTAACGCGAAAATACGTTGAGGGAAAATTTCGTTTTTTCACCCTGATTAATGTAATACCCGACGTCGCGCTCCCGGGCACGCTAATTGGTCATTCTCGAGCGCCGTCGCCGCCGCTGTCGCTGGCTTTGAGAGAATTCTGGGCGCGACGCGTGCGAAGCGAACGATGCTTTCTATTCCCCCCACGTAATCTTCTCTTGTATGTCTCTCTTGTACTCTGCCAGATGAGCAGAATCAAATTATCTCAGAAGCGACGGAGAGGAGAGCGTAATTTAGGCTGCCGAGACGTTCGACAACGTTGGTAATAATTGACATTTTATCTTTTTCGTATTCTTCGGTTTGAACAAATTAAATTTTAAGAAATTAAAGTATTGTTTAATATTTCTTTTATATAAATTAATCAGCATAACAAAATAATACCGACGGTAATATTTTAAGAGAAGTAAAAAAGTTGGAAAATTATCGAACGACTTTCGTTTTCGGCACGATGAAGATAGAATGTTATTTATTACAGCAATATACCCACGTAAATGCATACAAATGCAACGGGCGTGCCCTAATACTTCATAGCCACCATAGAGCGGCGTCTGGTAGTGCACCGTTATAATTACGGAGTAGCAATCAATTAGTACACCAATCATGCATTGATTAAGGGGTCGATTGGAATGTAATGGGACTGTAGGTGGTCACTGATAATTAACGTTGGTGGAAACCGCCCGATGCGTACTGCGTAAAATCAAATACTGTCGACCCTGCCAGGAAACGAAATATTCGGCGTGCAGCAAGCCCGATTTCAGGATTGTAGAATTTTGCAAAGACCTTAATATTTGTCGTAAAAAACATTTCTCGAATATCGTTGCAACAAATTATTAATAGAACGTAACAATATTTTACGACGTTAGTGAATAAAACTGTACGAGTTACAAAAATAAGATTATATAAACGTATTATGTTTAAAATATCAATTTGACAGAAATACGAAAAAAAAGTTTTTTAACTTGAAACATTATTTCTAATTAATTATGTAACATATACATATATCTGACCTTTTGAACTTTTTATTTGAACATCGAGCGACCTATACAAATAGTAGATAACAAAAAGTAATATGATGAAAATGAATGAAAATTGAAAGGCGACTATCATGGTAATTTTATAAAGTCCACTTTCTTCTCATTGAGTTAGCGGCCAAGAAGCAAAGGATATTGAAATTATCGCGAAAACCCTGTATAGAACTTAAATTTGAAATATCGCGAGTAAAAATAAACGTCGCGCCACCCAGAAAATCGTCGATCTGTCCATCGCCGTTTATCAAAGCTCGACGCGGACGATAACGCTCGACGTGGGTCCATAATCGAGGGGGTTCGCGCGTGTGTGCACCGCGCGCGTACACCAGCGAGCGAGCAATTCCGGCATCCTGCGAAATATAAAAGCATTATATTCGCGAATAATAATCAGCGTTTCCTGCATAGCCAGGCGGAAAAAAGCGCGATCGACGTTGTACCCCGTCGACGGCATTAATCCGGCACGAGTTTTATGCAATTTGTCGTTCACAGGCGCGAGAGGCGGGACGCCTGCGTGTGTGCGTGTGTACGTGTGTTCATGAACGTGCGTATATTATAGATATAGGCACGTATGCGCGCGACACACGCAGCTCCACGCACACAGAGGCGCCGCCGCCAGTCAACTTTTAACGGGGCGCATTTTATTTTTATGCCGGACTACCTTTGAAATGCAAATCGATTGTTGGCCGAGCCCCTGCAAAAAACCGAGCAATTAGCGACAGAAACAATCCTGGCGTATTTGCACGGGTACTCATTTCGGAACTCCTCCGCCCCCGAGCCACCCCTTTGCCACCCCTCCGTCCTCGATCGGCCGCCGTCTGTTTGATACCCAGATCGAAAGTTGCTCTACGATATCGATAGTCTCTCATTGCCGATTTTTTCTCGCGATCGCAAACACGGCCGCTGCTGCGAAAATCTTTAATTAATGTTCGACGTTTACGGTATTCGAAAGGTACGAGCACGTCGCTTTCGCTCCGCGACATTTCAATATTTTTCGTTATATTTTTATAATTTTTAACTATTTCAAACATTAAAAAATGTTTAATGTCTAAACTAAAAGAGGAAAAAACATTTCTGCTTTTTTTATCACACAAGAAGAAAACATGCGCAAGCTTCGCGCGCGCTATTTCTCGGAAAGTCACAATTTGTGAAAAAAAATCATGCGACTTACCAATCTGCATGAGCTTCAGCGGAATTGTAGAGTTCTGCCCGGTGACTGTAACATAAAATGAAATATATCAATGTACACATGTTAGTATTTAAATTAATGTACAGATTTTATAAAAAAGAATTAATTCTTACCTAAAAGTTGTTCCGCCGATATATGATGCCCTTCCTGGGCCTGCTCCTCCTCTCAGATGGGACGTGTCGAGTCATCCTTCCCCTCACTGGTGAACACTCGCGGGATAGTCCACGGCACTCCCGTTTGTCAGTTAATTCCTTGATCTCGATATGTCGATGTTTCTTGTGAGAAACTGGCTGCGACGTAAAACAAAGTCCAAGAGTCCTTCTGATTCATCTGTCGAATCTCGTCGGCGGAGGGAACGACACCGAGAACTTGCCTCAAGCGGCGAAGGAGACGGGCCACGATATTCCCCGCGCATTTTATCTTCTCTCGAGCTCCTCAAAAATCACTTGCTCGAAGCTGCTTCGGACAGGAAACTGAAACAAATAGTTTTGATTTTGATTCTTCAATAATAACAAATATTCTTAGTGGTGTCCTCTAGAACTTGAACGTTATACCATTTCACGCAGTTTATCGGCACAGCCGGGGAAAAATCAATAGTTTTGTTACCGCGACTGGTAATAAATGACTGGAGACCGGCAAACGTAGTCTTCTTTCTTTACCGGCAAAATATTTTGTATTGATAAAACAGGTGTCGACAAAACAATGTAACGTGCTAAATTGTTGTAATTATCACAATTAAATCGTATAAATTTTAACAATTAATTAAAAAGAAAAAAAAAATTATATACTGTAAGGTCATGTATATAATTGCGTATATTCGTATAACATTTAAATTTAATAATACCATTTACGAAGAAGCGGCGGTCCACTTTGATTTTTACTATTCTAGGGTAGAAACGCACCGCACGCGCTCGCGGAAAATAACTTCAATCAACTCAATATTGGCGCGGCCTCTGATCCCACCAGACTGCTCATTGTATCTCCAATTATTGCGAATAATCCGCACAGAAATTAATCTTATTGACACGCGGTGGAGCTGTGATCCCAGTGTATGTGCACTGAAGCGATCGCGAAATCGGGCGTTCCATAATGCAACCGTAAATCCCGTATTTACAATTAGTAACATATTAATGCGGCATGATGCGAAATCCGCGTACGTGAGAAAGGTCGGCGCGCCTGTATGGAATTTCATTAAGCCGACGGTTAGCCGCTCGTCGACCCATAGAACGTAATCGGTGGTCGGATTTGTATCAATTATTAGAAAATATATATACAAGCGCGCGCAGGACGGAGGAGAATAACGTTGTGCGCGATACTGCCTGTCCAGTTTGGCAAATATTTGATCGCTCTCCATTGGACACCTCCAGCAGTTGGAACATCCCGCGGATACTTCCACGCGCCGAGTTCTCTAATGCAATGTCACGTTTTATTACTAAATATTTCCGTTCGCAAAGTATAAAATCAGTTTTTTTGTTTCGCCGCTCGATAATGAAGTATCGATAAAAATCCGCATCAGTCTAAAATAATATGAAAAAGCACGAAAAACTTATTAAGAGAGTTGCGTATTTTTTTTTTTTTTTTTTAATTTTACGCGTTTCAAAGAAAAATCAGAAGCGTGGAAAATTTTCAATAATAATTTATTGTAAGCATGGCGTAATTGTTTAAAAAGTTAAATAGTAAACGATTCGATTAATATTTTTAATGTTATGTAATAACATTTTGTTACAGTTAATTATTCCCTTTAACATATTTTTCTGCATCGCTGTCTCTGACGACGAAGTTTTAATGAACCAGTACGTATTTAATCCCTCGATCATCAATACTTTTACAATAGACAGCCAATATTCACCTCTAAAATCTCATAACTGTCTTATAACTAATATTACTTGGTCACACGGATTTTCATGAACGTGCGCGGTACGTACTTTTTTTTTTTTTTTTTTTTAATTTACAGCGTTTCAAAGGGAAATCAGAGAGAAAGAGAGAGAGAGAGAAGATTTCCAATAGAGGTGATAACGTAAAAAAGGAAGGGAAATAATGGTCTCTCATCGCTGATTTTACTATCCCCGAGACAATTCGCTCGAACCAAGCAAATCGCGTTATTGAAACTTTTCGTACAGCTCTCTCAACGGAAAATCACGGGCGGATTTACCTAGCGCGTTAGACTCTCGAACGGTCCGAATCGTCGGACGCCGCTATGAGCACGGTTGCATCCTAATGACCGAAGGCATCCGGTAATCCTCGACGCGACGCCAGGCGCGTCGGCCGGCGTCGCGTGACGGCTGTCGTTCACCATGGGGCTACGAATACAAACGGGACCGTGCGCGCGCGTACCGGAACCGGGCCTGCAATTTGAAGTTTTTAATAGAGATTCGCACTGGGCGCTCCGACCCGGGCCAAAGAGGTCGGTATAATCCAATAGGGCCTCATTGTCCGTCCGTTCTCCGGACATAACCGGGGCACCTATCCCCCTAGCGCTCCCCTCCTCCCTAACCATCCGCCGAATCACCTTCCCCGGCCTCAACCCCTACGTAATACACGCGTGCCGACACAAAGACGCGGACCACATGTATATGGATGCGACACTGCACCGGGAAGCAATGCATATTCAAAATTCAGCCGCGGGCGGCGTGCCAGGGCAACGGAGTCTCTTGTTTTGCGCCCGGACTATAGCACGTAGCGTGGAGCACGAGTCCGCAAATTCGGTTACTTCATTTCGAGAGCCCTGACCGTTCCTCTCCCGTCCACCCCCTTTCACCCATCCTCCTGCTCACCCCCTTCCCTCATCCCCCGCAACGGTCGATCCCACCTCTCTCTTTTCGCTCATCTCCTCCGCCGTTACCCGCCCGTGTCTCCTCTCGGTCTCCATCGTCCACCCGCTGCCGTCCCCCGCGTCACCTGTGTTCTCTGCCTCTTCGACGTAGCGCGCTACGCGTTTTAACCCCTCGGCGTATGTCCGGGGTTATGAATTTTAATAGCTTTACGCCGCGCCACGTGGGGGTGGAAGGAAGGGCCGGGGCCGGCCGGGGAATACGGGGACGGGCAAAAATGGCGACGAGTTTTTCGCCCGTCAAATTGTCGATAGATTAGATTAAAGAAAAAAATGCGTGCAGGCGGGCGAGAGAGGGTGAGAACGAGAGAAAAGGACGAACGGGAATAGAAAGGGAAACAGAACCCAGATGGACCAGAGAGGAGAAGAGAGACAGGGAACGAAACGAGTGACCATGACGTCGCGTTGCATAGGCAGCTTGTGCTCGACACATTTTCGTGAACACAGTTTCGCGGCACTTTTTTTTTTTTTTTTTGTTTTTTGACCAGCTTTTTGTTTCATATACGCGACCTCTCGATGGGGGCCTGGAAACAGTTTTGTTTCCCGGGCAATATTCTTTCATTTCTCGCTACCGAAGCCCGTGACGCGTTTCCTCCGCGAAACCCTTCGGCACGAGATGACCTCATCCGTAAAACCCTTCCACCGACTAAGAACGAACACCGCTGTTTAATGTGACGATAACGTAGGATATATTCAAGACAATTTTATTAAAAACAAAAAAATTTTAGAAATATAATAACAGTATTTTAATAAAATTGATCTGATCGAAGTATAAATAGCACTCAACGGCGCACCTTCCTCAAGATGAGTCCTTATTCGTTTCGACGAATATTCGTTGCGCTCGTTACGAAAACGACGGTCGGCGAGCGGTCGGTTTAAATCGTCACCGCGCGCTACAAAATTGCACGGCCCGCCCAGGGGAACGTTTTCACAATAGTACCAACGGCCTCATCAAGTGAAATCATCGTCACCAAAACTCGCAGATGGCCCGAGAGCGTTGCGCGTGCACCCCGTTCCTCCGCCGCGCCTCCCTCGGTTCGCCATCGTCCTACCCTATCCCAATTCACCCGCATAATCTACTTTTCGTTTTGACCGTGAATGTCGTTAGCGCGTTATGAAACTCATTAATCTCGCAAATACTGCCCAACAATTTCCGCGTGACGCGCCATTGAATTGCTTTCCCTCGGCCAGTGATTACGAAAATTCCCGACGCCTCTGTTTCTTCATCCCTGCCCCGGCCGACCACGGGTGGGTTATACGGCATTTCCGATGCGGCGGGAAAAACTTGCCGCAACTTCACGCACACGAGAGAAACGGGAGCCGCCCGAGTGCTCGGTACGCTCATAAAAAAAAAAAATTTTGCAATACGTCTTTGTTAAATACTTTACAATTTTTAATTTCTACGATTAGAAAAATTAAATTTACATCGTTAACTATCTTCTACGTGGCAACAAAAATTATATTCAGAGCGTCGAGATTAAATTAATCAAGCGTGAAAAATTGATCTCTGAATTCTTTTGAATACGGAAAGAGAAGATGATACAGAAGCCGTCTGTTAATGTTTCGATTAAACCTTTTTAGGAGAGAAGTATCCGAAACCGAGAAACAGCCGTCTATTCAGGTACCGGTAATGAACTCCTTAGGATTCTCAGCGAGGATTTTTCCGCGAGTACCTGCGAAGGGCCGTGAGTGGGTCGCCAACCTCTTTCTGCTTGACACCTTGAATGGTGTTAGTTCTAACGCCTGTAGATGATCCGCGCGCCAGGGCCACTAAAACCTCTGTAGAGAGCCTACCGATGCTCACGGATCGCCGGGTTTCGCAAATTCGGTTCATTTGTCGTATTGTACGCGGCTTAAGTGAGACATGAGATCCACTCGACGAAAGAGGAGGGATGGCCCGAACAGTGAGACAGAATCGAAAAATCTTGGCAAAGAACCTTGAAGTTTGCCGACGAGTAGTACGTTTCGAACGAGCCGGATGTACAAGGAATGGCAAATATAGTGTTAGCCGCGGCGACGGCAGCTAACGTACGTACCTTGTCGTGGTGTGTGTCGAATCTCACACGAAGCGCGCGCACAGATGTGCCGCGGAGCGCCGACCGTCGAGGACTGAGGGGGTACGCCACCCACCACTACCTCCCCGTTCTCGGCGGCCGAGGAAAGGGATGAAGACGGAGAAAATCACGTATGCTAGCCGCCGTCGTCGCAGCAAATACCATATCTGCTTTCCAGTGTACTTGATAGGATACCGTATATGAAAACAGGCATAGGGAAATAGATCAATCTAAAAACGCGATCTAATTTGACATAAAATCAACGCAAATATAACTTAATTTCGGATATTTTCATGATCTTATATATATTGTTATATACACGTGGACATTGATCGTTCTTTTTTTTATAAGTATGGGCTTTTTAAAATATATATATAATTTTAAATACGTAGCAAATCTCATCCGTGAAATGAAACCATAACCATCATATTAACAACGTGCGAACGGCATTTAATGAAAATATAACAGCGGACATAGTTTTTTTGCCATGCAATTAACGTCAAAGCGGGTGTCGACGTAATTTGCAATTTTCACGCTTTTATCGTTTATCGTAAATGACTGAGGGTTAAAGAACAAAGTTATCTTTTGAAATAATAGCGCCGCGTCACTTAAAAATCCGTGCGCCGTGATGCGAAAGTGAGTACATTATAATTTGCCATAAAAGCTGGCCGTCTCGCGTAAATGGCTTAACATGATTAAGGGCTGCGTTTATATGCGAAAGGAAGATTACCGGGACCTGCTAGTTACGACGCAGCTTTGAGCTTCATGATCTGTTAAATCGTTTTGAATGTGAATGGATTGTCTAATTGCGTTTGATTGAGGAGCGATGCGCGTGATATACACTATGATGCGATCCGGTGGACGCGTCCAGAGATTTTTTTAGAAACGCGGTACGCGGCGTCACTTTTACATGACTCGCACTCGTTAAAATCGTCATAGGCAAAAGCTTACAAATCCGTCCGGCCGGGTGCATTGATTTCCGGCTTAAAACTTAAGCCCTCCGACTGGCAAAACTAATAACTGCTCGGCAAGGCACCCGTTTCCCTTTCCCTCTTTTATCCCCCCGTCCCTAGCGTTTCTCAGCGTTAAAGGATTTTTTTAGAAAGTAATTCTTAATTTGAGGGGCGCACCAAGTTTTGACACTTTCGATATTGCCACTTTAAAAACAACTTTTAATATTGCCTTTTATAAATAGCTCATGCATGTTTTATTGATTGGGGAAACATCGGCTTAACGAGGAATACAAATTTTTTATCCGCGCGTATTTTGAAGGAGATTCGGACAATATGAAATTAAAATCGCTTGCTTTTTGACCGCGAATCAAATTTCTCCCCAGGAAAATTCAATCGTGACATATTTAAATACCGTGCAATCAAAATTGTTTCACATTGTAATATTTAAATCAAATTGAGATTTCATCAACGTGTTTAAATAAATTTAATTATTTTACTGTCTCTTGAAAAAGGTAAATGAGAACATGACAAATTTCGAACAGCGGTGACTTTATTACTAGAACGCGAAACGAACGTGATTTGCGCATACATGTCCGAAGACATCGCGACAATTATGTCGAGCTTTCTCTAGTCCGATATGAATCACAGTCGCACTGAAATCGCCGAAGGATATTCGGAATTGATCTCTCGCTCAACGGCACGCAACCGCCGTATATTTTCTGATCGCGACGTGTCATTTAATTTATACAGTGTTTACCGTTTCGCGCGGCACACGTAGTGACTTGCTAAAACGCGTGGATGATTAATGATTCGAATCGCAGCGAACGCGCGTGCATCCTCCTTCGGTGAACGACGGGGTCCCGCTTCTCCCTGAACGACCGCATTACAAATCACACGCGATATTTCTCGCCCTGCTCATCGTCCGGCCGCGCGTATGATAACGATCGTAATTGTGCCTGGGCGATAGCCGATCGGGAAGAAAAAAAAAGAAAAAAGCAAACACGTATCCTGGGGTGTTGCTAACGATTGCTATTTTCTGATCGCCGCAAACAACGCGTCACATCCATCAGTCGACGCTTTTAATTCTATTAAATTTCGCGACGCTTTCGTTAACTGTTTGTCGGCGAGGTTCTCCAAATAAAATTTATAATGTTAATATTGCATTAAGAAATTAAGTAAAAGTACAAGTATTAAATATGCAAAGTTTTAATTTTTCGCCGCGTACTAGTCTACTGTTGTTGACCTTACGCAACGTTCGACTGCCGAATTCGTCGGACAAGCTATTTCTTGCCGTCCGCTACCCGCGCATCCTCCACCTTGCGAACTTGGAGCGCGAGACCTGCTGGCCAGATGTCAACACACGCAACTCACACTACCGCGACGATCGGCGAGCCTGGCGACTAGCAGTCTCGCCAGTCGAGCGTGCGTTAAGATAAAACCGTCGCGGTATGAGTACGTGTGTGTGTTTACATCGGCCGGCAGCCTTCGCATTCCAAGTTCGCAAGGTGGAGGACGCGCGGTGGCGGACGGCAAGAACTGGTTTGTCCGGCGAATTCGGCAGTCGAGCGAACGTAGCGTAAGGTCAGAACCAAACAGTAAACAAGTACGCGGCGAAAAAAGTCTAGATCTATTATTAGATACACGGTACACGCCGGCCAGTTAAGAAATACATTTAATCTGCGCGATCTAATCTCTGGCTGCAAAGTCAGATGCTGAATAAATTTCCACTTCTGTATCAGGATAAATAGCAAAGAATCTCAACTTTGATAAAAATAAAAAAATGATGCTTACCGAAATGTTGCTCCAACGAAGCATGATGCCTCTCTCCAAGGTCTCCTCCTCCTCCTCTCAGGGTGTTGAGAACGTGGGGCTGAACTGTCCTTCCACACATGAGGCACTGAACACTCGCGATAAACCGCAATCGGAATGAATTTACCCATAAAAGCTAATTAACAAATTTATCAACTGAAACCGTTCGCGCGATATTACTAAACGGCATTCGCGAGAACGCGACCGACGAACTGGCTGCAGTTCGTGTAATTATTAATGACGGCGACGAAAGTGTATTTGCCTTGAAACCTCCACCTGAAACAGAAAACAAATTTTAATTAGAAATTATTCTACGATAGTAGGTCTACCCGCTGCGACAAAAAATCAAGAAAATAAAAGAATCACATTTTTATACTTTAATATTACATACAAATGATTGATTTAATCGACGAATACCGCAACGAATTCTCGAGCTACAAATTCTTTAGTTGTAGCTCTCGTAACCGAGTAAAGCTTTCGCAAGATATGCTGTCCGTAATCAACTTTATATAAATGATATTTAACCGATCGATCGCGAAATAATTTACCACTACGCGAGGTGTTCGCGACTCGCAACAGTCGCCGGTTATCGTGCAACCTTGAGTTCCCGAATAATACCTGCGCTCGGTGAAGAATTCCAAGCCCGGCGCGAAGAACGATAGCTGCAACGTCCCGAGGCATCGTCGTCCGCCGCCATGATTCCTTCCTCGATAGCGTGCGTATGAAGTTGCTGCGGAAGGTGTTCATGTGCCGACCGTAGCGCCGGCGACGCTCAGGTGCGCGAAATACAAATCAAACGAACGCACGCACCGCCGGCGATTTCTAATCGCGTGAAGTCAAAGGGAAAATCGTGGAGATCACGCTACGCCAAAAGATTCTTACTGGACTCTAACTGGAATCCTACAGTACGGATGGAATGCGGGTTATGAGAAAACACGGCCGACACTCGGTCTTGTCTATGCCAAATAAGATACGTACATGTGTCGAGGAGCGCCGGGGAGGTCGAAAGGACGGAGGGAAAATGTAGCGAGGCGCAGAGTGGTAGATGTTTGAGGAAGCAAGGTACATTGACTGGCCCGGAAAACCTACGTGCCGCGCGCTAGGTATATTCCCCCACTACTCCCACTCTCGCTCTGTCCTTCTCCAGCGGTCGTGCGAGCACACACGTACTACGCACGGCACAGCGAGCACATGTCTCCGTACCGAAAGTAATTCGCACTTCCGTTTAACAAAAACCCTTCCAACACGATAACTACAATTAACCACTTGATATTTCTTTATGTTACAGATCGACGCAGTTGCTGTCCGCTGTTCGCTGTCGTCAACGAGTGTCGACACCGCCGATATTAAGATATATACGAACCGCAGTCGGTTCGTCGGTCGTCCCGGGAGTTTCGTATAGTTATTCGGGCGTAATTTTTTGACAAACGACTTTCTTCTAAACGCGAGTGCCGAACACAGAACGCGCGAAAGTGATCATTTAGTAATTTTCGCGATTATAAAATCACGGTCGGGATGTTCGCGAGTGACTCGTGCGCGGAAGGATGACTCGACACGTCCTATCTGAGAGGAGGAGCAGGCCCGGGAACGGCATCATACATCGGCGGAGCAACTTATAGGTAAAATTAAATTTTTTTTTAGAAAATCTTTAGAAAAAACCTTTACCTTTTTTTTTTATTAATTTTATTAACTGATATATCGTCATGTCTACATTAATATTTTTCATTTTATGTTACAGTCACCGGCAGAACTCCACAACTCCGCTGAAGCAGATCGGTAAGTCACATCATTCTTTTTTCGTAGTTTGTAATCAAGACATTTCGAAAAATAGCGTACGCGTAGCGCACACATGGTTTCTTCTAATTATATTTAAAAAAAAAGTATTTAAAATGCGATATAAAATACGTAGCTTATTGCTGAAATGCAATTTATAAAATAAATCTTTCATTAATATTATTTTTTAAATAGAATAAATATAAATTAGAATTGCTTTATACTTAACCGTTTACACTGGCCGCTGACCGGTTTAAAGTCTCGTTCGTTTTTCAATTAACGGATGAAATCTCCGTGCTATCGATTAGACCGAACAAAGCCACAGCTCCTCTTTTCCTCGCAACTCCTAGGCGAATAACCGGTAACTTCGTAATTTAATCAAGGTGACGAGTCCGCCGAGACTTGATCAAACAGAGAGCGACAGAGCCGTGCCATCGGTGACAGATATATTAGATACGATTCAATAGAGACGTCTGCATTACATTATTCGACGGGTAGATCTCAACGACAAACACAACATCAACTTTTCCCATGCCTCGTCCACGACAGGGGTTCTCAGTGAGATGGATAGGAGATCGCACGAGGGGTGGCAAACGGCACCCTGTTTGTCTCGCAACCCCGCGGTCCGTTCCCTTTAAATAAACCGACCGCCGTCGTAAGAGAAATCGTTGACTCCCGCGCGCCGAGTCTTGCGTAGCATCCGAGCTTCTGATAAGCTCCCGTTATTGAATTTCACCATTGAGTTTGCGAGCGATCCCGTGGAAGCGCCTTTGCCGACAGGCGCCGTTATGAGAAGTAACGGAAATTCACAAGTTTCACCGCTCGGTTACTGCGTTCGCTGCGAATCCTGGAAAATGCGTCTCGCGAGATCTCGACGGGAATTACATGCGACGACCGTGATATATCTGTCGGAAGTTACAATAAATTTTTTTTTTCCTTATTTCATCGGCGAGGTTTGCACGTACGGGTGATGAGAACACAGCGTTTTCCTTCAAAAGGCACAGTTCTTCGTGGATGTAATCCTCACGGGCGGGAAGTCCGCGCAAGTAAGGTAAATTTGCATGGGAAAACACGAAGCGGCACATATGCATATCTCCATCGCAAATTGTACGTATGTAGTGTACCCGGCGTAAGTGAAAACACGACGAAAATGGGAAGCGCTGAACTGGTATAAACAAGGGTCGCATGCAATATTAGGGGCATTAAGTCGCCATAAAGAGCGCATTAGGGGTGCGCCCCGTGCCCTCGAGGGGTAGTTTAGCGTTTAATTGTCCCACCCCGTGTATCAAAGGTTTCGATTTCTGCTCGACTACGCGCGTTATAAATCCACGTACGCTCATACGTTTCGCACGTTTATACGCATCTCGTCGTTATTATACACGCGGGTACTTACGTTCAAGCGGACCGTTAATACACCCGTCGTTAATGAGATGAGATCGTTAAACGGTTAATTCATTCTATGCACGAAGCTCGAATTGCGCATGGATTTTGTAACGCGCATCAAACGGCCGAGTAATACCCTAAATTATCCTTTATTGTTATCTACATAGATTGGTCTCTTAAACAATTACTAATATTCAACGATATACCACTAATGCACGTCACTATTTATTATCGAGAGTTATCACTTAATTCGATAAATTTATCCGTGCAACTTCTTTATCATTTCGCACATTTCCTAATAAGATATATTTAAATAATAATCAATATTTCGTAATTATAAGTATATCAAATGTAATAATAAAATTAAATTACAACCTTAATTTACCGTGCGTTCGGTATATGTATAGATATAATTCTATTGCGGTATGCCTTTCGTATTTACCGTCAAAGAAAACGAGAGAAGAGGTAAAAGAAGATTTTAAACGCTAATGTATCTAAAGGTTTAACTTGCCAAGGCAATTTCTAATTACACGAAAGCGATTTCGATTTCCCGAGGACTTTTCTCGTGGAGGATATTCAGTGACTTCCCACAGGGCTTCGGCGAGAGACACACAACTCAAGACTCGCGTGGTTTGCGGTGATGACGAAGCGTGCACGTACACGCGCAAACGAACGTACATACGTTTCGCTCTACGTGCAACCGTCTCTACAGTTATACACTTGCATGTATACATTATACGGCAGGGGTAGCCGAAACGTATAAGAGGAACAGGCGAATACCCAAGTTGCTATTGAACCGATTTTGAGCAAATATCACTCGGGGAGATTCGCGATGCCGGGGTGGTGACGGTGCAAGCGGAGGACGCGAGGAGGAACCCCGGGACGAAGAGGTAAAGGAGCAACGTGGGGTTTGAGCGGGTGGAAGGAACGGGACAGGGAGACGGGGGGAGGGGGTGGGCAGACGAGGATCGAGCGGGAGGAGAGGAAGAGATCCGGGGGTGAGAGAGGCGGAGACAGGAGAGCCCGAGAGCTCGCAAGCCCTTCGGCAAATTTCATAACCGAACTTGTCGTATTTGCCCAGATTATTTCAATATATTCGACTCAAGCCGGGAATCTGTTTGCGAGCGAGTGTATGCGTGAATGGAACTTGCCGCCGCGGTCGCGGCTCACCCCCTGCGCGCGCTCGTCCATGTGTGCCCCGTGCTGTTGGGTTGCACGGACGGATGGATGATGGAAATGGGCGCGAGGATGCGCCCGTGCACATACGCTCGTGTAAACGTGCGACTCGTCGGTGCTCACTTTTTCCGCGGGTAAGCGCAAAAGTGACGCGAGGACGCGTAAAAAGAGCACGTACTCGCGCCGTTCGCTTTCGTTCGGCAAGTCGGGATGAAAAATCTCGCGGCTGTGCTCAGAACGAGCCGCAGATTCCACACGTCCGTCGTTTCGCTTCCGCATAAGCATAAGCAACATCCGGTGGGTTATCACCATTGTAAACATCGCGGTATATTCTGATTGCTAAAGTGGCCGGGATGATACTTACAATCCCGCTAACCAGAGAACCGCGTTAGAAATATTGCGGTCATAAAATTTGAAAGATATTGTGCTTCGATAATTTATATCTAATGCAAGAAAGAAAGGACGGAAGAATGATCAATATTTTAACCTAACCGAAAGATAGAAACGTTAGTGAACCGGTAACACGCCGTCAGCTATATATAGATCACTCAATTGTAATTATCAATATAATTAACCAATGTCCGAATCTAATGACGCGCGCAAAGCGCCCGCTCTGTAATCTCTAGTATAAACATAATTTCCGTTTTCCGTAATTAACTCGTGAACGTAGAATCGCGTTTCGCCGATCAAAGAAATAATATTCTTTGTAACGATACGTGAGTAAATCAATTTCTCTAATGAACCGTTTCCATAGGGACGAGGCGGGTTCATGATTCGGGGGCGATAGATTTCACTCGTCCGTCAAATTGGCAGAAAACGGGACGTCGGCTAATACGTGAGGCGCCTCATAAAGTCACGCTAATTAAATAAAAGAACTGACGAGAGAGAGACAACGCGTCGCAGAGTCACGTGTCGGCACGTGCAAGCCAGTCCCGGTTCGTTCCACACGCGACGACGGTTTATCATAATGTATTATTAGTTCGTGGAGAGCGTCATATTAGTCCGATGCCATGAACAGATTCGAGAATCAATTAAATAACAATGCCAGCTCGTTAATCCATCCGCGAGACCGCAAGCTGCGGCTCGGAGCTACCCGACCAATTCTCGCAGGGTGTTTTCCGACGGGTGTTGCACGATGTGACTACTACACAGACTTAATTGCATAGATCAAAGATATTTTAGATCAATTAAATTTACACGATAATTTATTCAAATTAATAAGACAAAATAAAAGATTAAATAATATATTTTATTATCGTGATTACTTCTGTATTTCTCTTTTCTTTTTCTTTTTTTTTTTTTTAATATTTTCTGCAGCTCTTTAAAAAATTTTTGTTCACATCGGGAAACGTATATAGGAACCGATCGTTGTCCCGGAGCCAGATCTGACAGATGTAGGAAAACGTAGGAAAGATAATAGTTGCTGACAGACCGGCGCGATCCGAGTTAAAATTAAATTCTCTCTCTCAACGACAGGAGGATAAGCAGGATTCGAGAATCGTAGTAGACAGAAGCCTCCATTGTTTCATTCGATTTACACCCGTGCTCTATACCCGTAATACAGAACCTGCAATTTACAGGAGAATGAAAAGTTAAGCCTGTGCAGGAAGCTCAGGGGGTGGCGTGCAGACAATAGGCCTTGGCTTTAAAATCTCTACGGCAAACAAATGGAAAAGCCCGGCTCAAAACGTAATTGAGATATTGAGATCTGATTAAGATGAAATCAATAACACGTCCTAACGCGATGCATCTTGCTTCATCCTACATTCGGTGTAAAAGAAATTTGCATTAAAAACTGTCGATTTAAAATTATTTGTACAATAGTATATGACAGTATATACGTTCATTACAAAAGTGTAATTATTACACACTTATACAAAAAAAATTGAAGTAAAAGTTAATTTAATTAAATAATATCTTATATATTATTTTATTAATATACGATTAAAAATTATTACTTTCTTGCTGCAATAAATTTACTATAATTAATTGTCGAGTAAATCTCTGCTTTCTTTTTTTTAGTAAAAATAGATATTATTATTCTGAGCCGCAAAAAAATGTACTAATAAATTTGAATTAATCTTTTCACACGCTCTGCCGTAATATATCCCAGCTAATTTCCATTTTCACACTTCGGGTTTGATCAAATACGTCGAGTGTGTCCACAAGGACCGTGTTAGAGATAGACTGGTAGCGTGTGCTCACCAACTAGAAGCGACCTCGTAAACTTGTAAGCTTACACCTCTCGCCATCGTGGGATACCCGCCCTCCTCGGGGCTTGAAGGGGGGGAAAAAAAAATCACAATAAAAGATACTTCTGTGGCCAAACACGGCCACGAGATTATTATTCGGCGCGGTTCTATACATGGTGTAGCGTGTCCGCATCTGCCTGCGTTCGCCGCGGGAGGTCGACGGGGACCATTCGATAGAAAGGCTCTCGAGAGAATCTCCTTCGGGGTCCTGCCGCTTCCGTGCGGCCAGTCTCGTATCCGGGTTTGTATCAAGTCCCGGTACGAGGCCAATGGACTACCCGAGATCACTCGTAGACGGCCAATCGGCGGTCGGATTGTCGGTGCACCGCGCATATCCCACCGTGTAATCGTGTAACCGACCCTCTTTGTCGCGGCTTTTCGCACCAAGAGGCGCATACACCACGCCGTTACAACGCCGTGCCACACGGCGACGACGACGGCGGCGACGATACTTCTCCTTTTTTTTTTCTTTTCCCCGGTACCACCGCTAATTATCCACCGAAATCCCCTTAAACGGCCATTAAATCCAACCCTCGAACGCCGACCGTGAAAGCACTTTAGGGCTAAACGGATACGGCGGCTGGCACCAACGCCTTGCCTTCTTTTGGATTGCGAGAACGCTTTCAATAATAACCGGGCCTCTCGGCGAGAGACTCCTTTGTGGCATCGCGATGGTTCTCGGGCGTGGAATCAATGACCGGGATAACTTGTTACGCGGTTGCAAATGCGGCAATCTTGAGCCCTAAAGTTCTATCACCCTCGTTGACCGTTTAGATAAAAAAAAAAAAAAAAAAAAAAAAAATATATATAGAGCAGAGTATAACACATTTTTTTAATGTTGCTAAATTTTTTTATAATTCTCCTAACTTCTTCTAAACTTCTCTTAAATAAAAAAAAATATATACATATATATATGAGCGCGCGAGATAGATAATCAACTTATTGTAATGTAATATTAGCGGCACGGCAAAGGATGGAAATTGGTCGACTGATCGTTTTATCAAAGAGCAGTCGCAGCCTTTCGTGTCTCACGCTTTATTAGATTGTACATTGACAGAACGGAATTAACTATACGATTAATTTACGACCTGCACGTTCAGATAAAGTTGATAGTGACCGAAACGATCAGTTTTTGCTTAAACAGAGAAAAGTAAAATATCTACAATATTTAAGATAATTTTACTCATTTCTTTATACGTTTCTTTTGACACTTGAAATATACACACACGTATAGTGGTAAAAAAAAAAAAACATAAAAATGATGTTTTTATTCTACGCAATTTATATTATTTTAATTTATTTAATCTTACCTATATGTTAATGTCATTAAAATTATTTTTTAAATGCTCCTACAATTGAGTGGCGAAAAAGAAATTGCATGCAAAAAATAATTATTAAAATTTACAAAGTAATAAAAATCCAACAGATGACTACTTTCGCGGTACGAGGTAAACCAAACGAGAGAGCAAAGAAAGTCTTCTCGGAAAGAGTTGAGGGATATTAGGCCTCGTTCTCCGTTTACTGAATTTTCTTCTATCGGGAGGGAAGGAGAGGGTGCTCTTGACCTCGCGCAAGATCGCACTCCCGATGCCCGTCACATGCGAGCACACCTTAATGCACCTTTTATTCCACGAAAACCGTTTCATTCGAGAAAATTGATCGAGTGTGAAAGGCCTCGTACCACGATCCATTAGAATTCCATGCGCTTTGATCTTTTCAACGAGCCGGAGTGTATTCGATCGCGTTTGGTCACCCCTCTCCGTTTCTTTTTTTTTTTTTTTTTTTATATGAAAAGCGCTTTCCGCGAGAATCAAGCCTGAGTGCGATGAAATTAAATTTCAAGCCAAACAACGACCTAACACAGTTTATCATTCTTTTAAACGCCTCTCCAAATTAATTCGCGTGCAATAATATGGTATCGATACGTAAAGCGTATCGCTTACTCACTGTAAAATTGCAGAAATCAATTCTTGTCTTTCAAGCTGTTATATTTAAAAATAAACAATTTATTTGATCGTATCGCTCTTCGATCCGTGATGTATATGTCGCTGATGTATGAATGCGAGCAAATCGGCAAGCTGCAGGTATATCACTTTTCAAGAGAGTCTCAGGCTCGGGAGGCCCACAATTTCCGAACGTAAGCCTATCAACGCAAAAGCCATTATTGTTGGTCACCCCTCGTGTGGGGGGGTTGAAAAGACGACGGAGGATAGAAAGAGATCGTTTTTGAGACCGCCGATCGTCACCTTACTGCACCCTAGATGCTCTGATGCCCCCTAATAGCCTTAATGAAGTGTGTACACCTAATGTACACGGAGAGTCGAACACGGCGTCATAACGACACTAATTTTTAAGCATAACCGTACACCCAGTTTCACATCGTGTGAACAAGCGAGGTCTCGGAAAGAGCGCACAGAACGTACCTTCATCCTTTCGAATCCGCAGCGGGGAGTTCCGCATTCTTTGCGGCAATTAGGGCGATATTGAAACTGGTATCCCGAACCAGTTAATTTCAAATAGTTTGAATCTCATTGCCGCGCAAACGTAAATTCCTGAACGAGGCTGCTGTACCAATTATCACACTCTCACATGACATAAAAGTATTTCGGTATAATAATTTCTGTTGAACGCAATAATCTATTGACATTTTATTTATCGTGTATATAAAATTGCATTAAAAAATTATGTCATTCGAGTCAGTAATCGAGTAAACTAAGCAAAAGTCCATTTGCATGATGTAACGTTTCAAGCGAATCCCACCACAGTAGATCGAGCATGTTCGTAGAAGAGCGATTATTATTTCATAGAAGCAATGTTAATTCCGCGTAATGACGCTTAACGAATTATTAGCGTCGAAAAAAATCACAATGTTCTATATGCGATTCTAAGCATTATATCTCCACCTACGTGGAACCATTGTGGTAGTATCAGCTGTTGCGAATGTATTACGTGCGTGCTTAGGAATATTATTTCGACTTTACACTCAAATTAACCTGCGGTTTTGCACGAATCATTTATATGAAGTTTATGCAGAAACCATAATAATGTTTGCCGCAATGTTTACACGAATAAAATATCAAACAGAAAAAATATATCGAATTACGCATTAAACTCTACAAATTAATATATAAAATTGTAGTTTTATTCAATAAAGCTATACGTGTACATAACTTTATTACGAATATTACGTTAAATTAAAAATGATGAATTAATAGAAGCCATTCGGACCGCGTTATTAATATCAGAGTTCCGCGCGTGTATTAGGGAAGTAACTTTTGCAAGACGGAAAAAAATCTTTTTAAACGGCATCACTGTTCGTAATTTTTTTTTTTTTTGTAAAGAAATGCAGAAAGAGAGAAAGGAGAAGAAAAGACTCTGCCGATGCAGACAGAAGCGTTAAAGGACGACGAGGTAGAAATATGAAGTGAGCATATTACTATTGAGAATAAGTACCTGGCTTCGAGACGGGTGCTCTGTTCCGGAGAGGGCATGAAGCAATGGGGATGGTCGACGGGGGTGTAAATGGGGTGGCACAATGGGCACTAATGGATCTCAAGCCGCCGCGAGAGGCGCTGCTTTTAATCTAATTGTCCTTCGTAACAACCACGATCGCGATCAGTGGTATTCAACTGTGATCCTTCATCTATACGTATTTTATCCTATCTATAAAAAAATCCTATCAATAAAAAATTGGCGTGACAAGTATTTAATACTGCAAATATTTAATAACGCAAATTTCTAAGCAATTACAACTGTTGCGTACAAAGTATAATATTCCACGAACATGTGTGATTGATTCTATGTTCGTGGAATATTTTTACAGCGGATACTTTTTGTACGCAACAGTTCTAATTGCTTAGAAATATACGTTATTAAATATTTGCAGTGAATGTCGACAACTCGACAAACGCGCGTCTTAACGGGCCCGTATATATTCCGGTAGAAATCTTTTTTAAATGCGAGAAAACGATGCCGCCTAGTGGCGAGTGCGCGGAAGGATGGCTCGACACGTCCCATCTGTTGTGAGTGAAGAAGCAGACCCGGAACGGGCATCCTATATCAGTGGAACTTTTAAGTGAGTATGAATTGTTTAAATAAAATCTTTATTATAAAAACTTATACTTCTTTTTTTTAGTAATCTTATCTACATTGATATGTTCCTTTTTATGTTACAGTCACCGAAGTTACAGTCACAGAACTCTACAACTCCGCCGAAGCTCATGCAGATGAGTAAGTGACATAATTCTTTTTTCGTAGTTCGTAATTAAGACATTTTGAAAAATAGCACACGCGAGGCGTGCTCGTGGTTTCTTGTAGTAAAAAAAGCAAGTACGAGACGACTAAAAGAAATCGGTTAAAACAGACGGATAATTATTTAAAGCTTAAAATATAGTCAATATTTTTTCTAACCTAACTTTTGAACTTGGTATCGGTGGCAAAGAATTTAGTCGCGCCGACGTTGTGGACCAAAGCCGAAATTCAGCAATACTCCGTCTGACGGACGAAATCGAGGCGAAGTGAACCTCGAGCATTTCTTTCTCCTTCTTCTAATGGTTCCATTTAGCGGAACTTTGCGGCATTATGCGACACGGTTGTTGAGCTAAAACGTAAGCGAAGCGTTTCGAAAGCGTGCGCGTACTTCACCTAATGTGGCAATGCAAAATGCGTCGCATCTCGAGTGCGTCATCCTGAGTTTCTTTGCCTAAAAACCTACGAAGGGGTACGTACTCGTCGCAACGATCTATCGTTGCCATTTGCGTTTCTTTCTGTCGACGTCGATTGCACATACATTATACAGTACATATTATTAATTTTTTTTTTTTTTTTTCTTTAATCGTAAAAAGAAATTAAACAACAATTGTCAAGTAACGATCGGTAGAACTTTGCTTCGACGAAATAGCCTCGAAATAAAATATCACTCACCCAGCCCGCCTTATCTGCGTGCTCTATCGAGTCCGCGCGGATCGCTCGTTCCAAGCAGGTGGTGCAATAATTACCTTCCCGCGCGATAACGCTAGGCGATAACGTTAACTCTCGCGCTCATCGTGCGCTCTTTGCCCTTCGCGACAGATAAATTTCTGATAACGTGGATAAATTGGCCGGATTGTAATTGCCGTTGTGCGTGTTACCGACATTCACGCCGGGATGCGCCCGATCCCGCCCACGGACGAAATTCACTTTCGGCGGTGGAAAATGCGGAGCCCGGGGTAAAGCGGAGAGAGAAAGAGAGAGGGCCAATGAGGAAGGGAGAAACGGAAGGCGAGGGTGCGCGATTAAACGCGTGCGACACAATCGCGCTGCTCGGGGCCCGTGGGAATTCGGGGGTCCGTGCGGGGACGCCGCCAGCTGCGCGGAATTCAGGAAATCGTCGTAATGACGCGGCCAACGCGCCAAATCTTTTCATGATTAATGACGCGGAAGCGATTTTGTAGCTCGCCCCCGTGTGAATTGCCCTCGGACAGGATGAATTAGGGTAGTTGAGGCCCGAATCAACGGGTGCGAAAGTCGGGCCGTAGGCACCTGCGGCTTATTAATCGTGATACGCTAGTAAAGACTATTATATAGACACTTGAAAACCTGTAGATTGAGAAATGATCTTGTGTAATTGGTAGCGCTTTTAATACTTCCAAATACAGTGCTTTCAAATTCCTTCTTGGTTTCTTTCTTTTATTTAAATTCATTATTTTTATTAATCTAACAATAAATGTGTCCACTTGATTTTTGTTTCTTTTTTTCATTTACTCAAATAATATTTGATTTATAAGATAATTATTAACGACACAAATTATATATTCTCTTGACATCTTTTACAAGGGAATTGCTTTTAAAATCGACTACCAACGTTAAACTAATAGGCACTACTAATTTGAAAAAAAAAAAACAATACAGTTTTGCGTGATTCTTCGTAGGTTTAATATATTTTTTTAACTTAATGGGTAGCCTACATATTTACACAATGTCTATACTGATATATATGTTACATATGTATACATGATATATATCTAATACTCGTATGGTACATATATTTTACAAAATCTCATCTCTTATACGCATACATATACTTTCTCTTTTTTTTTTTTTCTCTCTTTCACTTTCCACCTGAATCCGTATTTTTGCAGGCTGATAAACAAAATAATTTTCTGACGCGTACAGGATACTATAGGTGCGCGAATGTTGACGGCCGAGGCAAATTATTATCGTGCGTATCAAACGGCTTTTGAGTGAACCAAGGGGGTTTCCTCGTATTTACAAAAATTCGTGAGCTCTCACAGTTAATTGTCCGCTTTACGTAGCGCTTCCTCCGCCTTCACTCTCAACACCTCCGCGCTCTGCTTTCTGATCTCGTCGTCGGACGACGCCGAGTCCTCCTCCCTGTCGTTCTTCGAGCTTAGATTTTGCGGTATGCTCTGCACACCGAGGTTCAGAGGATGCCCGTGTAAGTGACCGCCTAAAGAGTGGCCGTTCACGGTGCTATGGTTTAGCGACGAGCTCGGATTCAGGCCGACTGGTAGCATCGTGCCCAGAGACGCCAAATTCTGCGGCAACGGTAGGCCGATATACTGGGACAATAGAGCGTGTAACGGCGGCAGCTTGGGCGCGCTCGGTGGCCAAGGTGACGGGAAAACCGGTGGGATGAACCAGGGAAACGCGCCCGTCGGCGGGCCTGAAGAGTCCGCGCCGGGAACGCCGCTGGCCGTTTGTAGCAGTCGCGCGTGAAGGGACAACTCGTTAACACCTGTAAACAGGATTCGACGAACTTGCTTAATTCTCTGAAAGTAATTTTTCAGATTTGTTGCAATTATTTTTTTTTTTCTTTTTTTTAGACCGATCGCAACGAGAGTCATACAAATTAATCAACACGAGAAACTTTAAAGTCTTGTATGTTAGTTGAAAAATTTAATTATTATGTAGCGTATGCATAAGAGTACTACAAAGCTGAAACTATTAGACTTTTTTACCGCTAATATCGTCAGTTAGATGCACAAGCTTTACTCGCAGTGTCTCATGAAAAAATAATCGACCAGGTTTCTGCTTTATATTGTTCGCACGTGATGGCTATGACGACCGACACTGAAATTAGATGTAATTGTCGCCGATTGCATCTACCCTTTATAACTCGCGCCCTATCGTCTTCTCTTGCACATATTAACGAACGTAACACACGTTATTGTGTTACTGCAAAGCAGTGGCGAATAAAAACAAACTTTTGCAATTATTTTAATATTAAAAAAAGAACATTTAAATCGTATTTCGTGTTCCGTTTGCTTTTTTTTAATGGTATTGTTGTAGCTAGAAGTTTAAATGATTGCTCTTCTTAAACTCACCTCCCTGCTCGACATGCATAAAACTCGTATCTCTTCCTAGAGCCTTTTCCTTCTTGCGCCATTTTGCACGCCGATTTTGAAACCATACCTGAAGCAAAGACAGATCCCTTGTAGAATAAATAATCAACTGTATTAATTGGCATTAAAAATATTATGCAATCGCCACGAAATAATTTATCGAAATACTTGAAAGAAAAATAATGATAAATGTAATTTTAATTTATTTGATTAAATTGTCAAGAGACAATGATCTCTATTGATTGCAATTTATCGGAATCCCGGGATATTCATCATGAAGATCCAAATTTAGTAGGAAAGGGAAGCCCTACGAGAACCCCCGACGCGCGTATCAGAGCGACCAACAACAAAAGCTTGCTCTCGAGGTTGATTAAGCTAATTGTTAACAATTATCCTGATTTCCTTCGTACCCCTGAGTACCAGCAACCCCTGCCTCCGGCTCTATTCTCGTCTACCCCTAACGACCCTATCGCCGGTCCGGTTGCCGTATAAATACTTTCGCTTTCCACTCGAGCTGCTCCGAATTTTCGTGGGTACCAGAGGAACCAGTAAAAAAAAAAAAAAAAAAGAGAGAGAGAGAAAAAGAGACAAAAGGATTTCTATTTTATTTATTCTCGAAAAAGAATAAATTATTGGTAAAATTAAAGTACGCGAGTATGCTTTCGCGTCTGAATAGTTTGTTAGTCTTTTATTCGGAGAAAACGCGTGTCTGGAGCTACAAAGATTACGGTTTATCGCATGTGTGGCGCGGCATTGATTATGACTTACTTGAAAACCGAATAAAATTATGATTTGTGGCGGACCGTTGTATTGAGACAAATTAGCAAGCTAGTTCGGTCGGATTGCGGAGTAAAATCAAGGCAACGTGAGAAAATCGAGGGTGCGCCGGGAGAAAAAGGTGGCATCGAGGAAGAGAAGAGAGGAATAACGTTGAAGCGAGGAAAAGAGGTCAGCGTTGCGGGACCGAGAGATGGGCGGACGGGGAAGAAGGGTAGGAAATTCAATTGCCTAATTGCTGTTAATTATTTAATCGCTTCTGAATAGCCTCTAACGCTTAAGTGCTCGCAAACCTTGCGTCATTTAAGAGAACCCACCGTGAACTCGAAAGTTTGCAACGTCGACGCGTTTCCATAACTCTACCCTATTAATCTCGCGAGCCATTTACCATTTAGAATTAACAATGTTTCTGCAACCTGTACATCGATACGTCTTAAATCAATTAGAGCTCTTTAAATCTATCACATTGATGCAATTTTTGTCATAATCTCTGAATAAAGCTTATAATTAAATTTGTTCTAAATCAACGTAATATTATTTTTTAATACAGAAACATTTTCGCAAACTCTTTCGTTACAAATAATATGCCATTCGTTAGAAAAAAAGGCGGCTTTAGTTTTTAAATATAGATTTAACACGGTAAAAATCGCGCTGCGTCGTTTATAGTAGTCTATAAAAATTCTATTCAAAATACTCGGCGGTAGCGAATCATCTATCAGGGTATAGGAAACGTCAGAAATGACTCGCGATTGCATTACCATACGCGCCCGATCGTCGACACATCGGCCAGCCGTTAATACCGAAAAATGGGGTAATTTCGCATCTGGAATCGGCGCGCGAGTGGAGGACGCGAGGGAGGGTGTACTGGAGGATTTCCTAGATTGAAATAAAGTGGCCGTGGCACCACTGTGCGCCGCGGCGGATCATTTAGCGGTTTTGTCGAGCGACGGCCAATTGCCGGCATTGTCGCTCCGCTGTACCACAATGGGCCAATCGGAATGCTCTCTGTCTCTTTTCAGCATCATCGCCACCCTTCCGTCGGCGGCCCCACGCAACCCTTCGCACTCACCCACAGTCATATACGTGCAGAAGGTATACGCGCGTCTAAATTGTCGACAGTTACTTTGTCGTGTACGTTGGAATAAAACAATCGATTCGGTAATTTCGTAAGCGTATCAATATTAAAGTATATTATTATTTTAAAAAATTAATAAAAAATTTTGTCGCGACATTTATTAGGAATCGTTGTAATAATCGGTGTTACGATATATTTATTTTGATAATTAATTTGATAACTGCGTTTAATAAAATGCATCTTGAAAAAGATGTATAAAAGCGAAATGGAAATCACGGTACACAAAGCTACGCGTTCCCCCGTTATCGTGGATTTTAAACTGTACCCCAATGCTGCAACGTACTTGAATTTTCAAGAATGTCGGTTTAAAGTAATTCCAAAGCAGAGAACTATTCCTACACGAGGGAGTCTTTTCTCTATAAAATTAACCATTGACGGATTCGGAGCGTAAGGTATGTTTCGCAAAATTACAGCTAGAAAACGGCAGCACGAAATTTTGCGATACAATAGTCTCTAATTAGTTAAGTGACTTGCGCCCTGAGGCTGAGTCGCCAAAGCGCAATTCTGCAAGCGCTCGAGGGTGCTCGAAACGTTTCTCAAACTTCCCGAAATCTATGTTATAAATCGATCCTCGTGAAAATTGCACGTGAAAATCAGTTTACGTTATTGCGCATTAATCGCTGCATTATAATATAAAATTATTTTATCGCGACGAAGAAGTGTAAAAAATTAATTCTTTGTGAATTATGAAATAAATTTAAATCTATAATTATGAATATCAAAGTGTCGTAATGGTTATTCAAATATGTTTCGTTTTATGAACGTTATTATAATGTAGGATTTTTTGCCTGCTCAGCTTATTGCATTATTTTGAATTCCTTTAACGAGCACCATATTTAACATCGAAATTATGTGCGAGCAATGAGTTAGCCTTTTAAATCTCATCTTGCTGGCCGAATCTAAAACTCGTCATTAAAACTACTTACAAAACTTGCCACTATCAAATGCGCAAAACTCAGCGACACTCGCGTGCCTCTCGGGCTTTGTGAATTCGTCCAGTCAAAGCGACGAAGGGTTAATTATACTTCACCAACTGTCTGGCAAAATCTGGCTAGACTTCTTTCCCTCATTCTCTTCAAGCCGCATTTGTGGAATATTTGAATCAGTCATTGCGAAAAGGACATAAGCATATCTCGTAGAAACACAAGATAGTTGATTATATACATACAATATTTAAATTTATTACATTTATTCTATTTCGTTTATTTTTGCAAAATAAAAGAAAAAAATGTTTTTTTAATTAAAAGTCCCTTTCTAAATATTCATAAAAATTTTTTCTTGTCTTTGCAAGAATTTTTCTCCCGTAAACGTATGTCCTTTTTGATTGATTCCAATGATTGAATCATTCGCGAAATGCACCTGTACTCTAGCTTCTGATAGATCCAGTCTCATAGCCAATTCCTCTCTAGTAAACACATCCGGGTACTGCGTGTTCCCAAAAGCCTTTTCGAGCTCGTGCAGTTGATAGGTCGTAAAGGTTGTGCGCGATCTTCGCACCTTGCGCGGTCTGTCGGACTCGCCCAGATTCAAGGGATCGTGTAGGGAGTCGTTGATCTGGTGATCGCTCAGATGACCAAGCTCTGTATCGCCGGTGTCAACCACAGCATCGGACGACGTCGCGTGATCTGAAATTAATAATACGCAATTTTTAAGGTATCATTTTAGGCAAATAGATAAATGGGTACGTTAAAGTTCTTCTCGGAAATATTATTATTTTACATTCTGCGTGGCAAATGTGTGCGCTGTAATGTGACATCGGTATCAAATCGGACCCTTGTAATCAATCGAAAAGAAGTACCGTTCGTTTTGTAAGACGGTGAGAATTTGTAATCCTCGAAATTTATTTGGCGAATCCTCGCCTGTTAAACAGGAGTATACGTCAAACGATACGTCCGATACTTGAGCGCGGGAAGCGATCGGGAGGCGATTAAGCTATATCGTTCGCGTTGCCAAAACGAAATTGTCGTTTTGCTTGATATGCCAACTCTGGCAGCGGTGGTAGTGGCGGGGAGATACGGGCGCAATTTCATTTTTAAGCCGCACAACGACCGGTACCGATATAACCGATACGCCGATGACGTCCGATCGGCGGATTTGCCAATTTTTAAGCCTCACCCGGCGCTTCATTCTCTCTCTTTTTTTTTTTTTTTTGCACCGTCCATACATCTACCCGCGTGTACACGCCCGCGAAATACCCTACAAATGTAAGTGCGCACATTATACGTATGTGCTCGACAGTACTTAAAAGCCGTCGCTGTCAGTGATTAGCAAATATCACGAGTGCATACTGCCCACACCCTTCCACCTCTTTCTCTCTCTCTCTCTCTTTCTCTCTCGTGATACAGCAACCAGTCTTGCACCCCTCTTGCAACGCGCACCCTTTCCCGGATCTCTGCGATTGTGACCGCCTCGTACCCCAGTCATATTTCCTGCCATGATCGCTTGTTCTGTCCTTGCGCGAGTATCAATAAGGGCTTAAAGCCCCATTAAAAGTAAACTACACGTAGACGTAATAGTCATATATATGGATTGTCCGATTCGTTTCAGGTGAGAAACCGAATCGCGCGATACGTACGATATGCATGTATTTTAAATCGCACGTAAAAGATAAGCTTACGAATAATTTTATGATAAAATGTATGGAATCTTACAAAGGTTTTAACACATTATAAATTTTATTTATATTTATTTATTTATTTATTCACCGTTGTATCACGCATATTTCTAAATTTGCAAAAATTTAGATAATTGACGATTACAATGGCGATTATTTCGGCGACTTTACTTTTATAAAAATTTGCAGCTCTGCAACGATCAAATCGATACAAAAATGTTCAAAAAACGTTCGTCCAATACGCTTGATATTGCACAAGCGCCCAGATAATAACAATTCGGTTGATCTGCATGTAATTTTGAAAGGCACTTGACGGCGTTAAAAATAAATTCACCGTAACGAGTTTTAAAAACGGGGCTCGCGCGGAACGAACCATCGTGTCGCGAAAGTAACGTCTATAAAGTTGACCCCCCCTCTCCCATTTTGTGAAATTACAAAAAAAAAAGAAAAAAAAATGCACAGACGTGCGAAGGTATCGTTGCGCGATTTCCGAGCAAAAGGTAGCAAAAATATCTCGCGGATTTCCCGGAAAAATGCATCGCGGTAATGTCACGGCAAAACTCGTACAAACGATAAAAATCGAGCGACGCGATAAACCTTGTTACCTCTTTGAAGCGTCTAAGAAACGATACATTGTATACGTACACACGTGCGTAACAAATTGCCGCGCGATTTATTATTCCTCTTTGAACTCTCCCTTGTGCCGGTAATCTTGAAAACGGCATGCGCGATTTTTCTCTGGCTCGCTCTTCCTCCGAAGAGCATCTTTTTATAAATCCCTTGTAAAATATCGAGATCCCTTTCAAATAAAACTTTTGTGCGGAAAATCTAAAGTGACACGAAACCGACACGTTTCGCCTTTTGCAAGAAAAAGGGGAAAATAATATTGAAAGAAAATAACATTATCGAAATTTAACAAAAGATTAATATGCGGGGAAAAAATTTTTTTTTTTTTAATACCATTAAGTTTGCATGGTGTTAACTACTCCAACGTATTCTGATCTGTATTGATGAAGTCAACCTGGATTGCGCTCTCATTACTACCGCGAACTAGGCTAATTATTAATTAGCTAACTACATATAGCACTTTAGATTAATATACCTATTATAATTGGATAACGATCTGAGACCGAAGCGGCAACTACAAAGCTACAACTTCGTCTACATCCGCTTACGTGCACGTACCCCGGCTAATTTCACATTAAATTATAATCTGCTTCGTAAACGTTTCCCTCAAAATCACTTTACATTACGCTGCCATATCTTGGAAATACAGTCCTGAGGTTAATAAATAAAATTTATCCCATTAAATATTAAATAGAGTCCCGTTTAATTTTTACCATAATTTATCTAGCTTCAAATATTCCACGTTGATCAACTGGCAAGTTATTTAGTAAAATAAATAAACGGTTAAATAATACTATCCGTTTTACATTTGTGCAGTATACATTTAAAATAATTGATTTAAATACGACCTAAAAACATATTGTGTCGCGCTTTAGCAACCAACATTCCTCACCTAAAGTACTTATTTCAAACATTTAAACGTTCCAAAATGGCCGCAGTACAATTTAATCATACCGATAATTGCCTGATCCAGGTATATCGGCTTTTTCGCCAGTTCCCCGATTTATTGTTAATTCACTCTTCTGGTACCTCGAGTTTTCGACCATTCTAAGCGGCCTAATTTAGCAAATTCAATTGGCAACCGTAAGGTTGTACGAAAAGGTTTACGATTATCCACCCCCTCCCCCCCGCAACACGCTTCGTACATCCTTTTACGCGCCTCTGCTCAGACTAATTAGACAAGCATTTACTACTCGTGCGTAATAATGCTAATCCTACTTTTCGGTGTCGATACATAGCCAGCAGTTGTGATAGGATGAACAGAGATACGATCGAAAACGTATGCACGCCGCCGCCGGCGCACATGGGCACGCGTGTGCGTGCACGCGTGGATTTCCGCAACGCATACACACGCACACACACGCATAGAAGAGAGGCATCGTCGTACTAATCCAAGCTGAATAGAGAGATTTCAATGTTTTTATGCTGGGGCACAATGGAGTGCCCACTTGATGCTTAGCTCTCCACTGCTTTTTATTAAATCTACGGTGCGCCGACGCCTGATGTGGACCAGGCGACTGAGGCAGAGTAGGGGATAGTCGAGAGGGTGAGACTCGCGGAGCGAAATTAAAAATTTATTTACCGTGCCGATCGGGGACAGACGTCGCGAATCATTATGTCGCGAGGCATCGACGAGCCCGTCCGCAGTCACGAAGTCATCGACGGATGAATCGTAGAAATTGTTAAAGGAAATCACAGCGGTTCAGAAATACGGATTAATAATTTTGTAACAGTTGATGAAAGATATTAACAGAGATAATAATAATCGTAATGAGTCTATGTAATTTGGCATTTCTGCAATAAGAGCTCTGACTGCGTTATGTATCTAAACACGTCGTTACATAGCCTTTTGACCTTTCTCAGTAGTATAAACTTTTTTCTAAAAAAAAAAAAAAGGTGTATTATCTCGGAGAATTATTTTTATTGCATCCGCGTTTTTAAGCGGATTTTAAGCATTTATTACATTGTTACGCCCGGTATACGGAGCAGCGTGAACCTGCCGGCTCGCTCCGAAGTCTCGGTTCCCCGTTGCCAGGGGAACGAGGATTATTATTATTTGTTAATTGACAGTTCTGCCCATGTCTTGAATTGGTGCAGACGTGTAACTGCTTGCATGCTCTTTATTAAATATCGTTCCTGTTTCTTTTTACAAATCGTGTCTCTTTCTTTCGCGGAGCTCAGGCGCCGCGAGTGTGTGTGAGTGAGAGTGTGAGAGACGCGAACGCGGAAACGTCCGCCGACCCGTTCCCGGCGTAACAATATTATTATAAGTACGGAAGTTTCAAAAATATAATAAAACTTTGCAAAAATTATTGTCATCTGTGTAAATAAGTATATATTATAAAAAATATAACTGAAATCGTACTTTTTACTTACGTTACTTTAAATGTAACGAAAACTTGAAAGTTTTAGCCTATCTAAGAAGAATTGAAAATCATAAGACCCGTCGTCGGTAGAATATATTTAAGATGTTAAAATGGTCAAAGTCTTAGCTCAAGCATATTGTTCCATCTTCATTCCTTTTTTTTTTTTCTAATCGCAAAGATTAAGAAAGAAAAAGCCGAAACCAAATTCAAAGACGCACGTATAAGTACAGGCTAATTCTATCTTGTTTTTACAGTAATTAAAGAATAATGGAAATGTTTTGTACGACCAGACCAGTCTGGAACGACCGCCTTCTTAATAGAACTCCTATGCGTCTACGAGTCTACGCATTTATGGATTATGTACCTAAGCGTTAAGCGTTAAAAGGGATTTGCGATCCGTTCAGTCGACGAAATATACTTTCGTGAGACAGGAGCGGATTATAAGTGGCCGAGGACTTTACGCTGAAAATCTAATAAAGTCCTTAAAAGGACTTACGTTAATACGCCGGCCACGAGTCTTCCATATAATACGATAAAACGCGACGAGACTATTTACAAAAAAAATATTATAAAACGCATATTTATGAAATTTATGAAATACAAGCCCCACAAAATTCTCATATAAAATACATGGAGTACACGTCGGTATATAAAAAAAGAACAAAAAACAAAAAACAAAAAAAAATTAGCTTTGAATAACTTGAAGAAATAAATAGGCACTTCGTTGCTTAAATATTACACGTACGTTTACTTTTAAATAAAAAGTAGTCAATAAAATATATTTTACTCTACTTCTTTTCTAAACTATAATATAATTCTAATAAAATCGCCAAGTATATATTTAATAACCATACGATAGTTTTAAAATTGGTCATAAATTATGAATACATAAAGCGACTCATTTGAGAATATACGTGCATGATAAATATACACGAACTGCACTTCTAGTAATTTATACATTTATTATAATAATATCAGGAACATTGTTCATGCTTGCACGCCACGTGTAGCATTTCTGTATTTGTACACCGCACAAAGAGACAGTATACGTTAAGCGTGTATACGCATTATGTTTGCGTGTCGTAACGTCGTGCCGTAAATTCGCGTTACAGCAGTTATCACTGATCGCATAAATAAAAAACTAAGTAAATCCCTCGGTAAAATGTATCCCTCATAAAGAATGGAAAAAAAATTCCAGATAAAAGCATCATCGAGCCAATCGTTTTAGAATGTAACATTGAAAACACTGTTACCATTCAATCATTACTATTACTACACTTTAAAAATCAGGACAAGCTTGCATAGCATATCTGCGTAATTCATATGCGTATATCAAGCAAGCTTTTCCTTGTGTATTCTTAGCAACTTTTTTAAAATTAATTTCTTTTTTTTTTAGAATTAAAAAATTAATGTTATTAATCGTAGTACATTTATTCCATCTTTAATATTTTTTAAAGGATAATCAAATTATAATTTTTTAAAATAGAGATCTATTTAAAACTGAATGCTTGATTAAATGTTTGAGTTTTGAAGTAATATTTATAAATTATAAAGATATAATTCAGTTATTTTAATAATTTTATCTTCTAATTTTTATAATTTATACCAAAAATTATCAGTTTTTCAATGTTTTCTTATTAAGACGATGATAACTTTTGTAATGAGCGATTAACGGCAAAAACGTGTTTGTGCTATTGATAAAAATGTAGAATAGCGATTGTTGTATGGTTTTGTTTGACTATAAACTATAACAGTAGTTCAGGCAGTGCATGAAACAATGGCAGTTCTTCAAAAGTTGATAACATGATTTATCACGATATGACGATTTTACAAAAGTGAATGTATCGAAACAATCAGCCGTTCGTGCGCCTCTTCGTAACCTAATCACGTGCATGCACTCGCGTGTCGCAACGCCGTGTTGTAAATTCACGTTACACCGATCGTCGCCACAGATTCCGTATCCCGCGACGACCTAATTACGTTACGTTGCCTTTAATCGCACAATCCTAAGGTTAACAGCGTATTTCAGGAGATTTTTATCACTTCTTATTGCACAAGTTTATAATTCTCTTAATTTACAGGTAAACTTAAACTTTTTTAATATCTTTAATATCAAAAACTTATTAAACTTTTTATTTCTTTCTTTTATATCTATGTCTTATTTTACGAACAATATAATTATTAAAAATTAAGATAAGGATATATAAACTGAAAGATTTATATTTTTGATCAAAAAATTAAATTCTTTTTAAATATATACATGTATATAGTCTCATGTTACTCTGTTAATATAAAAAGTAGTTTTGTAGTTAAAAAAAAAAATTTTATTATATGAATATTTTGCGCGCAATTTCTTCATAAAAAGAAAAAACACTTTGCCGTACCTTCATCTTTAGCGTGACCTAATATCTGATCGATGCTGTACACATTTCTCTTCTGATTATAAGTTTGGGCCATATCTGGAGCAGAAGTCGTTTGTTGTCAGAAATCACTGAAAGTAACTTCCCGCAAATAAATCGCAATACGTAATAGCAGTCCTTGACCCACGAAAATCACTGGCAAATCATAGATTCTATCGTCCCAGGTGACACGCGCGGAAATTGAATCTACCCGCCGAGTCGCGTGTGCCTCCGTCGAGTGCGGTCCAGGCGGAGAAAGGTACGCGAAGAGAAATGTGTGAACCAAAAAAAAAGATAGGGAATGAGGAGAAGACAGGAGTATACCGAACTTCGTTCTCCACTTTCTCGACGGAAAATGCATCAATCGACGGCGCACCACGCACTGGCTCGTCGGACATGAAAGCAGCCCTTAATATCGCGTACACCACCTCCACCTTGCAACCCCTAACACCGCCATATTAGCCCCTCGGCCAATGGGAGCGTGCGCTTTTCACCCAAAGCCACCCCGTAATCGGAGGCTGAATGAAGCCTGGGCGGGGAATATTTTGCCCTTTCCGCGTAAATCCCCGGATTTTTTTCTGCTCCCCCTACCCGTCTCACCCTCCCTCCCTATTCGTCCGCCCTCTTGCCGTCTCTTTTCGCTCTTCCAGTTCTTTTCTCTCCTACTACATTCGATCCATCGGCCTACGTTCATCTTCTTCGTAAGTTCCATCTTCTTTAAGCATTCTCCGAATTATTTTCTTTCTCTTGTTCTTGTTTTTTTATTTTTTTTTATTTTTTTATATATTTTTTTTGTTTTTTATTTTGTTTTGTTATATATTTAACCGCCCTCTTTATATTTATATTTGTCGTTTTTTTACATACTTTTTTTTCTATTTCTCTTAAAAAGCGCAATTTTATTACAATTATGGATAATTTAACAATGACATAGAATTTATTTATACGTTCGAAATTAATTAAAAAATTAAAATTATGATCATTAATTTAAGAAAGAAACAATTAAGTGTTATGTCTTTTTTTTAATTATTTCTAAATTGTGTGTTTTCTGGTTAATTTCCTATCACAAATCTTTTGATACCGATTACGATCTATACATTCTATTCTATATCATTGAACGCTTGAAAACTGACCACATATTTAGAACAAAGGAACTACACATTAATAATGATTAAAGGAATATATATAATATTTTCTTGTCAGGGATTTATCTATACAGTTTATCTTGTCGCGCGTCTGTGTGACTTGATAGTTCGATAAAACGAGGTATCAAATCTCCGCATTGATTGAACACAGAATGTTTGCCGCCATCTGTATAAAGGCGTGGGTGTTCGATCTCGTCTCTGCTTGCCTCATAGTCGGCTTTATCATGCAAATATGGTATCGATACTCGGTTGTTGTGACGATAAAAAAATAGATTTCTCAAAGTTCTACTCCCATATAACTAATAAAGCCGCAGAAATAAAATCACCGGAATATCGATATTTACTTATAATATTTATACCGTCAAATATTATACAAACGTGCATACAGAAATATCTAAAATATTAATTTTATATATTAAATGAATATCAATTCGAATACGTATTTCTTAAGGCACTGATGCTCATCATTATAAAAAGGCATATTAATTTTTTCAAGTCACGTATTAAAGTAGACGTTGATACGTAATATGGCTTCAATGTGCACTGTATTGCATATTAAAATATTATTTTAATAATCGCAATATAAGTTTTTTTTTTTATTCGGTCTTCGTTTAAATTTTCAAAGAAATTCGCAGTCTGCCAAGCAAATTAAAATAAAATAAATGTGCATACGTTTATCCGTATTCCATAAATGCAATTCACGTCTATTTTCCACCATTCGCGGTAATAAACGTTATGAAAAATTTTACCATGCTTATAGAATCCTAAAAAATTACATACTTACAACGTTGAATTATATTATACAGATTTTTAACACATTTGTCTTATTCTGAAACACTTAAATCTTTAACTCGCCCGCGTTACGACTTTTCTGCACCCTCCCCCTCGTCGCGAATAAAACGTTACGGGGGAGGGGGTCATTTTGCGAATTAAACAAGCGAAAATTAAATAATCACGTGCGTTTGCATATCCAGAATGATTACAGCATCATTCGGCTCCTCATTTGCGCGGATTCATGCCGAGATGCATAAGACCCGATGTTGTCGTAAACATTTGCGCGCGTGAAACAGTATCTCCCTTTCCTCCCTCTTTCTCTCTCTCTCTTTATTCCGTTTATCCTATAAAAGTCAGTAGTTCTTGGAGCTCGGGTTTATCCGACGAACGGCGTGCCAGCCGACAAAGCTCGGTTGCGCCTCGGGGGCCAATAACGCGACGCCCCCTGATATACAACCACGAAAGAGCGACTGAAACCTCTTCGCCACCCCTTGCCACTGTCGCGTGGCGACTTTCCCGTGTCTGCTAAATCGCGTTGTTGTCATCTCCGAAAGTGATCCACCTTCGCGACGGCGGAAAAGAAAAAGCGGCAATCTCCACCCATTGAAAGCATCGCGAGAAAAACACCTTCGCTGAAGGTCTGCAAAAGATTTGCATAATAAATCTCGGTCGCGATTTCATAATCCGTTGTGGAAGTTTATAAAACATTTTGCGAAATTATAATATCAAATTATATCGAATAATGAATATTGAATTGAATAATGGAAGATTATAAAATTGTAATTAGATAATTGTATCTTTTCTTCTTTAACACGTGCTTATATATTATTTTATTTTAATTTTTTTTTAAGTTTATTATTCCCTTTAATCGTCGAAATTCAAACCGCGTACATTACTTTCGCGCGATCCGCTCGCCTCGTTTATCTCATAAAATTCAGTGATTCTTCGTTTCATTCGGCGACAACAATACGCGGCATGGCCTCAGGGGCCAATAACGATGTCCCTGATACTCCGTCCTCCCTTAGAGAATCAGGGAGAGTTGAGATTCATTCCCCTTTATGTTGTTAAAACAAAGCTCGCGTCAATTTGGAGCATTATCTCATCGCGTTACCGTTAGAAGTTAATTTCGTCATTTAATGACATAAACTTTTATCCCTACGGTGCTCCGCGCTTTTCTACGATCTCGAATAAAAATGTTTTGTTTTAACGTAAACTGAAGTAAGAAGATCTCACAGCGTTACGTGCTTTTCAATCCGACGCGACACGGGCAGACGCAAATGCGGACGTACGAAGCGATCTAACTCTTAACACTCGTCGTTATCGTCGTAAACTCGTCGTTTCACGTCAGTTATGGACGTCGGTAATTCCCGTTGGAGTGGCGTTTGATCTTCGCGCCGGTTCGCCGAGTCCATTGTGAATTGTATCTGCTTCCTTTGCGCCTCGATTCCGCTCCACCTCGTCGCTTTCCGCGCCGCGAGCAGCGAGCCACCTCTCTTTTGCAGATTTAATGCCGCCTATTGTAGGGCCCGGTGGTACCTTGCATACCTTTCTCTTCTCCTTCCTGCCTCGCGTACCGTCTCCTTCGATCGTCGCCGTTTCGTGGAACACCCGTTTACTTGTCCTCCACGGATCCATGATGTAACAATTACGCTCATGAGTTATTATCTCCCGAGATCGCTAGCGTCAAAAAGAACACCTTTCCCTTTCGCCCTCTTCGCTCACGCTCGCTCGACTAAGTGAATGAAAGCAATCTCAGTAAAACTTTTATACGCAACGACGTTCCTCGATAAAAGAAAAGGGATAAACATTTTTACCTTTGTTTTAATTATATCTATTTAGCATAAATTTTTAATAATTTGTAGCAGCAAAATGATTTCCGTAAAATTAGAACAGCATCGTCAGATAGGACAAAAAATGCGCAGATCAATTAAAACGTATTAAATAAAAGAAAACAAATTAAGGGATGGTAATAATGACGTCGATGAATCCGTCTGGAAAACAGAAAATGTAGATTTCCACGCAAAACGTGAGTACGAAGGAAACGCTCAGGATAGATACAGGGATCAACGAAGAAAAGAGATCGGGATGCAACGAACGGCGACTACGCCGCTGCTAAATAAACTGAAGCGGAAACCTCCTCTCTGTACAGCAGCTCGGGGGGAGGGGGTGAGAGGAGAGACGGTGGCAGGAAAGAGGGTTGCAGGGAGGTTACTGCACACCCCGGCGTGACTGCGGGGATTTTATTAACTTCTGCACAACGGCGGCGCGCCGCACGTCTCGCTCAGAGCAGCAGAGAGAAAACGGAACAGACCTCGACCCCGACACAAACAGCCAAATAAAGAGATAGTAATTATTGTGTTTGTGCCCGGTTTATTTCTTCGCTTCTGGCTCGTCCCTCGAAACGATCTTTCACCTCACCCCATTCATCCCTCCGGTCCTCCTCTCGCCATGTGACGCGCACCTTTATCAGACCGCTGTGCCATCACCTCGCGAAACGTCAGAGTAATTTCATCCGTTTAACTTCAGACGGGGCTTGGACCACGACCGGATGCGAGGTCCGGCGTTGTCGTTATATAAAAATTCAAACGATTGAAATTCGAAGGGATCGAACGCGAAGAAGGACGGCGTATCGATTTCCGCTCGAGAAAAACTGGACTTGTAAATAAATTCAACGTGAAGTGCCTGGAGCCGTAGAAAGCCTTCACCGCGTTTACCAAAATTACACGACGAGCCCGTCGACCGTGCGAGATTAGAAGTATCGGACGGAACATTGGCAAGTACGATCGAAGCCGATGGGAGCTTTGATCCGCAGCGCGGATCCAACATCTCGCACGTGGCTGAACGCTCCCCATTCCCGGGGCAATGTCGTCCTCTTCGCCTCACTTTCGAAAACCACCCTCCACATCCCGCCGTCCATCCCCTCGTCACATTCACGGGGAATTCCAAATGATCGCGAAATAACTGCTCACTTATATCAATTCACCGACTGCTCTTTATAAAGACGCATTCACGCGTGCCATCCGCGATCCTACCCCCAACGCACGTCAAGGACTCGCTCTTCTCACCCTCCCACGTGCAGTGGCGGATTACCTAACAAGCGGGTACGAAGCTCGTCTGAAACTTCGCAAAGGCTTTTAAGTAACATTAGCGATAACTTAATTTTTTTATTTTTTTTTAACGTTACGTTAATTATTAATCAATAATACTCGATAAATTAGAAATTTCCTTCCACGCTGAACTTTTTGTGGTTTCTTCGATTAAAAAAAAAAAAAAAAAAATGGCAAAATTAATTTGCACTTTGGGCTTCTAAATGCCTTAATCCACGACTGCCTACATCGTCACTTTTTTCTGCTCTTTTAGTGGACGATATAGACGACCCTTCTCTCTTCTTTCAGCGTGTAATCCCCGAAATGATCAAGCCCTCTCGACGACCATCATCTACCCCGGCGCTTCTCCCTGCCTTTCTGCATTCGTTCGGTCTCCTTTTAGTCACGTGGAGTAACAACGAATCATCCTAGTCAATTATCTCGAACACGATGGCGTTCCCTCGTCACGCGCGTTAATTGTTCCTTGGAGCTTTCAAAATTGCCATGGTGAGCTCTATTAAATTACGATTATGACACGGCGAGTGATATATATTTTTATAAATGTCAGGATGTAAAATTAAATGTGAGTTAAATTACCATCAAAATCTGTGTCTTTAAAAAGAGGCACGCGTCTTTGAATATCATCGTGTTCTGTTACCTACTTTACGGCGGAGAGGAGTATTCTGCAAAAATTGCTCGATACTTTTTAGCTTCTTAATCGGACAAAATCCGCAGACACCGATTACGCATTTGAGGGCTAGCCAATAGAGGAAGTAGAAGGCAGAGGATCGGTCTCGAGGAGAGGAGATGATCGTCCTCGAAGGGATTTCTCCGGTAGGTAACGCCGCGGCGTGCGATTCAGGAGACAATAGCCAGAAGAACGGGGAGGAAATATAATTGAGCGATTTGAGACGCCGCCTTCGGAAGGGGATAAAAAATAGACGGGTGGGGACAGGAAGGAAGGCAGATCCGGCCCGATAAAGTATAATTATTTTCCGATAGAGTGGAAATTATTCGGGAACGAGCCGTCGAGCTATTGACGATATTCATACTTTTATTAAACGACTCTCTGACTGTCCCTCCAGCTTTCCCCTTTTGCCATTCACCCTCGAATACCTTTCCGTTCCAACACTTACCTTAAGACACAATATTGCGCGTAGTACAAAGAACATTAGGCTGAGTATCATTTCGATAAGCGGATAATTAGCTGATACCTAAAGTCCGTACATTTAGAAGTTCTATATAAAATAGCATGTGCACTTATTGTTTTAATTAAGATTGCGTACGAATTTTTACATACGACTGTTTTTGTCAAAAAATGTTTTATGCCAATAATTACATAAAAATCTAATTATAAGAGTATTTTTAAAATAACATATTACTCCCGTAATTCTTTCTAATTGGCGTGTGTTAACAAATTGATGAAAAAAACTGTCGCGAACTAAAAGAACGTAATTTTCGAGGTAACGGTGACATACAGCTCGGGTATATTGGGGGAGATTCTTCGTCAAAGCAGCCGTAATGTCTCGCGAGAATGCGTCCTCGCATCAGTTTTGTAGTATCTTACTTTATGAAGGTAGGAAGACCCCGCCCTGGCGATGACACGTTGATAATGATACTCCGCAGCTATTCACGAGCGAGTAACATTGTTAACTTTGCAATACGGGAGAGGGGTAATCGCGGAGGTGGGTGAGATAGGACGACGCGGACGGCGAATGGTAGAAGGGGGAATAAAGCGGAGAAAGCGAGATCTCGCCCATTGTAAGGCAGGGGATGATAATAGGTTGACATCTGCACTCAGCAGCTCCGGTTCCAGCAGCTCGTTGGAAACGCAATTAATATTCGTAATTATGCCACATCCCCACCCGTAGTCGCCCCCCATTGCCCTCCCCCTTTTCCCTTTCGTCTTTCCCGCCTCGGCGTGCTTCTTACTCCTTCGTTATCTTCCTCCTGTCGAAGAACGAGATTTAACGAGATAAGTTGTCATCGCGATATCTACCTTTCTTTTCTTTCCTTTTTTTTTTTTTTTTTTGTTTTGTCAGCTGCTAAGGAAAATCCGACGACGGATCGCGTCTTGAACTCTCGCAACGGTGCCCAACGGTGGCCCCTTAGGGGTTCACTTTTATTGCCTGGCAATAATTAAACTAATTACGAGCATAAAATAAACAAAGAGTATATCGGATAATATTAATGTGCAAGATGTACCAAGTTATCTATAAAATTTGCATTGTAAAATTTAAATTAATATAATACGTTGATTTTTTTAAGAATCGTTATTGTCAATTGTAATTAACTTAATTATTATTAATTTAGAACTCTGCAGAATGGCTCTTGTTTACTTACAGCGCCGAAAGTGAAAGAATACTGAATCGGAGAAAGGAGCGCGCGTAAAAAAAATTTATAGTAGGTATCTTAGCCACATTTGTGGAAATATTGATCACTCGTAATGACGGATAATACATATAGAATTTATATGCGGCATTGAGGTGACCCTTTATTCTACCACCCTTCTAAAAACTGTCACGTTCAGTGCACCACCTGCCGCTTGGTCTAATTGCGGACACGGGAAACAAGCGTCGAAGTGTCGAACGCTTCAAATCTCGATTTACGGTCGTGCGGTTTATAATTTTATTAATTGCTTCATAAAAAATATAGTAACATCACATTATATGCAGCTACTATCTGCATATATTTTCCCCTTTTTTTTCTTTCACCGTCAACAAATCTTTCGCGATCTTTTGTGTTACTCACGAGAAGGTTTCCTTGCGTAATTTCTTAATATTTAGTATTTAAGTAGAAGAAGAAGCGCGCGGGTCAGGCATGCAGACGTGCGCTTCCTTTTCGCGCTATCCTGGCTGTTGCTGCAAAATATATAATCTCGCGGCAAGTGAGAGAAAGAGAGTGGTGAAGGGGAAGGTAGACGAAGGAATGATTCAATGGAGCGGAAATTACGCAACGGAATTTGCGACTTCTCGTCCACCGTAAGCCCCCGCTGTCCAAATAGAAAATGGATTAAGAGCATCGAGGTACAGTTTCGAAGCGGAGTCGTAGATATTATCGGTAATAGCGCAATTATGATAATGGCGGGTAATTCTGCACAAAATTCAGATAGGGAGAAAGAGAGAGAGACGAGGGAGAACGAAAGAGAGAGAGAAAGAGAGAGTGAGGTGCTCTCGCGGGCCGGGAGGGCGGGGAATGTTGTAGGTGCGCAGAGGGAGAGAGAAGGAGATAAACGGGCGAACTGAGACTGCTAATGAAGGAAACAGTTAGATTCAAACGGCCTCCAATAATTATCCTGCCAGCCATATTATAGTCTCGACAATGCACGAAATTGTTCACACTTCCCTTAACAGTACATCTAACGCTCCGTAGTTCCTGAATGCCGGATGGAAAAGGGTAGCTGAGAAAGGGGACTAGTGTTACTACTCGAACTCTTACGAACATGATCGTACGGTACGAGCTGCCGCCGCGATTTTTAACCGCTAAACATTTAAAAGGACGCAAGTACGTGCGAATGTTTTCCAGCGATTGTTATTAAAGGAACGTAAAAATTTAATTTTAATTTTGCTGCATATTTTTTTAAAGCTACGAGTAAAATAAGATGTACTCGACAATCGACGGATGTGAATTAAGCTCGCGGAGCATTCATCGTGTAACTCGCGTTGAAAAATGAAAACGTTCGGGACCAGTGTATCGCAAATCATATCTCTCCCCCGGCTTCGTCGTGTAATAAGCTTCAGTCACGACTGCATAACTTGGGGAATATAGTCGCACCGATGAATGCACGTCGAACGATCGTACGGACCGGCAAATTCATGCCATTTAGGATTGAACCTCGAAGCCAGAGGCCCGGTCTCGCGGCGTTGATGTGTTGATATTAGTAGAGCTAATTTGATAGTTTAATCAATTTCCGTAAGCCGACGGGAGTTTAATAGTGATGTCATCATTTTCAACGGGGCACAATGAGGTTAATCTCGCTCGACGAGCTAATATTCGGAGAGTTAATAGAGTTTCAAATGCAGGCAGGGCCGTTATTTGCCCGCATCCGTTCGCGAACGTACACGTACGTCGAGGTATCGAGACAACGGGGAGGAAAAAAAAAAAAAAGGATTAGCCGGGTCCTCGCGCCGGAAGAAAAAGCCTCCGTCTCGGCGACGACAAATCGCTGCGATTCGCGTTAATTCGCCGCGTTAAATAATCACCTGAGGGTGGATCGAGCAAAAACGGAAAGACAACAATCGATACACTTCACCGAGGATTACGTCGCGTAATACAATGTTACCAAATTGCAATTTCTGTAAGCGCAAAGCGAATTCGAGCTTTTCTCAGAGCGAGGTCGACCAAGAAAACGGCTCTCTCGATTATTTTCGAAAGGGTAGACTACTTTTTAATTATATAAACTCGAAAAGCTTGTTCAGGAAGAAAAAGGAGCCGAGGAATCTGGAAAGAGAAACGAAAAAAGAGCGTGCGTGATATTTAAACAAAAATCCGGGCAACGGGCAGACGAAAGCGGCCGTGGGTATTACGCGGTGTAGGGGGTGGAATTAAAGATTCGCGGGTGTGTTTCGCAGTTTTCGTTCGAGCAACCCTGGATACGAATCCCCCGAGCCGGGCATATTAGGTGGAGGTACGCAGTTAGGCAATAACCGCTGTCAATAGAACCCGACCTCTCCTCCACCACCATCTCCTGCCTTCTCCACCTCCTCGCCCACTCTCTCTCTCTCCTTCCTCTTCCTCCTTCATCTCCCCTTGCCTCTCCTGAAGTGGTCCCCACTCGAAAATGCTACTCGCTAAATTAGGTAGGTTATATGGGTTTCGTTTCATTTGCGAGCAAACTTTAATAAACGCTAAAATTGCGTAAAAGAGCAAGGTTTTCAGACGGACGGATCAGGGTCGGGCTGATCTCTCGTCGTTGGAGACGGTACCCGCAAATACGGCAAACAGCTAAAAAAACCGCATTATTACATTTTATTAAACGGCAAATATGACCGGCGAGGCAATTTCGAAAAATTATAAAGCGATCCTCTCAAGAAAGAAAAGAGAGGGAACGTCTCAAAAGAAAGATCAGGAAAAACAACGGTAGTTTATTAGACAAGTATATAATATTCGATTTAATAAACAATAATTAATTAAAGAACCAAAAGTGATATCTATGTGCATTTCTATTTCTCTCACTTTGCTTTATAATTTATTTTAATATTACATACCTCTCCGTGCATTATTTACTTACTAAAAAGAGGTATCGAGTTTGATTTTACATATTTTTGTTAACAAAATTAATATTTTATAATATATTTGAATATTAAAATGTAAATTAAAAAATAATTGTATGATCGTAATATACTCGTGATTAATGAAAAAGGGATATTACGAAACGTAGATACAAGCACTTATCGTATATTACACTGAATTTGGTTATCGAGACATGCAATTTCTAATGTTAAAGTCAAAATGTAATGAGTTATAAATATAATGAGTATCATAAAGAAAAGCTGAACTCTACCCAGTGATACAGCTCAATGTACAATTGTACTGATCGAAAGAAAAAAAATATTAATTGCTAAAACTAAAGTTGCGAAAGCGAGTCATTGATAAATTAAATATCTTATTTATCAGCGATATATCTCTCGATACAAGTCTAATCAAATAAATTTCTTAGTTTCAATAAAATCCGCTACGAGCCACCACCAACTAAGTCTACGATTTCGATTCTGGAAGTCGGAGCAATAGCGTTAGGTTATGTCGCACGTAAATGTACACAAATTAAAAGTGAAGCGTATTCCAGATCGAAAATGAGTCTCGTGGCGTACGACACCAGCGATGAAGGCTCCGAAAATGAGGAGAGCGAGTCTGCGGAACCAGTCGCTGCAAACGACACGGATAATGACGCAGCCAAAACTATAACTGTGCAAATAAACTCGAAGCTGTCTTTGCCTGCTCCGAAAGTAGTCTCGCAAAATAAAAATGTCGAAGTGGAGGAGAACGACAGTACGGAGTCCAATTTTCAACTCGATATGCTGCCAAAACCTAAAGATCTCACTTCGACGAGCAACTTCGAAGAGGAAGTGGACGAAATTCTGTTGAAAAAAGAAACGGAGAGGCAAATCCCGAAACCAGTAAAGAAGCAGACAGTAAAGATATCGGTGCCTTCTTTATCAGAGGTATGCATATTCAAGTTCTTAACTTTATTGAACATTTTATATTAATCTGTCATATTAAATCAGTTTAAGGATATCGAGGAAGAAAGCGAGGTAAAACCAGCTAAGATTGTACAATTGCCACAAGTAGGTTTTAAAATAAATTCTTAAAATAAATATACTAAAGCTAATGTTAAATGTTGCTCATAAATCGTTATTATTGTAGAGAGGCTGTGGACTTTTTTCCGTTCTAGTACCACCAAAAAGAGAAACAAAAAGTAATAAGATTCTAATACCTCAAGCTGTTAAGAATTTAACAGGAAAAACAAATATACAACAGTCAAAAATGACGAAAAAAGCTAATACATGTCAGAATAATTCTAAATTAAAAATATCAACTTTAGAAAAATCACATAACGAACTAAGTTCTGACGAAGATGATACGTCGATAGATTTCTTTGGATTAACTGAAAATAAAGATGCACCGAGCAGTTCTACAACAGAATTATTAGATTCAGAATTATCTTTAGATCTTGTACATAAACGAAATACTGAAGATTTAAATGATGAGTCGAGTAATTCAAGTAAAATATTAACAAGTAACGTTATAAATCTACCCAAGGAAGAAATTTTACTGAAAAATAAAGTAGAGGTTGGCCCAAAACTACCAATTCCCGAACAAGAATATAATGTGGATATGGAAGGCAATGTTGCTTTTGACGAAAAGGCAATAGAATATCTCTGTGGTAAAAGAGGTATAAAACGCAAAGAAATTGATGGAGCGGATATAATCGAAATAAACGGAGAAGACATAAAGCCAGACGAACGAGAATGGCTGGTGAAAGCATTGACGGAAGAGTCTGTACACAGGCCAGTATCTATGCAGAGTAGCGGTGGAGTAAACTCTCAATCTAAAAAGAAACATCAAATAACTTATCTAGCGCATCAGGCCAAAGCTATGGAATTAGAACTCAAGAATCAGTGGTCGCAAAATAGGATGGCACGGAAACAGGCAAAGTCAAAATACGGTTTTTAAGAGCTACAATTTATACAAGCATTTTTTTTATTTTTAAGTGCACATACAGGTAATCTTTATTTGTTAAGTAAATTAATAACATCTATATGACAAATATTGCAAATATAAAATACATCGATAATTAAGTTTGAAATTACTGAACCTTATCTAAAAACATCCGTTCTAAATTCTTATACTCTTTTCTCTTATTTTCCACTAATAATTTAGCCTGCAATAAATTAGGTGGTAAATCACCATACTGGGCAAGTGATTGATTAAGATCTGCCAGTCTGCTAGTCTGCTCTAAGTACTCTTTGTACTTATTCAATATTTCTTCCGAGTAAAATTCATTGACCTGCATATCACTCAAATCTGTCTCTAATTTTTTAAAAACTTGTTGGTACTCTTTCAGTTTCATAGACAGAAAATCTTTGTTGCAATCCATATCGTTATTTTCTGTAGTGCCGATATCGTTTCTGAGAGACTCCACTGCTTCTTGAAGATTGTCCAACTTTGTCTGCAACTTATTACAATTTCTGAACAACTTATCATATTTCAAAGACATTTGCTTTTCCTCTCGTTGTTGCTTCTTCTCCTCTATAATCTTCCGTTCTCTAACAATTTGCAATGCTGTCTCGTCAAAGTCAAATAGCCCTTCTGATTTTAAGATTGAAGACAATTTTTGCAAACTTTCTTTTATATCAATGGGCAACGTATTGACATCAAAATCCAGTTTGTTCAATAAAAGGGTTATCTCCTTTGTATATGCAACATTCTCTTCTGTTGTCTCTGAGATAGCTGTCTGCAAGTGTTGAAGCAAGGTCTCCTCAACTGATATATCTTTATCATAGCATTTTGTGGAACTGGTCGAAACCGAGTTATTTTGTGAGAGCAATGCTACCTATTTTTAAATAATTACTCATTAACATAACTCATTACAATTATCTATTACGAAACTGGTAATGTTATATGCTTTCCTTTTAGTAGACACAGCCAACACAAGTGTCGTTCTGTTTTCGTTATTTTGTCAATACAAAAAAAGACAGAATGACATTTTTGTCGACTGTGTCTACTAAAAGGAAAGCAGCCGTTATATCTCATAAATGTAGATATTTTGTACTCTTAAATAAAAAAAAAAAACTTACCCCACTTATATCCATTTTATTGATTATTCTGATCCAATTGTTTTGATCTATATGTTTTACAACCTCCTTATTTATGCCATTCGACAACTATCAAATAACCAAATAACTTTTTGAATTCCAGCAACAAAACAGTCAAGGGAAGGAAACGAGAAATGTCGCAGTCGCAACGTTACATCACATAAATTTCTACGTTCTTGGTGTCTCAGAAAAATAACGTTGTCGAGTATTGGCAGCACTGTATGGCACCGTATTCGAGTGCTTCAGCGCGCTTACCGGCGTGTTTGTTTGTTCGATATAACCTCTCTTTCGCGTGGCGTTTTTAACTTTTCGGTTCACCATCGAGCCGAAATTTCCTGTCGGCCCGTAACAGGTGAAAGATGGAATCGTTAACCAACATTAAGGAAAATCTCGATCAGTCAATTCGCCTGCTAAACCAGCAGAATAGCCAGCGGCGAACATTGTTAAGGTTAAGTGGTCAACGAAGCACTACCCCGAAGAGGATATCATTGCACGCGTCTGGTCAGTCGCGAAGAGACATCGACGATAGCAGACAAACGCTCAATGACACTCAAAGTCCGGGGTTGGCCGACCGAACCTCCGGCTTCAAATCGGCCAAGTCTTACAACATGGATATCGACCTCTCGTTAACCCTTGCGCCCCACGAAATCCGCGACATAATGGTACGCTCGGAGAAAAACGACATCACCATCAAGGAAATGATGGAAGATAGCACAGCAACCGGGGCAATTTTGAAAGCTAACGAGCCGTGGCGCGAGACTAAAGCCAAGCTCTACAACGACTTTTTGCTCAGCATCCAAGCGCATTTTTCAGAGGCACAGGTTTTTGACACTGTTGCAGGCTTCATACAGAACTGTACTGTCACGTTGGACATAATGAGAGGTATCGAAATAAATATAAAATATATTATGTTTTTTTTGTAATATAAATATTAAACAGAACTATGGTTTGATTAGGTATGCAATCAAAAGTTGAGAATACAGAAATAGCAGAAGAAGAAATTTCCTTGGAAAGTGAGAGGAACACATGGAGGCTGATATATTGTCTTTATCAGAATCGTATAAGCAGTGCTGGCTTGTCTACTCAAATGGAACAAGATGGACTTGTTAACAATAATTATATCTCTGAGAAAGATGTTATAGAAAATTTATACAAGTCTGAAACCTACATCAGGGAATACCAATTAATTATTGACTGGTTAGAAAAAAATGCTCTTGATCAAGCAAATAAATACCCATCTGTGGAGCTCTTTACTGATAAAACAGTAGCTTGGGAAAATACAGTTCATCAGTTGCACAATCAGAATTTAGGAATTACATTTAGCTCATCTAGACCATTAGTTTCTTCCTTAGATCCTGATGCACCAATACGAGAGGGTAGACCATTACATGATCTGGATAGAGAAGATGATGCTAGACTTGAAAAAAGAATGTTTATAGAGGTATATATCAATCAGAGCTGTATAAGTAGTGATTACTTTTTTTTACAGCTCTGATATCAACTATTATTTTAAACTGAGATAATTATTTTTTATATTTATTGTAATTTATATCAATTTTTTAATACAAAACAAAAAAATTTTGGAAAGAAATACATTTTACATGTATACATATCATATACAGGTACGTTGTGGACGTCTTCAAAAAGCACAAGCTTTAGCCATACACTGTGGTCAACCTTGGAGAGCAGCATCTTTACTAGGATGGATTCCTAATCACGATCCAAATTACAGTAATCCGTTAACAGACACTAAATTACCAATCGAAGGGAATCCTAATAGAAGTCTTTGGAAATTGTGTGCTTGGGAATTATCTCAAGATAAACGCATAGGTAACTAATATAATTTAATATTATCGAAATATATATTATTAATAAATCAAAAAAATTACAATTATAATTTTTATTAAAATTTCTAAATATTCTAAAATCTTAAATAATTTTTTATTAATTTAATTTTTATATTATATTATAAATTGAACTATTTATGTATATAAAGAATCTAAATTTTTTTTGCGCAGGTATATTCTATCGTGGCATATACGCAAGCCTTTGTGGCAACGTTCAATTACTTCTACAAATAGCCTCGTCTTGGCAAGATGCATTGTGGGCATATGCGAAGAGCCTTTTAGATATCAAAGTCGAATCGGCACTAAGATTAATGATGGTAAAAATATATACGGTTATGCCCGAAGAATATTGGAAAAATGAAATCTCATTAGAAGATGCCTTCAAAGAATTGCATGCATCAAAAAATCCGATAATACGTGCTCAGTCCAACACACCTGATCATTTAATTCAAAAATATATAATATTGGATCAAATACCAAAATTGATGGAAGAGATTGAAAAAATGGTGGATTCTGGTGCATGTGATTCGCAGTTTCTCAGATTTTTAGCACATTTAATACTATTCTTCAGACAAATTGGGAAAAGTACAAAGAATAAAGTAGAAGACAAAGTACTGCTGGCATATGTTTGTGTTCTTATTGAAATAGGCGATCCAATTTTAATCGCATTCTACACAGCTACGTTACCTCAAGAGTATCAAATAACCAAATATGCTTCTTATTTAGAGAATGTTACAGACTATGAACAACGCAAGCAATGTTTACACGCAGCAGAAAAGGCAAACTTGAATGTAGAAGCAATTACAAAATTAGTAGTGGAAAATATACGTAAAAAAAATTTAGAATCTGATCCAACGGATTTGAAAGGAACTATCACCAAAGCGGACATGGAGAAAATTAACGGTCTGGATTGGTTGATTTTTTATCAAAGTCAAAGAGAAGAAGCTTTACGGCAAACAAATGCGCTCATTAGATACTTCTTGACTAACGAAAAAATTGATGCGGCGCGGAAAGCATTTAACAAGGTAAAAACTGAAAATATTTTTACTAATTTATTATATACATTTTTCTTGTATCTCTTAACAGTTTATAAATAATTCTGCCATGAATTGCTTTTATTGATAAATGATTAAATTGTTGTATTTTTGTTATGTAGATCCCAGCAGATTCGATCGAATCAGTTATAACTGAATATCCGTCTATGGATTGCACACTCGCGAGTCTTACGATAACTAATAATTTATCCAAAAAAGCAGCTGCATCGATAAGAGAATATCTTTGTTATAAAACATACCTTGATGCTCAGGAAGGTTTCAGTGAATGGTTCTCGCACTATCATCATGGTAAACCTATACCCCCAGAAGAGTTACCGACATATGCCACGTTTACAGAAAAAGTTGCATATGATCACAGAAAAACTCAGTACAATTCTGAATTAGAAAGATGGAAATCTACGATGCAGCATCACACAAAGGTACATATAAAATATAAGCGCATATTGTAACGCGCGTAAAATAAAAAATATTAAAGTGTTTACTTTTCAGGCTGTGAAACAATTATTATTTAACGTTTTATTATTTCCTGACGGCGGCTGGCTCGTGGATTCAAAGAGTAATAACGACGAGCCCTGCACAGCCGAAGATGAACTTAGAGAACATCAATTGGAAAAACTACGTGAGCTTTGCATTCCAAAAGTCACACTTTTGTTGCATTCGGTTATGTCTCAAATGAATGAACATGACGATTGCATTCAATTGGCTGATATACTTACGTCTGAACAACATCAGTTATATAAAGTACGTATAAATAGCAAAATAACTATTACAACTTATATAAATATAAATTTAAAAAAAGAACGAATATTAATATATTTATTTTTATAGGTTTTTTCGAAAGAAAGATTACGTGAGATATTAAAAAAGATCTGTGAATCTTCTCTTGTATTAATGGACCAAAAGAAGGATCCTTGGGGATATCCGAAATAAAGTTTGAATATATGTAAAATATTACTGTATAAACCTACTTGTACAGTGACATGGTATTTATATCGATCAAGAGCTTGCTGGCCTTTCATGAAATGTATAATCTTTAAGGTATCTTTTTTTTTTTTATAAAACCAGTTTATTGTCAACCACAAGAAGTGAATATAAAATTTGATACAATGTTTAATAATTCGTAATCATAATATATCATATACTTCGTGATTACTTAGATATGCTCTTTTTACCCAATTATTCATAAATGTGGCGCTATCAAAGCCATTAAGCTTAATGTGTGAAACATGTGACAAAACTCATAGCACGTAAAAAAATAGAATATCCTGAAAAACATTTCGTAGCGACACTTAGAACTCGATTTTACAGTTGATAGATACTTCTAATTGCGTATCTCGATTAATAAATTTACACACGACAACGAAAAACTGTAAATGTATACGGAATTGTCAAATTGCTAAAAATAAAAAATGGTACACTTCATAGAAATGTAAAAGAATATCGTACGTACATACATTAAAGAACAAGTAATACAGCTCATTATTTTTTTCTATTCTATTGTCAAAGAGAACAATCTTCTATCGAGAAATGAGAGCAGTCTTCTTTTCAAAATTTCCATTTTTTCGGACGCGCATGGCTTTGATTTCGATGATCGGACGCGTGCGCCTTCTAAATAACGCTACAAATTAATTGAGAGAAACATTTATATGGTAATTACATATAGACTATATAAAGAAAATTAACATTCGACAAAGATCCCTATCTACTAAACAATTGAAATTTGAACGACGCTCGTGCGTTCAATGATCGACGTTGACCAACTTTTTTATTTTACGAGATATGTCAAATTACGATTTAAACAGTAAGGATTGACTTCTTTTTAAATGTTTTTTTTTTACGTGATGCTCGCGACAATAAAATCATGAGCATTGATATCTTAATAATCTCTAGACAAACTTATTTCAGAATGAATAAATAGCTACGATGTCATTTAGAATAATTTTCTCTAATGCGTATATAGAAAAAACAGATGTGAACTTTCATCTCGATACATGAACTGGAGGCTCGAAGACACAAAAAAGTTAAATCTTAACTGCGCCAAAAGACAACGAGATCTCAGAAGACTTCAAAATGTTATATTGTACACTGAAAGGCAGATATGGCATTTGCTGCGACGAGCGGCGACGGCGGCTGGCGTACGTGACTTCCCCCACTCTCGGCCGCCGAGTGCGGGGAGGTGTAGTAGGCCGCGTTCTCCCTCAGTCCTCTGTGACCGATGCCACGCGACACATCTACGCGCGCGCTTCGTGTGAGATTCGACGCACACCACGCCAAGACCACGTACGCTAGTTGCTGTCGCAGCACCACGAACGCCACTTCTGACGGTGAGTATACGTCCACGACACATTTAAATATTTAAAGGGAATTTCTTTGGACGCCTTTAGATATTTTTTCAGCCACTTACGTTGTTCGTAATTACTTGAAATTAATTAAAGGAATATGTTGAATGATATATTTGTCAGATTCAAGCACACAAGAAATTCGTTATTTCCCATTCTTTAGCACGGTGTTATTTAGCATTGGCATCCTGGTGGTGAAAGAAGGATGTCGCATCAAAAATTTTTCGTCATTCTCGTGAACTTTGTCAAATTTAAATTCGTATCTCGTGCGTCTGTTTGAAATAGGAGATAAACGAGTGTCTTGGATAGGATGTTTATAATAATGATTAGACGATTAGTAGAGTTAGTTGTTAGTTAAACTATCCTAACACGTAAATGCTGAAGAGAAACAAAAGGGTTGACAATTTTAACGTTCCTTGGATACAATTCGACACGCACGCGCTGGTCTTACAAGACGATCAATTTTTACTTGCCAGCTAATACTTTCATTTGCTACGTAAGACTTTCTTCAATACAGATGCATTTTTCATATGCGGAACGACATATTTTTTAAACAAACTCTTAAAAATAAGTACCTTGTTTACGAAATTTTCTCCATGAGATCACCAATTTTTGTGAGATTTTTTTTTAGAAATTGGATACATCAACATCAACGGGCGTTTATTAAACCTCTTTTTTATTAATATTTGACCCATAATACTTGAGAAAATTAGCAAAGTTAGAACATGAAATGTAACATGAATTAATTCGATCTAAATTAATAAAAAAAAAGTTAGGTAAAAATTATAGAAATTTTCATTTAAATAATTCATATTTTCTTTCTTACTCCCCTTTTTTATTACGAAGTTAATTAATGCATATTTGTTTTTGAAAAAAGAGATGCATATATAATATAGTATGGAAGAAAAATATCTACAATTAATTCTGATGTTGTTGCAACCGTTTCAAAATTACTTACTTCATACACCGCAAAATAAGCTTTTGCGGGGTGTAATACTTGCAAAAGTATTAAATGCGGTATGATTCGACTCGTTCCGTATATATTAATAACACTTCGTTCCTTGCTTAATACAAACTTTAAAATAATTTTTATCTCAAACTCTCTTACAGCTATTTATTCCCCTTACCGAGAAGTTACAAGACCGTTCGTACTTAAAGCGATCGTTTTTATAATATATTGTCTGAAATATTAGTCTGCGCGTATACAAAGCTAGTTGTACAGTTTTGAAACGTATATAATAATCGTGCAAAAAAATAGACATAGTAAGAGATTTTTGCAATATCTTGTTAATTTTGCACGTGTCAAACGCTGATAAAATGCGATCAAAATTTAAAGTAATAAGCGTCGATACTAACTTACAATGAATTCACATTAATTACAAAACTTGGCTCCTAACAATTGTGATAAAATGAATGTAATGTATTTAGAAAGTTTTTGCAATACAATATTACAAAAACTTTCTAATAACTGCTAATAGAAGTACATCAATGCCCTTAAATTAATAATATTATAAAATGATTATAGAATTATTTCGGAGTCAAAGTTGTAACATCGTTCATAATGTTTCCATGTAAATGTAAATTTGGAAAAATATATAAAATCTAAAAAAACATTGCAATTAAAACGCAATAAAAGATGTACTAAGACGTCATTCCAAAACTTTTTTGTAAAATCTATCGTACGATTATATGTATATTTAGTATTCATTGGAATTCGCTTATGGAAAATTGCGTAAATTGCATTCGTACATGATAACGCGATAAGTTTCATTCTATCTTACCGCACCCTCTGTCATTTCATGTGTCTTATGTAGTAATCGTGCATGGATGGAAGCTTATAAGTAGACCATTTTAGTTATATTAATTCAAAGATAGATCTAGAGTTGTAAATGTTACATGCTAAAAGTACCACTAACAATTCAAAATCACGTTTGAAACTGTACAACATTGACGGTAACCGTTCGCATGCTGTGCCTCAGATGACTAATATTTTGAATTTAGTCTTCAGAGGCGTTTCCATAAATACGTTTTATTTTTCCTCTTTTTATATGTATTAATGTACAGTAATATAGCCGAAAAAGTTTCTTTAGCACCTAAGCTATTATTTGTTCCTTATAAACTAACAACTTGGGATGTGACAGGGCTGCTCCTGGAAAAATAAAATTGTTCGACAAAATAAAAAGTTGAAAGAAAGAATTAACTAACTCTGAGCAAATAGATCTGAGTATTTAAAAATTTATAGAAAAATAATGATTTAGATTACTTAGAAAAAGATAAAAAAAAAAAAAATTATTATTAGTAAGTACTTGAATTTTAAAAAGGCGGAAACTTATTTAACATTTTTTGTTTTTTACGTAATTTCTTTGTTAAAATAAAATTTTTGTAAAATTTTATTTGTACTCACACTACGAACGATATATTTATCTATATGTTATTGTCTATATATTATCTGTACATATACATCATGCGAATGGAACACTTCACCTACGCGACTTACGACTTATGTTTTATTGCAGAATAATATATGGCTTATAATTTGTCTCATACATTTATATGGGCGAATGATTGATTCGTACACATGTAATTCGTAAATTTGTGAGCTTCGATTATAGTTGATTTAAAAAAAGAAACTGTCTTTTCTAGGAGCAGTCCGCTTTATTGTAAATCCCGTAAGTTGATCATTTATTATTGTCATCTTTGTCCGTCACAGAAGTAGGAGTTTCGTCCTACAAGTTATTCTATCCACTTACAGACTATATCTGTTACTTTCTTACGGTTTCCTTAGAAAAAAAAGAAAAATAAATGAATGAAAAATATAGCGGTATAGCCTACGTCTCGAGCAAAAATCTCGTTATTGAGCGAGATCATTCTCAAGTATTGTCGTATCGAAACCTCAGCAACACAAACATTGATTGAACATTCTTATTATCATTTACTTATGGTAATTAATACGAGTTCTTACATATACGCTTCTCCTTTTTTAACTTCTCCATCTTAGTAAAGCTAGTGTAAGTTTCAAAGAATGTTTGGTATATGTATGATACTTGTATATACATATGTAAATTAAACACAGACTGGTCTTCGTGCGATAAGCGGTTAAATCGCAAAGAATTTACTGCTGCGAATTTCGTGGACACCCCGGCACTTAGGAGCTGGACACACACTTAAAACTTGACATTAACACGCGAAAAATGTTACATTAAATTCTCTACCCTAAATTGATTATGTATTCCGCTGATTTCTCTTGGTTGTAAATCTTTTATATCCCTTGCACATTTTGCAATATTTATAGTTACGTCTATAAGATATTCGCCACAGACTTTTGATATTTTTTGATAATTTTATGTTTCCTTTTTTTATTTTACTTGTTGTAGAAGTTATTTTTGCGACTCGCGATATATACGCAAATGCATTGCTTAACAATTATTGTTATATCAACGTACAGAAACATAATTAGAACTGATATTGTATGATTGAACATTTCAAGAAATTATTTTTATCTATAATACCTTTCTTTATTAGACATAAGTCATAGCTTTATTGATGCGACACGCTTTACGCACAAGAGACCAGTTCCAAAGTACTAGACGGTGTCCTTTTGCCGAGTGGGTCCTAATCCTTGTAATTAAAGACATTTATTATCTGTACCCAAGGCACATTTTATACTTTCATTCCGTTTTAGGAAGGTCCACTCTATAGTATATACATATGACAGCATTGTTACCACACATAAGGGATAGTTTGTAACTTGCACATCACCCTTAAGTATTTACTTTTTCTTTACTTTCTTGTACATAATTCACATTTGTTTCTCTCTTTCTTTTTTCCTCGATTGACTATTCTACGTATTATTGTCCAGTCGACAGCATTTATAAATGTATTTCTTACGTATTATCATCGCGATTTAAAGTTATATTAAGATCAACTATAGTTTTGTGCAAAATTTACATTGTACATGCTGATGCATCTCCATTTCTTCGCATCAAATTTATATCTATAATTACGTGCTAATCAGCTCGTCCCCAAATATTATTTTGACATTTTCTCTCCCTAATAATGAACAGTTGTTCGTTATTGTCCAAATTTCATTGATTACTCAACTCTGATTATAATTATTGTCAGAATTTCATTGGTTGCTCAGTCCCGATTAAGATTATTGTCGGAATTTTATCGGTTATCCACTAACCATTATTATTGTCAGCTCGATTTTGTCAGAGTATGGAAATTTTGCGTCCATATTCATATATGTATATGTGTATACGTGTATACGTGTATTTGTGTGTATATGTATGTATATATATATATATTATATATAATATATATCTCATATATATATATAATATGAAATATTGAATCTGATAGGTCTTAAAAATATTTTGCTAATCTTTTACCTTACAAGTAGATCTTACGTACTAAATACTTTCATACAACCTTGTATGTGTTTCGTCGATTTAACAATCGTGTGTACATTATTGAAGATTTCGTAATCATCTTAAATCGATCAGTTTTCGTCGTCATCTTTGCCATTTGTTATTTCCACGTTGCTTTGTCTCCTACTGTTCCGCGTTGCAAAAAGAAAACCCAATAATTCATCTCAAGAATAAAAGTGTAATGATGGACACCATAAATGTTGTAAATGCAAGTAAAACTTGACTGATGCCGTTAATGCTTCTTTGGGACCCGAAGTCAACGACATGAATTTTCCAACCCAGATGTTTGTGCGTAAAACACTGAACAAGATAAAGTTATATATATAATATTTGCAGATTGTTTAAAAATTGATTTTTCTTCATAAATTCGTACCTGATAATAAACTAAGTCTGGAGTATCTTCTTCCACGGTCCATATAAGTTTAGCAGGCTCACCCTCGTCACATTTAAGTTCAAGCGTCTCAAAGAAGCTTTTAAACGTCTTGTAATTATCCGGATTATCTACTGTAGTACGGGTCCATTCGCAATAACGACCAGCTGCAGTCGGGAAAAGATATCCCTGAGAATCGCGTCCTACACCAGCAAATACTTTTTCGTCAGTCTCTCTCTCTGAATTTTGTCCTAGACCACCTTCCGAACTGTCAGTTATGTAGAATGGATGGTACCTATTATATCGAAGAGGTATTAGAACAATTCACTGTTGTATTGGAGGTATTGAATACAGATTTTGATTTAACATTGCATTGCATATACATACATATTTTGAAAAATATTATCGCAAATAAAAATGCAACTTACCTAGCGCGATTGGAAGAATCATTTCCACCCTCCACAATAAAGGTATAAGTTTTTCCTCGCTCAACCGTTATCTCTGGGATCAATAAACCATTGATGTACCATGCAATGCCCCAAGAGGGTGTACCTAAATTGTAATAAAAATTATCAATTAATTTCGGTCTTAAAACACTATAATTCTAAAAGTTAATACAAATGTTGTAATACCTGTAATTCGTGTATATCCTTTTTTCGAACCAGTCGGTCCAATTCTTGCATTAAAAATATTCTTATCGACGATAACGGCCGGCGTCCAGGGCTCAATATCAGGTTCATCCGGAATATTATACAAAGAGTTTGTACAGTCGTGAACATTTCTCGATGTAAAATCAATACGAATATCTTCGGTAGTCTTATCGGATGCTTCATGAGCATTTGCTTCGCCCCGCGAATTCAGAAGTCCAATGGCAGCGATCACACTAGTTTCTCTTTCCGGAATCATCCTATCCTTCTCTGGCTCGTTGGTTCTCATTGGGCGTGTATACGTAACTACAATTGAAATCAATTATCACACATCAATGATAATTTTTGTTTTATATTTATCTTAACTTATTTAATATACAAGAAATACTCAAATTAATGCAAATATATCTAAAAATAATTGATATACTATACTACTTATCACACTGAAAATCACAAGTAGCATTTAATAACTAGTTTACTATAAATTTTATGTATTATATATTTATCATACCCGTTGTTATGCCATTTTTTCTTTCCCCATGTAAAAACACCACATCGTTCCTTCCGCCAATCCTCTCATCGGGACATACACCCCTTATACCATCGCATTGAGATAGAGACGACATGTAGTAATCATCGGCAAAGAACTTGCCAATTCTCTTATTGTATCCGATCACGGCGACGTCGCCGCCGATCATCTCGGACTTGCCGTCCACACCCGATAACCCGAACGCTACGTATTGATCATCCTTGATGCGCCCTGAGAGTCGAATCTGCACATCATCGCCTTTCAACTGCCATTGTACTTGCACACGTCCATTTAGCATCTCTTTACAGTTGTTCACCTTAGGCGTCGGTGTGCTACTCGTCTGAAAAAATAGAAATATGTAATCTGTTATACTTTATTACAAGAATCTATGATCTATATGACAAAACGCGCGCATCACGTTTTACTTACTGGATTATACCACCACGGCGGCTATTCCAATTTAAAATCAACAATCGTATTATTAAAGAGAAAATAGTAATTAAATTTGAACAACAAACGTGATAATAGTTTTACTATATCACCAAAAAAAATTTTCTCGAAGTAAAACTCGCGTTCTCGATTTAATTTGGCTTTAAAAAATTGTTGTACTGTTGTTTAAAAGTAACTAAAGGTAAGAACCTTGCCAGCACGATTTTTATTAACACAAATATTGACGACCACGTGCATTTTATCATATAAAGAAGCAAACGTCCCTCTTCACAGTGTATTTAATTCGTCTCTATCAAAGCAAGGCTTTTCATCGTGTATATCAAAGAGCAAAGCCACGTATATTATCATTTCATAGTAAACGTTAATGAGGGTACGTAAGGAAAGTTTTGGGGTGTATCAGGCTGGTGGATTGGAGAACTCATTTTGGTTTACCGTAATTTTCGTCTGGCCAAGAGCCGGAGGAACGTCGAGGTCCTTTGGAATTAGAACGTGCCCGAAATTATGTCTATATTCGACGCACCACACCGCGAGCCAGTTGATGTCGTACACCGTCAAATTTCCCGGTAAGACGATCTCAATGTCCTCTCCTTGATACGCTCTTAATGGTACCAATCTGCCAGTGAAACAGATAATATCAATAATAGTCTCAATAAATTAAACAGAATAAAAAATTATCTACATTAAAGTATGCAAGTCCAGAGGCTTAACAAAAACAAATGTATAAAACTTAATTATACAATAGTATCTCTAGTATTTATTCCTCGTATAATTTTTATAAGGCGATCGAAATTCTGCAGCTTTTATTTTATTAAAAAAAAAAATAGTAAGTTAAATAATTAATTAATTATTTTAAAGTACGTGTGTTACAACTAACTTGTCTTGTTCGTTGGGAACCTTGATACCAAAACGGCTGGGTTCTGAGCCATTGCCTACCCAGAAGTAAGCATCCGGTCCGCCACCGTCGTAATGCAAATTTGGAATATAGATCGTTTTGCTGTCTAGAATACTGATGTTGCCGCTGCGGAGGCCGTGCGCCAATCTCGAAAATTCAGGAAGTACTTGCAATTTCGGTACCTTCAAGTCAGACGGTATGAAAACGTCACCAAAATCGACCTGAAACACGTGGAAATAACGCATTTATTTCTGTCTCGTGCATAACAATTCCGGCAACCTCTTCCTTAATAATTTACAAAAATTTCTAATTTTAAATTATATCAAAAGAAAGAAAAAAAAATTACGCATAAACATTAAATGAATTTGTTTTTTAAGACTGACTTCATTTGCAGCATGTCACTAATTTCCATTTTATATCTTTTTTTTGTTACAGAAATTATAGTGCCGTTATCGCCGACATTAGTAATTAAACGAACCGCAGCCGGTTCGTCGGTCGTTTTTTCGCGAAAATCGAAAAGTAATCGAGCGAGTGAATTTATTGTACGATTTTATTAAAACGGGAGTGTCGTATAAAACGCGCGAAAGACAGTGTTTAATAAATTGTTCTCGCGATTGTAGATTCACAGTCGCGGCTCACGCGAGTGTCTAGTGCGCGGAAGGATGGCTCGACACGTTCCATCTATTGTGAGAGGAGGAGCAGGCCCGGGACGGGTATCCTGCATCAGCGGAGCAACTCTTAGGTAAGCATAAATTTTTTAAATAAAATCTTTATTAAAAAAAAAACTTTTACCTTTTTTCTTTTATTAATCTTGTTAACTATTGGCATGTCTACATTAATATTTTCCTTTTTATGTTACAGTCACCGGCAGAACTCTACAACTCCGCTGAAGTTCATGCAGATTGGTAAGTTGCATAATTTTTTTTTCGTAGTTTGTAATTAAAACCTTTCGAAAAATAGTGCACGTGAAAATGCGCACGGTTTCTTCTAGTAATATTAAAAAAGGGAAAAAAAAATTTTTTTTATAATTTTTATAATTAAAGTTATTTTACCAAGATCGTTCCGATAAACCCGTTAGTTTAGCAGGTTTAGCCTTTCAAAGGTTATGCATTTATATATTTTCGCGGTGTCGTCGAAAGAGTCAATCTATCATCCCACACCTAGCACTCGAGTTGACGTACCGATGAGGAGTTGCGGCTCGTTTATATTCTAAGTTCCGTCAAACGTCTTAGAAAGGGACGCGAAAAAGAACGTGAAAGAGGAAAGTTGAAAAAGAATGGGGAGAAGTAAAGAAAGAAAGAGACAGAAAGTAAAGAAGCAAGTTATCAGTCGAAAGTTCGTAAAATCCGAGAAACCGATTCCACCCTTCGTAGCGGAGAGGGGCTGCATCCGTCCTTTTTCCCTAGGGAGCGTTTTATAGAAGAAAATTCAACGTTCGCGACGATTTCTCAGCTCATTCCGAAACCCCGAACAAATCTATTCGTGAATGGCGAAATAGCGAGCTTATATTATGCCAGCCTTCCTCGAACGGATTTCCTTCGTTTTCTGTCTCGCGAGAATAATATAATCGAGTTTCTGCTAAGAGGAGATCTTCCTTTAAAAAGCTTTCCTCCATAAGCAAACTGCTACCTCATATTTTTGAGATCGGATCTTCCTGTATAAATATAGATGAAAATAAATACTTAACGTTTATTAAATGTTGTACGTCATTATTTTAAAATAATATAAAAATCTTTTCTTTTTTTTATGTAAAAATTATTACTTTACGAATTTTTTTATTTTGTAATTTTGTAAATAAATTGTCTAAGCGTTAATTAAAATAAAGATACTATAAAATGGAGATAATCGATGGGGTTCTCCACCACTTGTAATCAGTAACTAGGTAATTAAAATTGAGATAACTTTAATTGGATTACTAAAACAGAAATTTTATAAATAACGATAGTGCCGGGCGAGATATTAAATCAGGAAGATGTGTAAGAAGGAGCTCTCGAGCCCGCAAATAGTTCGCTAACTAAGATTACGTCTTTGAAATCGCGATGAGCTATGATTTTCCGTGGAAACAGCTTCCCAAGCAGTATGCTCTGAAAGTTACAGAGTGCATTTTGCTGAATTCTGCGTGCGGTACACAAATCAACGGCGCATGAGTTTCTTCGGTTTTGTGGAAGTTCCTTTGTGTGATATATGGCCGCACGCCAATTTCATTTCTAACAAGCATAACTGGCAAAATGACTGGAAAATTTGACGTTTGCGCGTACCTATGCCATTATTTACATTTCCATTTCTGGGAAATACTTTACTTGTGCCCTTTGAAGTCCGGAAGCCCCTCAGATTCGTAATTATTTCTCTCCCCCCGACGTCGATTGCCCTCCTTAACAAGTTATCAAAGATATCGCAAAACGTTAAACAAATACGACATTAAACTTCTCGTTCTTTATTAACAAAATTTTAGTTGTGCTCTTGTAGACATTACTGTTACTGAGAGAAAATGTAGACAATGTATTATAAATACAAATTAATTACCTAAAATAATTTTTTTTTTAATTACATCATGTAATAATACTTGCAATTCTAACATACAAATATTAATTCAATGCAGTTTGTTAAATATGTTTTAGTAACAAATTTTGATTTTGCTTTACCCCTGCCTTCTCTGTCGTTTTATCTGATCTGCAAATTAAATAGGTACATAGTTACATGGACAATATTAATTACTGATTAATTTGTGGGTAATTTGAATTTTATACACGGGTCTCGTAAGAAATATGCTGCGCGTAGAGAATAGCAGTTTCTCGATTTTCCTCAAATCGCTTTGGGAACAAATCAACGGCACGCGGCCGCCCACTAATTTCATCATTAATAATAATTATTATCGACGAGTTGAGATGAACTCCTACGGGACTCCAAAATTTGTATGCGCATTAATCCCATTTCGTTTAAGGGCTCGTCAATCATACCGCCCTCGACTAGCTGATGGCTCGGTATACGCCGTGCCCAGAAATGTTCTGTACGAATGAGCCGCGAGACGGGGTCCTTAATGGCATTTTGAATGGATACTTAAAATTAGTCTTCCGACTATAGCTCCTCATTATAATCGGACAGACGCTACAGTTGTCCGATGCCATTTTACGAATTTAATAAGTATTTATTAATTAAAATTCGACTAAAAGAAGTAAAAGTTTTTAGTAATCAATAAAGAGATTCGGTGGAACATAAAAATATAAATGCACAAAAAAAAAAATTAAGATGTTCCACTTTAAAATATTTATATTTCTTCATAAAATGTCTTTATCGTAATGACGGTTTCTTCGGTTATTTTGTACGCGTAATCAATAACAACCGCAAGCACTGCAAGTTTCCGAACTAAATTTACGTTCGCAACTTCGACTGATTCCGGAGACTGCGGTAATAGCTCTTTGTAACAGAACGACAAGAAATTACTCCATTCAACGACATTAACCTCCTACGACGCGTATATTAGCAGTAAATTTGATAACACCTACATGGCTTTCTGTAATTATTAAATAACCTTTGATATTAAACAGAATATGGAGGATTTCTCATTCATCGAGGTAAATATTTTATCAACGCGTGGATCACGACCTACGTCACAATTTATAATAGAACTAAACTTTGATAAGAGTAAAAGTCAGAGCCAGAGATTTAAATTAATTTTTCTTTTTTTTTTTTTTCCTTTTTTTTATTCTTTAAGGAGATAGATTTATCCGCCTTCGATTCAATGATATCGGAATTCACGGTCTCTCGCGTGATATATCGACCTTCCATTAATTTTTCATCGCGAAACCGACACGACCCTTCGAAATCTCATCTGACTCTCCGTCGCTTAATCTTTTCGCGATGATTTTCCAAGAAAAGCTCGTTCAAATCCGATTGTTCGCGATTGACGATTGTTGCAAGAGGGCTCCGTATCGCCCGTTTTATAAACCGGGGATGCGGTAGCACGGGGATTCTCCTCGTCAACCCGATATCTTTGATGTTGCCGTTACCCCCCTCTTTTCTCCCCCCTCGGTCCCCCGGAGATTTTGAGCGGGTTTGCTGCAACGTCCCGTTCTCCCTAATAGACTGTTTATCTCGTAAGCTCAGATTTAGATTCGGATTAGGGTCTATTATGCGAACTTCCCTACGTAAGCGTGTGCATGCCAAGCAGGAGTATAGCTATCTAAAGCGAGAAACTAAGTGCTTCTCTTTTCCCGCCCTTCTTCATAGCAAAAAGACAAGGATAATTGAAATGTTTTTGCTTATAATTAAATTTACATTTCAAAATGTATGCGAATTATTAAATCGATAATATATGTACTTATGCATGTACTTGCGTCGAATTTATCCATAAAAAAAATTTTTTTTTTATATACATTTATTTGTCAGAAAATTATCTAAAAAAATATCCTAGCAATGATAGCATTAATACAAACATATACGACTAAACTATTACTTTTGACGGTAAAACGTCGTTAGAAAAGCTATTTTTCTATGGTCCACAAAAGATGTTTGCCTCTAAACCGATAAAACGCTCGAGGCTGTGCGCAAATATGATCATGAGAGATTCACGCGACTGTCTCGAACGCTCTCGATTAAAGTATTCGAATTAAAGCTCACTCTGCTATCGATTTTCAGCGAATAATATTACTGATATTAATTTTTTTTTTAACTTAATATAAAAAAATAATGATAATAATATTAATATTATAAAGTTGTTAAATATTCAACAGACGTCAATTAATAGAGACTTAAATTTAAATCTTTCTACGTCTTTTAAAGTTTCCTTCAAACATTCAAGAAATTTAGTTTCCTGTTGCAACTATAAGGCAATCAAGAAATACGAACTTCAGTATTCAACTCTAATAAGAGAAGTAAGTTTTTCTAAAAAGAAGCAAACGTCGTTTTCAAATTATTATGCTGCTGTGACTTCAATTCAATAATTATTCGAGTCGACGTACTTTAGTTTCATCAATATCGAAAAGTACTCTCAAAGCAGAATAATAGCGCGAAAAGTACTTTATATTAGTCTTTGTTTCTGTCTGCTTCCTTCACACGTTCTATACGTATTCCAACTTTTTGTATTTAAAATATACGTTTCGTAAATATCGAGATTTTTAAGCATGTATAAGATTGTAATTAATTACTCGGCATGTATAATTGATATTGTAAAAAAAATGTCACAATAGATAAATATCAGTCTTCGTTCAAGAAGCAATAAAATAACGTATTTCTCTCTCTTTTTCTCTCTCCGCGTATATATTACGGGGGCGTTTTTTCATCCCCCTACGCTGTCGGGATCTGTGCGCTGCTGATACACCCGTTATAACCCGTGGGTGGCTACTCGAGCAGTCGATATTCAATCAAATAAATCCCCCTAACAAACTGGAGAGTCACGGATAGCATCGAGAAACAATTCGAGAAGGGAAGGGGGATGAAGCGCGATCGTGAAATCGGTGGGAAAGAGAGACGGAAGGTAAGGGCGGAATGAGCGAGATAAATAAAAAAAAAATTGAGAAAGGGAGCAAGTCAGACGGGAGAAAGAAACGAATGAGTACGAGAAGGGCATTACGCGGAGATTCCGATCCTGAGCCCAGGCTGTATATTATTTTAGCGCCTTATCAGGTCTATATCACCCCTCGTCGCATGGGGCGTCGTCCCCCACGCAACGCAATCGCCCCCTGTCGTGAGACGTCCTTTCGGAAATTGAGACATCAGGTCTCGTTAGCGCTAGGCGATGCAATAGCGCGTCCCTTGCGGCTGTTCCCTCGGTTGACTGCAGCGAAGGCGTGTGGCGATATAGTTTATAGCTTCTGTAACGCGATGCATGCATGGTGATCATTTCTCAAGGGCTGGTAATGCTATAATATGATGCTATAATAGCTCAACATTCCTCGATAGAGGAACTTATTTCTAGAGCCTACTCTTACAAGAACGTGTCTCGGATGTGGCTCACATACCTTTTACTACGCGATTTTCATGTGAGAAAGAATCGAACGATCCACGTCGTTACTCGACAAGAGTAAAATTCGCACTAAAAGGTTTTTATGTAAAGGTGTATCGCCTTGCTTAGCAAGATCGAAACGTGTTTTTTTTTTTTACGAGCGTTTTATAGAATCCCAATTCAAAGTCAGTGGACAAGCAATTGGCAAGGAGACTGATCGAGAGAAAGAAAAAGAGGACGGCGCGAGATAGATAGCAAGTTGAAACCAGAGTTAAAAAAAAAGGGCCTTCTATTCGCGAGAGCGTTGGACTTTAAGTAGGTGATAAATTAAACGAATCTCTCGCGTCCTTTTCTCCATAATACCTCTATATCTTTAGCCGCCAGATTTAATGGAGCTTTTTTAACCGAAACTTTTTTTTATTACTCCCCCTCTCCCCGCCCTTATCCCTTTTCCCGGATAAGCTCTTGTTAAATATGTTCTACCGGGCCAGAGTCTAATTACGTGGGTTTCGAGTATCGTTTAAAAATTCACTTTTAACAAAGGGATGCTCCATAAAATATAAAACGAATACTTGAATTTTCGTCCACCAAGACAAAGTTCAACGGAAAGCGAACAACAGAATCATATTTATTAGCTCGGGAATAAAAGTCGAATATCACACGCAACAACCAGAATTACGTTCTATATTATGACTGACGCACGATAAGAATTATTGAAATAATAATACTTCGCAGCAAGGCTGCGTAAAAATATCCGCGACCTTTAGAGATGATTAGCCTGGTGCACTACAGCGATATTAATAGCAATGTAGCCTATCCCGGTGTATGAATGACGAAACTTTCCCGGCGACAGAAGGACCGGTGGGCGGTCCTCCGAGATACCTGGAACTTTCGTAAGCTCTCGTCCAATCGGCGGGTTGGTAAGCGAGAACGGCGGATAGAGAGGACAGGAAGAATATAGAGAGGGACGCGGAAGGGATGATAGGGTGAAAAAACAGTGAGCTTTTTCACTGAATAAAAATGATAGCTTTTTTTTCTCAAATGTGTAATTCTGATTAGGTATACGCGATGTCAACTCTGCTTTATTTCGCAGCATTTGCTTTTTCTTTTTTCTTCTTTTTTTTTTCTATTTGCAGTCTCCTTTTCTCATATGAGCATTTCAGGTGATTTCACTTATCTCTCATTGAATCGACACGATGAGACGACGACTTTTCTCGTCGATTAGTTCGCGGGTATTTGATATCTCTTTGAACAGAAAAGTTACCGGTCTCATAAGGCAGGTCTTCCTTCATTCATGCTATTATAAAATATGTTCACGGATAGCTGCATTTAAATTCCCGTGTTTCTACCCATTTACGCCGTCGAAAAACTAAGTATTTCTATAAAGCCGTAATAAAAATAGCTGCGAAGCCGTTTGCACCCTTTAAATTTGCTGCGCCTTCACTCGCACGGCGGTCGAAGACCGACGGAAACCAGTTTATGCCAACCACTTCGATTTATCCATTTTCGATCGAGTTTCCATTGATATTCAGAACGTTGCATGGGCGTGTGTGCGTCATTGGATCGTTGTGTATCCGATGGGACCTGATACATTCGGCGTACATCAGCATCAGCTGGAATATACACCCACGGAGACGAGTCGACGCGTGGGTGATGCCAAAATGGCGCGCGAAACATTTAATGCCCTTCGACCTTCCCCAGAAGATTACGCGTGTACCTTGTGTGCACTTGACTTTAAAATTTGCTGACAATAAATCTAATACGAGATTCGATTTCTTGCGCGCCGCAAAAGCGAAATTAGAATACAAAAATCTCTCGAGATGTATCATAAAAAAAAATTACTCAACCCGAAACGAAACGAAAATATTTAATATCGATAAGTTTAAACAATCCTAAGTAGGATAATACGCTGAAATTAACAAATACAATGGCTGATTGTGCGCAAGTATCGAGTACGTTATTATAAAAGAAACCATTGCTACAATGCCGTCATATTTTTGCACGGAAGTGATTGGATACGCGAATTACGATAAATGAAAGACACGAAAAATTTTATTCTCCTTTTTTCTCTCTCTCTCTTTCTTCTTCCTGTTTCAGCTCCCTTTTTTTATCATGGGATTATTTTAAAATTGTTTCCTCGAAATATGTTCTTTATTCTAAATAGAAACGCTTGCGTAAATCCGAGACGCATTGAGAACCAGCGTATTGAAAAGATGTTCTTTGTATCTTTTTTTTTTTTTTTCACATGTAACAGAATTATTTTAACGTGCGCTAATTGAGAAGTAAAAAATCGCTAGTACGATTCGGTAATAAATGTCATAAATCTTTTTATTAATTAAACGGTAAACTTGAATGTCAAACGAGTTAAAAAATAGTCTAATCAGGACCGTTGCATCCTCGAAAAGATGCTGTCTTGAGGATCGAAGGCTCCGACCTTCGGAAGCAAACTCTTGGCCCTCGACCTCGACACCTCACCGGTCATCGGGGCCATGGGGTTGATCCCTCTACTTTCAAAATGGCGGCAGGCCGAGATAGAGAATATCGCGAGGGAATTGACGGGAGAGAGAAAGAGAAAAAGAGAAGGGGGAGAGAGAGACAAAGTATGGAGGGCAAAGGGAGGATATGCCAGACAATTCCGAAAGGGCGAGAGAGAGTCCAGGACGATGCCAGAGCGAGGTAAAAAAATAAAAAAAAAAAAAAAGGGAGGAGAATGCCGTATCATTTTCAGAAATGAATCAGTGGATAGACAGAGCGACAGTGTAGAAACAAATGGCAAAACGAGGAGCCACAGTTACGAAAGAACGAGAAGACGCAGAAATCCGCGAAGAGAGGAAAGGGTTGCGCGACGAAAGAGAGAGCCTACAGGACGAGGATGGGTAATGTCTGTGGGGTAGCGAGGGTGGCGAGAGAAAGGGAGCGAGAAAGAGAGAAAGAGACAGGGGGGGGCCAAGGGAGTAAAACCGAGGGAGGGAAAGAGAGAGAGAGAAATATACCCTCGACTACCAGCCAGCCAGTCAGCCAGCCCCGGCCAACATCGACCGGGTATTGTCGCGTCTGCGCTTGCGTCACTGTTATCCAGGACTATCAACCTTGCCTCAATTCCTGATCGTCCGTTTTCCGTGTCCCCGTTTGCACACGTGTGTGCGCGTGTGTACGTGTGCGTTACGGACACGCGGTACCCGCGCGAGATCATCCCTCCGCGAGGGCAAGCGAGGCGTTCGCCGTGCGCCGGTTGATCGCGTGGCCGATCAAATCGATGGACATCGAGGTTTCTCGCATTCGTGGATAGTCATTTTCTACATGATCAATGAAGCACCAAATCTGCGAAAACCGACACGCGTTATCGACGAAACGGGTTGTTTCCTGAAACCCAGCATTTAGCGCGTTAATAACGTTAAGCTGTTACGGTTTCGTTACTGACTTGCCGTCGACGACGGAGATAATACTCAGCTGCTGTATTTTAATTACAGATGCGCAAGTTTTAAAATCGCTTGAAATTTATCAGAACTTTTCGGTACTTTTTACACGCGGCATTAAAATAATTGACAATTTCGCAGCAAATAAAAAGCAAAATAAAAATAAACATTTCTGCTAAACGTACGTATTTTTATTAAAAAAATTTCAATTTTAAGAATAAATTGTAATCGAAAATCGCAAATACATGCTTTAACCATTTGGTTAATTTGTCCAAATTGTACACCGACATTGTACATGGAATGGAATCACATGCCGATTGCAACTGTATCACCCAGTGACAAGTCGTTTGCCGATTTGTCCAGATTATTGATGATGGTCTCAATGGACAAATGCTTTACGTCCGACCGCACTTGCCGTGCGAGTTATTGTTGCTTCAGCAAAATTAGCCTAAAAGTTATACGATGATGACGATGTGTGTAGGAATGCATTACAATTTTTTATGCAGCATATTAAAAAAAAAAAAAATATATATTGTTACCTATTTTTATACGAAAAAGTACACGAAGGGAACGTTTCAAATATGTTACAAATTTCTCTCTTTTTCTCTCTCGTGGAACTAAAATCTCCTGTAAGACTCTCTCCCAACTATTTTGTGCGTGAAGGCATTCCCCAAAAGGAGACCCCCGTGTCCGATGGAATCGATTATTAACGTTGACTTCACCGAAATCCAACGGCACGGAACGGCTCTCGAAGTTATACGACGTGCTTGGAAAGCTTTCGCGGCGCCGATGCAATGAATGATGTCAATATACGGAAAAAAGCGTTTCAAAGCTTTTACGCACGCCGCCATGAACTTATCAATGTCGCTTTTATGCTATACACCGTTGACGGAATCGCAAAATCGCCCACACATGTCACTAAATTTGATTATACCACCGAAATGACTGACGGGTTACAGAGTTTTGACCGAAAGCGATTTCGTCATGGCCGTGTTTACGAGTATTTATTCCGATATACGCGTGATAAAAAAAATAAAAAAAAAAAAGGGCGATGGTAAAACGACGTGATGCGTTAATGTATATTAATAATACGTTTTATAATACGTTGTTTGTACAAGCGTAATGAAAAATGGGAGTTATTTATTACCACTCTTGTTAATGGGACCCTTTCCTGGTCCCATTAACGCTCATTTCGTACCAATTTGGTCAAGTGGATGTAAAATAATGGGATTATAAACATAACAGAGAAGTATTTAATGGATAGATAAAAAATAGCAACGATAGTATAACGAACGTTTAATAATTTCAATTTTTAATTGTAAATTTAAGTAATCGTATCTTTTCGCAGTTTTGAAATAGATGTTATCGATATAAAATCGATAATTGAATAATTCGGCAATAGATTAACAAGAATACCGAATGCTAAAAGCTTTAATAAATATATTAATGTTAAAAGGGTGTGCGATATCGACGCGCGTGCAACGTAATCTTGCGCTTGGTGAAAACGCGATTCTTTTGTACGTCCTCTTTTAGGGACTTGAAGAATTCATTCTAAGCGGTTATTAAATGACGCTCTCTCGTGCAGGGTTGAATCGTCCACTTGGTGCCAAAAGCAATCGTACTTCGTCATCCCACTCCGAAAACTATGAGGCGTTTAATTAACTCCGGGGAGGCCAGGAAAGAGACGGTAGAATTCACATGCAAATGCTGCGACACGATTGCGGAACAATCATTTCTTTTTCCAACTGAAACCCGGTTAACAAAACGACTTCTGACACTTCGCGCCAGATAAATTTCGTACGAAAATTTCGCTTCTTTTTTTTTTTTATAATGTCCAAGAAATCTAAAGTTCGAATTGTTACGTCGTAACGATGTAACGCGATTAATAAACATCTGCGATGTACCGTTAGGCAGACGGCGTAAATTTATTTTTACACGGTTCGTCATTAGTTTGTGTAATCGGATGTGCGAATGAGTCACGGTGCCGCAAGAGATGATGGCCACGATCGCGCAATCGCGAGAGCAAAAAGTAGTAACGTCACGCATAGGTCAGCCGGAAAGTAAAGAATGCTGTAATCGGCAGATCGATTACGCCTGCGAAAGTTGGCAATCGTCAACGTTATTTTTAACGTTTATTTCACGTTAAAATTATTAAATCATTAATTTTCTTGCAACTGATATATAAAATATATTCTCCTTCGTTATTACGTGCGTGGTATAAAAAAAAAACCTCGTATTCGGAAATTAAAGGTGACGTATCCTGCGCCGTCTGAATTTGCATTCCCGTCGTGGCACAGCGATTAAATCTTAAATTATTATACATCGGGTGTTCGACGAATTTTTCCAATAAGTGGCATTTATAGGCGAAAGAAGTAGAGCCTTTTCCACCGTGAGCTCGATCGATGGCATTCTGCTCACGCGTTTTACGATGCGAAACGTAGGAACGCGATTAATCGCGAATAAGAGTCGTCGAATCGAGCGAGGGAAATAAAATATCACGAGCCGCAAAAGGAGACGAAGAGAGACGGGGGGACGAGACGACACGGCAAGCCGATCACCGGCTTTAACGGTTCGAGTTCCTTTGCGAAAGGCGAACGCCGTTGTTAAAGATAAGATCGCAACGGGATGACGAGAGATTGTTTCCACCCACTAGCAGTATTACCGCGCGCGATACACACACATGACTCGCCCGACCACCTTAGACGGCGGTCCGAAGACAGAATAGACGGAGGAAAAAAAAAAAAAAAATTGCTAAATCCTGCCTGATTCAGTAGCTGAAGCCATTGAGCAGCGGTTTGATATCGCTGAAGGATATCTCTGTTCCTTTGAAAGGAAGCCCGGATTTGAACGAAGAAGCTAGGATATGCTGGCGAAGACGCGGGGTCTTTGAGAAGAAACGGAAGGAGAGCCGGCAGGACGAGAGAGACGAACGAAAGAAGGACCGAGAAGAGGGCTTACTCCGACAATACGTCCGCTCTTCGGGGGTAACGCGGGGGAGTGCTGACTGACAGACAGCTCCTGTCTACTAGATATTCGAGCAAAACCTACACCTCCCTTCCTCCACGTTGTATATGGTATCGGCCATCCCGTTGAAGGATTCGCCACTTCTTTTGAAAATCACAGTAAGAGTGGCACGCGCTTCTGAAAGTCGGAACTCTTAGAAGTGTTTCGATAATGTGCGTTACAAGATCTTCCTTTGTGATCGGCCGTAATCAAGGAATATCCTACTTGATCGAAAACATCCCGCGTATTTCTAAGATAGTGCCCGGCGTTTGGGGTCACGGGGCGTTCGATAAACGTCACAAAAAAAAAAAACTCCCGGGGTAAGTTTTTTTAACGCACTGACAAGCGCTACCAATCCGATAGCGGTTATCGCCGATACGTAATTGTTTGCTCCCTCGTAACAAGAACGCTCGTTTCTGCTACTTAATAAAGCACCTCTCGTATCTTTTACGACGCGATATAGGTACGGTGAATCTACCGCCGTAAAACCGTTTCCCCCTTTTCTAAGGACACTCGTCGATCGGTGGGGCGGCCGCAAACAAGAGCGATTTATACCAAACCCCCGGACGATGACTCGCGACGATCGTAATAGGACACCCGGTAGAATGGACCGTAGGCGGCGGACAGCGCGTTTTGCGGTGACAGAGCGTGTCTGATGGAGGGTTGTCACGGTGCGGGAGCACCCCTCAGACTTCGATATTAAAGCCCTCCTCTAATATAAGAGCAAAAGCTCCGCTCTCCACCGTCGATATGCTCGCCTCAAACCTTTTTCCTTTCCTAAAGGCAGCGATATCGCGCCAGTGTGTCGTTATATTCATACGTGTAAGTCCGATAAAAGGGGGGAAAGGGGGAAAAAAAACTAAAGGGTAGCCCCCAGCTGAAACGTACACGCGCCCAGGTTTTTTACCCATCGACTATCAAGCGAACGAGAGAAACCTATTTAAGAGAATATACTTCTACGTTCTAATTTGTGTACTTCTTGATGAGAAGAGATGAAAGAGGGAAGTAAGCTGGATTAACTAGAGAGAATATATACATATACAGGGTGTCCCACCCCATATTGACAAACTCTCAGAGTTAGATAGGTCTCGTGGATACAAGTCAATAAGTTCTTTGCCGTTTTGCAAAATTCACGATAGTTATTGAGAAAAAAATTAATTTGTCTAGCGCAAAAGCGACAAGGAAGCTACGCGTGAGTGAGCGCGACAGCCTCGTCTGTCGCGCTCACACGCCCGCAGCTTCCTTGTCGCTCTTAAGTTACACATTTTAATTATTTTTTCAATAATGGTTGAGAATTGTACAAAATGGCATAGAACTTATTGATTTGTATCTACGAGACCTATCTAACTCTGTGAGTTTATCAATATGGGGTGAGACACCCTGTATATCGCGCAGAACATAAAAACAAGAGGAACGTCGAGTTTTCTTGTTAAAATAAAATATATTTAAAAAACGGTGCATAAAATTATCATCTATTCAGAAAATACCTTACTTGCGATAATAAAATCATCCCGTAAATTGTTATAACTTAGGTATAAAAAAAGATCTTCCATGAAATGCAATTCTCTCATTTTTCCTAAGTGAATGCTAATGGAAAGAAATTTTAATATAGTATAATTGTTTTCGTTGACGTACACATTTTCGATGAGTTTATCCGTATGCATACGCGCAAAGTAGATACCGGAAAGATAAAGACTCGCACGCGCGTTTAGACCAACGTGCACCCGAATGAAAAGCAAGAGAGAGCCGAGAAAGGGGAAGAGCTTACCCACCCACACGCACGTGTGCGCGTAGAAGGCCCCCTAGACTTGGCTTCCGTATCCATCTCATACGCACCATTGACCTCGAATGCACGTCCGATAGAGCTTCCCTGAACCTTCTCAAAAATCAAGTTATCTCTATTCTCCGCGCATCGCGGCGTTTGAAATAAAACACGCCTTACGTCGCGCGATATACCGGAGAGCTAAGCGGAAGAGAACGTCCCGTGTCTTCGCTCGCGAAAAACTTTTCGAGGAACACTAGAAATCTGTTGCACGAAACATCGTAAAAGAAAAATTCCATCTGTATCGTCCGAAGTATCAAAATCGATAATTGCAATTTACTCACCGTAAATCTTCTGCACCAAACGCTCAACCATTTAATGTCTCGTATACGTTTTCCTCCGGGTAGCCTCAGGATAATGTCTGTGTAGTTGTACGCTTCCAATACTCGTGGGTCACTATTACAGAAAAAGAAAGCAATAAAGAGCAGTAAAGACTAAGAAAATAAAAAAGAAAATAATTAAATTACTTAAATTTCAGGAGCTACAGACTTCGCTCGTTATATTATGACAGATTCAATTGATTTTAAAACGCCTTTTAGTGTCATGGCAAATCTGCATACCGCGCAAACGATCAAGCGAAGCAGGGTTGAGGGACGAAGGCGGGTTATGCATGCGGTCAGGGATGTAGAAGGCCGAAAAGAAGGGCGCGGGTAGGAGGTGGCGAGAGTGATGCAGGGCGAACGCGCGGCGGTCCGTAACCAAGGGATGAAATGAAATTCAAAGAGGCCGTTGTGCGCGCGGCCGTATATGCGGCAAAGGGTGGCGGACCGAGAGGGTGAAAAACAGAAGGAAGGCCGAACGAGTGAGTCGTGCGCGGGAGAGTGCAGTTAATAAAACGGGAATTATACGCCAATCTCGTTCGGATTTCATCTGCGCGAGCACTTTATTACGTTTCTACTCGGTTGCTTCCTACCCGCTTTAATACACGTTCGAAAAATCGCGCGCAACGAGTATCGTTTTGGTATAAAAATCGTTTGGTACAAAACGATATTGGGTATACGCCCGCAGTCTCATCTATTCGCATTAAACACAACAGTTGGATTATCAGCCTCGCGTAAAATTTCTCGCTCAACGTCGCGCGTGGCGCAAAGAAAATTATTGCTTATTTAATTTGCATCCTAATTTATGAACTAGAAATGAATAATAAAACATTAATTACCTGTCCTTATCAGTCTCGGGATAAGGTACAATATAACCGTCGGGGTTGGGCTGGCTGGTGTTTCCAACCCAGAAATAAGCATCTGGGCCGGTTCCGTCGTAACAAAATCCTTTTATGAATATCGTTGCGTCATCAACGGCATATACTTTACCTTTGATGCCGTGTGCGTATTCTTGTAAGGAACCGATTAATTTACCGTAATAATTGGGTCCATTTCTGGCGTAACCTACAAGCAGAAACGTAACATCGTGGTTATTAAAAATCTCTAGACAAATTTTAAATATTATCTTTAATTATTTTAATAATTATTAATTATTATTTTTTATTTTCGTACTTCTTCGCACCAAGCATTGCCTATTTTTTTTTTTTTTTTTTTTAACAGAACGATCGTTCGACTTAAGAATTTTCGAAAAATAGCTATAGCGATTTGTGAATTGTGTCCAAACGAGCAGCAGGTCGAGAATACCAAGGAGGAAGTACGCTTCACCCTTGTGATGTAGGTTGGACGCATCGCCGCCCCGATACAAAACCGATGCGATGCCGCCTCGACAGCGCAAAGGGAAGCCGGCGTGGCGCGGTTCCGCGATTTGCATGAATTTCATTTCATTTGCTCGACAGGTCCGTAAAACCGGGCGTTGTAAATATATATGTGTGTGTGTATATATATATATGTATATATATATATATATATATATATATGTATGTATATCCGAAGATCCACCCACAGCAGTAAAGATCAGAGGGCGTTTACGACCGGGATCTGGAGAGCCGGTGATCGGCGTGCGTCTGAGAAGAGTAAGTTTAAAACGTGGGGTCTCTCGGAAACTTAGCCGAGTACGTCCGAAGGGTAATCGAGGTGGATACTCGACGCGAAAAGGTGGAATGAAATTAGTAGATTAGGACTTAGCCCTTAATCCGTAGAGAGTTGGAACATATACAGATCTAAAGGCCATCTCAGACTATCGACTCTCTTAATTTCGAATATGAAAACTGCCACGATAAATATCTACAAGAATATAGAATCAGAGATTCTTAAATACAGTAAAAATATTTTATTTCTAACAAAATGCATGAAATCCAAAAAATTAATCTAATATCGCCGAACAAAATAGTGCGTAGCTTAAAAACGATACGCTAAAATTAAAAGAAAAAAAAAAAAAAAAAAACCAAAAAGTTTCTGCAAGTTTCGGCGACGAAAATTTATTTAACGTTAATTCAAATGTTCGTGTGGAATAAGTGGCGTGCAGTTGGCGTTTCTGTATTTAAAATAGCGGCCCGTTAGCGTCGTTGTAGCGCGTTAATTCGTCCCGGTGATTATGGATCCATTAGCGTGGCAGCCAACAAATAGCACGGTACAATCCAATAACCGTCGTAGCCCATAATAAAAGGGGAGGAACCAGGTTTAGGCACCAGTCGGGGGTAGTTTAGTCGGTGGCGCATAGTAGTGTGTATACACCCACACGTTTCTCGTTCGTGTGTACGAAGAGCTTTACGATCACAGACACGCGTGCGATCCTCGGGGCTGCAACGGTGGCTCGACACCCACCCTCCATGCAGGACACAGCAGATAGCGATCATTGCGTTCATTGTCGCATCATTGTAATATCCTCCCGCCATAACGGGGGAGGGGTTGAGCGGACAGAGAAACGCTCACGAGTGCCTAGGATTTCCCGGCGACGTCTGTGTTAAAGTACCGAACGGGGTGGACGATGAGAGAGGATGGGATAAAAGCCTTCGGCGTCATTTCTAAAGACCCGACATCAACGACGTCTTGATCATCAACCTACTTCCGTAGAACCGTCAACGTGGCGCAACTAAGATTTGCTACCGATACTTTTAGTCACGTTCAAAATTACAGTATCATTTCTAGGAGTGCAACGCGCCGATGCTATTAATATTTATATGCAGTCTAAATCTTAAATTAAATTAAATATATAACTTTAATAAAAATTCTATTAAATTTAAATCGCTAATCTATTCGCAAGCAAGCGACTTCGCAATGATGATTTTAATTATGCAGTAAAGCATATCATCTGGGATAATAAAATTGCACAGTACGAGTAATGTAACTTATTCGATTCGCAAAATGGATTTTTACCATTGATCTAAATTCATCGTGCAGTTTTCCGAAAGACTCAAAGGATCGCGCGCTGTATCAGGGCTTGAATTCACTCTACAATTCGGCCGATGAATATCGGCTTCGTGCGATGCAGCAGAACTCGACGATATGGCGAGCTATTAAATGACGAATCATATTCATGCACGAACATGCTCGGTATCTTCTACAGTCAGTAAAATCGGAAGTTTTAAGCAAACAAATTGGCCAATTTTATTCATATCCCGACCTGTGATATTAAAAATTAAAAAACAATTCTCAGTATATACATATACGTATCTCTTTGTGCCATTTTCTATGTACAAGATATTTTATTTAATCGCTCACGCGTACCTTACTATAAAATAATTCGAAACTAATTTCAGCAAAATCTTTGTTAATGCGGCGGGATTCACATTTAACTGTCTACTTCACAAATGAAAGCTCCGCCATAGACTCCGCGAGATTCATTTGAAAGCAGGATATGGTGCTAGGACGATCGAGGGAGATTCGGTCAATATTTGGGCACGGTAAACAGCACCCACGTGTCAATACCCTTCTCTCATCTGTCTCTCTCTCTCTTTGCTTCCGAATTGCGTATAGGTCCTTCGAACAAACCCCCAACACACAGTGATCTTAGCTAGGGTCATCTTAGGGGCCGTAGCGATTTGGGAAATATTCCCTTGGCCCGAGGCATCGAGCTTTGAAACAAAGCATATGTACGCCGTGAACGCGAGTGTGCGAGCACAAAGTTCGTTAGCGCCTAACGACGACGGTCATGCTATCATTATCGCATCTGACAGACCCTTTGTATTTGACGGAGAATCGATCGGACTTAATCCGCTTTTTAGTCGACAAAGCGCGAACGTGCATCGCGATGCAGGTCTATATGTAACGCGGTGACGGATCCAGACAAAGTGGCTGGACACGCGTTTCCATTTGCGGCGTCGCGCTGCGATATCTCGCACTTCCCCACGGCAGAACGTGCGTTTTCGCGTTGTCTCGACCATGCGTGGATATCGGTCCGTCGAGCGGGAAATCCGAGCCCCTCAGAAAATCACATTCGCTCCCGCGGGACGTGTTTCCAAATGCCCGCTTGACGATTATCGCGAAGCGTTCAACTCTGTCAGGTCGCTAGGAGAAGAGAAAAAAAAAAAAAAAAAAAAAAAGAAAGACCGATTTCCTACCGGTTTTGAATCGAGCAGGCATTAAGTAACGGCACGAGATACATTCCTAAGCCGGTACGCGATCGATTGCGCGCTGAGCGACGTATGTGCGCTTTCACTTTCGTCGAGCACGGATCGCGTAATGCGGTCGACCAAGCGAACCAGCCGGCGTTTCTTCGATATCGCGTACAATCGCGAGCGAGCGACGGCGAGAAACGTTCCCAGATGATTCCTTCCGTCGGCCTGTACACCGGGTTTTCTCTGTAAGAGAGAAAGTAACGGGGGTGCGGGAGACTCTCTGTGACTTAGGACGTTAACGAGACTAACCGGATTCATCGCGCGGCGGTGGCGGCGGCGGCGGCGGCGTCGACGGGAGCGGGAGAACCGGCGGGGAAACACCGAAGAAAGGAGAGTACCGGGCGGTGGCACTGATTTTAATCAAGATATGGCCTGGCAGCAGCCAACGGCGGATCAAGCGAGCCAGGGCTTATCGATTTTCTAAGTGCTCCCGACCGACAGAGCCGTCGTCGCGACACCCAGCGTGAATTTGAAACTAATGGAAAGAGAGATTTGCACACGCGCGCGTTTCATTATTCGCACGATTGTCGGAGCAGTCGGCTGAATAGAAAAAAGAAACAATATCCTTTCTATTTTTTTCGTTAGAAAAGAACTGCAGAATATTTTAACTTAATTTTACACATTGTAAGATTCAACTTTGTCAAATGGTTAGCATTTTTTTTTCTCCCTCCGAAGCCGTTCGAAATGCCACTGCGACTTACTCGCAACTTCCGATAAAATGTTCAGATTGACGTTCAGCTTACCTTCAGCATGCAAATAAGGGAAGTTTATTCGAACGTTAATACATCACGAGTCCAAAGCATATTTAGTGGAGCAGCTGCTACGTTCTCAAATACAGCAACGTAATTTCTAGATGTAGTTCAAGCAGTTTACATATTGCGGAACGAATTCCTAGACGTGCTTGTAAAATACTATCGTCCGAAACCAGGGTGGCTAAGTCATTTCTACATACGATAAACATCACAATTTAACCCTCACTCTGGTATTATCGCAACGCAAGTTAACCGTAAAAGTCATTTGCTATCATATTTCATTATCAATCATGTGAAATTTTTACATATTGTAATAAAAAAACTGTATTGAACAAAATTACTACAAAATTAATAATCACAAGTGAAAATTGGCAGATATAAATTTCGCAATTTTTAATAAAACGTGTCAGCGGAACAAGAAGTAAAGAAAAATCCATACAAAAGGTCTACGTCCTAAACAAAAACCGCGCATCGCCGCTGATAATTATCGCAGACAAGGTAATCTCTTAATCGAACGTGCAAGTCGACGGCTTCCATCCCGTAGGAGAAATAAGACTGATATTTTTTGTCGTTTGCCCGTTAAGAGATTAAAGCCAAGAACCTCGCCCGCTTCGTTTTAGGGCTATTATACCCTCTCGAGAGAGGATAAAGAGAGACATAGGAACACAGAGGAAAAGAGAGACAAAGGGAAGGATAGAACGAGAGATAGGAATAGAAAACGAGAGAAGGTGAAGGGAGGCAGAGAAAGAGAGAGAGAGAGAGAGAGAGAGAGAGAGTACGGGGTGGATGCTGAGCTTGCAGAAAGGGTGCCTGGTGATGCGTACCATAGCTACCTCGCCAAATGCATTAAGACCACCGTCTCGTCGTCCCTCGTAATATCGTGCTGACAGAATCGTGCAATTCTTGTTGGCGACCGCGGCCCGAATGCGCTCATACTTCATTGAACGTAACGAGTGCGACGGGAAAGTCCCTGTCGGTTCTCTGCCCATGAGTGGCGGCGTTTGCCATCCGACGTAAGTACTCGCGTGGCCCTCGAGTGTTGGAAACATCACGCGCGAAACCCTCTCCCGGTCGATCAGTTAACGTTCGGCTCGAGCGCTACCAGGGAGTCGTTCAGCAAGAGAAATGGAATTTCGAGAAAATAGAACGCGTGCCGCGGGGACAAAACCAGTGGCTCAAGTCGCACCACGGAGAAACCGCTCCCAGGATGTTAAAATAAAAACGTCACCTTACGAAGCCGCGGTTGTCGCGCGCTTAGAAATTTACGCGGTTCCCTACTCTCGTTTTATTCCTTCATTGTTAAATGGACCACGTTCTTTATGTAATATGACAAATTATCCGTTTGACCATAAAAAAAAGATATTTCCTCGCGATTAATCATTTTATTTACTTCATTATTTCTTACACGTTAATGTTAAAAAAAAAAAAAAAAAAACTGCACGTACCATATATTAAAAAATTTAATAAACATTTAATTGTAAGGTATACAATAGCCGATAAATGCTTGCGTTATCTCGACATATTCACGATACATATTCCGAAGGTGATCATGAACGAAGGATCATACCAAACGGTCTCGTATCGATAGCACGTACAACACGTAGGTAAAGGAGGCGATATTACACGGCTCCATCCCTCTCTATTTCTCTATCTCTATCTCTCTCCGACTTGTGTTTGAGTTCCACCGCGATATGAATGTCTCCCCTCACCCTGCGTTCGCATAGACATGCACACATACACGTGCAGACACGCAGATGCGGGTGCCGTCGCATATCGATTGAACAGCATACACGTATTTACGTACCTCGTGTAGAGGCAGGTTCACGTAACGCGCTTCGTGGGAACCGAAATCGTCGAATAGAAGGGGAGGAAGGGCGCAAAAGGTCGGAGGGGGGGAGCGAGATCGAAGGTGGCGGATCGCCCCCGACGAAGCTTCCCCGTCGACGGGGGCTGGAGGTGGACAGCGCGAGGCTGGGCGATAATGATATCGTGCTAGGACATTTGTCATGCACCCGTATTACAATGCATTACGCATGACGACGATGATGACGATGACGCGTGGCGTAGCGTGCCGTGTGCGATAGCCGGCCGGAAGTCACGAAGTCGCGCCCGATTAATGGCTGACCTACTCCGGAAGACACTACTTTCAAGGCTCGGCTGCAACGGCAATTAACGCTAATCTTGATCGAGCTTCGAAGGATCGCGCTATCGGCGTAGCTATCTTTAAAACATAGGGCTAAATGTTTGTATTTTTTATTGCGCGTCATACATTTTTTAAATCGAGAATTATATAATATTTCTTTTTCTTAGTTTCACGCACTTAACTGTGTAATTAACGAGCACTTTTGGAAGAGAAATAGAGGAGAACGACTGGTCGATATTGATCTCGTAACGGAACATGTACCTCCTTCCGCCTATCTAATAAAGCATCATGTACTCTGAAGATGCGCAAATGGCAATTGTCTGAGGTACATACAATCGACGACAAGTCAATTGGAATATCCCATCGCTAACTTGTTGCTGCAAATCGTAAACCGAATAATTTAATTTAAATTGAAATGCGACTCAGTGATTATATTAATTGTTTATTATTCGCGAACGTTCATAAATTGGGCAATCTAATATTTCACGTGTACGTATAATTCTTTGGTTGGTAATTTCTATTTATTTCAATTTTACGCGTTATATTACATCAAATCCGCAGCCTGCATTCTCGTCGTTGTACCTCAGGTGAATACCAGTCTACATCGATCGATTTCGGTAGGAATTCGAATCGCGTATCAACAACGACGACCATCGAACGTCGTTGCACGAGCATAAAAGATACGGAAATAGAAAGCACGGAGTATCGACCGAAAAAAGAAAAAGCTCTTGTGAATCGTATAAAAACACGTAATTTTTTAATTTATTATGTGCTGCATATTTTTCATTTATTTTTCTTAACTTTATGAGCGATTATTTCGATCACTTCTTGTTGTTACACTCCGCTTGCAACTAAACGTGATGAAATAAAGGTGTGAAGCACAACGCAATCGTCAACTTCCCGGCCGATATCCATTAGTTAAATTGTTTCTTGTTCTCAACGTTACTCTTCGGCTTCACCCTCGCGGGATCGAGTTGTTCGTTTTGATAATGGATAAAAGCGATACAATTGCCGAGGTATCGCGCTGCAAAGGGAAAGACTTGACAAAAAGGAACAAAGGGCAAGACGGTGGAGAAAATCTGTGAAAAGGGAACGATAAGTTTTTTTTATACAAAACTCAAGTGTCAATACGATCGATTAATTCGCAATGTAGGTGAACTCGAGATCACGTTCAAAGGAAAACTTCAAAACGTAGGAAACCAGTAAGCCGGGACCGAAAATCTGAGATTACGTAAAGTCGGGTACGACACAATGCCTCCAAAAATATATGGATTGCTCGCGAACCACATCAAGCCATATTTATTTCGATATGTACATTATATGCAGCAAATTGGAATAATGACGACATATGTGAAATAACAGAAATATTCTGCAGCTTGAAAAAGTTCCAGAGAATAGTATAAGATATAAAAATTTTAATAATTAAAAATTGTATTAATAAAAAAAAGCACATGTGTTGATTATTCGGAGCATAGAATATTAAATTTCAGACTAAGAGCAACGCGATAATTAAGAATTGAAATAGACAGAAGTGATAATGCAATCGTAAGGCCATAAAAGTGCTATGTGATCAGCCTGACGTTCGTCTGGCCTCTAACAAAGTCAATGACCCGTATTATAAATCACGAAATCATTTAACGAATGACGAATCTTTGTGCAATTGTAAAAAAAAAAAAGAAAAAAAAACTGGTTTAAAAAAGACGCAGCGATGAAATTGCAGATCGCAAATTTCGCTATTTCCTCGTCGAGATTTAAACTGGATCAAAGAATGACGCTATTTCCGTAATGCGGTTATTCACAGGTGGTAAATTACGACAGATTGTCGCGATTAATGGCAGAAAAGAACGATCGAAGGAAGCTCTCTTACCCTTCTCTTCTCCCTCGCTCTCTTTTTTTTCTATTTTCTTTTCTCTCGCACTAATCGCCCATTTACATCGATTAAGCTTGAGCCACAGAATTTGGGGATGGCCGACGGCGTATGCTCATCACTTCCACCGTCCATATAAATGCCACGCTGGGAATCGCACATCTGGCGATCGAGCAACAAGTATACGCATTAAATGTATCCCGCTTACCGACTCCAATTACATAGAGTGCACCCCGCTGTACATGTGGGACACCGTTCACGGTAACTTTTGCAATTTTTATATCAATAGATTCGAAAGCTAAAGTACCGAGGAGGGTATTCCGCAATTTTGAAACACACTAGACATTACGGAGCGCGCACGTCGCTTACTCTTCTAATGGTAATCTAGAATTCTAGATCAAGAACGTGAGAAAGAATGCCGCGTTGCCTAAATACCATTCTTTTAACGCGCTGGAAATTCTTTTCATTAGTGTCAAGGTGCGTAGTGAACGCAAGGCCGAAATCATAAGATGTAACTATATAACATATCCTGTTTAACCAACGTCGGCTGTCAAGTCGGAGATTTGAGGTTCGATTTAATTCGCAACTGGGATCTTTTGAAAAATACGTGAAAAAAACGTGAAGCGTGCGCAAAAATTGTTCTAGCAATAAAAAAAAAAAGATAAGGGTGAGCGGCGTACGTGCTGCGCGCGAGATACGTTCTCCCTCTACTCCCACTCTCGCTCTGTCCTTCTCAAGCGGTCGAGCGAAACGCACGTACGCAGCAGCCGGTCCGTATGTATTAAGAATTACGCATAATCGATGGGCCAGGGGCACATAATCTGGCGTGAATTACCTTCCCGGATTAATTGTGAGTACCAACGACTACGTCTTTTTGATACAAAATAAGTGGAAACCTCGTGTAGGCGTACATTAAATTCGTCTCTTTGCCGTAAACGGAACGTCGATAAGTACAGTCGGGCTCGAGGGAAAAGAGTTTCGATCGACCAGTCCGCGATAGATTCGGGAGATATTCATTCGTGGGGTAGGAATACGAGGCCTGAAAATCTCTGTTAACATATGTTTATGGCTGCGTAGTGACCGAGAGTAGAGATCGGTCGCACGCCCAGCGTACACATCTCGCGCGGTTATCACGTGAAACGTAGATATGTGCCGGCCGGTCGGCTGCCGTGCATAGTCAACTGTATATTATTATACAATATTAGCTGATGCGAACTAACCTTCGCGATCGATAACGTATACGCGTAGGGTGTCTGTGAAGCCGAATACTTCGCACAGAATAGTCATAATTACTGTAACGCAGCACGTTTAATTTTCGTCATTTTTGCTAATCAAATATAACTTTTTTGTTTCAGATAAAAATCCAGAGGAAGACCTTCGTCGAAGGAGCACCAGCCTGACATCCCCGTTGGAAAAAAGTGTCAGAAGAAAAGTGTCGCACGCCGAAACAATACGAATACGAACCGCAGCCGGTTCGTCGGTCGTTTTGGGAGTTCCGCAAAGTATTCGTGCGTCATTCTTTTATATAAAAATTTTGTAACGGGAGTGTCGTGGACTATCGTGCGAATTAATTAAATTTTGTGACAGTAATTTATCGGGCGCGTTCGCGAGTGTCCAGTGCGCGGAAGGATGACTCGACACGTCTCATCTGAGAGGAAGAGCAGGCCCGGGACGGGCATCCTGCATCAGCGGAGCAACTTTTAGGTAAGAATTAATTTTTTAAATAAAATCTTTATTTAAAAAAAAAACTTATTTTTTTATTAATTTAATTAACTAATATACTGGCATGTCTACATTAATATTTTCCATTTTATGTTACAGTCACCGGCAGAACTCTACAACTCCGCTGAAGTTCATGCAGATTGGTAAGTCCATAATTTTTTTTTTTTTTCGTAGTAATTGGAGTCTCTTAAAAAAATAACACGCGCATAGTTTCTTCTAGTAAGAATGGAAAGTGGATGAGTTGACAATTACTATTTCAAGCTCCACGAATGTTTTATTATTGCTTTCCAGAAAGCATAATAATTATATCTCATTATATCTCAAACGTTAAATGTATTTAAAAAAAATTATAGCACCGCGTAAGATATAAGTAACAATCATTCAGAAATTCTTTTGTCAAAGGCGAATAATTGTCGAGTACCTACTTTACAAATAGTCCTTATAAAATTGAGAGGTTTATAATTTTCTAGACTATAATTTTTTTTATGGTTGTAAAATGATTACATAAAATGATGCATCGGCTGTTTTATTATTTAAAACCTGTCGTAAAATAAAAAAACGCTAACAGCAATATAACTGCAATTATAAGCCTACTATTATGTTCTATCGTTCATTAAAGACAAGATTCTGATCTTAGCCTGAAAAAGTAATCACTACTACCGATAATAATCAGAAAAAAGGTTTTTCCCGGAATAGTAAAAATAGCGAAAATGCAGGTGTAAATAAAAAAAAAAAAAAAATAGCGATCTATCGATAGTATTGACTGTACAAGCGACGTAAGCATCTATAAGCGTCTCTCGTAGCGTATTGTCCGTGCAAATACTCTTCCGATTTGTCGCGCGAACGAAAACGAGGAGAAGGCAGAAAAGCGGCGAGCTGTCCTAGAAATCAATCGCCACGACGAGCGATAATTTTTCGTAATAGATAGCATACACCGCTACGCGTTGTTCGTCCATCCAGCTTGTTCTCGTTAGTTATCAGACACGAAGCTCGTGTCGCGAAAAAGCGCAGGCGATTACGACGTGCACGTCACACACACGCGCAAATCCTCCGGACGATCGCATTCACACATGCACATCTATGAAGGGTATCCCAGCGCTTGCGCAACCCACGCCTTCACGTGTACCATTACGTGGCTTACTACGAATGTTACTACGACGAGTACTATCGCCGTAGCGTATCGTGAGGCTGAGCAAGCTAAATACTATGGACCGTAGGCCGAAACTCGATAATCCCACGGTACCGGAAAGTAACAAAGAAAACAAACGTGTTTCGCGTATATCGGGAAGGCATATAATCGCATAGACGCAATACAAAAGATATTTCCCATCGTCTATTAATTTGCGATAATGAGACAAGCACCGCATATTATGTTCGTGAATTTCTAAAAAGTCTTACAAGAGCACGTCTTTAAATTTATAATTTAATTAAAAAAAAAAAAAGTGACTTATGCTCGTTAATACAAAAGATGTCAAGAGAATGACAATATAACGTCCAGATATCGGACGAAAATCGAAAAGTTTCTCGACTAGTTTTACGCTCGAGACAGTTGGGCTTGGCGCGTTTTATATCCTACCTCCGCGAGGGTTAAGTACTCGTGAAACGCGAGCCGATGTGTCGAGCGATCAGCGATCGATCTTTCGTAAAATATTGTCAGTGCCACGGATTCGTGTAATATCCGAGCCGCGAACGGAGATTCGAGACGACGTAGCTCGCGACGCCCGAGGGATTCGCGGCTTACCAGTTACGCTGCGCTTCGGGATGCGCCTTGCGTCACGCACCAACAAGTACCCCCGTATAATCTGTAAGAGCGCAGAACGAACGCGATCGAGACTGGCTCACTGACCCGGAAGTAATCCCCGGAAAAGAAGATAAAGATACACGATGCTCGGCGGATAGAGAGATGCGCATCTTTCTCTCCACCTCTCGTGTTTGATAGCGCGCGAGTACAACCGGGAAAAGGGGGACTCGGGGGTGCTCTCTCGTGGTATTATATTCCAGCCGTTAACATGCGGGTATACATGTATGCCCGAGAGACATCGCGGGTTATCCCGACGAACAGAGGGTACCGTATCCGCGCCAGGAGGCTGGGTATTGTCCGATTCGAGATTCGTCGAGAGCGATCGAACGGCTTCGACCGGGGTTTATTGGGCGCTATACGCGCTCGTTTCGCCGATACTCGCGCGTTGGTGTACGTTGCACACCGATTCGATGTTTGGAATCTGTCGTAGTACCTCTGAAGTGGACGCCGGTGATCGTCAGCGAGAATTTTTATCATAGAGTATTCTTGGCCTCGGACAGTTCTCTACGAGCGGTGTAGAAATTCTTCCTTAATACTTATACGATAGTGGAGGTCGATAGCTTTACAGCAATAAGCCGTTGTAAAAATCAAGATTTGCAAAACTATACCAATCAGTTTTCGGAATAACGATTGTTTTTTATATACCGAAATTAATTAATAAGAAAATATTTAATATTCCTACGAAATATTTCTAATTAAAACAATTTATAGTTATTCGGTGTTAAATAATTACGAAATGGACAATTCCGGTATTACTTTATATTAAGTAAGGTAAGACAAATCGAATTCCCGGGGGAGGATACGGTACGATAACGCTGACTTATTCGCGCTTTTGTGTTCGCCGTGAAATCGCTGAAATGGATTATCCGACGATTTCGGCGGAGCCCTTCGATTCACCGATGATGGCGAACTGGTTTGAAAGCGAGTTCGGTCGATGAGACCGACGTTTGAGAGGAAACGAGCGAGGAACGAGCGACGAGACGGAAAGCGACCCACCATCGGCAGAATGAGATAGGTGAAGAAAGAGAAAGATAGTGATGCCGAGTGAAAGTCCTCTAGCAAAAACCAGGCCAGGGCTTCGGTATCTCGGCACGGACACACCGTGACCATTATGCAATTACGGCGACGTATTTACCGCCGTGTACTCGACGCGCGGTATCGTCAAGACGGTCTGCGTCCCCGATTTCCTTTATAATTTACATTCTAAGTCGCTAAAAGTTTTCAAATTACGACTGCAATCGCGACAAACGTTGGCGACGATATCACGGCGCTGCTACTTTTACGAAGTAATACGACGATCCACCACAATCAATTACGTATACGAAATATGATTGTTAAATATTAACGAACTACCATTATTTATTATTTTTCTTTCCATAATCATTTCCGAAAATAACTAATCTTATAAATTTTTTTATAAATTGTTCTCATGCTTATAAATGTATTTTTTTATTTTTTTTTTTTTTTTGAAAGGTTAACTATTTTATTCTTAAATTTTGTATATAAATGTAGTAACAGTTTTGCATAAATGAATACAGAACGGCATCATATTAAGAAATATGAGCTCTTTGAAACCGACAGAATAAGTATACCGAGAGAACTCGTTGCAAACCGTGCTTCTTAAGCCGACAGTATCCAAAGATAGAGCAAGGTCGTAAATTGTCTGTAGTCGTGTGAAATTTTAAAACCTTGCCTCACTCAGATCATATCGCAGCCGACGTGCGTTTTATACTATACAGTAAGTTTCAGTGTTAATATTCTTTCCACTACAAATAGTTCGAGCGAGGCACGAAGTAATTGTGCACGGATAGAAAGTTAACGTGGAAACACGCAGAGAGATTTAACGAAGTTTACGTAATAGTCGCGTACTTTTCTCTCGAAGAGGTCAAGAGAAGAGGCCGGCAAATGTTCCGTAAGATCGACATTTCCCTCACATCCGCACCTGTACCGTGAAACGGAAGGCCGCGTAATTTAATTCTCTTGTGTAATAACAAAACCCGAGAGAGGCGAACGTTACCGCAAAATAATGGGCGCGGCATAATAACAATAACTGCAGGTTACTGCTTGCACTGCTTCTGTAGCGCGATGCACCGCACGCGAATCCATTTTAAATTATTACAACACAGCTTTCTCGGAGTGCACGTCACGATGCTAATCTGTTGCGAGCTGAATAAATGTATTGACTCTTACGGTATACGGAAACAAAAAAAAAAAAAAAGAATAGCTATCTGCGTAGTCACAATCACGTATAAATTGCGAATGTCTGCGTTTAATTATTGTGATATTAACGCCGACTATAAACTAGACGTGCAAGTTACAAAAAATAAAATAAATCGCGAAATTGATGTCTAAAACATTGTTCCGGAAAGCAGACAAAGAAGCGTTGTACTGCTTTCTTCCTTCGTTCAAGATTTCCTCGAAACTGGCATAACGTTCTGTACTCTGGCGCATCGCACCGCGTACGTTAAGTTGTAACAATTAAAATGACTTACCAAAGTGTAATGTTGTGAGGACGAACCAAAGCAAACCGGAAATAACTCGCTGCTGTGTCGCGTCCATTTTTCGGTGATTCCGGCCACTACGGGTCGAGCCCTTTTCTTTTTCGTTACTGCTGCGGACGGTGGCGATGATGGCACATGTACACACACACGAACCACACGCGCGCACTTATATTTGATCTGCAATTCGAAAAGAACACCTGATCTCGTTAATCACCTCGATGACATTCGACAATAATTTTTTTTAAATACATACGATACGTTGACTGAATTTAAAAACATTATTATCGATCGCATACAAATTAAAAATCATTTATTTGCGAACAAACAAAATTAATCCAGAGGTATTTCTAATGCCGAGGGAGAATTATGGGCCGGCGATGGGAAAATATTATAGCGGTAGATATCGTGGAAAATATTTTAGACGACGCGAGAAAAATATCTAAAATAAAAAATAGCGGATGCGTCGAGGAAAAAATCGTTTCGAACAACGCGAAATCACGGGCAATTTTTTTAATACGCACGAGGAGCGATCGACGGGAGATCCGACAGAATCGATGGCAGCGATCTACCGGCTGAAAGCCGACTGAGAGGAAATTCGACATCGATGGACGGCACACCTTTCTCGCGCGATCTCGCAGCTCGCAACCAGGTACAATCTACCGTTACCTAAAGATCGTACTGAAATACAAAAGCCGCGAGAATATTTTACGACACTGAAGAGTTTCTCCGCATATAAAGGCCGACATCTCAGAAATTAAATTAATGCATAACTTGAAAATGGCGTATTTATCTCGTTACTCATTAACTCGGTTTGCGCTTGCAATATGTAAACTCTACTTCAGCCTCCGGATTTATGAATCGCTTTAAATTCATTCTCTTTCCATATTTGCATTTTAAATCTCACATCACTTCTATTTGTACTGTTTTTCCACGTGCCAGCCAACTATGTCGCGACGCGCGTGAAAAGAAATGAAAAGTCGCGGTTAAAAGACGAAATGTATTCAAGGCTATCGATTTTCGGCCATGCGAGGACCGAATTTTTACAACGACTTCCTTTAAACCTCGAAAGTCGTTTTGAAATTATATCGCTCGTCCGCAAAATCGCGTGAAATATGCACGTGAGAAATCAGAGATATATTCATAAGGGATTTCGAAGTGTATTGCTAGCATCCGTTGAAGTATATTTCGTAGCTACTATGTGCTGCGGCAAACAGGAATTTATGTGTTAGCGCATCTGGCAAACAAGAGCTCATGCTAACATGTTTGGAAAGTCTCATTACCTAAATTTACTTGCCTCGCGCGCTATACGTTATGCACCAAAATTGCAGAAGAGGGAGTTAAGTGTAATGCAAGGCAACAATTAAAATACCATTGGTGTCGTCAAAGAGCAATTTATTCATTATGCGCCGCTCTCCGCGCCGTATCGCGAATGTGGAATATTAAGCCTCGTTAAAATGCAAGTTAAATGTAATTAATAAAAAAGAATTTATAGATATTTCAACAAACAAGCATAAGCTGCATTTTAAATATATGTACGTATTGTAAATGAAAATTTTCTCCCTTTCTTCGCAAACGGTATTCTTTGGTTTCTATTTATTGTTTAACACTAACCGCCGGAGTTTTATTTTAATAAATTTATTTTTCACGTGGCTTAAATTTTTCAGTCGCATCGGACATATTACGCTTTTTAGCTATCTAGGATAAACAACGAATGCAGCATCTCTCGAATGCTTTATCGTACTAGATATTTCGAACTATGTATCGTTACGAGCATAATCTCTTTCTACCGTTCGATAGCACACGAGGTATAGACACACCCGGCATTTTGTCAGCGCTTTATTCGGAAATAATTTCCATCTATAATAATGCACTTCTAAAAAAAAGTTTGCTTCCAATTACGATGAAGAAAAGTTATTAAAATATACATAGAAATGATAACGCACGACTACGTAGTTATTAATATAATTACATCACGAAAAAAAAAAAGAAATTGCAATATCCAAGCAGAAATATTTTATATTAATTATATATTTTTTTTAATTAATCATAAATTCATAAAATTTTGTTTATATATAATCTCATATGTGTTTAAACAGTTTAATTACTGAAAACTCTCAAAGAATTCTGCATGCATCGAGTAATGCATTTTAACATATAATTCAATTAAAACCGTTCTCATAAAATTTTTTTTTAACACTGACGAAACAATTTTACGATACGAGAGCATGCTAAATTATCACTCAACAATTGTAAATATAAAACAGCCAAAAAAAACTTAAAAAAAAAATCTTATTTATTATAATGATAGATGCATAATTCAAATCAAGAATTTTTATAAAAATGATTGTTGCACAATTTTATACATGCTGGCAATCAAAAACCGAAACTTAATACATACTGTATTGTATTTTTCGGGAAAAATACCGTTACGCGATCACTCCTCGATCAAACCATACTTTCCTCCTTTTAAGAAGTGAAAGTAGAAGAAAGAGAATATCCGTTTTGATGTACTTTTTTTCGGAATACTATGGCATGCTACATATGTATATACGCGTTTCCGTCATCATCAACAAAATATCCTCGATAGAGCGGTGTTGCACGAGTCCCGAATGCAATATCTCGGTAGCACAACTGGCCTTTACCCGGGATAACAGAGATTCACCCTCTTTGTACCACGTAACCGACTTCCCCACGCACATCGGTCCACATTAGCAGAATTATTCTTACATTCACCGACATCTCTCCCCGCGTACACAGCACACGACGTGAGTCCGCGTTAATTTTCACCTGCCAACCCAACCCTTTCGCTCATACATCCCTACGATATATCCCGCCACTCGGTGGACTCCTGGGCCCGTCCTTCGCCGCTCCGCGGTTACGTTACCGCGGGCACGCTCGCGGGTGATGTTCCGCGGCCTTATCCTCTCACCGGGGTCTCGACAACCCTCCTGACCTGATCAGCCACGCATTGCGCGGCAGCAGCAGCAGCGGAGCCGGCGCCGAGGGGCCACCACACACCACGGTGCCACTAACGTGGGACGCGCGTTTTCGTGTGGATGTGGAAGGACTGACAGTGGCGGTGGCGGCGGCTCGGCACTGCTCGCGTTGCTCGGGATCGAGTACGCGTTCCCCGGGACATGTATTGGCGGGTAGGAAAGCTCCACCTATTGCGCAACCAAGTGGGAGGGCACAGGAAGACCCGGAGCTTGCGCCCTCCGGCTGGCCCGCGCACCAAGCACAACCCCTTCCTTGGCTTTTTCCCAACTTTCGAGCTTGCGGTGCGCACCCTCTCTCCCTTCTTGTTCTACCCCCCGCGACCCTCGTTCTCGCCATCGCTCGTCGTCGTCATTACCATCGCCGCTACCATCCTGCAACCCCCTGCGAGCTTTCGCCTTTCTCCATCTCTCTAGCGCCCCCTGTCTCCTCCACCCTGCCATTCTACCTGCCCTATCCTCGCTGGCCGTGACGGGACTCCTACCTAATGTGATACAGAGCACCAAACGGCGAAATTCGGACTAGCAGCAGCAGACCGCAAGCACGGAGTCGAGGAGCTTCATCCCGAGAAGCGCGCGGGAGAGCAAGGGTACCCTTTGCAGATACGCTCGCAGGTTGCATCTTCTTGCATTACCCCCGACAAACATAGTTCTTGTTCCCTGCCTTTTTTACGCGAAGGTATCTCCCCTATCTATTCGCCTGAATTTCGGGAATTTACGACCGCGCTTGTAGATAAGTCACCGAGTTAATGAGTTATTCTCTTGTGTGAAGTAGACATCCTGTTCTCTTTGCGTAGTTTTTCCTTCCCCCCTCGCCAACGAGATTTTTTTTCTATATCTACCACGTATCCGCCGTACTTCTGTAAAATTCAATTTTCCTTTTTCGATTTATTAAAATCTAACCAGATAAATTATTGACTAATTGAAATTACGCCGTTTTATTACGTGATAAGGCTAATAATAAATCGATGATAATGAACTCGATAATGCCAATAGTAAATCGCTTACCGTGAATACCTCCCTTGATAAAAGTAAAATTTTATTCGTCAAAGTGTATACGCGATAAAAATTTCAATCACGATCCGATAATACGATCTCCTGGAATTAATTTAGAATAAGAGCCAGAATATTTGACGTATGGGTCATTCACCAAATTAAAGTGATTGACTCTACTTTCTGGATTTTGTTAAATTTTAATGCCAAAGTACTCGATTGATACTTAACTTTTTATGTTTTAAAATAAATCTCCTGCTTTTCGTTTTTGTGGAATTAATCGATTTGGCTCGTATGTTCATGTATCTTATATTAAACATTTATCTCGTTTGCTCGTACATTGACACTACAACTGTTAAGCAGGGGGTGCGAATCGCTTCGCGTATTATAACGTCATTATCTCTTGAAACGTTTCGCGGTGAGTGTACCAAAAGTAAGCTCGATCGGGAACAATTAGCAATTGTAAACCCACGCGGCGAATTAATTCTCGCGATTTGTAGGCGCGCCGAGACGGCGATTATCAGAGCGGTTATTCTCGCCGAGTTTGCTCGCGTAGGTGGGAACCGTGGTGATAAGGAATGAGAATTAATCCGTTGTTTTCTGATATTTACGGGCGACAATTATTTCCTTGCGCCAGGCTCGAATCCGAATATATCTCGCGTTACGCCGGAAATTCGCGCCATTGTAAATACGATTCGCGCATTATTCTTCGACGAAGAGCGCGAGTCGTTAGATCCAACTTTAAATAACAAAAAATAATATATCAATCTTTTATTGATAGCAAATCCCGAGACTTACGCGCTCGAAACGAATTGTGCACTGTATTATAATCACCGAATTTTCAATTGTAGATCTTCGAACGTCGCGTCGTGATCGTTAACTTTTTTCTTATTAATAGTAAATGTTACAAAGCGCGCATTATTTTAAATTTCTTTTTAAATAATCCTTGTAACGAAGAGTTAAACAGAATGTTCACAATATATCTCCTAGTAAGTTAAGTATCCGTAATTGTAATAAATTAACACGCCCAATGTTTATATGTTCTCATAATATATGCAATACGCTGTTAATAAAATCGTTCGTGATTCAATACTCGAACCGTCGCTGTTGCACGAGTCGTTTAGTTTTTCGTAGCATTATTATCCCTTGAAACGCCAAAGTACCAAATAAACGCGATCGCAAACAATTAGCCATTATCAGCTAAATCCGCGCGACGGATTAATCCCCACGGTTCGCCTGCGCAAAGCAAATCGAGTGTCAGCGTTCTTCTAATAGACATCACGATTAATTTCATATTTTGATATTCGTGAGCGACAATATAACTGTGCTACTTTTACATAGATAAATTTTCTACATCTACCCATTGCTCGATAGGTTTGCTCGTAATGCCAATTTAAGAAGACGTCACGAGCGAATGGTAACGCGGATGGTGCTTGCTTATTCATTCGTCGTAATGCAGTAAAATGCATGTCGCGTACGATTAACGTAGGAGTGCTGTACAAAGTGCTCTGCAATTATCGTATTCAGATTATTAGAGCGCGCGATGATAATTAACCGTGTTTTTGCGAGCGAGTGTTGTATAAGTAATATGATGGAACGGAAGTAAAAGAAAAATGCAAGAGATAAAAATGGAAAAGAAACCCGCATAGAGTCATGAGGTGAACAATTAATTATCTATGATCGCTTATTGTTTGGGAAATAATCAATCGTAATTGTTTCACACGAAAAAAAAATATCTTTGCTGCAATTGCGGTGGGAATTATTTTTAAATGCCAATCTCTCGAAATATTGTTGTAATTTAGGCCCAGATTTATCGGAAAAGAAAAATGTGTAAAATCACGGGAGTTTTTTTTTCTGTCACCGGTGTAAGAGAACGTTATACAAATAAAAAATATAATTCTAAATTTACTTCTAATTGCACAATACAATTCACAAAAATATAGTCGGCCACGAGCCTCTCGACGAGACGCGTGTACAAAATACCAGCGATACGTCAACAGCTTTTCCGATGGTGTTTACGCGCTTTTTTAAGTACGTTCGGAAGCTGATACGGACGGATAAAATTATTGCTTTTGGCTCGAAGCGACATTCGCGAACGCAACGTGCGTAAAGGCTCGTAGAAAGCACCCCGTCCGGAAACGACGTGAATGTTACCGATGATTTATGCATATGAACATCCATCTCAAAATGGCAAACGAATTGTCTCGCGAATAAAACGTAGACGTGAAAGAAAGAGAAATCGAGGTAGAAAGACTCTTTGCGCGAGAACACATGTGGAGTTTGTCGCTTTCACCGCGTGACGTGCATAAAAGGCGCTATGAACGATTTTCGATGGTACTTCCTTCGCGCGCGATCGCTCTCGACAAACGTTGTAATCGTGATATCGACATAAAAAAAAAAAAATCATGTTTTCGAGAGATATTGAAGATGAAATAACTCGCCACGAGTCATTCAACTGTCGCGAATAAAGCTGAAAACGTAGAACGAAATTTAGTGTAATAATAAACTGGATATTACACAAAGGGACACTTTTTTTTTTAAGTCATTTTAAATCTCATTCCCTTGGCAATTTTTCTTACGTAAAATGCGGTTTCTAAAATCATTTAATCCAATAAAGTTTATGTTTAAATTTTCCACATTTTTATATAATATAAAAAGTACGAAAACATTTCGCGATATATTTATCAATAAATTATATTAAATACTAATACGCGTGCATTAACAATGATACTGACGTATCATATCGACGCATTGACGAGCTGACACATTATTTCAGAATGTTTATTTATATGTTATTGATCGATTCATTAATCCCACTATTATTAATGTAATATGCTATCACAATTTTATTAATTGAGAACAGGTAAAAAGTATCAGCGAAATTAAGTTTTAACTTGAATAATGAGAAACAAAGTTTTGAAATTGTTATCTATAAAATAGATTGTAAAATTGAAAAGATCACTCAACGTCATACGAAAATGGGTCTTCACGTCGTAAACGGGCGAAAATTTAATAGAACAACGATACCATCTAAATATCTGTCAAACTTTCTGCAACAATCGCATTGACAGTTTTGCTAATATACCAGCGATACTGTATCAACGCGCCGTCATAATTGTGCGATTTAATTAAACATTTCATTACATTCCAAACGACGGGCAAGATAGATATACATACAGACGCAATTGAAAGAACATAACTGTATGTATGTTCAATGACGCGCGGTTGCTTTCCAGATACTAGAAGAGATACTCGTTTAATTAAGTGCTCAATTACAAAATTGAAAAATACAGACATTTCAATTATGTTAATTTAAAAAAAGAAAAGAATATTACCGACAGGCCCGACAGTCGAGCGCGCGTTGCGAAGATCAGTGCGCGCAGTAGGCTAGCACGCGGCGAAAAACGTTTAGATATCTAACTCTTCTGCCTTGTCGTTAGCCAGTAATAATTGTCTCGTTACATGGCCCGCGCTGAACAGTGGCTAGACGAATACTAGTCCATTTTTTTTAATAACACCTCATTATTTGAATCGTATATAGTGACGACGAGACACTAGTTAGGTAGTTATTAAATGATAAATACTTTCTTATAAATTATGATTAGTATCAAGCTAGCCACTAGCTGAGGAATGTATTTAATTTGCGCGATCTAACCACTAGCTGCAAAATCAGAATAGATAGATAAATGATCTACTCGGGTAAACTTTCGATCACTTTGCAGCTTTACACGAGTATTTTAGACGATCAAGAGTATCGTTCTTTACCAGGAATGAATCTCGATAAAGTATTAGTTGCGTTAGTGAATTTAGCAGTGATTTAAAAAATGTGTACAGATATCTCTCGCACGAATCAACTTGCGGTAACGTTCCTTCAAAGCATGATCTATCGAAGCACCGAAACCCGTTCTTCCTATAAAAATGTTCCATTTTTCACATTTACTTCTTAGCGACAGCAAAATGGCATCGAATCGCGGATTCGGCGTTCGCGTTACGCGGGCAGGCTGAAAATATGACGGTATTTCAATGAGAAATGAACTTCTGGCTCCGTAATGCCTTGGGTAATGTATATATTCCCGTTTTGCTGCTCCGCCTCGCCGATTCGTTCAAGAGCATTTCGAACGTTCTTCTTCCTTTTCCTGTCTTCCTCGCGTACTTTCTCTTTCTTTTACATTCCCGTATATTTTGTCCATCGACCAACCCGTTACGTGACTTTTCTATTTTTCAAACTCAGTTCGGAATTACAGCTAAACCAGGAATATCGAGCCCCGCGATATTCTTTTTTTAACAACAATATAATCGACAATTATCTATAAAAGTTTTTAACAAATTTTAGAATTACAAGTTAGGTAATCAATTATTAAATATTAAAAACTGATATATAAATTAATCTTTTTTTTTTATATTATTTGAGGCCTTTCCTAATTTATAATTAAAAATCTTATCTGCATGAATTTTGAAAATTTTTGCCAGAGAACAAGTAATTTTTTTTTTTTTGTAAAGAGTAAGAAGTATTATTCCCGTGTCTCTCATATCTAAAATGAATAAAATTCATAATCGATTCTTCGAAATGACGCGCCAGTTACACCAGGTATATGCCGGTTAATAAATATCCCGGTGAATTTTCGCGCGAATTATGGAATCGTATTAAGTCATATCGGGTTTCTTCGAAGCTCGAGGGCTTTGAAAGTCCGAAACCTGTTCCGGGTTTTCCGTGGAAGTACTTCACGCACGGGCGCGTATATACATCGATAAATTCGCAACACCTCCTCCAGCATGAGCCACGTTATTCGCGGTTTCGTAAATTCGTTTCCGCAACGAGAAAATCATATCGTCGTTTCGCCAGAGTCGCTATTGGTTTTACGCTGAGAGAAAAAAAAAAAAGTAATAATGTACCCACTCCCCGGAGATCCGCGTTTCCGCGTCTCGACGTCCCTTCTGTTCCCTCTCGACAATAGGCGTCAAGCCCGCTCGTGCGACGAACGCTGAGGGTACGGGGCTGAATTTCAAATTAGTCGATCCCACTCCGACTACGATTTCTCCGTAGAGTACACCGATCTGTGTACCGGGTACACAGGATGTTTCAGAAATCCTGCCCTTGATTTAAACCCCCAATCGATACGGAATGCCCTTAGACGTCGCTCCCCCATGAATTTTTGTATCCTTTCGTTTCGACAAATGTGTTAATCACGAAATAGGGTAGAAATATTAAATATTCTTTTTCTAAATAGCATCAATGCGCTTGTGACCCGAAAAAAAAACTTTGCTTCGCTGGGATTCTTACGAAATTAACACTAATATAATATTTTGTCTATCATCTTTCTAGAAATCTTTAATTTTTACTTTATCGTCGTTCCCAAAATATCTTTGACGCCTAATCCTGCATACATAGTAGAATAAAAAAAAAGAATTCGATAAAAAAATATATAAAGAGAAATAATAATAAGAGGCTGCTGTACCACGGAATATCTCTCGATTTTTGAACGCATTTATATGCCAATCTCCCGGTTATTTTGGAAGCTCTTCAAAAGCGGGACGATCGAGCAAACCTCTCTAAAGCCCCCGAAGATAGGAAAGAAGAGTTTGCTCTACGAACGAAAGTAATGGAGTCGCAGATCACAGGTCAACGCAGTGAAAAGAACGAATTGGAACGAAGATACGGGGGGAGGGGGCGAGAGAGTAAGTATGACAGGACACAATTAAAAAAAAAGCTCCAACTGCGGCTTTGTGTCGCGTCTAGACTATACACATGAGCCTCGTAGAGCGAACTTCATCCAAAAGCTCCCCCTCAAAAACCTTTGTCTTATTTTATTCCGACCTCTCGGCAGCGAGAAGGTCCATTTCTCCCGGCCGTCGTCTATGTCACGTATCTCCATTTCTCCTGCTGTTGATTTTTTTACAGGACGCGTCGTACGCGCGACGACATCTAAAACGGTATTTCGCGAAGGAAATGAGACGAGCGCTTTTCACGTACTCGCAACGAGTTTCGCGCACTTCTCCCTGTCTACCGGACTTTTCTCGGCTTATGCATGCGTTGTGTTTGCGAGCGTCGGTCTAGAATCAGGCGTTATAAGAAACTTTTTAATATCGATCTAGAAGCAAAAATGTTAAAACAATTCTAAATAATCGAAAAAAATTTTAATCCAAAATTAAAAAAAAAGAAGCTAATAAAGTGATTCCCGATTTTACCTATATTTATATAAATTTTTTTAATAGCGTTAGCGAGCGCATGTTTTGCACGTAACGCAACGTATCCGCCAGTTACAGATTTGTAATACATTAAAGTCAATATTCGACATAATATTCAACATACTATTGCAACATAGTATAATATTCGTAAAAAAAATTATTTTTAACACGTTAAACTGTGTAGAAATACGGGCGAGATATATAAAACAAAGGTGACAGGCGACCGGGCGCACTAATCGCATACGTGTTTCGAGCGACTTTGATGTTACTACTGCCGTATTCCTCAACCGGAGGTCTATTAAACAACACGCAGATAGCAAAGTTCCGTATGTATCAAAATATCGTTATATCCGATGAATAAAACTATATTGCTAATGCGAATTAGCCTCTGCGATTAATAACTTTTACACGATGAGCAAAGTGTTACGAAGTGTTCTGGAAAAAAAATATCTATATTTTAAGGGAACAAAAATCGTAAAGGAAATATTTTATAGAAAAACCTTACCGAGAAGCACTATATAAGTACGTGCAGAAATTATTATAATAGAGTATTTGTGTGAAGTCACGGTGAAAGTAATAATGATAATCGATATGACGTTCCCCTCTTTTGCTTGGGGCTATCGCTATTGAACTGTCAATTTTAACCGTTATTACGAAATAAGTGACAATAAATATAACTTTATTAATTTAAAAGACAGGGGGAGGAAAAAGTAAACGCGACATGATAATTACGTTGCGTTAAGTATGATAACGAAGAATCTAAATGATTTTCGCGGAAAGCAAAACGCTGTTAAATGTAATTTTCACGTTCTCGTTTCACGAGTTTCGCCCCGGCACGCTGCAGAGATGCGCCCGGTATTGTGTCAGAAGTTTAATATCTTCCCGGGGGAGATCTTTTGAGCTAACTGTAGTGGCACGTGACCACTGTGGATTTACACAATAGACTCTGACTATCAATGTCGTAACTAACAGTCTTGCCTCCGGCAAAAAAAAAAAAGTTTTGTTTAAGACTTGAAAAAATTCTCGTATATACCGTTTATAAATGTATAAAATTAAAATTTAAAATTTATTCGTAGTGAAAATAAAGAAAGTTAATTTATCAATTGCATAATTAACTAGTGTAGAATAAACGTACAACATATATTCCTTATGTAAGCTATTAAAAAAAGATAATTAAGGGAATAAAAGATAATGAACTTTCCGAGCGAAACTCAAGACAAATACCATTGTGCTTTTCATTCTTATGTGCTCGATCTCTTTCTTCGACTTTATAAACGAGCGTAGCTCTTCCATCATTACGGCATCGCGAATGAACGTGATTTATCGATATCGGCAACAATTATTTCGGAATCAGAACTCTTGATTCTTAGACAATAAGTCGCGTAAAGACAAATGTAAAAAGCATTGCATATATATAAATAATTCTTGTTTTACATCCCAAATAAATGCGGACAAATTTTTTTTTTTTTTTTTATCTTATATATCCAATAGTACCTTTGGTTTTATCAAAGAAATCTTTGCAAATATTAATTAAGTGTAGATGTTAAATTACCTAGTGCAATTCTTCTTTGCATATTTATCTGAGAAAACAGCTTCGAGAATACTTCGAGATAATTACTTTGCCCCAGAGCGAAAGCTAAAGCTAACAAGCCTCGTAAGTAGAGGTAACAGAGCGATGACGTCTCTAAGGATTCGAGCGGTCTACGGAAATCGAAATTCCACGATACGTTGTAAGCGATTAAAGCATTACGGAACTTCGAAACAAAATTAATATGTCGGTTGCATGATTACACGTAAAAAAGAGTATCATCGTCATTATTATTATTATGCCCTTGTATATTAATTAATATTAAAAATTATTAAGATAAAAAAATCACAAGAGACAACATGTATGAGAGATAAGATGTAGATTCGGTAGATATATGAAGATTCGGACTTGCGATAAAGCTAAAAAAAAAACTGAACTAATTAATTTTTAATATCTCACTGAATGCCTTGGTGTTTAAAATTTATAAACGTTCGCAAAGACACTAGACAATTAATTAAGATTATAATTCGAGGCTCGTTAATGCGTCCCGTGTTATATAACTAGGTGCAAGGCAAGAGATGAGATCGTAGGTTTATTGATTCGGTTTCCTCCGCCGCGGAGTTTTTTCCTCCCTCCTCCCTCCGATCACCCTTTCCCACCTCGCCCGGTCCTTATTCTACCCGTTACTTTCTGTTGTGCACCTACCTCCCTCCCGCCCCCTCATTCTCACCGTTAGAAGTAGGACGCAATTTTCGAGGGCTTGCCTTCCATCTTTTCACCGATTCTAGACGATACGAAATTAGTCTAGTACGTTGCTATTTTATAAGAACCTCCATCACATTTTTTTAAATAATCGATTTTAAAGAAAAAAAAAAAATAGATATATTAATACACCTCAGTTTTTATATATATAAATAAATAAATAAGTAAGTAAAAAAGATTAAAGTTACATCGGGAGTTGCTGAAAAATCTTAAATATTTGTCGGATGGCGTTCGTACGACGAATTTAATAGCACTGTTATTACATCGATAAAAAGTCCCGTATAGCCTTAAGTCTTCCTCGCGTAACAATCCGACATTATAAAAGACATTATAAACTCCCCGTTTGCTACTTTGACGTTATATGATGCCTTTCTTCTATTCACTGTGCAGTCTATTCTGCTGGCCGAGCTTATTAGATCCTTCCCATTTAAAGTACAGTTTATTAACCATTTCCACCTGCCTCCACCCACCCTCCTTTCCCCAGCCCCAATGGCAAATTCAATAACGACAGAGGCACATAAGTTCGATCCCGCGTACCAATTTCCATTAACTCAATACACATCGTACCGGCGAAGACGAGATCCTTTCCTTTCACTTTCAGATCGATCTGAACGTACTTCGCGAATTGATACAGCTATATATCACGTCGTTATCGCAAACAATAGAAAAGTGTTCTCAATACGATTAAGCAATTGCAAGACCTACAACGATATCAAGTAAAACGTATGTACATACGTGAGAGAGTACTTCATCAAACGAGATACAGATTACATAATTTAATAATATTCACGGGCGTTTAACTTTTAGAATTTTGAAATCTTATTTGAACGTAAAAATAAAATATATGCAGATAGAGATATATTTTAGGATTAAAAAATTATTAGGTACGCGATCTAAGTAGCCCTCTCAGATATTACTCTTTATCTCATTAAAGTCAAGACATAAATCTTTCGAAGTTTAAAAGTAAAACATCCCGCAACGCATTCCGCTACGCTTCAAAGCTGAGAAAATGGAAAAACAAAAGACAATTTCGCTGGAACATTCATCGAAAGCGCTACGATATCCTCTTAGAAAAAGACATGTACTTAACAACGGTCAGAAACAATAAATGGTTTCGGGAAGCCCAACGTTGAGGGATGAAGCAAAAGAAACATCAAGAGACAGAGCGGAAGAAACGGCGGGAGCGGATCCGCGGATGTTACGACGTAAGGAGTAACACGATATTCCCAATCCCGGAGCGGAAGCTTTAGAAACGAGATAAAGAAGGGCTCGCGAGTGCAATAAATCCCCGGGTTTCCTTCGCCCTCCCCCTCTCCCCCCCTCCGCGTATCGCCCACCCCGGCGCAACCTCGTTGTAAACCCCGAAGGAAGCTGATGTCGACGCTTGATCGAAATGAATTTACTGTTTACTCGTGGCCGCGCCGCCTCTGCGATACGATTCAAGAGTGCAGCTATGAAATATAACCCACGATATACCCCGAGAGCCGCGGTTTAGAAATCATTTCCTTCCCCCGCCTCTTGCTGCCCGCGCCCGGCAACCCACCCTCTCGTCACCGCCGGCTATATCGATACCGAAATGTGACGGCTGCTGCGGAATACGAACGAACTGAAATGGACGTGTCGGGAATTAATCTCCACCCCGAGTTCCAAAGCGAATTGTCTACTCCGGATCTCCGTTTTTATCCTCCGGTTTTGCAGCCAGCGAGATGTCCCGGCGCTCCCGTGGCGAGGAGCACCGTCTCGCAACGTCGTCGCGCAACGAATTCGCGTTTCAAGGATTCACTATTTATTCTACATTAATTTTCGAAGCTAACCGAAGATTTTTCGTACCTCGCGCGAGAGCCAAACGGCAATTACGTTGATTATTTATGAAGATATCAATTTTTCAAAGCGTCTCGTTATCGCGACGCAGAATTTAGATAAAGTACCTCACCGTATATGTATATAACGATAATTCGTAATTTGTTCATCGCCGTTGATGTAACCCGTTACTTCACGCGAAGACGATCTTCCGGGATAAAAGGAATAAAAGTGGAGAAGAAAAAGGGAAGAGAGAGGCGAGGAAGAACACCGTCGTCCCCGTTTGCGATCGCGGGCCCTCTTTGCAGTCTGCGGAAGACGCGCGACCTAAAATCGCATTTGAATAAAGCAATTTGTGCACGCGCTGTAATCCAATTCGGCCCTCTCGCTAGTTTTCGCTACGCGGAAGCACCGATAAATCAACCAGTTGCACGGCGCATCGGCCTCAGCACGCCCCTACGATGTAGCCATATGGCTTAATTTCGTTCGTAGAGCGTGTGGAACTTTGAGAGGTTGGGGAGAGAGGAAAAAAAAAAGCATTTCGCGTATGAACGAGGAAAGCTGACACCGCGATACCGCAGTCACCGTCGATTATTGCCGCGCTCGGTCGCCAATAATAGCGACTTCCGCAACATCGTATTAAGATCGAGATAATCCTCGAGTCAATTGTATTCATTTAACTTGAAGCTTCGCCGTGGGAGATTCCGATCTCATTCTGATCTCGCTCGCGAGAGAGAAAGACCTCTTTGAAACAATTAAGATTTTATTGGATAAAAATATGAATATGTTGCGTAATTAGTAGCTCGCGATTTCGCTCGCTCGGCTTCAGTTTTAATGAAATTAAAAAGTCGACGTGGCGTTTTATTGATTTTTCGCAAGTTTCAACTTAATAACCTTTGAATTCGTATTTCCAGTTAATTTTTTTTTTTTTTATCCGGAACAAATTAAGAGATGGACGAAATCAGATAAATCTCGAGTGCGTTTAAGCGCGACTTATAACGCACGCTATAATTCACGTAACGGTTCGGAACGCGTAACAACGTGTTTGCATGGAACGTCGGAGTCGAAGGCTCGCGCGGAGCGCCGTTAAAGGGGTAATCGTTATAAATCGTCGTCAGAATGTCCCAAACGTAATTCTCCGGCCAAGCGTGGGGATTGATGGATCTTCATCCACATTAAGTCCGACTGATAGAAATAAACGTCGGTTTCCCGTGTCTTCGCGTCATAATTATCCCCTTGCTATTTCTCTCTCGCGTAAAGTTCTCAATAATTTCGTCGCGGTCGTTTATCAGATAAACCGAAACTCCCGTCACTTCGCGAGATCATCTGGGAAGATATGCGTAAATCGATATCTTTCAAATCGTCCGGAATAAAATAAAAAAAAAAAAACACACACACACGCACATTATTTCATGATATTATAATGGAAAGAAGTGAAACGTTGCGTCGCGCGTTGCTGTAACAATTGCGAATATATTTCACCACCGAGATAACAGATAAGAATCCCTAAAAGTGGATTTCGTTGGCAACGGCTTTCCTTAAAGTAACGGCATTACCGGAGGATAGTTCCAAACGCGATTTGCGAGAGTTATTTTACGTACGAAGCCTTGATCCTCACAGATACGCGCAATCTGCATCTCGTGTGGATCGCGAGTCGTCGTGGCACTGTTTCGCGCGCAATGACACATGTAAAAATTACTACCTAGACATCACAGCGGAAGAATTAACGAGGCAACAGGGAAAGACAGAGGCAGAAAGAGACAGAGAGAAAGAGATGAGGGAGAACAGAAAGAATAGGAGAGAGAAAGAGAAAGAGAAAGAGATTCTCCCCTAAGTTTCGCACAAAATCAGGATTCCAGCCTGTTCAGAATCCGTCGATAAACGCCTTGCGGGAGCGAGAGTTCCCGGTGGAAGCAGGAAACGAGAACGTAAAGTAGACAGTCCAAGGCAGGTGAGACAGCTACGCTATATCGAACAGCGCTAAGAAACATCGAACAGCCAAGAAAACCAGAAGCAGTTTGTTGTTTGCGGCCGCGATGTAGGTGTTCTGTGTGTGTACATGTTTTACGTGTCTGATGTGGGAAAACGCGGGTACGCCGCCGGACGGAGATGTCACGGCGGAAAGTGACGGTTCAGAACATCCATTCAGCCGAAACATCTAGAGGGAAAACCTAGCGATCGCGAGACGTCGTCACGGCCGCGGCACGGTTCAACTTCCAACGTCGACCCCTCGCGCTTCTCGAAAAAGACAAAAAAAAAAAAAAAAAAAAAAAAAAGAGAGAGAGAAATAGAAAGAAAGAGAAAACAGAGAAAACGTTCGCTCGCGGATGACGACGCTCTCGATCTATCTGAACGGAACACCAAAAGAACAGAATACTAGGAAACAGAGAGACAGAGAGAAAGAGAAAGAGAGAGAAACGGAAAATAGAGAGACGTCGGAAAAGAGGAAAGAAAACAGAGAGAAAGAGAGAGAGAGAGAGAGTGACAGCCATCTCACCGCCCGCGCCACAGCTCAAAGCACTCACTAAACGTCACGGGAGAGCACGGACAGAGAGGACTGCCGGTCGGTGGTGGTGGTTGGTCAGTGTCGGTCAATTGTTGCTGTCTACGTTCAACGGGGCAAAGTGTTTATAGGCCTGGGTCGTGCTTTTTCGATAACCTACAAAGAGCACTGGCTCCTGTCCCCGTGTTGTTGCAGTACGGCCGCCCGCGTAGCGCCCGGACCGACGTACGCCGTGGTGCCACCTGACAGACTCCGGGAAATTCGAGAAAAGCATTTCCTTCGGCCCATGCGCGAGAACTTTAATCGAATTTTGGCGTTGCAGCGCCGACAACGGTCCACCGGGGCGGCCTCGCTCCGTTGCGCGTCATCGACTCCGGAATCGCGAAGATTTGAATTTTGCCGCGCGCGTACGCAATCACCTAAATTACACGATTTTTTCTCTCCCCGAGATACTCCGTCGCTCGAAAAAGAAAAGATGAAAATCCGCGTGACAACCATCTTTTTTCATTTGTTCTCATCGGTTTCCCTGACGCGATCGTCCCCCTTGTAACCGAACGACAAAGCGTTCGAAAGAAGAACGCGGAAACCGTACCTGCGTTTTTTTCTTGCAATAATGCCTTCTTTTACGAGATTTAAGGATCGTGATTACAGCGTTTAGAAATGTCGCCGCGAAATGTTTAAATTAATCTCTCACGATAGTTCGCACATCGCGATCGCTTGTTTACCATAATGGCGATCGAGCGCAATGGATCCTCGACAGCAATTTTTCGGCCCGCAGAAAAGGGTATCTCAAGTAAATTCTTAGGATAAAAATACAATTGTCTCTTAACTCACCACATATCCCGTAGAATTCCCTCACGTTCTCGTCCTTCTACGCCCGTCCAGCGTCCACTCCACATTTGGAAAGAGCTCCCGAATCCCGACACACGAATTAACCCGCGACGACTGGCGGTTAAGCGAGCGGAACCAACTTTTTCTGTCTCTTCGCGCAAAGTTGCTCGCTAAAGCGAGGAAGTGGCGCCATCCACCTGAACGCCGTCGTAACCATCTTACGCTTCTTTCGGCACGAAACGAGATGCAGTTTAGAACAACACATAAATTGGCTGCGCCAACAAAAACCCAGCTTTAATAAATTAATTAATTAACTTATTTATTTTAAATAACAAATGCAAATTAAATTTATTTACCTTTAATGCGAAGTACATGTCCAAAAACCTTCCACAAATGCGAGGCAGAAATAGAACCAAAGGATCGTAAAATGTGTGGATAGTTCATTCGGAATAATTGAAAAATTTAACTCTGTATTGCCGTAGCTAAAGATAAAATAAGAATATTATTAGATTAAAATTGAAAGTTATTTTATTCGTGTAACTTGCGTGATGAAGTATACATGTACTACGTACCAACTCTTCTGAGTCTATAAAAACTGGAGGTTGGTTATCCTGAAACCAAGGTTTGCGTTATCACCGCACGAGGTCTCCGTTATCTATTCGGAGTTCGGCTGTCAATCTTGTCGACCCTTGAATCTTCCCGTTACACTATTTTTAGGTTAAATTTAACATGGTAAGAGCTGCTAGTAACACATACTGGATGTATTTGTTGCATTTTCCTCCTGTTCGTAGTTGGTTTTATCCTGAATACGTATCTTGTTTTATTGCCGATGCAAATTTCCTCGTGAATTTTCAGAAACCAGGAATCCAAGACTGATTGTCGCAAGCGTAACAAAGCCTACACAGTAGAACACAATTTTTGTTTACGAGCGTCAATTTAGATTTGCCATATGTTTGATTGCATTTTCACGTGCTACACTGAAATGCCTTAGAAAATATATTGCTAGTTTTTCTGCCATACCTTTTCTTCTCCCATATTTTCTTTATAAATTAATAAGTTTTTCGTTACACAGTTTCCGTCTCGTACAAATGTAAAAAGAGTGCACTTTTTGTCTATTATATGTATCTACCTTACGTTTCCTATAACTTTTCTAATGTGTGTATTCCTTTAAGTATAATTATTTATGCTTTGTGTAATAAATCGTATTGACTCGTCCTTACGTACGACATGAAGCACACGCGTGTAAAGAAAATTTTACAAGAACTAGTTTGTCACGTAAGTATAAATTTGCGATCAGACAATCCGTGCCGTGATTTATAAACGTATAAGAGAAACACGGGAAATAACGCTTTCGGAACCCGAGGCGGGAAAAACGTAGTCGACCGTCCCCCGAACGCGTCAGATGGCGATCGTGGTCGTGTGCTCGTTGATCGCGGTTGGGAGTGACGTAAGCGGGGGAAACAAACAGCCTACGGTAAAATTGGAGTCCTTTTACCCGAGCGGGACTCCGATCGACGTAAATGTCAAAGGCTCTTTCGTTCGTAAACGCAAGTAATAATGGCAGCGATCTCTCTCACGTAAACGTGGAAATGATCTGAGAAGCGGCGGCGAGAGCTTCGCGGCCGACACCACCCGTCATGGGAGATCAGAAGATGTTGGGTGACGTAGCGATGGATGCGAACGGGAACGGCAAGCCTACGTGGGACTCACGTCCGACCGTCCACTTCCATCGACGCGCGGCTAGCAACGACGTGAGTTGCGTCAAAAGAGCAACGCTCGGTGAAAATCGCGTGAACCGCGATGACGAACTAGTTCAACAAGTTTAACCTCTCCCAACGTCCACAAACAATAGCTAACATATTTCCCAGTCGGCTAAAACAAAACTGGCTTTAGGTCCACAGCGAAATTTAAAAGCTCTGTTTAATTCTTGCTGTATATTTTTATAATTTTAAATTGTCTTATATTGAAGTTATATTCTATATATCGTATTTTATTCTACAAGTGTCTTATCATTTCAGGAAAGCAACAAAACAACTGATCTGGAGTTTGTTTACGACGACACTGATATACACGCTAATGAAATCGCTGAATTGTATAGCTATACCGAACAATATGAGTTACAGCTTAATCTTAAGGTACAATTTTATTTTTTTTTATTTTTATTTTTTTTTATTTTTTTTATTTTTTTTTTTTTTATATTTTATTAAATGCAAAAGCGACTTGTGTGACTTCTTATAAATTCCAGGCATTTGAGGATCAGATGGAATGGTACAAATTACGACCGTGGTGGCAAAACTTGACGAGACCAGAAATGAAATCCATAATCTACAAATTATTGGATCAACTGGAAGTTTCTAATAAACAACTCAGAATGAAAGCGGCACGTTGTATTCTTTATTTAGCTCAGGGCTGTTGGGCTGAGGTACAGTCTGACAAAGAACAACAAGACTGGAGTAGGGTAAATGTAATGTTACTCTATGAAGTTGGGATTTTTCCAGCATTTGTTGAATTGCTAAACATTGAAATTGAGTAAGTTTTTTAATTTATATGTGCGATATGAAACTAGTTAAATCCAGATTCAATTTCTATTGAATATTTTTTACAGAAATAGCACAACTGCTACCTCAGCGATGAGAAAGCTAGCTGTTAGCCTTGCTGATTCAATAGATTTAAGAGTTATTCTATCCGTTTTGTATATCATGACAGAAGTTATGCGAGAGGAATTTAAAAATATCGAGTACAGTGAATATAAAGAAAATGTTGAAGCTTTTAAAGAAGATCTCGGTATGCCATTATACATATTTTAATATTTAAAAAAGAAAATTTGATTTATTCACAAATAAAACTTCGTTTTGTTTGCAGTAAATCCATATGGAGAGGAAATACTTATTGTTAAACTTCTCGGTATGGTGACATGTTTTTGTAGCGGGTCAGCACCACATTTTCCGATGAAAAAAGTTCTCTTACTGTTATGGAAGTTAATCCTAGTTTCTCTTGGCGGTATTGATGCACTTAGAGAGTTGAAGAAGCAGTATCGCGAGGAGGCAGGACTCGATACGCAACAAGAAGATACTATCGAAGTTGCCAGAACAATGAGAGCTAGCTCTCCACCTATGAGTGCAGCAGATTTGTTGGAAACGCAAAATCAGAAAAGAAACAATCGACCTCTTCGACGGGTAATTCGTAAATCTAAATTATACTATACGATTATTTTTGTACACGTTAATTATCAAATACTTTTCAGAGTTTGATGAAACAAAGTTCATTAGACGATCCAGGCTTAGGCATGGAATATGAAGGAGAAGACCTCCTTCGGGCACCTTCAAATAATACTGCGGCAAATGAAGGAGATGGTGAATTGATTGTATTCCTTGGTCCTGGTGGACCTGGCGGCTGGAATCAAGCATATTACGAAGATCAGAATAATCAACCGCAATTAAGACCAGGCACTCCACAACTTATAAAGGGAAAAGGTAACATTTTCTTTCTAATTTTGATATTCTAGTATTAATATTTAATATTTCGTTTACTAGGTTTACCATGGACGCCGAAAGTGAGACAAAAGGATGTGGATACATTTCTTGAAGTTGCGAGAATGAAATTTGTCGGTTACAAATTACAAGGAGATAGAGAGAGTTTAGCAGGTTTACCTCAACCTATCCATGAAGGTGTCACAACTCTTAAAAAGGTATTATTTTGTTGACTTAAAGTGATATTACTACGTAATCCGTTATTGTAATATCTAATTTTATAATATATTTTAGCATATGTATACATCTTTATCGGAAATTCAAATAAGGAAGGAAGAAGAAATTGCGAGAAACCCAATGAGTACTGAAGAACCACCACTTCGACAAACACCAACAGAAATTCTGTATCAAGCCATATTACCAAATTTGCCACAATATATGATCGCTTTACTAAAAATATTACTTGCTGCTGCACCAACAAGCAAGGCTAAAACGGACAGCATTAATATTTTGGCTGATGTATTGCCAGAGGAAATGCCGTGAGTTTGAATAATATACATATTATTAACAACATTAATATGCGAAAAAATATTAAGTATAAAAGTTTAATTTTTTAAATAAATTAAAGTAAAATTTAATTGCATGTTTTATACGATTTTAGAATGACAGTGCTGCAGTCTATGAAATTAGGGATTGACGTTAATCGTCATAAAGAGATTATTGTTAAAGCCGTTTCTGCAATTTTATTATTGTTGCTCAAGCATTTCAAACTGAATCACGTATATCAATTCGAATTTATGTCACAGCATTTAGTATTTGCCAACTGTATACCTCTTGTATTAAAATTTTTAAATCAGAATATTATTGCATATATTGAAGCAAAAAATGTGTAAGTAAAAATGTGATTGTAATTATTTCACTTTTAAAGTGTTATAATATGTAATTGATAATTTCTGTCACAGAATTCCGATTTTGGACTTTCCTATGTGTGTCATTGGCGATCAGCCAGAGTTAACTACGGAAAGCCTTGAAATCGGCCATAATCAATCTTTTTCATGGAGAAATGTTTTCTCTTGTATTAATTTATTAAGAATTCTGAACAAATTAACCAAATGGAAACACAGTAGAATAATGGTAATCAATTTTCTCACAAATTAATAATAATTCTTTTTATTTAATAAAAATTAATACAATTATATTTTACAGATGTTAGTTGTTTTTAAATCAGCACCTATTTTAAAACGCACGTTAAAAGTCAGACACGCAATGATGCAACTATACGTTTTAAAATTATTGAAAATGCAAACGAAGTATCTTGGTCGACAATGGAGGAAAACAAACATGAAAACCATTAGCGTCATTTATGCGAAAGTGCGACATCGCTTAAATGACGATTGGGCATATGGCAATGGTAACAAAAATTTGAAATAGTATATTTAATATTTTATGCTAATGAATATTTTGCAAAAAGAAAGTGTATAACGTGTTCCTACTTAATTTACTAAATAGATTTAGAAGCACGGCCATGGGACTTTCAAGTTGAAGAATGCGAACTACGTACATGCGTCGATCAATTCAATAATCGAAGATATTCGAATATTCCGAGAGACGAAGAAATGGAACCAGTTGACGCTTCGGTAACATCTGTGCTTGGTACAAACGTCGAATTGACTGAGGAGTTTAAGCAGCATTACGAATTGTGGTTGCAACAAGAGGTATTTCAAAGAAGTATAAATTGGGATGAATTATTAGATCCTGCAGCGTGTGAAATCTAAGTTTCGTACAGGTAAAAAGTGCATATAGATTGTAATTTCTTTAAATCACAGACTTGAATGAAATTGCGATATTTTTACGAATTACAAAATCGTTGTGAGAAGTGTTCAAGCAAAAAAAAAAAAAAAAAACATTGCCATATCGACACTGCAAAAGTTTCCAAACTGCATTTGATATTGCGATGAAGGGTCCTAATTTAGGAAATGTTTAACAAAGAAACTTTCTGAAACGCGTAAAACATTACAAATTTTTTTCGTGTTTAATTCGTGCAATGCAACGTATGCTTATAGTCATTTTCTATCATCATAGGCAGCCAATTTTAAATAAAACAAGTTTTTAGACTGTTATTTATGTTGTTTAAATTGTTATACACTATAATTTACAGGCATATAATATGCAATAATTCAATTTCTTACATTTTATATGCTTTTTAACTCTTAACCCTTTCTATCACAGTAAATCCATACAATGAACTTCAAAAGAATCTTAATATACGTGTGCAGAGACTATCTTATTTCCTTTTAATCTGTGCTATTTGATAATATATACATATAATTATTACGCATTACATAAATTATATATATATATATACATATATATCTTCAGTTCATCGTTAATCATGACATCAATTTGTATCTATATACAGTATATACCCATGTATAGCTGATCTCAAGAATTTTAATCGTAAAGGTTATGTTGAGCTGCGAAATTTAGTGTTCTACAAAATGTAAGATGATCAGCTATTGCTTACCTGTATACATTTAGAATAAGATTTTTCCACAATATAGATATATATATATATACGGCAGGTAACCTTTTTTTTTATTTATTTTACACAAGTTACGCAGAATAATCTCACACAGATCTCTAGCGTTGTATAATTTATATTATTAAAAACACAATGATTGTGACAGTATTGTACAGTATACCGCGGCTGACATGCATATGTTTCAATTGTCAAAAATTTAATAAAACTAATCTAAATAGAAGGACTGAATCACATTCCCTCGCAATCTTAATCTTGTTAGCCTCAATATTAGGTTTAGGAAGACCAGAAAGATTTTCTATTTAAAATTTAACTTTGATATACAGAGAACAATCCTTATATTTATATATATATATTATATATAATAAAATAGGATAAATATTATCGATAAGATAAAAATAGTGAGTGGCATATAAATATTGCATGCAAAATTGTAAAAAAATATTTGCTATATACGATTCGTTAAAAATTTCGGAATGTGACAGTCAGCACAGTTATTACGTTTTAAATATTCTTAGATGGTTTAAAATTTGTACTTTGTATCATAAATCTGATATCACAATTAACGATATTGATTTTCACGGTTTTATCCATTTGTATGAACCATAATACGCGAAATTATTTTTCTTTGCCATTTCGTCAGCTTCTTTCGGCCCTCGGGATCCGTATCTGAAATTTTAAACACACAATAATATATTTTTTTACATAATAGATATTTATACTTTACGCTACGTACTTATACGGGATGGGCTGAATTTTTTCTTTTTCAATTTTATGGAGCAACGGTGTGAATATCCGCCACGCTTCATGCAACTCGTCGTTTCGCACGAAATGCATTTGCGAACCGCAAAATACATCTAGAATTAATCTTTCGTAGGCGTCGGGTAATTTAAGACCCTGGAAGAAGTTATGTGATTTACAATAAGCATGACGATGCTCTATTTCGTATTTAATTGTAACTGCGACAAAAATATCTTTGATTCACAAAGTTACCTTGTATCTACTACCGTAAGTGAAGTCCAATTCTGTTTCTTCCATGTCAAACGTGATACCGGGTGATTTTGTCATCATTTTAATATACAGTGCTTCACCTGGTTGCACTCTTATTACCAATTCGTTCCTTTTTGTTTTTCCGTCAAAAATATCACCCGGTACATCTTGGTACTGTACTCTAACTTCTGCTTTTCTTTCGTTTAAAGCTGCAACATCGCGCGGTAATTTAAAAAAAAAAAGTTTTATTTGCTAAGAAATACTTAATTTTTTTTTTTTTTTTTTTACCTTTTCCGCATCTCAAGATGAACGGTACTCCATCCCACCTTTCATTGTTTATTTTCAGCACTGCAAATGCGAATGTCGGCGTGTTGGATCCAGATGGTACTGTAGGATCATCCAAATAGCCTAAACGTGCTTCCGGATCATCAGCATCCGGATCTCCAATGTATTGACCAAGAACCACTTGATCGAGTTCTAAATCTTTAATGCATCTGAGAACCTTCACTTTTTCATTCCTAATATCATCTGGTTGACAAGACGCAGGTTTCTCCATGGCAACCAAAGACAAGATCTGCATCAGGTGATTCTGCATCACATCCCTGATGATGCCGAACTCGTCGAAATAGCCACCTCTACCTTGAGTGCCAAATGGCTCTTTAAACGTGATCTGCACCGAGGCTACGTTGTCTCGGTTCCATGTCGGGTTGAACACCCTGTTTCCAAATCTCAATGTCATCAAATTTTGCACCATCTCCTTACCGAGATAGTGATCGATACGGTAGATTTGCTCCTCGCTGAAAAGCGTCGCCAAGTGATCGGAGAGCTTCTGCGATGAAACGGCATCGTGACCGAATGGTTTCTCAATTATAATTCTCGTCCAGCCTCTGAAATTTTAATATATGTATATATTATCTTGTTTTACACCGTTATTGCTTTATCTTATACATGTACTTACTTATCTGCCATACAAGTGAGCCGGAGGCGTACCGTCACGCTTTCGAATACGGTTGGCGGTAATGCCAAATAAAACAACCTGTGCGCCGTGTGTCCTATCTCATACTTTTGCAATTCCCGATTTAATAACTCAAAGTCTTTTTTCTGATCGTAGGAACCAACGACATAGTGATTCAACTTCCAAAATTCTTCGTATTTTTCCGTCTCGTTTGACTTCACTTTCATGTACGGATGACACTTTTCGCGCAATTGTTGTATTGACAATTTGCTTCTAGCGTAACCGACGAAGGTAGTCGGTTTCGGCAGGAGATTGTCTCGAAAAAGCCACCAAAGCGTCGGATAGATCTTCTTCTTGGCGAGATCACCCTGTTCGGCATCAACAATATATTTAAATAAAAATGTAAAGATTGTGCATATTTATTTTATATTTTTTTTTTAAATCGACTTACAGACGCTCCAAGAGTTACAAACACATGTGGGATGAGCCTGTCAAAATGAGTTCCTTCCAGATGGTCCATCTCCTCCGATTTCAGGGATTGCCTGATATACTGCAGGCTCTCCTCCGTCGATGTCCCTGTGATTAATATTAATTCGATCAATAACTTATCTTATGCGATATAAACGTCAAACTTTTTAATTAAAAGTGTTAGATTTTTTTTTTTTATGTGACGTGAAAAATTCTCTGCACGATAGCACTGTTCGCGTTCTGTTGAAGTTTCAATAAGAGTAAATATTACTCCCACCTGAGTGTTTACATGTTACAAGTTACCTTGAAAATCATCTACTACGTTTACTATCACATCTCTTATGTCTTATGGTTCTGTCTTAAAAAATTCTTTTAACATGTAAAGACATATAGGCAATTAATTATATATTTCTTTATGTAATTTGACACGTTGCAAAATAATTTTACTGCTATTTCATTTATATATTTTGGCTGGCAACCACTGTGGCACATTATGCTAAGGATTAACATATTTTTTTTTTTTTTTCAGAAATTTTAATATAATTTTTAATTATTATTTTATTTTTATGTTCTTTTTCTATTTATTTAAAATTAATTCACCAAAATATTCAGATTAAATATATTATTTAGATATTTATGTCACCCATAAAGTGATAAAATATTGTTTCAATGTGCAATTAACATTTAATTACCATTTCAGAAGTTCATTAAAGTTTAAGAGAATTAGCTTTCGCATTTATCGGGCAAAAATTAATTTAGATGACTGTAACTTATCGATGACGTTAATTTATTTTAATATATTCAGCAACAGATTCCGAGATAATATTATTGATTACAAGGTACATTCCTATATATGTATACATACACATACAACAAGTCCCATAATAGTTAATTTATAGCTTTTAAAGACAGAGATACGATGTGCCAACATGGTGTCGTGCTTAAACTTACTCGTTAAGATACTCATGGTTTTCACGGTTTACGAACAAGTCACACGAGAACGACACTAATAAAGTCACGTCATCGGCTGCCTGACTATCGGTGCCAGCACGTCTTGCCGATCTCCTTCGACAATCTCGCTGCTTCACGAGCGAAACCTCGACTGAGCGACCAAGTTGCCTTGCATGCGCGTACCACGTGCAATCAGGCAAACGTAAATGCTTACGAAGCAATCGTGAAGTGCCCTCGATGACAGATAAACCGATCATCCAATCATTTTCCGCAAGGAACAATTCAATACCTTAATTATACCAAACGGGCATTTAAATCAACCGAGCGATACGGGTGGGATTCTGTGAAGGAGCTTATGATGCACGGGCTTAAGTACTTAGCTTGGCGATTCGAAACCCTTAATTAACTTAATTAAGCAAACGCAATAAACATAAACCAGCACATTTTCCGACAGTTTCCAAACAAAGACGCGAGTCAGAGACTTTTATTCGAATTAAAATTCGTAGACAACTCCACGGTGGAACGATACGTTTTCTTATCATTGAACCCAATTTCGCGATCTTTCAAATATAAAATTTTTACATCCTGCGATTTAAATTTCGTTTAGAATTAAAAGTCTCGAGTAGATTTCTTTTTTTTTTTTTACGCACGTGTGTGCACTGGAGGACGTACTACGTTGCATAATGATGACTCAGTCCCATCTTCATGTATTAATGTACGTGATAAACGTTACTTAGCTAAACTTAGCAAAATTTAGCTGCATCTACGAAGATTCTTGTAGAACAAACACTATTTCCACAGATATAGAAGCACCCAGAGCAACGTGTAGAAATTAACGAGACACCTGTCTGGAAAATGTGTCGTAAACGAACTGATCCGACCTCATTTAAGCGTCACAGAAATGTGGTCCGACAATTACACGATAACGTGCGTTATTACGTACCATTATAATGTACATAGAAATATAATTGGCAATCAAAGATTTACATGATAATGAAAAATATATATAACGAGGCATAAAATAAAAAGAAGCGACTAAAAATTCAGAAAAAAGTTAGATAAATGGAATAATATAAAAAAAAATATATATATATATATGTATATTTACTGCATCTTTAACTGCTTATTTATATTTTCTTTAATTTTTAAGTAGGATTAAACGACTCGATGCAAAAAGTCACGGCCAATAAAGAAATATTCATAAGTTGTTAAATGGCGATAATAAATTTTTTTTCATTATTAAAGAAAAACAATGCTCCATTTTGTTTTACACGCGGAAAAACTGTGGACGTCACGCAAATTATGCGTGCGAACGTGTTCGTATGCACATAATATATCTCGTGATAAGGATGACTGGCAAATCAATGAACTTCTATCATTCGCCGGGAATGCCAATAAGTCCACGAGTCTAAATGGCATCGACGCGATGTAATTAAGTCTCCAGACTTTTTACTTTCAAGGGCAAACCCTCCAATTGTGCGCAATCAGCTTCATTAACGTGCGACTTTAATGACGATCTAATCCCAAATTGAGGAAGTGAACAAATGCACTAAAATACACCGATTAAAATAAAACAGATCGCTAGCTCTCCGATAAATAAATTATCAATCAAAATCGTATCCACCTTTCCATTAAAGCGTTCCTTTTTCGAAAATTAAGTAAACACTGCAAAATCTGATACGTTACATTTTTCTCTTTTTTTTATAACATCTTATTAAAACGTTAATATCATTAACGGTGTAAAACATAATATCGAAATATCGTAGTGCGAGTGAAAAGAATTAAAAAATTTAAATTTCCACTGCTTTACTTTAAATGCGCATAAGATATTACCACCGTGACATAGTAAGTGTAAAAAAATAATTTTATATTTAGCTAAATATGCCGTTTCCTTTTATGTCGCTCGCTCGTAATACATTTCTTGCAAAAGCATAATCGTACGTTGCATTATGTGCGCGTGTATTTTATTCCACCTAACAGTAGGTATGTTACATATACGTATTTATCAAGATATGTTAAAGTGTTAATTTGCGATGTAGCTGGCGGAAAAAAGTTTATATTAATTTTTTTCGTGCGTCTAGAAGATCTTGTATAAATGTTTGATTGTTTCGTTAACTCGAACAAATTATTTTAAAGCGCTTAAAATGATAACGTTATGATATGCTGACTTTGTCAATACGTTATTATTACGTAACAAAGTGTGAGTCCGTGCAATGCCGAGGAATGTAGAAACATAATTGCATTGTGCAACATATGCTTTTTTTTGTATGTGCGTCCCTCCGGCATTAAGTTAATGACGCAGACCTACTTTTCAAAGCGGCTTGAAATGAATTACGTCCGCGGCTACGAAATACTTTACAAATCGGGCTATGTCAAAATCTAGAGCGGTGAAGACATTCTCTGATTTCGTGATATCGGTTCCTTTCGATACAAAAAAAAAAAAAAAATAGAACTCGCCGTTCTATTTTAAATTGCACGTTCAATCTCTTACTTCCAAAATTTTACTTTTAAGCTTCGAAGCTGCCTTGGTTTATTTTTTATTATCTTGTAATTAATACATACGTAATTAAACAAATATTAATAAGTATTATTTCTAAATGTACAAACATATTTCAAACGAGTAAAAAATGTGCTTTTAGGTATTCAATTTATTTTAAAAAGGAATTATGGAGTAATGCTGATAAAACGATCATGTTTGACCCTTGTGATAATCTTCACGTGCAATATATAAAATGCTGGAGAAGCGGAGAATTTTGTGAATGTGCACAAAAAAAAAGAAAAAGAAAAAAAAAACTAAAACTGCCAAAATCTTATCGTACCGGCAGTATCGCGCGCGATAAGGAATGGGCCGATATCCGACCACGCCATTCGGCCTTTATCACGCGTGAAATTTTTCCCCAGTTCGTCGTTTCGCTCAAGTCATGTTGTGAAAAAAAATAGCATCGTATGATGCATTATCTATGAGTTTTCGCGAATGTTTACGACGTTACGTCGCCGTGTTTTAATCTCAGAAACACGGCCTCCCTCTCGTCCTCCTCGACGATTTAATTTTATCTGTGAGTCTCCGCGCCATTTTCACGGAGGCGTGTCGCTATCTCCGTGAAATTGACAAAAAGAAAAAACATAAAGAGAAACACGTGTCTGAACACAGTTTTGTTATCCGTCACCGGTCTTTCTCGGACTTCGATAAACTCACTTCGTCGGTGTTCCGCCATTCTCAAGCCTTGAACCTTGACGCTACCCTGCTTGACGAAATTCCCCCTTCACCGGTCCGCTTTCGGTACCGTTGAATCGGTCGAATATGCTCGTGCCTTAGCCACGAGCTCACATGGCCTTGCCGCTAAAATGACACAGTCACGCGCGACTTTGAGGTTAGGCGAGCCTCGTGTTACCGCGCAATCCTTTCCGTTCTCGTTGCCCTCTCGACGAGCCGACGTACTCCGTTCTCAGAGTTTTCCTCGACGTTTCCCATCTCCTTATCAGCGTGATAAAAATAGCACACGAATATTGAGCGAGTAATCGTTCGCTTTCGGCGGACTTTCAGCGCGTGCAAAAAAACAAAGAAAAGAAAAACGAAAGAACGAAAGAGAGATAAAAAAGATATTTTTTTAATGCAAATTCTATGCATTTTTTAACTATTTCAGTCAAACGGAGCGAACACGTGGAGACGAGGACGCGCAAAATTGGCGGCCCAAGACGATCGGTTCGACTCGTTATTTTACTTAATTGTTTTTATCTCAAGAAATTGGACTTGGCAGATTTGCATACTGTGACGTAATGTGAATTTGATGCGGCCTCTCTCGTTACACTGCTCGCGGCACTTCCTTTTAAATCGCGGAAAAAACTACACGGCGAAATTGAAAGTGAACGCTGTCGCCATCTAATCAGTCACGATCGCGTTTTCTCACAACGTCTAATGACGACCCCGGGCTCTCGCGAGTTGACCATAAACCACAAAGTCTCGGAGTAAGTGTACGCTTGTTTTTGGATGTTTTTTTTTATACAAGTACGTGAGAGAAAAAGTTAACACACGTCCAGCGAAAATTGTAGACGAAAAATTACGTTTTTTTATCAATTATGTCAATGTAAAAAAAACTGCTCAGTTACTTTGATGAGGAAGTTGAACCCCTAACCTCTCGCATATGAAAAAAGCTTAAAAATTCACATTATTTCGTTGTATTACAGTTATTAATTAAATAACATTCGTATACAAGTATATTCGTGTCATATTAACTTTATTCATTTATTAGGAGATGAAATTTACATCGATCATAATTCGTAATGGAAGAAGAACGCAGAATGAAAACAAAGTACCTTTTAAAAGTATTTTGCCCTTAAAACTGAAGGATCATGTGACCTCGGGCAACCAAAGATTAACAGGTATATTTAAAGAGCAATTTTGTTTTATTTTAATGTTTATTATTCTAATAATTGCAATATATTTCTCTTTTCAGAAAAGGGATGTTTACAGGAAATGACTTTGCTCTTAAATTGCCTGGAAAAGAATGAATTTGAAGACATGAGATGCGTCTCAGAAGTAAATGTATTAAATAATTGCTACAAAACTTATACAGAAAATATGGAACGTTCCAAGATTCTGAAAGAGCAAAGCGTACCTGTACCTAATAGTAAGGACTTAACATCAAAACAAGTAACGTATCTTTTACGACAGTATCCAGTAGTATAGTACTTTTTTTTAATTGTAGTACTGTATCGATACGTTGAGATGTATTGTAAAATTATTAAACTGTTATTATGCCTAATATAAATGCATAACAAATGTTTCAGCATTCGTTATTATTTAATTATAATTTAATTTTAACTTGACAATCGTATTATAGTACATATGTAGACGATAGGGTTTCTTTTTAACTTAAAATTATTTGCTGTTCTTGTCAACGATGTCCTCTACTTTGTCAGAAATCGTTTGGAAACGTTTCATTGCGAGTCGTTTCGAGTAACCTAAGCACGATATAATTCTGTTAGGCAAGAATTTGACTACATACAAACAAAAGATTAATACATACGTTTTGGTTCAATATTGTTTAATCCAATATTGGAAATAATTGTAGTTTTGTGTATAACATCCAATTGTTGCTCAATTCTTTGCAAAGCCTTATGATTCTCCATTTGTGCATCTTTATAACAGTAATATGTACAGATAAGTGTTATAGCACAAAGTGTTAAGGCAATCTTTCTGTACAACCACGTTGTACTTATCAGGTGCGTCTAAAAAAAATCTATTGTATTTGTTGATAAAAAAAATTTTATTAAAAAAAAAAATAGCGATATTACCTTATCATCCGGAGATTGAGGAATGATTTTATCATAATACTGAACTAATATTCTCTCGGCTACTATATTTAAACTTAAAATACTAAAAAGCGTAACTCTTGCGTCAACCGTTCTTCTAGAAGAACTAAATAATGCGCAGAGGATGCAGCTGACAGTGTAAAATATGATAGACTGAAACCAAGACACTTCTCCAATTATCCAGTTTTGAAAAGTGCGTAAATATGAGAAGATTTCATAAAGCAACTCTCTCTGATCTTTAGCCGATTCTCTAAAACGTAAAATTTTATCGATAATTCGTAGAAAATTGCCATTCGATTACCCTTATAAAAATTATTTTTAACTCACTTGAAATCCGTCACCATATTACTAACTGTCTCAGACGAAGTTTGTAGCACAGTTCCAAGTTCTTTGCCATGATCTAACAGTTCGTTTTGAATACGCAAACCCTCTTTCTGACTGTTTAATATTACACCTTGCATTTCAGATGCTTCCAATAATTGATCCTTCATTCGGGAAGATACTTGAAACAATCTAGAATGTAAAAACACATCAGTGTATCTTACAATATTTGAAAATGTTATGTAAGTCACGCCAGGTGTTATATTGTACGCATATACACGTACAATTTTATAGTATTGTCGACTTCGGTTTGCCAAACTTCATAATTCAGAAAAAAA